>NC_071326.1:58836067-59504406 GCF_943734725.1 Anopheles marshallii
GTATTGCATGATTCATTTCTACGCATGGTTTGGGGATTCGTTGCTTTACGTTGGTCGATGGAGAAGCGAACTGCGTTGAGCCCGATGCATCGCTCTACGAAGAAACGCGTGGCGTGCTGAAAGTGTTCCTGGAGAATGTTATCCGCGATGCCCGCCATCACCTATACCGAACAGGCCAAGCGAAAACCGTCACCGCGCGATGGATGCAGTGTACGCGCTGAAGCGTCAGGGTCGCTCCTTGTACGGGTTCGGAGGTTCAACTCGCCAGCCAACGCACATTTTGCACTCATCTCAACAAAACGGTCCTTATCAGGACCACACATTTGCGTGAAAATTCTTTCCATCACAATTCTTTTCTAATGATTCCAATGATTCATTCCATAGTACCAGTCTTTTTGAAGACTAACATTACATATTTGACGCGCTTGGGCGTCTGGCTGAACTTACTGCATCCGAAAAATAGCAGCATACGTTACTGAAGTGCAGGAATAAATTTGGCGTAAAATATAAAGTGGATTAAATATGCCCTCGTGCCCTCGTGAGAAAGAGGATGCCCTCATGCCACCGAACGAGACGGAGCGTGGGATGAAATTCGTACCAATTTCGAACATCGATAGGAGGACGCAAAGCAGCGACAAAAATGTGCGGAAATTTTTGCACACACCTTTTTGCCTACTTGCACCATATAATTCCACCACCAACACTTTTTCGAAAGGGAGGGGGGGTTCGCCTCTTACTGTCCCCTGGTACGTGCATGATGCCACCAACAATTTTGCCACGCGTTTCCAAATCGAGCGTCGTGTTTTTCTTCTCTTTCTCGCACGTAGTAGTGTGCGCGTTTGCTATCCCACTCGAGCCAGAACTTATCGGCAAATGCAATGGCTAACGGGATCGGTACCGTTATTTGGAAAAAACCACCGAAAACGAGGATGGCTTCGTGGCAACGAGTGCGAGCGAGACGAGGCACGGGATGAAATTCGCAGCAACGTCGGTCGCTGACAGCACACACAAAGGAGCACACGCTTCGTCCGTGTGTCGCCGGCTCGTTTTAGGCAGCGTCAAAAAATGTGCGGAAATTTTTGCACACACTTTTTTGCCTACTTGCACCATATAATTCCACCACCAACACTTTTTCGAAAGGGGGGGGGGGGTTCGCCTCTTACTGTCCCCTGGTACGTGCATGATGCCACCAACAATTTTGCCACGCGTTTCCAAATCGAGCGTCGTGTTTTTCTTCTCTTTCTCGCACGTAGTAGTGTGCGCGTTTGCTATCCCACTCGAGCCAGAACTTATCGGCAAATGCAATGGCTACCGGGATCGGTACCGTTATTTGGAAAAAACCACCGAAAACGAGGATGGCTTCGTGGCAACGAGTGCGAGTGAGACGAGGCACGGGATGAAATTCGCAGCAACGTCGGTCGCTGACAGCACACACAAAGAAGCACACGCTTCGTCCGTGTGTCGCCGGCTCGTTTTAGGCAGCGTCAAAAATGTGCGGAAATTTTTGCACACACTTTTTTGCCTACTTGCACCATATAATTCCACCACCAACACTTTTTCGAAAGGGGGGGGGGGGTTCGCCTCTTACTGTCCCCTGGTACGTGCATGATGCCACCAACAATTTTGCCACGCGTTTCCAAATCGAGCGTCGTGTTTTTCTTCTCTTTCTCGCACGTAGTAGTGTGCGCGTTTGCTATCCCACTCGAGCCAGAACTTATCGGCAAATGCAATGGCTACCGGGATCGGTACCGTTATTTGGAAAAAACCACCGAAAAAGAGGATGGCTTCGTGGCAACGAGTGCGAGCGAGACGGAGCACGGGATGAAATTCGCAGCAACGTCGGTCGCTGACAGCACACACAAAGGAGCACACGCTTCGTCCGTGTGTCGCCGGCTCGTTTTAGGCACCGTCAAAAATGTGATGAAATTTTTGCACCTACGGTTTTCAAAAACTTGCGAAATATGTTCCTTTTTTCAAGGGCTAACAGCAAATTTAGCATAAAACCTACGTTTTCGTGCACTGTACATGCACACGAGCCTACTTAAATTTTTTTTTGCAAAATTGCTACCTAGCTTCCTTTCCCTGTTCGTATGGTGCGTACATCACACGCAAAAGCCTTAAACCTCTGGTAGTTTAGTTGCAAAATATGCATAAATATTTGGCGTCATACAATTGGCCAGCTTTGGGAAATTTCCATCACGCGATTGTATGCGTAGCGAGGAAGAACAGAGATGGCAACGCTCGCTCGGATAGTAGTAGTAGTAGTTCGGAGAGAAAATACTCTCGCCACATTCGTTCGGATACAAGATTATATTAGAAGCCGAATCTCCCGCGCTCGGCACAGTCTTCGACTAGCAGCCTGATGGAACGGTTGGTCCGCGCGTCACGGTAGTGCGAATTTATTAGTGTGCGTAAAAGTGGTGTGATACAAGTTGTGTTGAGCAGGGGGGGTCATTTTCAAAATGGCGCCGGCTCATTTCGTCGTTCAACCAGAAGCAGCAAGAGCTCATGTCGAGCAAAAAGTGTGCGACGCGACAGCTAGCCTGCGCGCAGGATTATTCGTCGGGCAGTGAAATCCTCCGCGGATTGGACTAAAAAAAATACTTTTCTTTAAAACAACTGTGCTTCCTAATGGTGAAATGTGCGTGTGCGTGTGTGTGAAAAAAAAGGACAATGGACTGTGTTAATCGCAACGGTGCTGCGCTCCGTGCTGCGCGCGTTGCTGCGCTCGGTGCTTCGCTCGGTGCTTCACTCGGTGCGACGGACAGCGAAATCCTCCGCGGATTCGCAATAAAAACTACTGTTTTTATTAACATAGTTGTTGTTGTTGTTGTTGCTGCTGCTGCTGGTGCAAAGCGTGTGTGTGAAAGTGCTTCGTAGGACTATGGACTGGCCCGATTGCGGCGGTACGTCGCTCGGACGGGTGAAATGTGCGTGCGTGTGTGTGAAAAGAAATGGACTGCGTTCATCCCGACGGTGCTTCGCTCGGTGCTGCGCGCGTTGCTGCGCTCGGTGCTGCGCTCGGTGCTTCGCTCGGTGCGACGGACAGCGAAATCCTCCGCGGATTCGCAATAAAAACTACTGTTTTTATTAACATAGTTGTTGTTGTTGTTGTTGCTGCTGCTGCTGGTGCAAAGCGTGTGTGTGAAAGTGCTTCGTAGGACTATGGACTGGCCCGATTGCGGCGGTACGTCGCTCGGACGGGTGAAATGTGTGTGCGTGTGTGTGAAAGGAAATGGACTGCGTTCATCCCGACGGTGCTTCGCTCGGTGCTGCGCGCGTTGCTGCGCTCGGTGCTGCGCTCGGTGCTTCGCTCGGTGCGACGGACAGCGAAATCCTCCGCGGATTCGCACTAAAAACTACTGTTTTTATTAACATAGTTGTTGTTGTTGTTGTTGCTGCTGCTGCTGGTGCAAAGCGTGTGTGTGAAAAGCTTCGTAGGACTATGGACTGGCCCGATTGCGGCGGTACGTCGCTCGGACGGGTGAAATGCGTGTGCGTGTGTGTGAAAAGAAATGGACTGCGTTCATCCCGACGGTGCTTCGCTCGGTGCTGCGCGCGTTGCTGCGCTCGGTGCTGCGCTCGGTGCTTCGCTCGGTGCGACGGACAGCGAAATCCTCCGCGGATTCGCACTAAAAACTACTGTTTTTATTAACATAGTTGTTGTTGTTGTTGTTGCTGCTGCTGCTGGTGCAAAGCGTGTGTGTGAAAGTGCTTCGTAGGACTATGGACTGGCCCGATTGCGGCGGTACGTCGCTCGGACGGGTGAAATGTGCGTGCGTGTGTGTGAAAAGAAATGGACTGCGTTCATCCCGACGGTGCTTCGCTCGGTGCTGCGCGCGTTGCTGCGCTCGGTGCTGCGCTCGGTGCTTCGCTCGGTGCGACGGACAGCGAAATCCTCCGCGGATTCGCAATAAAAACTACTGTTTTTATTAACATAGTTGTTGTTGTTGTTGTTGCTGCTGCTGCTGGTGCAAAGCGTGTGTGTGAAAGTGCTTCGTAGGACTATGGACTGGCCCGATTGCGGCGGTACGTCGCTCGGACGGGTGAAATGTGTGTGCGTGTGTGTGAAAGGAAATGGACTGCGTTCATCCCGACGGTGCTGCGCTCGGTGCTTCGCTCGGTGCTGCGCGCGTTGCTTCGCTCGGTGCTTCGCTCGGTGCTTCGCTCGGTGCGACGGACAGCGAAATCCTCCGCGGATTCGCAATAAAAACTACTGTTTTTATTAACATAGTTGTTGTTGTTGTTGTTGCTGCTGCTGCTGGTGCAAAGCGTGTGTGTGAAAAGCTTCGTAGGACTATGGACTGGCCCGATTGCGGCGGTACGTCGCTCGGACGGGTGAAATGCGTGTGCGTGTGTGTGAAAAGAAATGGACTGCGTTCATCCCGACGGTGCTTCGCTCGGTGCTGCGCGCGTTGCTGCGCTCGGTGCTGCGCTCGGTGCTTCGCTCGGTGTAAAGGTCGGAAAAGTAAAGCGTTATATGTGTGCGTTAAAAAACAACGTGTAGTGAAATGGATGGGACTCTGTGCTAAGTGAACCGCAATTGCGCATCGTGGGCGCACGGTCGACACTTCAATCTGCGGCCGCCAGCGGTTCATCGTCGAAGCAGCGACAGCAGTGCGTGAAGCGGCTCTGGTCGTACCAACGAAGGTAAGTGTATTGCATGATTCATTTCTACGCATGGTTTGGGGATTCGTTGCTTTACGTTGGTCGATGGAGAAGCGAACTGCGTTGAGCCCGATGCATCGCTCTACGAAGAAACGCGTGGCGTGCTGAAAGTGTTCCTGGAGAATGTTATCCGCGATGCCCGCCATCACCTATACCGAACAGGCCAAGCGAAAACCGTCACCGCGCGATGGATGCAGTGTACGCGCTGAAGCGTCAGGGTCGCTCCTTGTACGGGTTCGGAGGTTCAACTCGCCAGCCAACGCACATTTTGCACTCATCTCAACAAAACGGTCCTTATCAGGACCACACATTTGCGTCAAAATTCTTTCCATCACAATTCTTTTCTAATGATTCCAATGATTCATTCCATAGTACCAGTCTTTTTGAAGACTAACATTACATATTTGACGTGCTTGGGCGTCTGGCTGAACTTACTGCATCCGAAAAATAGCAGCATACGTTACTGAAGTGCAGGAATAAATTTTGGCGTAAAATATAAAGTGGATTAAATATGCCCTCGTGCCCTCGTGAGAAAGAGGATGCCCTCATGCCACCGAACGAGACGGAGCGTGGGATGAAATTCGTACCAATTTCGAACATCGATAGGAGGACGCAAAGCAGCGACAAAAATGTGCGGAAATTTTTGCACACACCTTTTTGCCTACTTGCACCATATAATTCCACCACCAACACTTTTTCGAAAGGGAGGGGGGGTTCGCCTCTTACTGTCCCCTGGTACGTGCATGATGCCACCAACAATTTTGCCACGCGTTTCCAAATCGAGCGTCGTGTTTGTCTTCTCTTTCTCGCACGTAGTAGTGTGCGCGTTTGCTATCCCACTCGAGCCAGAACTTATCGGCAAATGCAATGGCTAACGGGATCGGTACCGTTATTTGGAAAAAACCACCGAAAACGAGGATGGCTTCGTGGCAACGAGTGCGAGCGAGACGAGGCACGGGATGAAATTCGCAGCAACGTCGGTCGCTGACAGCACACACAAAGGAGCACACGCTTCGTCCGTGTGTCGCCGGCTCGTTTTAGGCAGCGTCAAAAATGTGCGGAAATTTTTGCACACACCTTTTTGCCTACTTGCACCATATAATTCCACCACCAACACTTTTTCGAAAGGGGGGGGGGGTTCGCCTCTTACTGTCCCCTGGTACGTGCATGATGCCACCAACAATTTTGCCACGCGCTTCCAAATCGAGCGTCGTGTTTTTCTTCTCTTTCTCGCACGTAGTAGTGTGCGCGTTTGCTATCCCACTCGAGCCAGAACTTATCGGCAAATGCAATGGCTACCGGGATCGGTACCGTTATTTGGAAAAAACCACCGAAAACGAGGATGGCTTGGTGGCAACGAGTGCGAGCGAGACGAGGCACGGGATGAAATTCGCAGCAACGTCGGTCGCTGACAGCACACACAAAGAAGCACACGCTTCGTCCGTGTGTCGCCGGCTCGTTTTAGGCAGCGTAAAAAATGTGCGGAAATTTTTGCACACACTTTTTTGCCTACTTGCACCATATAATTCCACCACCAACACTTTTTCGAAAGGGGGGGGGGGGGTTCGCCTCTTACTGTCCCCTGGTACGTGCATGATGCCACCAACAATTTTGCCACGCGTTTCCAAATCGAGCGTCGTGTTTTTCTTCTCTTTCTCGCACGTAGTAGTGTGCGCGTTTGCTATCCCACTCGAGCCAGAACTTATCGGCAAATGCAATGGCTACCGGGATCGGTACCGTTATTTGGAAAAAACCACCGAAAACGAGGATGGCTTCGTGGCAACGAGTGCGAGCGAGACGGAGCACGGGATGAAATTCGCAGCAACGTCGGTCGCTGACAGCACACACAAAGGAGCACACGCTTCGTCCGTGTGTCGCCGGCTCGTTTTAGGCACCGTCAAAAATGTGATGAAATTTTTGCACCTACGGTTTTCAAAAACTTGCGAAATATGTTCCTTTTTTCAAGGGCTAACAGCAAATTTAGCATAAAACCTACGTTTTCGTGCACTGTACATGCACACGAGCCTACTTAAATTTTTTTTTGCAAAATTGCTACCTAGCTTCCTTTCCCTGTTCGTATGGTGCGTACATCACACGCAAAAGCCTTAAACCTCTGGTAGTTTAGTTGCAAAATATGCATAAATATTTGGCGTCATACAATTGGCCAGCTTTGGGAAATTTCCATCACGCGATTGTATGCGTAGCGAGGAAGAACAGAGATGGCAACGCTCGCTCGGATAGTAGAAGTAGTAGTTCGGAGAGAAAATACTCTCGCCACATTCGTTCGGATACAAGATTATATTAGAAGCCGAATGTCCCGCGCTCGGCACAGTCTTCGACTAGCAGCCTGATGGAACGGTTGGTCCGCGCGTCACGGTAGTGCGAATTTATTAGTGTGCGTAAAAGTGGTGTGATACAAGTTGTGTTGAGCAGGGGGGGTCATTTTCAAAATGGCGCCGGCTCATTTCGTCGTTCTACCAGAAGCAGCAAGAGCTCATGTCGAGCAAAAGTGTGCGACGCGACAGCTAGCCTGCGCGCAGGATTATTCGTCGGGCAGTGAAATCCTCCGCGGATTGGACTAAAAAAAATACTTTTCTTTAAAACAACTGTGCTTCCTAATGGTGAAATGTGCGTGTGCGTGTGTGTGAAAAAAAAGGACAATGGACTGTGTTAATCGCAACGGTGCTGCGCTCCGTGCTGCGCGCGTTGCTGCGCTCGGTGCTTCGCTCGGTGCTTCACTCGGTGCGACGGACAGCGAAATCCTCCGCGGATTCGCAATAAAAACTACTGTTTTTATTAACATAGTTGTTGTTGTTGTTGTTGCTGCTGCTGCTGGTGCAAAGCGTGTGTGTGAAAGTGCTTCGTAGGACTATGGACTGGCCCGATTGCGGCGGTACGTCGCTCGGACGGGTGAAATGCGTGTGCGTGTGTGTGAAAAGAAATGGACTGCGTTCATCCCGACGGTGCTTCGCTCGGTGCTGCGCGCGTTGCTGCGCTCGGTGCTGCGCTCGGTGCTTCGCTCGGTGCGACGGACAGCGAAATCCTCCGCGGATTCGCACTAAAAACTACTGTTTTTATTAACATAGTTGTTGTTGTTGTTGTTGCTGCTGCTGCTGGTGCAAAGCGTGTGTGTGAAAGTGCTTCGTAGGACTATGGACTGGCCCGATTGCGGCGGTACGTCGCTCGGACGGGTGAAATGTGCGTGCGTGTGTGTGAAAAGAAATGGACTGCGTTCATCCCGACGGTGCTTCGCTCGGTGCTGCGCGCGTTGCTGCGCTCGGTGCTGCGCTCGGTGCTTCGCTCGGTGCGACGGACAGCGAAATCCTCCGCGGATTCGCAATAAAAACTACTGTTTTTATTAACATAGTTGTTGTTGTTGTTGTTGCTGCTGCTGCTGGTGCAAAGCGTGTGTGTGAAAGTGCTTCGTAGGACTATGGACTGGCCCGATTGCGGCGGTACGTCGCTCGGACGGGTGAAATGTGTGTGCGTGTGTGTGAAAGGAAATGGACTGCGTTCATCCCGACGGTGCTGCGCTCGGTGCTTCGCTCGGTGCTGCGCGCGTTGCTTCGCTCGGTGCTTCGCTCGGTGCATCGCTCGGTGCGACGGACAGCGAAATCCTCCGCGGATTCGCAATAAAAACTACTGTTTTTATTAACATAGTTGTTGTTGTTGTTGTTGCTGCTGCTGCTGGTGCAAAGCGTGTGTGTGAAAAGCTTCGTAGGACTATGGACTGGCCCGATTGCGGCGGTACGTCGCTCGGACGGGTGAAATGCGTGTGCGTGTGTGTGAAAAGAAATGGACTGCGTTCATCCCGACGGTGCTTCGCTCGGTGCTGCGCGCGTTGCTGCGCTCGGTGCTGCGCTCGGTGCTTCGCTCGGTGTAAAGGTCGGAAAAGTAAAGCGTTCATATGTGTGCGTTAAAAAACAACGTGTAGTGAAATGGATGGGACTCTGTGCTAAGTGAACCGCAATTGCGCATCGTGGGCGCACGGTCGACACTTCAATCTACGGCCGTCAGCGGTTCATCGTCGAAGCAGCGACAGCAGTGCGTGAAGCGGCTCTGGTCGTACCAACGAAGGTAAGTGTATTGCATGATTCATTTCTACGCATGGTTTGGGGATTCGTTGCTTTTCGTTGGTCGATGGAGAAGCGAACTGCGTTGAGCCCGATGCATCGCTCTACGAAGAAACGCGTGGCGTGCTGAAAGTGTTCCTGGAGAATGTTATCCGCGATGCCCGCCATCACCTATACCGAACAGGCCAAGCGAAAACCGTCACCGCGCGATGGATGCAGTGTACGCGCTGAAGCGTCAGGGTCGCTCCTTGTACGGGTTCGGAGGTTCAACTCGCCAGCCAACGCACATTTTGCACTCATCTCAACAAAACGGTCCTTATCAGGACCACACATTTGCGTGAAAATTCTTTCCATCACAATTCTTTTCTAATGATTCCAATGATTCATTCCATAGTACCAGTCTTTTTGAAGACTAACATTACATATTTGACGCGCTTGGGCGTCTGGCTGAACTTACTGCATCCGAAAAATAGCAGCATACGTTACTGAAGTGCAGGAATAAATTTTGGCGTAAAATATAAAGTGGATTAAATATGCCCTCGTGCCCTCGTGAGAAAGAGGATGCTCTCATGCCACCGAACGAGACGGAGCGTGGGATGAAATTCGTACCAATTTCGAACATCGATAGGAGGACGCAAAGCAGCGACAAAAATGTGCGGAAATTTTTGCACACACCTTTTTGCCTACTTGCACCATATAATTCCACCACCAACACTTTTGCGAAAGGGAGGGGGGGTTCGCCTCTTACTGTCCCCTGGTACGTGCATGATGCCACCAACAATTTTGCCACGCGTTTCCAAATCGAGCGTCGTGTTTTTCTTCTCTTTCTCGCACGTAGTAGTGTGCGCGTTTGCTATCCCACTCGAGCCAGAACTTATCGGCAAATGCAATGGCTACCGGGATCGGTACCGTTATTTGGAAAAAACCACCGAAAAAGAGGATGGCTTCGTGGCAACGAGTGCGAGTGAGACGAGGCACGGGATGAAATTCGCAGCAACGTCGGTCGCTGACAGCACACACAAAGAAGCACACGCTTCGTCCGTGTGTCGCCGGCTCGTTTTAGGCAGCGTAAAAAATGTGCGGAAATTTTTGCACACACTTTTTTGCCTACTTGCACCATATAATTCCACCACCAACACTTTTTCGAAAGGGGGGGGGGGGTTCGCCTCTTACTGTCCCCTGGTACGTGCATGATGCCACCAACAATTTTGCCACGCGTTTCCAAATCGAGCGTCGTGTTTTTCTTCTCTTTCTCGCACGTAGTAGTGTGCGCGTTTGCTATCCCACTCGAGCCAGAACTTATCGGCAAATGCAATGGCTACCGGGATCGGTACCGTTATTTGGAAAAAACCACCGAAAACGAGGATGGCTTCGTGGCAACGAGTGCGAGCGAGACGGAGCACGGGATGAAATTCGCAGCAACGTCGGTCGCTGACAGCACACACAAAGGAGCACACGCTTCGTCCGTGTGTCGCCGGCTCGTTTTAGGCACCGTCAAAAATGTGATGAAATTTTTGCACCTACGGTTTTCAAAAACTTGCGAAATATGTTCCTTTTTTCAAGGGCTAACAGCAAATTTAGCATAAAACCTACGTTTTCGTGCACTGTACATGCACACGAGCCTACTTAAATTTTTTTTTGCAAAATTGCTACCTAGCTTCCTTTCCCTGTTCGTATGGTGCGTACATCACACGCAAAAGCCTTAAACCTCTGGTAGTTTAGTTGCAAAATATGCATAAATATTTGGCGTCATACAATTGGCCAGCTTTGGGAAATTTCCATCACGCGATTGTATGCGTAGCGAGGAAGAACAGAGATGGCAACGCTCGCTCGGATAGTAGAAGTAGTAGTTCGGAGAGAAAATACTCTCGCCACATTCGTTCGGATACAAGATTATATTAGAAGCCGAATGTCCCGCGCTCGGCACAGTCTTCGACTAGCAGCCTGATGGAACGGTTGGTCCGCGCGTCACGGTAGTGCGAATTTATTAGTGTGCGTAAAAGTGGTGTGATACAAGTTGTGTTGAGCAGGGGGGGTCATTTTCAAAATGGCGCCGGCTCATTTCGTCGTTCAACCAGAAGCAGCAAGAGCTCATGTCGAGCAAAAGTGTGCGACGCGACAGCTAGCCTGCGCGCAGGATTATTCGTCGGGCAGTGAAATCCTCCGCGGATTGGACTAAAAAAAATACTTTTCTTTAAAACAACTGTGCTTCCTAATGGTGAAATGTGCGTGTGCGTGTGTGTGAAAAAAAAGGACAATGGACTGTGTTAATCGCAACGGTGCTGCGCTCCGTGCTGCGCGCGTTGCTGCGCTCGGTGCTTCGCTCGGTGCTTCACTCGGTGCGACGGACAGCGAAATCCTCCGCGGATTCGCAATAAAAACTACTGTTTTTATTAACATAGTTGTTGTTGTTGTTGTTGCTGCTGCTGCTGGTGCAAAGCGTGTGTGTGAAAGTGCTTCGTAGGACTATGGACTGGCCCGATTGCGGCGGTACGTCGCTCGGACGGGTGAAATGTGCGTGCGTGTGTGTGAAAGGAAATGGACTGCGTTCATCCCGACGGTGCTTCGCTCGGTGCTGCGCGCGTTGCTGCGCTCGGTGCTGCGCTCGGTGCTTCGCTCGGTGCGACGGACAGCGAAATCCTCCGCGGATTCGCAATAAAAACTACTGTTTTTATTAACATAGTTGTTGTTGTTGTTGTTGCTGCTGCTGCTGGTGCATAGCGTGTGTGTGAAAGTGCTTCGTAGGACTATGGACTGGCCCGATTGCGGCGGTACGTCGCTCGGACGGGTGAAATGTGTGTGCGTGTGTGTGAAAGGAAATGGACTGCGTTCATCCCGACGGTGCTTCGCTCGGTGCTGCGCGCGTTGCTGCGCTCGGTGCTGCGCTCGGTGCTTCGCTCGGTGCGACGGACAGCGAAATCCTCCGCGGATTCGCAATAAAAACTACTGTTTTTATTAACATAGTTGTTGTTGTTGTTGTTGCTGCTGCTGCTGGTGCAAAGCGTGTGTGTGAAAAGCTTCGTAGGACTATGGACTGGCCCGATTGCGGCGGTACGTCGCTCGGACGGGTGAAATGCGTGTGCGTGTGTGTGAAAAGAAATGGACTGCGTTCATCCCGACGGTGCTTCGCTCGGTGCTGCGCGCGTTGCTGCGCTCGGTGCTGCGCTCGGTGCTTCGCTCGGTGCGACGGACAGCGAAATCCTCCGCGGATTCGCACTAAAAACTACTGTTTTTATAAACATAGTTGTTGTTGTTGTTGTTGCTGCTGCTGCTGGTGCAAAGCGTGTGTGTGAAAGTGCTTCGTAGGACTATGGACTGGCCCGATTGCGGCGGTACGTCGCTCGGACGGGTGAAATGTGCGTGCGTGTGTGTGAAAAGAAATGGACTGCGTTCATCCCGACGGTGCTTCGCTCGGTGCTGCGCGCGTTGCTGCGCTCGGTGCTGCGCTCGGTGCTTCGCTCGGTGCGACGGACAGCGAAATCCTCCGCGGATTCGCAATAAAAACTACTGTTTTTATTAACATAGTTGTTGTTGTTGTTGTTGCTGCTGCTGCTGGTGCAAAGCGTGTGTGTGAAAGTGCTTCGTAGGACTATGGACTGGCCCGATTGCGGCGGTACGTCGCTCGGACGGGTGAAATGTGTGTGCGTGTGTGTGAAAGGAAATGGACTGCGTTCATCCCGACGGTGCTGCGCTCGGTGCTTCGCTCGGTGCTGCGCGCGTTGCTTCGCTCGGTGCTTCGCTCGGTGCATCGCTCGGTGCGACGGACAGCGAAATCCTCCGCGGATTCGCACTAAAAACTACTGTTTTTATTAACATAGTTGTTGTTGTTGTTGTTGCTGCTGCTGCTGGTGCAAAGCGTGTGTGTGAAAAGCTTCGTAGGACTATGGACTGGCCCGATTGCGGCGGTACGTCGCTCGGACGGGTGAAATGCGTGTGCGTGTGTGTGAAAAGAAATGGACTGCGTTCATCCCGACGGTGCTTCGCTCGGTGCTGCGCTCGGTGCTGCGCGCGTTGCTTCGCTCGGTGCTGCGCTCGGTGCTTCGCTCGGTGTAAAGGTCGGAAAAGTAAAGCGTTCATATGTGTGCGTTAAAAAACAACGTGTAGTGAAATGGATGGGACTCTGTGCTAAGTGAACCGCAATTGCGCATCGTGGGCGCACGGTCGACACTTCAATCTGCGGCCGCCAGCGGTTCATCGTCGAAGCAGCGACAGCAGTGCGTGAAGCGGCTCTGGTCGTACCAACGAAGGTAAGTGTATTGCATGATTCATTTCTACGCATGGTTTGGGGATTCGTTGCTTTACGTTGGTCGATGGAGAAGCGAACTGCGTTGAGCCCGATGCATCGCTCTACGAAGAAACGCGTGGCGTGCTGAAAGTGTTCCTGGAGAATGTTATCCGCGATGCCCGCCATCACCTATACCGAACAGGCCAAGCGAAAACCGTCACCGCGCGATGGATGCAGTGTACGCGCTGAAGCGTCAGGGTCGCTCCTTGTACGGGTTCGGAGGTTCAACTCGCCAGCCAACGCACATTTTGCACTCATCTCAACAAAACGGTCCTTATCAGGACCACACATTTGCGTGAAAATTCTTTCCATCACAATTCTTTTCTAATGATTCCAATGATTCATTCCATAGTACCAGTCTTTTTGAAGACTAACATTACATATTTGACGCGCTTGGGCGTCTGGCTGAACTTACTGCATCCGAAAAATAACAGCAAACGTTACTGAAGTGCAGGAATAAATTTTGGCGTAAAATATAAAGTGGATTAAATATGCCCTCGTGCCCTCGTGAGAAAGAGGATGCTCTCATGCCACTGAACGAGACGGAGCGTGGGATGAAATTCGTACCAATTTCGAACATCGATAGGAGGACGCAAAGCAGCGACAAAAATGTGCGGAAATTTTTGCACACACCTTTTTGCCTACTTGCACCATATAATTCCACCACCAACACTTTTGCGAAAGGGAGGGGGGGTTCGCCTCTTACTGTCCCCTGGTACGTGCATGATGCCACCAACAATTTTGCCACGCGTTTCCAAATCGAGCGTCGTGTTTGTCTTCTCTTTCTCGCACGTAGTAGTGTGCGCGTTTGCTATCCCACTCGAGCCAGAACTTATCGGCAAATGCAATGGCTAACGGGATCGGTACCGTTATTTGGAAAAAACCACCGAAAACGAGGATGGCTTCGTGGCAACGAGTGCGAGCGAGACGAGGCACGGGATGAAATTCGCAGCAACGTCGGTCGCTGACAGCACACACAAAGGAGCACACGCTTCGTCCGTGTGTCGCCGGCTCGTTTTAGGCAGCGTAAAAAATGTGCGGAAATTTTTGCACACACTTTTTTGCCTACTTGCACCATATAATTCCACCACCAACACTTTTTCGAAAGGGGGGGGGGGTTCGCCTCTTACTGTCCCCTGGTACGTGCATGATGCCACCAACAATTTTGCCACGCGTTTCCAAATCGAGCGTCGTGTTTTTCTTCTCTTTCTCGCACGTAGTAGTGTGCGCGTTTGCTATCCCACTCGAGCCAGAACTTATCGGCAAATGCAATGGCTACCGGGATCGGTACCGTTATTTGGAAAAAACCACCGAAAACGAGGATGGCTTCGTGGCAACGAGTGCGAGTGAGACGAGGCACGGGATGAAATTCGCAGCAACGTCGGTCGCTGACAGCACACACAAAGAAGCACACGCTTCGTCCGTGTGTCGCCGGCTCGTTTTAGGCAGCGTAAAAAATGTGCGGAAATTTTTGCACACACTTTTTTGCCTACTTGCACCATATAATTCCACCACCAACACTTTTTCGAAAGGGGGGGGGGGGTTCGCCTCTTACTGTCCCCTGGTACGTGCATGATGCCACCAACAATTTTGCCACGCGTTTCCAAATCGAGCGTCGTGTTTTTCTTCTCTTTCTCGCACGTAGTAGTGTGCGCGTTTGCTATCCCACTCGAGCCAGAACTTATCGGCAAATGCAATGGCTACCGGGATCGGTACCGTTATTTGGAAAAAACCACCGAAAACGAGGATGGCTTCGTGGCAACGAGTGCGAGCGAGACGGAGCACGGGATGAAATTCGCAGCAACGTCGGTCGCTGACAGCACACACAAAGGAGCACACGCTTCGTCCGTGTGTCGCCGGCTCGTTTTAGGCACCGTCAAAAATGTGATGAAATTTTTGCACCTACGGTTTTCAAAAACTTGCGAAATATGTTCCTTTTTTCAAGGGCTAACAGCAAATTTAGCATAAAACCTACGTTTTCGTGCACTGTACATGCACACGAGCCTACTTAAATTTTTTTTTGCAAAATTGCTACCTAGCTTCCTTTCCCTGTTCGTATGGTGCGTACATCACACGCAAAAGCCTTAAACCTCTGGTAGTTTAGTTGCAAAATATGCATAAATATTTGGCGTCATACAATTGGCCAGCTTTGGGAAATTTCCATCACGCGATTGTATGCGTAGCGAGGAAGAACAGAGATGGCAACGCTCGCTCGGATAGTAGAAGTAGTAGTTCGGAGAGAAAATACTCTCGCCACATTCGTTCGGATACAAGATTATATTAGAAGCCGAATGTCCCGCGCTCGGCACAGTCTTCGACTAGCAGCCTGATGGAACGGTTGGTCCGCGCGTCACGGTAGTGCGAATTTATTAGTGTGCGTAAAAGTGGTGTGATACAAGTTGTGTTGAGCAGGGGGGGTCATTTTCAAAATGGCGCCGGCTCATTTCGTCGTTCAACCAGAAGCAGCAAGAGCTCATGTCGAGCAAAAGTGTGCGACGCGACAGCTAGCCTGCGCGCAGGATTATTCGTCGGGCAGTGAAATCCTCCGCGGATTGGACTAAAAAAAATACTTTTCTTTAAAACAACTGTGCTTCCTAATGGTGAAATGTGCGTGTGCGTGTGTGTGAAAAAAAAGGACAATGGACTGTGTTAATCGCAACGGTGCTGCGCTCCGTGCTGCGCGCGTTGCTGCGCTCGGTGCTTCGCTCGGTGCTTCACTCGGTGCGACGGACAGCGAAATCCTCCGCGGATTCGCAATAAAAACTACTGTTTTTATTAACATAGTTGTTGTTGTTGTTGTTGCTGCTGCTGCTGGTGCAAAGCGTGTGTGTGAAAGTGCTTCGTAGGACTATGGACTGGCCCGATTGCGGCGGTACGTCGCTCGGACGGGTGAAATGTGCGTGCGTGTGTGTGAAAGGAAATGGACTGCGTTCATCCCGACGGTGCTTCGCTCGGTGCTGCGCGCGTTGCTGCGCTCGGTGCTGCGCTCGGTGCTTCGCTCGGTGCGACGGACAGCGAAATCCTCCGCGGATTCGCAATAAAAACTACTGTTTTTATTAACATAGTTGTTGTTGTTGTTGTTGCTGCTGCTGCTGGTGCAAAGCGTGTGTGTGAAAAGCTTCGTAGGACTATGGACTGGCCCGATTGCGGCGGTACGTCGCTCGGACGGGTGAAATGTGCGTGCGTGTGTGTGAAAAGAAATGGACTGCGTTCATCCCGACGGTGCTTCGCTCGGTGCTGCGCGCGTTGCTGCGCTCGGTGCTGCGCTCGGTGCTTCGCTCGGTGCGACGGACAGCGAAATCCTCCGCGGATTCGCAATAAAAACTACTGTTTTTATTAACATAGTTGTTGTTGTTGTTGTTGCTGCTGCTGCTGGTGCAAAGCGTGTGTGTGAAAGTGCTTCGTAGGACTATGGACTGGCCCGATTGCGGCGGTACGTCGCTCGGACGGGTGAAATGTGTGTGCGTGTGTGTGAAAGGAAATGGACTGCGTTCATCCCGACGGTGCTTCGCTCGGTGCTGCGCGCGTTGCTGCGCTCGGTGCTGCGCTCGGTGCTTCGCTCGGTGCGACGGACAGCGAAATCCTCCGCGGATTCGCAATAAAAACTACTGTTTTTATTAACATAGTTGTTGTTGTTGTTGTTGCTGCTGCTGCTGGTGCAAAGCGTGTGTGTGAAAGTGCTTCGTAGGACTATGGACTGGCCCGATTGCGGCGGTACGTCGCTCGGACGGGTGAAATGTGCGTGCGTGTGTGTGAAAAGAAATGGACTGCGTTCATCCCGACGGTGCTTCGCTCGGTGCTGCGCGCGTTGCTGCGCTCGGTGCTGCGCTCGGTGCTTCGCTCGGTGCGACGGACAGCGAAATCCTCCGCGGATTCGCAATAAAAACTACTGTTTTTATTAACATAGTTGTTGTTGTTGTTGTTGCTGCTGCTGCTGGTGCAAAGCGTGTGTGTGAAAGTGCTTCGTAGGACTATGGACTGGCCCGATTGCGGCGGTACGTCGCTCGGACGGGTGAAATGTGTGTGCGTGTGTGTGAAAGGAAATGGACTGCGTTCATCCCGACGGTGCTGCGCTCGGTGCTTCGCTCGGTGCTGCGCGCGTTGCTTCGCTCGGTGCTTCGCTCGGTGCATCGCTCGGTGCGACGGACAGCGAAATCCTCCGCGGATTCGCAATAAAAACTACTGTTTTTATTAACATAGTTGTTGTTGTTGTTGTTGCTGCTGCTGCTGGTGCAAAGCGTGTGTGTGAAAAGCTTCGTAGGACTATGGACTGGCCCGATTGCGGCGGTACGTCGCTCGGACGGGTGAAATGCGTGTGCGTGTGTGTGAAAAGAAATGGACTGCGTTCATCCCGACGGTGCTTCGCTCGGTGCTGCGCTCGGTGCTGCGCGCGTTGCTTCGCTCGGTGCTGCGCTCGGTGCTTCGCTCGGTGTAAAGGTCGGAAAAGTAAAGCGTTCATATGTGTGCGTTAAAAAACAACGTGTAGTGAAATGGATGGGACTCTGTGCTAAGTGAACCGCAATTGCGCATCGTGGGCGCACGGTCGACACTTCAATCTGCGGCCGCCAGCGGTTCATCGTCGAAGCAGCGACAGCAGTGCGTGAAGCGGCTCTGGTCGTACCAACGAAGGTAAGTGTATTGCATGATTCATTTCTACGCATGGTTTGGGGATTCGTTGCTTTACGTTGGTCGATGGAGAAGCGAACTGCGTTGAGCCCGATGCATCGCTCTACGAAGAAACGCGTGGCGTGCTGAAAGTGTTCCTGGAGAATGTTATCCGCGATGCCCGCCATCACCTATACCGAACAGGCCAAGCGAAAACCGTCACCGCGCGATGGATGCAGTGTACGCGCTGAAGCGTCAGGGTCGCTCCTTGTACGGGTTCGGAGGTTCAACTCGCCAGCCAACGCACATTTTGCACTCATCTCAACAAAACGGTCCTTATCAGGACCACACATTTGCGTCAAAATTCTTTCCATCACAATTCTTTTCTAATGATTCCAATGATTCATTCCATAGTACCAGTCTTTTTGAAGACTAACATTACATATTTGACGTGCTTGGGCGTCTGGCTGAACTTACTGCATCCGAAAAATAGCAGCATACGTTACTGAAGTGCAGGAATAAATTTTGGCGTAAAATATAAAGTGGATTAAATATGCCCTCGTGCCCTCGTGAGAAAGAGGATGCTCTCATGCCACCGAACGAGACGGAGCGTGGGATGAAATTCGTACCAATTTCGGACATCGATAGGAGGACGCAAAGCAGCGACAAAAATGTGCGGAAATTTTTGCACACACCTTTTTGCCTGCTTGCACCATATAATTCCACCACCAACACTTTTTCGAAAGGGAGGGGGGGTTCGCCTCTTACTGTCCCCTGGTACGTGCATGATGCCACCAACAATTTTGCCACGCGTTTCCAAATCGAGCGTCGTGTTTGTCTTCTCTTTCTCGCACGTAGTAGTGTGCGCGTTTGCTATCCCACTCGAGCCAGAACTTATCGGCAAATGCAATGGCTAACGGGATCGGTACCGTTATTTGGAAAAAACCACCGAAAACGAGGATGGCTTCGTGGCAACGAGTGCGAGCGAGACGAGGCACGGGATGAAATTCGCAGCAACGTCGGTCGCTGACAGCACACACAAAGGAGCACACGCTTCGTCCGTGTGTCGCCGGCTCGTTTTAGGCAGCGTAAAAAATGTGCGGAAATTTTTGCACACACTTTTTTGCCTACTTGCACCATATAATTCCACCACCAACACTTTTTCGAAAGGGGGGGGGGGGTTCGCCTCTTACTGTCCCCTGGTACGTGCATGATGCCACCAACAATTTTGCCACGCGTTTCCAAATCGAGCGTCGTGTTTTTCTTCTCTTTCTCGCACGTAGTAGTGTGCGCGTTTGCTATCCCACTCGAGCCAGAACTTATCGGCAAATGCAATGGCTACCGGGATCGGTACCGTTATTTGGAAAAAACCACCGAAAACGAGGATGGCTTCGTGGCAACGAGTGCGAGTGAGACGAGGCACGGGATGAAATTCGCAGCAACGTCGGTCGCTGACAGCACACACAAAGAAGCACACGCTTCGTCCGTGTGTCGCCGGCTCGTTTTAGGCAGCGTAAAAAATGTGCGGAAATTTTTGCACACACTTTTTTGCCTACTTGCACCATATAATTCCACCACCAACACTTTTTCGAAAGGGGGGGGGGGGGTTCGCCTCTTACTGTCCCCTGGTACGTGCATGATGCCACCAACAATTTTGCCACGCGTTTCCAAATCGAGCGTCGTGTTTTTCTTCTCTTTCTCGCACGTAGTAGTGTGCGCGTTTGCTATCCCACTCGAGCCAGAACTTATCGGCAAATGCAATGGCTACCGGGATCGGTACCGTTATTTGGAAAAAACCACCGAAAACGAGGATGGCTTCGTGGCAACGAGTGCGAGCGAGACGGAGCACGGGATGAAATTCGCAGCAACGTCGGTCGCTGACAGCACACACAAAGGAGCACACGCTTCGTCCGTGTGTCGCCGGCTCGTTTTAGGCACCGTCAAAAATGTGATGAAATTTTTGCACCTACGGTTTTCAAAAACTTGCGAAATATGTTCCTTTTTTCAAGGGCTAACAGCAAATTTAGCATAAAACCTACGTTTTCGTGCACTGTACATGCACACGAGCCTACTTAAATTTTTTTTTGCAAAATTGCTACCTAGCTTCCTTTCCCTGTTCGTATGGTGCGTACATCACACGCAAAAGCCTTAAACCTCTGGTAGTTTAGTTGCAAAATATGCATAAATATTTGGCGTCATACAATTGGCCAGCTTTGGGAAATTTCCATCACGCGATTGTATGCGTAGCGAGGAAGAACAGAGATGGCAACGCTCGCTCGGATAGTAGAAGTAGTAGTTCGGAGAGAAAATACTCTCGCCACATTCGTTCGGATACAAGATTATATTAGAAGCCGAATGTCCCGCGCTCGGCACAGTCTTCGACTAGCAGCCTGATGGAACGGTTGGTCCGCGCGTCACGGTAGTGCGAATTTATTAGTGTGCGTAAAAGTGGTGTGATACAAGTTGTGTTGAGCAGGGGGGGTCATTTTCAAAATGGCGCCGGCTCATTTCGTCGTTCAACCAGAAGCAGCAAGAGCTCATGTCGAGCAAAAGTGTGCGACGCGACAGCTAGCCTGCGCGCAGGATTATTCGTCGGGCAGTGAAATCCTCCGCGGATTGGACTAAAAAAAATACTTTTCTTTAAAACAACTGTGCTTCCTAATGGTGAAATGTGCGTGTGCGTGTGTGTGAAAAAAAAGGACAATGGACTGTGTTAATCGCAACGGTGCTGCGCTCGGTGCTGCGCGCGTTGCTGCGCTCGGTGCTTCGCTCGGTGCTTCGCTCGGTGCGACGGACAGCGAAATCCTCCGCGGATTCGCAATAAAAACTACTGTTTTTATTAACATAGTTGTTGTTGTTGTTGTTGCTGCTGCTGCTGGTGCAAAGCGTGTGTGTGAAAGTGCTTCGTAGGACTATGGACTGGCCCGATTGCGGCGGTACGTCGCTCGGACGGGTGAAATGCGTGTGCGTGTGTGTGAAATGAAATGGACTGCGTTCATCGCGACGGTGCTTCGCTCGGTGCTGCGCGCGTTGCTGCGCTCGGTGCTTCGCTCGGTGCTTCACTCGGTGCGACGGACAGCGAAATCCTCCGCGGATTCGCACTTAAAACTACTGTTTTTATTAACATAGTTGTTGTTGTTGTTGTTGCTGCTGCTGCTGGTGCAAAGCGTGTGTGTGAAAGTGCTTCGTAGGACTATGGACTGACCCGATTGCGGCGGTACGTCGCTCGGACGGGTGAAATGCGTGTGCGTGTGTGTGAAATGAAATGGACTGCGTTCATCGCGACGGTGCTTCGCTCGGTGCTGCGCGCGTTGCTGCGCTCGGTGCTTCGCTCGGTGCTTCACTCGGTGCGACGGACAGCGAAATCCTCCGCGGATTCGCAATAAAAACTACTGTTTTTATTAACATAGTTGTTGTTGTTGTTGTTGCTGCTGCTGCTGGTGCAAAGCGTGTGTGTGAAAGTGCTTCGTAGGACTATGGACTGGCCCGATTGCGGCGGTACGTCGCTCGGACGGGTGAAATGCGTGTGCGTGTGTGTGAAAAGAAATGGACTGCGTTCATCCCGACGGTGCTTCGCTCGGTGCTGCGCGCGTTGCTGCGCTCGGTGCTTCGCTCGGTGCTTCACTCGGTGCGACGGACAGCGAAATCCTCCGCGGATTCGCAATAAAAACTACTGTTTTTATTAACATAGTTGTTGTTGTTGTTGTTGCTGCTGCTGCTGGTGCAAAGCGTGTGTGTGAAAGTGCTTCGTAGGACTATGGACTGGCCCGATTGCGGCGGTACGTCGCTCGGACGGGTGAAATGTGCGTGCGTGTGTGTGAAAAGAAATGGACTGCGTTCATCCCGACGGTGCTTCGCTCGGTGCTGCGCGCGTTGCTGCGCTCGGTGCTGCGCTCGGTGCTTCGCTCGGTGCGACGGACAGCGAAATCCTCCGCGGATTCGCAATAAAAACTACTGTTTTTATTAACATAGTTGTTGTTGTTGTTGTTGCTGCTGCTGCTGGTGCAAAGCGTGTGTGTGAAAGTGCTTCGTAGGACTATGGACTGGCCCGATTGCGGCGGTACGTCGCTCGGACGGGTGAAATGTGTGTGCGTGTGTGTGAAAGGAAATGGACTGCGTTCATCCCGACGGTGCTGCGCTCGGTGCTTCGCTCGGTGCTGCGCGCGTTGCTTCGCTCGGTGCTTCGCTCGGTGCATCGCTCGGTGCGACGGACAGCGAAATCCTCCGCGGATTCGCAATAAAAACTACTGTTTTTATTAACATAGTTGTTGTTGTTGTTGTTGCTGCTGCTGCTGGTGCAAAGCGTGTGTGTGAAAAGCTTCGTAGGACTATGGACTGGCCCGATTGCGGCGGTACGTCGCTCGGACGGGTGAAATGCGTGTGCGTGTGTGTGAAAAGAAATGGACTGCGTTCATCCCGACGGTGCTTCGCTCGGTGCTGCGCGCGTTGCTGCGCTCGGTGCTGCGCTCGGTGCTTCGCTCGGTGTAAAGGTCGGAAAAGTAAAGCGTTCATATGTGTGCGTTAAAAAACAACGTGTAGTGAAATGGATGGGACTCTGTGCTAAGTGAACCGCAATTGCGCATCGTGGGCGCACGGTCGACACTTCAATCTGCGGCCGCCAGCGGTTCATCGTCGAAGCAGCGACAGCAGTGCGTGAAGCGGCTCTGGTCGTACCAACGAAGGTAAGTGTATTGCATGATTCATTTCTACGCATGGTTTGGGGATTCGTTGCTTTACGTTGGTCGATGGAGAAGCGAACTGCGTTGAGCCCGATGCATCGCTCTACGAAGAAACGCGTGGCGTGCTGAAAGTGTTCCTGGAGAATGTTATCCGCGATGCCCGCCATCACCTATACCGAACAGGCCAAGCGAAAACCGTCACCGCGCGATGGATGCAGTGTACGCGCTGAAGCGTCAGGGTCGCTCCTTGTACGGGTTCGGAGGTTCAACTCGCCAGCCAACGCACATTTTGCACTCATCTCAACAAAACGGTCCTTATCAGGACCACACATTTGCGTGAAAATTCTTTCCATCACAATTCTTTTCTAATGATTCCAATGATTCATTCCATAGTACCAGTCTTTTTGAAGACTAACATTACATATTTGACGCGCTTGGGCGTCTGGCTGAACTTACTGCATCCGAAAAATAGCAGCATACGTTACTGAAGTGCAGGAATAAATTTTGGCGTAAAATATAAAGTGGATTAAATATGCCCTCGTGCCCTCGTGAGAAAGAGGATGCTCTCATGCCACCGAACGAGACGGAGCGTGGGATGAAATTCGTACCAATTTCGAACATCGATAGGAGGACGCAAAGCAGCGACAAAAATGTGCGGAAATTTTTGCACACACCTTTTTGCCTACTTGCTACATATAATTCCACCACCAACACTTTTTCGAAAGGGGGAGGGGGGGTTCGCCTCTTACTGTCCCCTGGTACGTGCATGATGCCACCAACAATTTTGCCACGCGTTTCCAAATCGAGCGTCGTGTTTGTCTTCTCTTTCTCGCACGTAGTAGTGTGCGCGTTTGCTATCCCACTCGAGCCAGAACTTATCGGCAAATGCAATGGCTAACGGGATCGGTACCGTTATTTGGAAAAAACCACCGAAAACGAGGATGGCTTCGTGGCAACGAGTGCGAGCGAGACGAGGCACGGGATGAAATTCGCAGCAACGTCGGTCGCTGACAGCACACACAAAGGAGCACACGCTTCGTCCGTGTGTCGCCGGCTCGTTTTAGGCAGCGTAAAAAATGTGCGGAAATTTTTGCACACACTTTTTTGCCTACTTGCACCATATAATTCCACCACCAACACTTTTTCGAAAGGGAGGGGGGGTTCGCCTCTTACTGTCCCCTGGTACGTGCATGATGCCACCAACAATTTTGCCACGCGTTTCCAAATCGAGCGTCGTGTTTGTCTTCTCTTTCTCGCACGTAGTAGTGTGCGCGTTTGCTATCCCACTCGAGCCAGAACTTATCGGCAAATGCAATGGCTAACGGGATCGGTACCGTTATTTGGAAAAAACCACCGAAAACGAGGATGGCTTCGTGGCAACGAGTGCGAGCGAGACGGAGCACGGGATGAAATTCGCAGCAACGTCGGTCGCTGACAGCACACACAAAGGAGCACACGCTTCGTCCGTGTGTCGCCGGCTCGTTTTAGGCAGCGTAAAAAATGTGCGGAAATTTTTGCACACACTTTTTTGCCTACTTGCACCATATAATTCCACCACCAACACTTTTTCGAAAGGGGGGGGGGGTTCGCCTCTTACTGTCCCCTGGTACGTGCATGATGCCACCAACAATTTTGCCACGCGTTTCCAAATCGAGCGTCGTGTTTTTCTTCTCTTTCTCGCACGTAGTAGTGTGCGCGTTTGCTATCCCACTCGAGCCAGAACTTATCGGCAAATGCAATGGCTACCGGGATCGGTACCGTTATTTGGAAAAAACCACCGAAAACGAGGATGGCTTCGTGGCAACGAGTGCGAGTGAGACGAGGCACGGGATGAAATTCGCAGCAACGTCGGTCGCTGACAGCACACACAAAGAAGCACACGCTTCGTCCGTGTGTCGCCGGCTCGTTTTAGGCAGCGTAAAAAATGTGCGGAAATTTTTGCACACACTTTTTTGCCTACTTGCACCATATAATTCCACCACCAACACTTTTTCGAAAGGGGGGGGGGGGTTCGCCTCTTACTGTCCCCTGGTACGTGCATGATGCCACCAACAATTTTGCCACGCGTTTCCAAATCGAGCGTCGTGTTTTTCTTCTCTTTCTCGCACGTAGTAGTGTGCGCGTTTGCTATCCCACTCGAGCCAGAACTTATCGGCAAATGCAATGGCTACCGGGATCGGTACCGTTATTTGGAAAAAACCACCGAAAACGAGGATGGCTTCGTGGCAACGAGTGCGAGCGAGACGGAGCACGGGATGAAATTCGCAGCAACGTCGGTCGCTGACAGCACACACAAAGGAGCACACGCTTCGTCCGTGTGTCGCCGGCTCGTTTTAGGCACCGTCAAAAATGTGATGAAATTTTTGCACCTACGGTTTTCAAAAACTTGCGAAATATGTTCCTTTTTTCAAGGGCTAACAGCAAATTTAGCATAAAACCTACGTTTTCGTGCACTGTACATGCACACGAGCCTACTTAAATTTTTTTTTGCAAAATTGCTACCTAGCTTCCTTTCCCTGTTCGTATGGTGCGTACATCACACGCAAAAGCCTTAAACCTCTGGTAGTTTAGTTGCAAAATATGCATAAATATTTGGCGTCATACAATTGGCCAGCTTTGGGAAATTTCCATCACGCGATTGTATGCGTAGCGAGGAAGAACAGAGATGGCAACGCTCGCTCGGATAGTAGAAGTAGTAGTTCGGAGAGAAAATACTCTCGCCACATTCGTTCGGATACAAGATTATATTAGAAGCCGAATGTCCCGCGCTCGGCACAGTCTTCGACTAGCAGCCTGATGGAACGGTTGGTCCGCGCGTCACGGTAGTGCGAATTTATTAGTGTGCGTAAAAGTGGTGTGATACAAGTTGTGTTGAGCAGGGGGGGTCATTTTCAAAATGGCGCCGGCTCATTTCGTCGTTCAACCAGAAGCAGCAAGAGCTCATGTCGAGCAAAAGTGTGCGACGCGACAGCTAGCCTGCGCGCAGGATTATTCGTCGGGCAGTGAAATCCTCCGCGGATTGGACTAAAAAAAATACTTTTCTTTAAAACAACTGTGCTTCCTAATGGTGAAATGTGCGTGTGCGTGTGTGTGAAAAAAAAGGACAATGGACTGTGTTAATCGCAACGGTGCTGCGCTCCGTGCTGCGCGCGTTGCTGCGCTCGGTGCTTCGCTCGGTGCTTCACTCGGTGCGACGGACAGCGAAATCCTCCGCGGATTCGCAATAAAAACTACTGTTTTTATTAACATAGTTGTTGTTGTTGTTGTTGCTGCTGCTGCTGGTGCAAAGCGTGTGTGTGAAAGTGCTTCGTAGGACTATGGACTGGCCCGATTGCGGCGGTACGTCGCTCGGACGGGTGAAATGTGCGTGCGTGTGTGTGAAAGGAAATGGACTGCGTTCATCCCGACGGTGCTTCGCTCGGTGCTGCGCGCGTTGCTGCGCTCGGTGCTGCGCTCGGTGCTTCGCTCGGTGCGACGGACAGCGAAATCCTCCGCGGATTCGCAATAAAAACTACTGTTTTTATTAACATAGTTGTTGTTGTTGTTGTTGCTGCTGCTGCTGGTGCAATGCGTGTGTGTGAAAGTGCTTCGTAGGACTATGGACTGGCCCGATTGCGGCGGTACGTCGCTCGGACGGGTGAAATGTGCGTGCGTGTGTGTGAAAAGAAATGGACTGCGTTCATCCCGACGGTGCTTCGCTCGGTGCTGCGCGCGTTGCTGCGCTCGGTGCTGCGCTCGGTGCTTCGCTCGGTGCGACGGACAGCGAAATCCTCCGCGGATTCGCAATAAAAACTACTGTTTTTATTAACATAGTTGTTGTTGTTGTTGTTGCTGCTGCTGCTGGTGCAAAGCGTGTGTGTGAAAAGCTTCGTAGGACTATGGACTGGCCCGATTGCGGCGGTACGTCGCTCGGACGGGTGAAATGTGTGTGCGTGTGTGTGAAAGGAAATGGACTGCGTTCATCCCGACGGTGCTGCGCTCGGTGCTTCGCTCGGTGCTGCGCGCGTTGCTTCGCTCGGTGCTTCGCTCGGTGCATCGCTCGGTGCGACGGACAGCGAAATCCTCCGCGGATTCGCAATAAAAACTACTGTTTTTATTAACATAGTTGTTGTTGTTGTTGTTGCTGCTGCTGCTGGTGCAAAGCGTGTGTGTGAAAAGCTTCGTAGGACTATGGACTGGCCCGATTGCGGCGGTACGTCGCTCGGACGGGTGAAATGCGTGTGCGTGTGTGTGAAAAGAAATGGACTGCGTTCATCCCGACGGTGCTTCGCTCGGTGCTGCGCGCGTTGCTGCGCTCGGTGCTGCGCTCGGTGCTTCGCTCGGTGTAAAGGTCGGAAAAGTAAAGCGTTCATATGTGTGCGTTAAAAAACAACGTGTAGTGAAATGGATGGGACTCTGTGCTAAGTGAACCGCAATTGCGCATCGTGGGCGCACGGTCGACACTTCAATCTGCGGCCGCCAGCGGTTCATCGTCGAAGCAGCGACAGCAGTGCGTGAAGCGGCTCTGGTCGTACCAACGAAGGTAAGTGTATTGCATGATTCATTTCTACGCATGGTTTGGGGATTCGTTGCTTTACGTTGGTCGATGGAGAAGCGAACTGCGTTGAGCCCGATGCATCGCTCTACGAAGAAACGCGTGGCGTGCTGAAAGTGTTCCTGGAGAATGTTATCCGCGATGCCCGCCATCACCTATACCGAACAGGCCAAGCGAAAACCGTCACCGCGCGATGGATGCA
Source organism: Anopheles marshallii (assembly GCF_943734725.1). NCBI lineage: Eukaryota > Metazoa > Arthropoda > Insecta > Diptera > Culicidae > Anopheles > Anopheles marshallii. Next base: position 58,863,114 of record NC_071326.1, read on the forward strand.
GTGTACGCGCTGAAGCGTCAGGGTCGCTCCTTGTACGGGTTCGGAGGTTCAACTCGCCAGCCAACGCACATTTTGCACTCATCTCAACAAAACGGTCCTTATCAGGACCACACATTTGCGTGAAAATTCTTTCCATCACAATTCTTTTCTAATGATTCCAATGATTCATTCCATAGTACCAGTCTTTTTGAAGACTAACATTACATATTTGACGCGCTTGGGCGTCTGGCTGAACTTACTGCATCCGAAAAATAGCAGCATACGTTACTGAAGTGCAGGAATAAATTTTGGCGTAAAATATAAAGTGGATTAAATATGCCCTCGTGCCCTCGTGAGAAAGAGGATGCTCTCATGCCACCGAACGAGACGGAGCGTGGGATGAAATTCGTACCAATTTCGAACATCGATAGGAGGACGCAAAGCAGCGACAAAAATGTGCGGAAATTTTTGCACACACCTTTTTGCCTACTTGCACCATATAATTCCACCACCAACACTTTTGCGAAAGGGAGGGGGGGTTCGCCTCTTACTGTCCCCTGGTACGTGCATGATGCCACCAACAATTTTGCCACGCGTTTCCAAATCGAGCGTCGTGTTTGTCTTCTCTTTCTCGCACGTAGTAGTGTGCGCGTTTGCTATCCCACTCGAGCCAGAACTTATCGGCAAATGCAATGGCTAACGGGATCGGTACCGTTATTTGGAAAAAACCACCGAAAACGAGGATGGCTTCGTGGCAACGAGTGCGAGCGAGACGAGGCACGGGATGAAATTCGCAGCAACGTCGGTCGCTGACAGCACACACAAAGGAGCACACGCTTCGTCCGTGTGTCGCCGGCTCGTTTTAGGCAGCGTAAAAAATGTGCGGAAATTTTTGCACACACTTTTTTGCCTACTTGCACCATATAATTCCACCACCAACACTTTTTCGAAAGGGGGGGGGGGTTCGCCTCTTACTGTCCCCTGGTACGTGCATGATGCCACCAACAATTTTGCCACGCGTTTCCAAATCGAGCGTCGTGTTTTTCTTCTCTTTCTCGCACGTAGTAGTGTGCGCGTTTGCTATCCCACTCGAGCCAGAACTTATCGGCAAATGCAATGGCTACCGGGATCGGTACCGTTATTTGGAAAAAACCACCGAAAACGAGGATGGCTTCGTGGCAACGAGTGCGAGTGAGACGAGGCACGGGATGAAATTCGCAGCAACGTCGGTCGCTGACAGCACACACAAAGAAGCACACGCTTCGTCCGTGTGTCGCCGGCTCGTTTTAGGCAGCGTAAAAAATGTGCGGAAATTTTTGCACACACTTTTTTGCCTACTTGCACCATATAATTCCACCACCAACACTTTTTCGAAAGGGGGGGGGGGGTTCGCCTCTTACTGTCCCCTGGTACGTGCATGATGCCACCAACAATTTTGCCACGCGTTTCCAAATCGAGCGTCGTGTTTTTCTTCTCTTTCTCGCACGTAGTAGTGTGCGCGTTTGCTATCCCACTCGAGCCAGAACTTATCGGCAAATGCAATGGCTACCGGGATCGGTACCGTTATTTGGAAAAAACCACCGAAAACGAGGATGGCTTCGTGGCAACGAGTGCGAGCGAGACGGAGCACGGGATGAAATTCGCAGCAACGTCGGTCGCTGACAGCACACACAAAGGAGCACACGCTTCGTCCGTGTGTCGCCGGCTCGTTTTAGGCACCGTCAAAAATGTGATGAAATTTTTGCACCTACGGTTTTCAAAAACTTGCGAAATATGTTCCTTTTTTCAAGGGCTAACAGCAAATTTAGCATAAAACCTACGTTTTCGTGCACTGTACATGCACACGAGCCTACTTAAATTTTTTTTTGCAAAATTGCTACCTAGCTTCCTTTCCCTGTTCGTATGGTGCGTACATCACACGCAAAAGCCTTAAACCTCTGGTAGTTTAGTTGCAAAATATGCATAAATATTTGGCGTCATACAATTGGCCAGCTTTGGGAAATTTCCATCACGCGATTGTATGCGTAGCGAGGAAGAACAGAGATGGCAACGCTCGCTCGGATAGTAGAAGTAGTAGTTCGGAGAGAAAATACTCTCGCCACATTCGTTCGGATACAAGATTATATTAGAAGCCGAATGTCCCGCGCTCGGCACAGTCTTCGACTAGCAGCCTGATGGAACGGTTGGTCCGCGCGTCACGGTAGTGCGAATTTATTAGTGTGCGTAAAAGTGGTGTGATACAAGTTGTGTTGAGCAGGGGGGGTCATTTTCAAAATGGCGCCGGCTCATTTCGTCGTTCAACCAGAAGCAGCAAGAGCTCATGTCGAGCAAAAGTGTGCGACGCGACAGCTAGCCTGCGCGCAGGATTATTCGTCGGGCAGTGAAATCCTCCGCGGATTGGACTAAAAAAAATACTTTTCTTTAAAACAACTGTGCTTCCTAATGGTGAAATGTGCGTGTGCGTGTGTGTGAAAAAAAAGGACAATGGACTGTGTTAATCGCAACGGTGCTGCGCTCCGTGCTGCGCGCGTTGCTGCGCTCGGTGCTTCGCTCGGTGCTTCACTCGGTGCGACGGACAGCGAAATCCTCCGCGGATTCGCAATAAAAACTACTGTTTTTATTAACATAGTTGTTGTTGTTGTTGTTGCTGCTGCTGCTGGTGCAAAGCGTGTGTGTGAAAGTGCTTCGTAGGACTATGGACTGGCCCGATTGCGGCGGTACGTCGCTCGGACGGGTGAAATGTGCGTGCGTGTGTGTGAAAGGAAATGGACTGCGTTCATCCCGACGGTGCTTCGCTCGGTGCTGCGCGCGTTGCTGCGCTCGGTGCTGCGCTCGGTGCTTCGCTCGGTGCGACGGACAGCGAAATCCTCCGCGGATTCGCAATAAAAACTACTGTTTTTATTAACATAGTTGTTGTTGTTGTTGTTGCTGCTGCTGCTGGTGCAAAGCGTGTGTGTGAAAAGCTTCGTAGGACTATGGACTGGCCCGATTGCGGCGGTACGTCGCTCGGACGGGTGAAATGTGCGTGCGTGTGTGTGAAAGGAAATGGACTGCGTTCATCCCGACGGTGCTTCGCTCGGTGCTGCGCGCGTTGCTGCGCTCGGTGCTGCGCTCGGTGCTTCGCTCGGTGCGACGGACAGCGAAATCCTCCGCGGATTCGCAATAAAAACTACTGTTTTTATTAACATAGTTGTTGTTGTTGTTGTTGCTGCTGCTGCTGGTGCAAAGCGTGTGTGTGAAAGTGCTTCGTAGGACTATGGACTGGCCCGATTGCGGCGGTACGTCGCTCGGACGGGTGAAATGTGTGTGCGTGTGTGTGAAAGGAAATGGACTGCGTTCATCCCGACGGTGCTTCGCTCGGTGCTGCGCGCGTTGCTGCGCTCGGTGCTGCGCTCGGTGCTTCGCTCGGTGCGACGGACAGCGAAATCCTCCGCGGATTCGCAATAAAAACTACTGTTTTTATTAACATAGTTGTTGTTGTTGTTGTTGCTGCTGCTGCTGGTGCAAAGCGTGTGTGTGAAAAGCTTCGTAGGACTATGGACTGGCCCGATTGCGGCGGTACGTCGCTCGGACGGGTGAAATGCGTGTGCGTGTGTGTGAAAAGAAATGGACTGCGTTCATCCCGACGGTGCTTCGCTCGGTGCTGCGCGCGTTGCTGCGCTCGGTGCTGCGCTCGGTGCTTCGCTCGGTGCGACGGACAGCGAAATCCTCCGCGGATTCGCACTAAAAACTACTGTTTTTATTAACATAGTTGTTGTTGTTGTTGTTGCTGCTGCTGCTGGTGCAAAGCGTGTGTGTGAAAGTGCTTCGTAGGACTATGGACTGGCCCGATTGCGGCGGTACGTCGCTCGGACGGGTGAAATGTGCGTGCGTGTGTGTGAAAAGAAATGGACTGCGTTCATCCCGACGGTGCTTCGCTCGGTGCTGCGCGCGTTGCTGCGCTCGGTGCTGCGCTCGGTGCTTCGCTCGGTGCGACGGACAGCGAAATCCTCCGCGGATTCGCAATAAAAACTACTGTTTTTATTAACATAGTTGTTGTTGTTGTTGTTGCTGCTGCTGCTGGTGCAAAGCGTGTGTGTGAAAGTGCTTCGTAGGACTATGGACTGGCCCGATTGCGGCGGTACGTCGCTCGGACGGGTGAAATGTGTGTGCGTGTGTGTGAAAGGAAATGGACTGCGTTCATCCCGACGGTGCTGCGCTCGGTGCTTCGCTCGGTGCTGCGCGCGTTGCTTCGCTCGGTGCTTCGCTCGGTGCATCGCTCGGTGCGACGGACAGCGAAATCCTCCGCGGATTCGCAATAAAAACTACTGTTTTTATTAACATAGTTGTTGTTGTTGTTGTTGCTGCTGCTGCTGGTGCAAAGCGTGTGTGTGAAAAGCTTCGTAGGACTATGGACTGGCCCGATTGCGGCGGTACGTCGCTCGGACGGGTGAAATGCGTGTGCGTGTGTGTGAAAAGAAATGGACTGCGTTCATCCCGACGGTGCTTCGCTCGGTGCTGCGCTCGGTGCTGCGCGCGTTGCTTCGCTCGGTGCTGCGCTCGGTGCTTCGCTCGGTGTAAAGGTCGGAAAAGTAAAGCGTTCATATGTGTGCGTTAAAAAACAACGTGTAGTGAAATGGATGGGACTCTGTGCTAAGTGAACCGCAATTGCGCATCGTGGGCGCACGGTCGACACTTCAATCTGCGGCCGCCAGCGGTTCATCGTCGAAGCAGCGACAGCAGTGCGTGAAGCGGCTCTGGTCGTACCAACGAAGGTAAGTGTATTGCATGATTCATTTCTACGCATGGTTTGGGGATTCGTTGCTTTACGTTGGTCGATGGAGAAGCGAACTGCGTTGAGCCCGATGCATCGCTCTACGAAGAAACGCGTGGCGTGCTGAAAGTGTTCCTGGAGAATGTTATCCGCGATGCCCGCCATCACCTATACCGAACAGGCCAAGCGAAAACCGTCACCGCGCGATGGATGCAGTGTACGCGCTGAAGCGTCAGGGTCGCTCCTTGTACGGGTTCGGAGGTTCAACTCGCCAGCCAACGCACATTTTGCACTCATCTCAACAAAACGGTCCTTATCAGGACCACACATTTGCGTGAAAATTCTTTCCATCACAATTCTTTTCTAATGATTCCAATGATTCATTCCATAGTACCAGTCTTTTTGAAGACTAACATTACATATTTGACGCGCTTGGGCGTCTGGCTGAACTTACTGCATCCGAAAAATAGCAGCATACGTTACTGAAGTGCAGGAATAAATTTTGGCGTAAAATATAAAGTGGATTAAATATGCCCTCGTGCCCTCGTGAGAAAGAGGATGCTCTCATGCCACCGAACGAGACGGAGCGTGGGATGAAATTCGTACCAATTTCGAACATCGATAGGAGGACGCAAAGCAGCGACAAAAATGTGCGGAAATTTTTGCACACACCTTTTTGCCTGCTTGCACCATATAATTCCACCACCAACACTTTTTCGAAAGGGAGGGGGGGTTCGCCTCTTACTGTCCCCTGGTACGTGCATGATGCCACCAACAATTTTGCCACGCGTTTCCAAATCGAGCGTCGTGTTTGTCTTCTCTTTCTCGCACGTAGTAGTGTGCGCGTTTGCTATCCCACTCGAGCCAGAACTTATCGGCAAATGCAATGGCTAACGGGATCGGTACCGTTATTTGGAAAAAACCACCGAAAACGAGGATGGCTTCGTGGCAACGAGTGCGAGCGAGACGAGGCACGGGATGAAATTCGCAGCAACGTCGGTCGCTGACAGCACACACAAAGGAGCACACGCTTCGTCCGTGTGTCGCCGGCTCGTTTTAGGCAGCGCCAAAAATGTGATGAAATTTTTGCACCTACGGTTTTCAAAAACTTGCGAAATATGTTCCTTTTTTCAAGGGCTAACAGCAAATTTAGCATAAAATCTACGTTTTCGTGCACTGTACATGCACACGAGCCTACTTAATTTTTTTTTGCAAAATTGCTACCTAGCTTCCTTTCCCTGTTCGTATGGTGCGTACATCACACGCAAAAGCATTAAACCTCTGGTAGTTTAGTTGCAAAATATGCATAAATATTTGGCGTCATACAATTGGCTTTGGGAAATTTCCATCACGCGATTGTATGCGTAGCGAGGAAGAACAGAGATGGCAACGCTCGCTCGGATAGTAGTAGTAGTAGTTCGGAGAGAAAATACTCTCGCCACATTCGTTCGGATACAAGATTATATTAGAAGCCGAATCTCCCGCGCTCGGCACAGTCTTCGACTAGCAGCCTGATGGAACGGTTGGTCCGCGCGTCACGGTAGTGCGAATTTATTAGTGTGCGTAAAAGTGGTGTGATACAAGTGGTGTTGAGCAGGGGGGTCATTTTCAAAATGGCGCCGGCTCATTTCGTCGTTCTACCAGAAGCAGCAAGAGCTCATGTCGAGCAAAAGTGTGCGACGCGACAGCTAGCCTGCGCGCAGGATTATTCGTCGGGCAGTGAAATCCTCCGCGGATTGGACTAAAAAAAATACTTTTCTTTAAAACAACTGTGCTTCCTAATGGTGAAATGTGCGTGTGCGTGTGTGTGAAAAAAAAAGGACAATGGACTGCGTTTATCGCAACGGTGCTGCGCTCGGTGCTGCGCGCGTTGCTTCGCTCGGTGCTTCGCTCGGTGCTTCGCTCGGTGCGACGGACAGCGAAATCCTCCGCGGATTCGCACTTAAAACTACTGTTTTTATTAACATAGTTGTTGTTGTTGTTGTTGCTGCTGCTGCTGGTGCAATGCGTGTGTGTGAAAAGCTTCGTAGGACTATGGACTGGCCCGATTGCGGCGGTACGTCGCTCGGACGGGTGAAATGCGTGTGCGTGTGTGTGAAAAGAAATGGACTGCGTTCATCCCGACGGTGCTTCGCTCGGTGCTGCGCTCGGTGCTGCGCTCGGTGCTGCGCTCGGTGCATCGCTCGGTGCGTCGGACAGCGAAATCCTCCGCGGATTCGCACTTAAAACTACTGTTTTTATTAACATAGTTGTTGTTGTTGTTGTTGCTGCTGCTGCTGGTGCAAAGCGTGTGTGTGAAAGTGCTTCGTAGGACTATGGACTGGCCCGATTGCGGCGGTACGTCGCTCGGACGGGTGAAATGTGTGTGCGTGTGTGTGAAAAGAAATGGACTGCGTTCATCGCAACGGTGCTGCGCGCGTTGCTTCGCTCGGTGTAAAGGTCGGAAAAGTAAAGCGTTCATATGTGTGCGTTAAAAAACAACGTGTAGTGAAATGGATGGGACTCTGTGCTAAGTGAACCGCAATTGCGCATCGTGGGCGCACGGTCGACACTTCAATCTGCGGCCGCCAGCGGTTCATCGTCGAAGCAGCGACAGCAGTGCGTGAAGCGGCTCTGGTCGTACCAACGAAGGTAAGTGTATTGCATGATTCATTTCTACGCATGGTTTGGGGATTCGTTGCTTTACGTTGGTCGATGGAGAAGCGAACTGCGTTGAGCCCGATGCATCGCTCTACGAAGAAACGCGTGGCGTGCTGAAAGTGTTCCTGGAGAATGTTATCCGCGATGCCCGCCATCACCTATACCGAACAGGCCAAGCGAAAACCGTCACCGCGCGATGGATGCAGTGTACGCGCTGAAGCGTCAGGGTCGCTCCTTGTACGGGTTCGGAGGTTCAACTCGCCAGCCAACGCACATTTTGCACCCATCTCAACAAAACGGTCCTTATCAGGACCACACATTTGCGTGAAAATTCTTTCCATCACAATTCTTTTCTAATGATTCCAATGATTCATTCCATAGTACCAGTCTTTTTGAAGACTAACATTACATATTTGACGTGCTTGGGCGTCTGGCTGAACTTACTGCATCCGAAAAATAGCAGCAAACGTTACTGCAGTGCAGGAATAAATTTTGGCGTAAAATATAAAGTGGATTAAATATGCCCTCGTGCCCTCGTGAGAAAGAGGATGCTCTCATGCCACCGAACGAGACGGAGCGTGGGATGAAATTCGTACCAATTTCGAACATCGATAGGAGGACGCAAAGCAGCGACAAAAATGTGTGGAAATTTTTGCACACACCTTTTTGCCTGCTTGCACCATATAATTCCACCACCAACACTTTTTTGAAAGGGAGGGGGGTTCGCCTCTTACTGTCCCCTGGTACGTGCATGATGCCACCAACAATTTTGCCACGCGCTTCCAAATCGAGCGTCGTGTTTTCTTCTCTTTCTCGCACGTAGTAGTGTGCGCGTTTGCTATCCCACTCGAGCCAGAACTTATCGGCAAATGCAATGGCTAACGGGATCGGTACCGTTATTTGGAAAAAACCACCGAAAACGAGGATGGCTTCGTGGCAACGAGTGCGAGCGAGACGAGGCACGGGATGAAATTCGCAGCAACGTCGGTCGCTGACAGCACACACAAAGAAGCACACGCTTCGTCCGTGTGTCGCCGGCTCGTTTTAGGCAGCGTAAAAAATGTGCGGAAATTTTTGCACACACCTTTTTGCCTACTAGCTACATATAATTCCACCACCAACACTTTTTCGAAAGGGGGAGGGGGGGTTCGCCTCTTACTGTCCCCTGGTACGTGCATGATGCCACCAACAATTTTGCCACGCGTTTCCAAATCGAGCGTCGTGTTTTTCTTCTCTTTCTCGCACGTAGTAGTGTGCGCGTTTGCTATCCCACTCGAGCCAGAACTTATCGGCAAATGCAATGGCTACCGGGATCGGTACCGTTATTTGGAAAAAACCACCGAAAACGAGGATGGCTTCGTGGCAACGAGTGCGAGCGAGACGAGGCACGGGATGAAATTCGCAGCAACGTCGGTCGCTGACAGCACACACAAAGAAGCACACGCTTCGTCCGTGTGTCGCCGGCTCGTTTTAGGCAGCGTAAAAAATGTGCGGAAATTTTTGCACACACCTTTTTGCCTACTAGCTACATATAATTCCACCACCAACACTTTTTCGAAAGGGGGAGGGGGGGTTCGCCTCTTACTGTCCCCTGGTACGTGCATGATGCCACCAACAATTTTGCCACGCGTTTCCAAATCGAGCGTCGTGTTTTTCTTCTCTTTCTCGCACGTAGTAGTGTGCGCGTTTGCTATCCCACTCGAGCCAGAACTTATCGGCAAATGCAATGGCTACCGGGATCGGTACCGTTATTTGGAAAAAACCACCGAAAACGAGGATGGCTTCGTGGCAACGAGTGCGAGCGAGACGAGGCACGGGATGAAATTCGCAGCAACGTCGGTCGCTGACAGCACACACAAAGAAGCACACGCTTCGTCCGTGTGTCGCCGGCTCGTTTTAGGCAGCGTAAAAAATGTGCGGAAATTTTTGCACACACCTTTTTGCCTACTAGCTACATATAATTCCACCACCAACACTTTTTCAAAAGGGGGGGGGGTTCGCCTCTTACTGTCCCCTGGTACGTGCATGATGCCACCAACAATTTTGCCACGCGCTTCCAAATCGAGCGTCGTGTTTGTCTTCTCTTTCTCGCACGTAGTAGTGTGCGCGTTTGCTATCCCACTCGAGCCAGAACTTATCGGCAAATGCAATGGCTAACGGGATCGGTACCGTTATTTGGAAAAAACCACCGAAAACGAGGATGGCTTCGTGGCAACGAGTGCGAGCGAGACGAGGCACGGGATGAAATTCGCAGCAACGTCGGTCGCTGACAGCACACACAAAGGAGCACACGCTTCGTCCGTGTGTCGCCGGCTCGTTTTAGGCACCGTCAAAAATGTGATGAAATTTTTGCACCTACGGTTTTCAAAAACTTGCGAAATATGTTCCTTTTTTCAAGGGCTAACAGCAAATTTAGCATAAAACCTACGTTTTCGTGCACTGTACATGCACACGAGCCTACTTAAATTTTTTTTTGCAAAATTGCTACCTAGCTTCCTTTCCCTGTTCGTATGGTGCGTACATCACACGCAAAAGCATTAAACCTCTGGTAGTTTAGTTGCAAAATATGCATAAATATTTGGCGTCATACAATTGGCCAGCTTTGGGAAATTTCCATCACGCGATTGTATGCGTAGCGAGGAAGAACAGAGATGGCAACGCTCGCTCGGATAGTAGTAGTAGTAGTTCGGAGAGAAAATACTCTCGCCACATTCGTTCGGATACAAGATTATATTAGAAGCCGAATGTCCCGCGCTCGGCACAGTCTTCGACTAGCAGCCTGATGGAACGGTTGGTCCGCGCGTCACGGTAGTGCGAATTTATTAGTGTGCGTAAAAGTGGTGTGATACAAGTTGTGTTGAGCAGGGGGGGTCATTTTCAAAATGGCGCCGGCTCATTTCGTCGTTCAACCAGAAGCAGCAAGAGCTCATGTCGAGCAAAAGTGTGCGACGCGACAGCTAGCCTGCGCGCAGGATTATTCGTCGGGCAGTGAAATCCTCCGCGGATTGGACTAAAAAAAATACTTTTCTTTAAAACAACTGTGCTTCCTAATGGTGAAATGTGCGTGTGCGTGTGTGTGAAAAAAAAGGACAATGGACTGTGTTAATCGCAACGGTGCTGCGCTCGGTGCTGCGCGCGTTGCTGCGCTCGGTGCTTCGCTCGGTGCTTCGCTCGGTGCGACGGACAGCGAAATCCTCCGCGGATTCGCAATAAAAACTACTGTTTTTATTAACATAGTTGTTGTTGTTGTTGTTGCTGCTGCTGCTGGTGCAAAGCGTGTGTGTGAAAGTGCTTCGTAGGACTATGGACTGGCCCGATTGCGGCGGTACGTCGCTCGGACGGGTGAAATGCGTGTGCGTGTGTGTGAAATGAAATGGACTGCGTTCATCGCGACGGTGCTTCGCTCGGTGCTGCGCGCGTTGCTGCGCTCGGTGCTTCGCTCGGTGCTTCACTCGGTGCGACGGACAGCGAAATCCTCCGCGGATTCGCAATAAAAACTACTGTTTTTATTAACATAGTTGTTGTTGTTGTTGTTGCTGCTGCTGCTGGTGCAAAGCGTGTGTGTGAAAGTGCTTCGTAGGACTATGGACTGGCCCGATTGCGGCGGTACGTCGCTCGGACGGGTGAAATGCGTGTGCGTGTGTGTGAAATGAAATGGACTGCGTTCATCGCGACGGTGCTTCGCTCGGTGCTGCGCGCGTTGCTGCGCTCGGTGCTTCGCTCGGTGCTTCACTCGGTGCGACGGACAGCGAAATCCTCCGCGGATTCGCAATAAAAACTACTGTTTTTATTAACATAGTTGTTGTTGTTGTTGTTGCTGCTGCTGCTGGTGCAAAGCGTGTGTGTGAAAGTGCTTCGTAGGACTATGGACTGGCCCGATTGCGGCGGTACGTCGCTCGGACGGGTGAAATGCGTGTGCGTGTGTGTGAAAAGAAATGGACTGCGTTCATCCCGACGGTGCTTCGCTCGGTGCTGCGCGCGTTGCTGCGCTCGGTGCTTCGCTCGGTGCTTCACTCGGTGCGACGGACAGCGAAATCCTCCGCGGATTCGCAATAAAAACTACTGTTTTTATTAACATAGTTGTTGTTGTTGTTGTTGCTGCTGCTGCTGGTGCAATGCGTGTGTGTGAAAAGCTTCGTAGGACCATGGACTGACCCGATTGCGGCGGTACGTCGCTCGGACGGGTGAAATGCGTGTGCGTGTGTGTGAAATGAAATGGACTGCGTTCATCCCGACGGTGCTGCGCTCGGTGCTGCGCGCGTTGCTTCGCTCGGTGCTTCGCTCGGTGCTTCGCTCGGTGTAAAGGTCGGAAAAGTAAAGCGTTCATATGTGTGCGTTAAAAAACAACGTGTAGTGAAATGGATGGGACTCTGTGCTAAGTGAACCGCAATTGCGCATCGTGGGCGCACGGTCGACACTTCAATCTGCGGCCGCCAGCGGTTCATCGTCGAAGCAGCGACAGCAGTGCGTGAAGCGGCTCTGGTCGTACCAACGAAGGTAAGTGTATTGCATGATTCATTTCTACGCATGGTTTGGGGATTCGTTGCTTTACGTTGGTCGATGGAGAAGCGAACTGCGTTGAGCCCGATGCATCGCTCTACGAAGAAACGCGTGGCGTGCTGAAAGTGTTCCTGGAGAATGTTATCCGCGATGCCCGCCATCACCTATACCGAACAGGCCAAGCGAAAACCGTCACCGCGCGATGGATGCAGTGTACGCGCTGAAGCGTCAGGGTCGCTCCTTGTACGGGTTCGGAGGTTCAACTCGCCAGCCAACGCACATTTTGCACTCATCTCAACAAAACGGTCCTTATCAGGACCACACATTTGCGTGAAAATTCTTTCCATCACAATTCTTTTCTAATGATTCCAATGATTCATTCCATAGTACCAGTCTTTTTGAAGACTAACATTACATATTTGACGCGCTTGGGCGTCTGGCTGAACTTACTGCATCCGAAAAATAGCAGCAAACGTTACTGCAGTGCAGGAATAAATTTTGGCGTAAAATATAAAGTGGATTAAATATGCCCTCGTGCCCTCGTGAGAAAGAGGATGCTCTCATGCCACCGAACGAGACGGAGCGTGGGATGAAATTCGTACCAATTTCGAACATCGATAGGAGGACGCAAAGCAGCGACAAAAATGTGCGGAAATTTTTGCACACACCTTTTTGCCTACTTGCTACATATAATTCCACCACCAACACTTTTTCGAAAGGGGGAGGGGGGGTTCGCCTCTTACTGTCCCCTGGTACGTGCATGATGCCACCAACAATTTTGCCACGCGTTTCCAAATCGAGCGTCGTGTTTTTCTTCTCTTTCTCGCACGTAGTAGTGTGCGCGTTTGCTATCCCACTCGAGCCAGAACTTATCGGCAAATGCAATGGCTACCGGGATCGGTACCGTTATTTGGAAAAAACCACCGAAAACGAGGATGGCTTCGTGGCAACGAGTGCGAGTGAGACGAGGCACGGGATGAAATTCGCAGCAACGTCGGTCGCTGACAGCACACACAAAGAAGCACACGCTTCGTCCGTGTGTCGCCGGCTCGTTTTAGGCAGCGTCAAAAATGTGCGGAAATTTTTGCACACACCTTTTTGCCTACTTGCTACATATAATTCCACCACCAACACTTTTTCGAAAGGGAGGGGGGGTTCGCCTCTTACTGTCCCCTGGTACGTGCATGATGCCACCAACAATTTTGCCACGCGTTTCCAAATCGAGCGTCGTGTTTTTCTTCTCTTTCTCGCACGTAGTAGTGTGCGCGTTTGCTATCCCACTCGAGCCAGAACTTATCGGCAAATGCAATGGCTACCGGGATCGGTACCGTTATTTGGAAAAAACCACCGAAAACGAGGATGGCTTCGTGGCAACGAGTGCGAGCGAGACGGAGCACGGGATGAAATTCGCAGCAACGTCGGTCGCTGACAGCACACACAAAGGAGCACACGCTTCGTCCGTGTGTCGCCGGCTCGTTTTAGGCACCGTCAAAAATGTGATGAAATTTTTGCACCTACGGTTTTCAAAAACTTGCGAAATATGTTCCTTTTTTCAAGGGCTAACAGCAAATTTAGCATAAAACCTACGTTTTCGTGCACTGTACATGCACACGAGCCTACTTAAATTTTTTTTTGCAAAATTGCTACCTAGCTTCCTTTCCCTGTTCGTATGGTGCGTACATCACACGCAAAAGCCTTAAACCTCTGGTAGTTTAGTTGCAAAATATGCATAAATATTTGGCGTCATACAATTGGCCAGCTTTGGGAAATTTCCATCACGCGATTGTATGCGTAGCGAGGAAGAACAGAGATGGCAACGCTCGCTCGGATAGTAGAAGTAGTAGTTCGGAGAGAAAATACTCTCGCCACATTCGTTCGGATACAAGATTATATTAGAAGCCGAATGTCCCGCGCTCGGCACAGTCTTCGACTAGCAGCCTGATGGAACGGTTGGTCCGCGCGTCACGGTAGTGCGAATTTATTAGTGTGCGTAAAAGTGGTGTGATACAAGTTGTGTTGAGCAGGGGGGGTCATTTTCAAAATGGCGCCGGCTCATTTCGTCGTTCAACCAGAAGCAGCAAGAGCTCATGTCGAGCAAAAGTGTGCGACGCGACAGCTAGCCTGCGCGCAGGCTTATTCGTCGGGCAGTGAAATCCTCCGCGGATTGGACTAAAAAAAATACTTTTCTTTAAAACAACTGTGCTTCCTAATGGTGAAATGTGCGTGTGCGTGTGTGTGAAAAAAAAGGACAATGGACTGTGTTAATCGCAACGGTGCTGCGCTCCGTGCTGCGCGCGTTGCTGCGCTCGGTGCTTCGCTCGGTGCTTCACTCGGTGCGACGGACAGCGAAATCCTCCGCGGATTCGCAATAAAAACTACTGTTTTTATTAACATAGTTGTTGTTGTTGTTGTTGCTGCTGCTGCTGGTGCAAAGCGTGTGTGTGAAAGTGCTTCGTAGGACTATGGACTGGCCCGATTGCGGCGGTACGTCGCTCGGACGGGTGAAATGCGTGTGCGTGTGTGTGAAATGAAATGGACTGCGTTCATCGCGACGGTGCTTCGCTCGGTGCTGCGCGCGTTGCTGCGCTCGGTGCTTCGCTCGGTGCTTCACTCGGTGCGACGGACAGCGAAATCCTCCGCGGATTCGCAATAAAAACTACTGTTTTTATTAACATAGTTGTTGTTGTTGTTGTTGCTGCTGCTGCTGGTGCAATGCGTGTGTGTGTGAAAAGCTTCGTAGGACTATGGACTGGCCCGATTGCGGCGGTACGTCGCTCGGACGGGTGAAATGCGTGTGCGTGTGTGTGAAATGAAATGGACTGCGTTCATCGCGACGGTGCTTCGCTCGGTGCTGCGCGCGTTGCTGCGCTCGGTGCTTCGCTCGGTGCTTCGCTCGGTGTAAAGGTCGGAAAAGTAAAGCGTTCATATGTGTGCGTTAAAAAACAACGTGTAGTGAAATGGATGGGACTCTGTGCTAAGTGAACCGCAATTGCGCATCGTGGGCGCACGGTCGACACTTCAATCTGCGGCCGCCAGCGGTTCATCGTCGAAGCAGCGACAGCAGTGCGTGAAGCGGCTCTGGTCGTACCAACGAAGGTAAGTGTATTGCATGATTCATTTCTACGCATGGTTTGGGGATTCGTTGCTTTACGTTGGTCGATGGAGAAGCGAACTGCGTTGAGCCCGATGCATCGCTCTACGAAGAAACGCGTGGCGTGCTGAAAGTGTTCCTGGAGAATGTTATCCGCGATGCCCGCCATCACCTATACCGAACAGGCCAAGCGAAAACCGTCACCGCGCGATGGATGCAGTGTACGCGCTGAAGCGTCAGGGTCGCTCCTTGTACGGGTTCGGAGGTTCAACTCGCCAGCCAACGCACATTTTGCACTCATCTCAACAAAACGGTCCTTATCAGGACCACACATTTGCGTGAAAATTCTTTCCATCACAATTCTTTTCTAATGATTCCAATGATTCATTCCATAGTACCAGTCTTTTTGAAGACTAACATTACATATTTGACGCGCTTGGGCGTCTGGCTGAACTTACTGCATCCGAAAAATAGCAGCATACGTTACTGAAGTGCAGGAATAAATTTTGGCGTAAAATATAAAGTGGATTAAATATGCCCTCGTGCCCTCGTGAGAAAGAGGATGCTCTCATGCCACCGAACGAGACGGAGCGTGGGATGAAATTCGTACCAATTTCGAACATCGATAGGAGGACGCAAAGCAGCGACAAAAATGTGCGGAAATTTTTGCACACACCTTTTTGCCTACTTGCACCATATAATTCCACCACCAACACTTTTGCGAAAGGGAGGGGGGGTTCGCCTCTTACTGTCCCCTGGTACGTGCATGATGCCACCAACAATTTTGCCACGCGTTTCCAAATCGAGCGTCGTGTTTGTCTTCTCTTTCTCGCACGTAGTAGTGTGCGCGTTTGCTATCCCACTCGAGCCAGAACTTATCGGCAAATGCAATGGCTAACGGGATCGGTACCGTTATTTGGAAAAAACCACCGAAAACGAGGATGGCTTCGTGGCAACGAGTGCGAGCGAGACGAGGCACGGGATGAAATTCGCAGCAACGTCGGTCGCTGACAGCACACACAAAGGAGCACACGCTTCGTCCGTGTGTCGCCGGCTCGTTTTAGGCAGCGTAAAAAATGTGCGGAAATTTTTGCACACACTTTTTTGCCTACTTGCACCATATAATTCCACCACCAACACTTTTTCGAAAGGGGGGGGGGGTTCGCCTCTTACTGTCCCCTGGTACGTGCATGATGCCACCAACAATTTTGCCACGCGTTTCCAAATCGAGCGTCGTGTTTTTCTTCTCTTTCTCGCACGTAGTAGTGTGCGCGTTTGCTATCCCACTCGAGCCAGAACTTATCGGCAAATGCAATGGCTACCGGGATCGGTACCGTTATTTGGAAAAAACCACCGAAAACGAGGATGGCTTCGTGGCAACGAGTGCGAGTGAGACGAGGCACGGGATGAAATTCGCAGCAACGTCGGTCGCTGACAGCACACACAAAGAAGCACACGCTTCGTCCGTGTGTCGCCGGCTCGTTTTAGGCAGCGTAAAAAATGTGCGGAAATTTTTGCACACACTTTTTTGCCTACTTGCACCATATAATTCCACCACCAACACTTTTTCGAAAGGGGGGGGGGGGTTCGCCTCTTACTGTCCCCTGGTACGTGCATGATGCCACCAACAATTTTGCCACGCGTTTCCAAATCGAGCGTCGTGTTTTTCTTCTCTTTCTCGCACGTAGTAGTGTGCGCGTTTGCTATCCCACTCGAGCCAGAACTTATCGGCAAATGCAATGGCTACCGGGATCGGTACCGTTATTTGGAAAAAACCACCGAAAACGAGGATGGCTTCGTGGCAACGAGTGCGAGCGAGACGGAGCACGGGATGAAATTCGCAGCAACGTCGGTCGCTGACAGCACACACAAAGGAGCACACGCTTCGTCCGTGTGTCGCCGGCTCGTTTTAGGCACCGTCAAAAATGTGATGAAATTTTTGCACCTACGGTTTTCAAAAACTTGCGAAATATGTTCCTTTTTTCAAGGGCTAACAGCAAATTTAGCATAAAACCTACGTTTTCGTGCACTGTACATGCACACGAGCCTACTTAAATTTTTTTTTGCAAAATTGCTACCTAGCTTCCTTTCCCTGTTCGTATGGTGCGTACATCACACGCAAAAGCCTTAAACCTCTGGTAGTTTAGTTGCAAAATATGCATAAATATTTGGCGTCATACAATTGGCCAGCTTTGGGAAATTTCCATCACGCGATTGTATGCGTAGCGAGGAAGAACAGAGATGGCAACGCTCGCTCTGATAGTAGAAGTAGTAGTTCGGAGAGAAAATACTCTCGCCACATTCGTTCGGATACAAGATTATATTAGAAGCCGAATGTCCCGCGCTCGGCACAGTCTTCGACTAGCAGCCTGATGGAACGGTTGGTCCGCGCGTCACGGTAGTGCGAATTTATTAGTGTGCGTAAAAGTGGTGTGATACAAGTTGTGTTGAGCAGGGGGGGTCATTTTCAAAATGGCGCCGGCTCATTTCGTCGTTCAACCAGAAGCAGCAAGAGCTCATGTCGAGCAAAAGTGTGCGACGCGACAGCTAGCCTGCGCGCAGGATTATTCGTCGGGCAGTGAAATCCTCCGCGGATTGGACTAAAAAAAATACTTTTCTTTAAAACAACTGTGCTTCCTAATGGTGAAATGTGCGTGTGCGTGTGTGTGAAAAAAAAGGACAATGGACTGTGTTAATCGCAACGGTGCTGCGCTCCGTGCTGCGCGCGTTGCTGCGCTCGGTGCTTCGCTCGGTGCTTCACTCGGTGCGACGGACAGCGAAATCCTCCGCGGATTCGCAATAAAAACTACTGTTTTTATTAACATAGTTGTTGTTGTTGTTGTTGCTGCTGCTGCTGGTGCAAAGCGTGTGTGTGAAAGTGCTTCGTAGGACTATGGACTGGCCCGATTGCGGCGGTACGTCGCTCGGACGGGTGAAATGCGTGTGCGTGTGTGTGAAATGAAATGGACTGCGTTCATCGCGACGGTGCTTCGCTCGGTGCTGCGCGCGTTGCTGCGCTCGGTGCTTCGCTCGGTGCTTCACTCGGTGCGACGGACAGCGAAATCCTCCGCGGATTCGCAATAAAAACTACTGTTTTTATTAACATAGTTGTTGTTGTTGTTGTTGCTGCTGCTGCTGGTGCAATGCGTGTGTGTGAAAGTGCTTCGTAGGACCACGGACTGGCCCGATTGCGGCGGTACGTCGCTCGGACGGGTGAAATGCGTGTGCGTGTGTGTGAAAAGAAATGGACTGCGTTCATCCCGACGGTGCTACGCTCGGTGCTGCGCGCGTTGCTGCGCTCGGTGCTGCGCTCGGTGCTGCGCTCGGTGTAAAGGTCGGAAACGTAAAGCGTTCATATGTGTGCGTTAAAAAACAACGTGTAGTGAAATGGATGGGACTCTGTGCTAAGTGAACCGCAATTGCGCATCGTGGGCGCACGGTCGACACTTCAATCTGCGGCCGCCAGCGGTTCATCGTCGAAGCAGCGACAGCAGTGCGTGAAGCGGCTCTGGTCGTACCAACGAAGGTAAGTGTATTGCATGATTCATTTCTACGCATGGTTTGGGGATTCGTTGCTTTACGTTGGTCGATGGAGAAGCGAACTGCGTTGAGCCCGATGCATCGCTCTACGAAGAAACGCGTGGCGTGCTGAAAGTGTTCCTGGAGAATGTTATCCGCGATGCCCGCCATCACCTATACCGAACAGGCCAAGCGAAAACCGTCACCGCGCGATGGATGCAGTGTACGCGCTGAAGCGTCAGGGTCGCTCCTTGTACGGGTTCGGAGGTTCAACTCGCCAGCCAACGCACATTTTGCACTCATCTCAACAAAACGGTCCTTATCAGGACCACACATTTGCGTGAAAATTCTTTCCATCACAATTCTTTTCTAATGATTCCAATGATTCATTCCATAGTACCAGTCTTTTTGAAGACTAACATTACATATTTGACGCGCTTGGGCGTCTGGCTGAACTTACTGCATCCGAAAAATAGCAGCAAACGTTACTGAAGTGCAGGAATAAATTTTGGCGTAAAATATAAAGTGGATTAAATATGCCCTCGTGCCCTCGTGAGAAAGAGGATGCTCTCATGCCACCGAACGAGACGGAGCGTGGGATGAAATTCGTACCAATTTCGAACATCGATAGGAGGACGCAAAGCAGCGACAAAAATGTGCGGAAATTTTTGCACACACCTTTTTGCCTGCTTGCACCATATAATTCCACCACCAACACTTTTGCGAAAGGGGGGGGGTTCGCCTCTTACTGTCCCCTGGTACGTGCATGATGCCACCAACAATTTTGCCACGCGCTTCCAAATCGAGCGTCGTGTTTGTCTTCTCTTTCTCGCACGTAGTAGTGTGCGCGTTTGCTATCCCACTCGAGCCAGAACTTATCGGCAAATGCAATGGCTAACGGGATCGGTACCGTTATTTGGAAAAAACCACCGAAAACGAGGATGGCTTCGTGGCAACGAGTGCGAGCGAGACGAGGCACGGGATGAAATTCGCAGCAACGTCGGTCGCTGACAGCACACACAAAGAAGCACACGCTTCGTCCGTGTGTCGCCGGCTCGTTTTAGGCAGCGTAAAAAATGTGATGAAATTTTTGCACACACCTTTTTGCCTGCTTGCACCATATAATTCCACCACCAACACTTTTTCGAAAGGGAGGGGGGGTTCGCCTCTTACTGTCCCCTGGTACGTGCATGATGCCACCAACAATTTTGCCACGCGTTTCCAAATCGAGCGTCGTGTTTGTCTTCTCTTTCTCGCACGTAGTAGTGTGCGCGTTTGCTATCCCACTCGAGCCAGAACTTATCGGCAAATGCAATGGCTAACGGGATCGGTACCGTTATTTGGAAAAAACCACCGAAAACGAGGATGGCTTCGTGGCAACGAGTGCGAGCGAGACGGAGCACGGGATGAAATTCGCAGCAACGTCGGTCGCTGACAGCACACACAAAGGAGCACACGCTTCGTCCGTGTGTCGCCGGCTCGTTTTAGGCAGCGTCAAAAATGTGATGAAATTTTTGCACCTACGGTTTTCAAAAACTTGCGAAATATGTTCCTTTTTTCAAGGGCTAACAGCAAATTTAGCATAAAATCTACGTTTTCGTGCACTGTACATGCACACGAGCCTACTTAAATTTTTTTTTGCAAAATTGCTACCTAGCTTCCTTTCCCTGTTCGTATGGTGCGTACATCACACGCAAAAGCATTAAACCTTTGGTAGTTTAGTTGCAAAATATGCATAAATATTTGGCGTCATACAATTGGCCAGCTTTGGGAAATTTCCATCACGCGATTGTATGCGTAGCGAGGAAGAACAGAGATGGCAACGCTCGCTCGGATAGTAGTAGTAGTAGTTCGGAGAGAAAATACTCTCGCCACATTCGTTCGGATACAAGATTATATTAGAAGCCGAATGTCCCGCGCTCGGCACAGTCTTCGACTAGCAGCCTGATGGAACGGTTGGTCCGCGCGTCACGGTAGTGCGAATTTATTAGTGTGCGTAAAAGTGGTGTGATACAAGTTGTGTTGAGCAGGGGGGGTCATTTTCAAAATGGCGCCGGCTCATTTCGTCGTTCTACCAGAAGCAGCAAGAGCTCATGTCGAGCAAAAGTGTGCGACGCGACAGCTAGCCTGCGCGCAGGATTATTCGTCGGGCAGTGAAATCCTCCGCGGATTGGACTAAAAAAAATACTTTTCTTTAAAACAACTGTGCTTCCTAATGGTGGAATGTGCGTGTGCGTGTGTGTGAAAAAAAAGGACAATGGACTGCGTTCATCGCAACGGTGCTGCGCTCGGTGCTTCGCTCGGTGCTTCACTCGGTGCGACGGACAGCGAAATCCTCCGCGGATTCGCACTTAAAATTACTGTTTTTATTAACATAGTTGTTGTTGTTGTTGTTGCTGCTGCTGCTGGTGCAATGCGTGTGTGTGAAAGTGCTTCGTAGGACTATGGACTGGCCCGATTGCGGCGGTACGTCGCTCGGACGGGTGAAATGCGTGTGCGTGTGTGTGAAAAGAAATGGACTGCGTTCAACGCGACGGTGCTTCGCTCGGTGCTTCGCTCGGTGCTTCACTCGGTGCGACGGACAGCGAAATCCTCCGCGGATTCGCAATAAAAACTACTGTTTTTATTAACATAGTTGTTGTTGTTGTTGTTGCTGCTGCTGCTGGTGCAATGCGTGTGTGTGAAAGTGCTTCGTAGGACTATGGACTGGCCCGATTGCGGCGGTACGTCGCTCGGACGGGTGAAATGTGCGTGCGTGTGTGTGAAAAGAAATGGACTGCGTTCATCCCGACGGTGCTGCGCGCGTTGCTGCGCTCGGTGCTTCGCTCGGTGCTTCACTCGGTGCGACGGACAGCGAAATCCTCCGCGGATTCGCAATAAAAACTACTGTTTTTATTAACATAGTTGTTGTTGTTGTTGTTGCTGCTGCTGCTGGTGCAAAGCGTGTGTGTGAAAGTGCTTCGTAGGACTATGGACTGGCCCGATTGCGGCGGTACGTCGCTCGGACGGGTGAAATGCGTGTGCGTGTGTGTGAAAAGAAATGGACTGCGTTCAACGCGACGGTGCTTCGCTCGGTGCTTCGCTCGGTGCTTCACTCGGTGCGACGGACAGCGAAATCCTCCGCGGATTCGCAATAAAAACTACTGTTTTTATTAACATAGTTGTTGTTGTTGTTGTTGCTGCTGCTGCTGGTGCAATGCGTGTGTGTGAAAGTGCTTCGTAGGACTATGGACTGGCCCGATTGCGGCGGTACGTCGCTCGGACGGGTGAAATGCGTGTGCGTGTGTGTGAAAAGAAATGGACTGCGTTCATCGCGACGGTGCTGCGCTCGGTGCTGCGCGCGTTGCTGCGCTCGGTGCTTCGCTCGGTGCTGCGCTCGGTGCTGCGCTCGGTGCGTCGGACAGCGAAATCCTCCGCGGATTCGCACTAAAAACTACTGTTTTTATTAACATAGTTGTTGTTGTTGTTGTTGCTGCTGCTGCTGGTGCAATGCGTGTGTGTGAAAGTGCTTCGTAGGACTATGGACTGGCCCGATTGCGGCGGTACGTCGCTCGGACGGGTGAAATGCGTGTGCGTGTGTGTGAAAAGAAATGGACTGCGTTCATCGCGACGGTGCTTCGCTCGGTGCTGCGCGCGTTGCTGCGCTCGGTGCTGCGCTCGGTGCTTCGCTCGGTGTAAAGGTCGGAAAAGTTAAACGTTCATATGTGTGCGTTAAAAAACAACGTGTAGTGAAATGGATGGGACTCTGTGCTAAGTGAACCGCAATTGCGCATCGTGGGCGCACGGTCGACACTTCAATCTGCGGCCGCCAGCGGTTCATCGTCGAAGCAGCGACAGCAGTGCGCGAAGCGGCTCTGGTCGTACCAACGAAGGTAAGTGTATTGCATGATTCATTTCTACGCATGGTTTGGGGATTCGTTGCTTTACGTTGGTCGATGGAGAAGCGAACTGCGTTGAGCCCGATGCATCGCTCTACGAAGAAACGCGTGGCGTGCTGAAAGTGTTCCTGGAGAATGTTATCCGCGATGCCCGCCATCACCTATACCGAACAGGCCAAGCGAAAACCGTCACCGCGCGATGGATGCAGTGTACGCGCTGAAGCGTCAGGGTCGCTCCTTGTACGGGTTCGGAGGTTCAACTCGCCAGCCAACGCACATTTTGCACTCATCTCAACAAAACGGTCCTTATCAGGACCACACATTTGCGTGAAAATTCTTTCCATCACAATTCTTTTCTAATGATTCCAATGATTCATTCCATAGTACCAGTCTTTTTGAAGACTAACATTACATATTTGACGCGCTTGGGCGTCTGGCTGAACTTACTGCATCCGAAAAATAGCAGCAAACGTTACTGAAGTGCAGGAATAAATTTTGGCGTAAAATATAAAGTGGATTAAATATGCCCTCGTGCCCTCGTGAGAAAGAGGATGCTCTCATGCCACCGAACGAGACGGAGCGTGGGATGAAATTCGTACCAATTTCGAACATCGATAGGAGGACGCAAAGCAGCGACAAAAATGTGCGGAAATTTTTGCACACACCTTTTTGCCTACTTGCACCATATAATTCCACCACCAACACTTTTTCGAAAGGGAGGGGGGGTTCGCCTCTTACTGTCACCTGGTACGTGCATGATGCCACCAACAATTTTGCCACGCGCTTCCAAATCGAGCGTCGTGTTTGTCTTCTCTTTCTCGCACGTAGTAGTGTGCGCGTTTGCTATCCCACTCGAGCCAGAACTTATCGGCAAATGCAATGGCTAACGGGATCGGTACCGTTATTTGGAAAAAACCACCGAAAAAGAGGATGGCTTCGTGGCAACGAGTGCGAGCGAGACGGAGCACGGGATGAAATTCGCAGCAACGTCGGTCGCTGACAGCACACACAAAGGAGCACACGCTTCGTCCGTGTGTCGCCGGCTCGTTTTAGGCAGCGTCAAAAATGTGATGAAATTTTTGCACACACCTTTTTGCCTGCTTGCACCATATAATTCCACCACCAACACTTTTTCGAAAGGGAGGGGGGGTTCGCCTCTTACTGTCCCCTGGTACGTGCATGATGCCACCAACAATTTTGCCACGCGTTTCCAAATCGAGCGTCGTGTTTGTCTTCTCTTTCTCGCACGTAGTAGTGTGCGCGTTTGCTATCCCACTCGAGCCAGAACTTATCGGCAAATGCAATGGCTAACGGGATCGGTACCGTTATTTGGAAAAAACCACCGAAAAAGAGGATGGCTTCGTGGCAACGAGTGCGAGCGAGACGGAGCACGGGATGAAATTCGCAGCAACGTCGGTCGCTGACAGCACACACAAAGGAGCACACGCTTCGTCCGTGTGTCGCCGGCTCGTTTTAGGCAGCGTCAAAAATGTGATGAAATTTTTGCACCTACGGTTTTCAAAAACTTGCGAAATATGTTCCTTTTTTCAAGGGCTAACAGCAAATTTAGCATAAAACCTACGTTTTCGTGCACTGTACATGCACACGAGCCTACTTAAATTTTTGTTTGCAAAATTGCTACCTAACTTCCTTTCCCTGTTCGTATGGTGCGTACATCACACGCAAAAGCATTAAACCTCTGGTAGTTTAGTTGCAAAATATGCATAAATATTTGGCGTCATACAATTGGCTTTGGGAAATTTCCATCACGCGATTGTATGCGTAGCGAGGAAGAACAGAGATGGCAACGCTCGCTCGGATAGTAGTAGTAGTAGTTCGGAGAGAAAATACTCTCGCCACATTCGTTCGGATACAAGATTATATTAGAAGCCGAATGTCCCGCGCTCGGCACAGTCTTCGACTAGCAGCCTGATGGAACGGTTGGTCCGCGCGTCACGGTAGTGCGAATTTATTAGTGTGCGTAAAAGTGGTGTGATACAAGTTGTGTTGAGCAGGGGGGGTCATTTTCAAAATGGCGCCGGCTCATTTCGTCGTTCTACCAGAAGCAGCAAGAGCTCATGTCGAGCAAAAGTGTGCGACGCGACAGCTAGCCTGCGCCCAGGCTTATTCGTCGGGCAGTGAAATCCTCCGCGGATTGGACTAAAAAAATACTTTTCTTTAAAACAACTGTGCTTCCTAATGGTGAAATGTGCGTGTGCGTGTGTGTGAAAAAAAAGGACAATGGACTGCGTTTATCGCAACGGTGCTGCGCTCGGTGCTGCGCGCGTTGCTTCGCTCGGTGCTTCGCTCGGTGCTTCGCTCGGTGCGACGGACAGCGAAATCCTCCGCGGATTCGCAATAAAAACTACTGTTTTTATTAACATAGTTGTTGTTGTTGTTGTTGCTGCTGCTGCTGGTGCAATGCGTGTGTGTGAAAGTGCTTCGTAGGACCACGGACTGGCCCGATTGCGGCGGTACGTCGCTCGGACGGGTGAAATGCGTGTGCGTGTGTGTGAAAAGAAATGGACTGCGTTCATCCCGACGGTGCTACGCTCGGTGCTGCGCGCGTTGCTGCGCTCGGTGCTGCGCTCGGTGCTGCGCTCGGTGTAAAGGTCGGAAACGTAAAGCGTTCATATGTGTGCGTTAAAAAACAACGTGTAGTGAAATGGATGGGACTCTGTGCTAAGTGAACCGCAATTGCGCATCGTGGGCGCACGGTCGACACTTCAATCTGCGGCCGCCAGCGGTTCATCGTCGAAGCAGCGACAGCAGTGCGTGAAGCGGCTCTGGTCGTACCAACGAAGGTAAGTGTATTGCATGATTCATTTCTACGCATGGTTTGGGGATTCGTTGCTTTACGTTGGTCGATGGAGAAGCGAACTGCGTTGAGCCCGATGCATCGCTCTACGAAGAAACGCGTGGCGTGCTGAAAGTGTTCCTGGAGAATGTTATCCGCGATGCCCGCCATCACCTATACCGAACAGGCCAAGCGAAAACCGTCACCGCGCGATGGATGCAGTGTACGCGCTGAAGCGTCAGGGTCGCTCCTTGTACGGGTTCGGAGGTTCAACTCGCCAGCCAACGCACATTTTGCACTCATCTCAACAAAACGGTCCTTATCAGGACCACACATTTGCGTGAAAATTCTTTCCATCACAATTCTTTTCTAATGATTCCAATGATTCATTCCATAGTACCAGTCTTTTTGAAGACTAACATTACATATTTGACGCGCTTGGGCGTCTGGCTGAACTTACTGCATCCGAAAAATAGCAGCAAACGTTACTGAAGTGCAGGAATAAATTTTGGCGTAAAATATAAAGTGGATTAAATATGCCCTCGTGCCCTCGTGAGAAAGAGGATGCTCTCATGCCACCGAACGAGACGGAGCGTGGGATGAAATTCGTACCAATTTCGAACATCGATAGGAGGACGCAAAGCAGCGACAAAAATGTGCGGAAATTTTTGCACACACCTTTTTGCCTGCTTGCACCATATAATTCCACCACCAACACTTTTTCGAAAGGGAGGGGGGGTTCGCCTCTTACTGTCCCCTGGTACGTGCATGATGCCACCAACAATTTTGCCACGCGCTTCCAAATCGAGCGTCGTGTTTGTCTTCTCTTTCTCGCACGTAGTAGTGTGCGCGTTTGCTATCCCACTCGAGCCAGAACTTATCGGCAAATGCAATGGCTAACGGGATCGGTACCGTTATTTGGAAAAAACCACCGAAAACGAGGATGGCTTCGTGGCAACGAGTGCGAGCGAGACGAGGCACGGGATGAAATTCGCAGCAACGTCGGTCGCTGACAGCACACACAAAGAAGCACACGCTTCGTCCGTGTGTCGCCGGCTCGTTTTAGGCAGCGTAAAAAATGTGATGAAATTTTTGCACACACCTTTTTGCCTGCTTGCACCATATAATTCCACCACCAACACTTTTGCGAAAGGGGGGGGGTTCGCCTCTTACTGTCCCCTGGTACGTGCATGATGCCACCAACAATTTTGCCACGCGCTTCCAAATCGAGCGTCGTGTTTTTCTTCTCTTTCTCGCACGTAGTAGTGTGCGCGTTTGCTATCCCACTCGAGCCAGAACTTATCGGCAAATGCAATGGCTAACGGGATCGGTACCGTTATTTGGAAAAAACCACCGAAAACGAGGATGGCTTCGTGGCAACGAGTGCGAGCGAGACGGAGCACGGGATGAAATTCGCAGCAACGTCGGTCGCTGACAGCACACACAAAGGAGCACACGCTTCGTCCGTGTGTCGCCGGCTCGTTTTAGGCAGCGTCAAAAATGTGATGAAATTTTTGCACCTACGGTTTTCAAAAACTTGCGAAATATGTTCCTTTTTTCAAGGGCTAACAGCAAATTTAGCATAAAACCTACGTTTTCGTGCACTGTACATGCACACGAGCCTACTTAAATTTTTTTTTGCAAAATTGCTACCTAGCTTCCTTTCCCTGTTCGTATGGTGCGTACATCACACGCAAAAGCATTAAACCTCTGGTAGTTTAGTTGCAAAATATGCATAAATATTTGGCGTCATACAATTGGCCAGCTTTGGGAAATTTCCATCACGCGATTGTATGCGTAGCGAGGAAGAACAGAGATGGCAACGCTCGCTCGGATAGTAGTAGTAGTAGTTCGGAGAGAAAATACTCTCGCCACATTCGTTCGGATACAAGATTATATTAGAAGCCGAATGTCCCGCGCTCGGCACAGTCTTCGACTAGCAGCCTGATGGAACGGTTGGTCCGCGCGTCACGGTAGTGCGAATTTATTAGTGTGCGTAAAAGTGGTGTGATACAAGTTGTGTTGAGCAGGGGGGGTCATTTTCAAAATGGCGCCGGCTCATTTCGTCGTTCTACCAGAAGCAGCAAGAGCTCATGTCGAGCAAAAGTGTGCGACGCGACAGCTAGCCTGCGCGCAGGATTATTCGTCGGGCAGTGAAATCCTCCGCGGATTGGACTAAAAAAAATACTTTTCTTTAAAACAACTGTGCTTCCTAATGGTGGAATGTGCGTGTGCGTGTGTGTGAAAAAAAAGGACAATGGACTGCGTTCATCGCAACGGTGCTGCGCTCGGTGCTTCGCTCGGTGCTTCACTCGGTGCGACGGACAGCGAAATCCTCCGCGGATTCGCACTTAAAATTACTGTTTTTATTAACATAGTTGTTGTTGTTGTTGTTGCTGCTGCTGCTGGTGCAATGCGTGTGTGTGAAAGTGCTTCGTAGGACCACGGACTGGCCCGATTGCGGCGGTACGTCGCTCGGACGGGTGAAATGCGTGTGCGTGTGTGTGAAAAGAAATGGACTGCGTTCATCCCGACGGTGCTACGCTCGGTGCTGCGCGCGTTGCTGCGCTCGGTGCTGCGCTCGGTGCTGCGCTCGGTGTAAAGGTCGGAAACGTAAAGCGTTCATATGTGTGCGTTAAAAAACAACGTGTAGTGAAATGGATGGGACTCTGTGCTAAGTGAACCGCAATTGCGCATCGTGGGCGCACGGTCGACACTTCAATCTGCGGCCGCCAGCGGTTCATCGTCGAAGCAGCGACAGCAGTGCGTGAAGCGGCTCTGGTCGTACCAACGAAGGTAAGTGTATTGCATGATTCATTTCTACGCATGGTTTGGGGATTCGTTGCTTTACGTTGGTCGATGGAGAAGCGAACTGCGTTGAGCCCGATGCATCGCTCTACGAAGAAACGCGTGGCGTGCTGAAAGTGTTCCTGGAGAATGTTATCCGCGATGCCCGCCATCACCTATACCGAACAGGCCAAGCGAAAACCGTCACCGCGCGATGGATGCAGTGTACGCGCTGAAGCGTCAGGGTCGCTCCTTGTACGGGTTCGGAGGTTCAACTCGCCAGCCAACGCACATTTTGCACTCATCTCAACAAAACGGTCCTTATCAGGACCACACATTTGCGTGAAAATTCTTTCCATCACAATTCTTTTCTAATGATTCCAATGATTCATTCCATAGTACCAGTCTTTTTGAAGACTAACATTACATATTTGACGCGCTTGGGCGTCTGGCTGAACTTACTGCATCCGAAAAATAGCAGCAAACGTTACTGAAGTGCAGGAATAAATTTTGGCGTAAAATATAAAGTGGATTAAATATGCCCTCGTGCCCTCGTGAGAAAGAGGATGCTCTCATGCCACCGAACGAGACGGAGCGTGGGATGAAATTCGTACCAATTTCGAACATCGATAGGAGGACGCAAAGCAGCGACAAAAATGTGCGGAAATTTTTGCACACACCTTTTTGCCTGCTTGCACCATATAATTCCACCACCAACACTTTTTCGAAAGGGAGGGGGGGTTCGCCTCTTACTGTCCCCTGGTACGTGCATGATGCCACCAACAATTTTGCCACGCGCTTCCAAATCGAGCGTCGTGTTTGTCTTCTCTTTCTCGCACGTAGTAGTGTGCGCGTTTGCTATCCCACTCGAGCCAGAACTTATCGGCAAATGCAATGGCTAACGGGATCGGTACCGTTATTTGGAAAAAACCACCGAAAAAGAGGATGGCTTGGTGGCAACGAGTGCGAGCGAGACGGAGCACGGGATGAAATTCGCAGCAACGTCGGTCGCTGACAGCACACACAAAGAAGCACACGCTTCGTCCGTGTGTCGCCGGCTCGTTTTAGGCAGCGTC
Source organism: Anopheles marshallii (assembly GCF_943734725.1). Lineage (NCBI taxonomy): Eukaryota > Metazoa > Arthropoda > Insecta > Diptera > Culicidae > Anopheles > Anopheles marshallii. Next base: position 58,892,134 of record NC_071326.1, read on the forward strand.
AAAAATGTGATGAAATTTTTGCACACACTTTTTTGCCTACTTGCTACATATAATTCCACCACCAACACTTTTTCGAAAGGGAGGGGGGGTTCGCCTCTTACTGTCCCCTGGTACGTGCATGATGCCACCAACAATTTTGCCACGCGTTTCCAAATCGAGCGTCGTGTTTGTCTTCTCTTTCTCGCACGTAGTAGTGTGCGCGTTTGCTATCCCACTCGAGCCAGAACTTATCGGCAAATGCAATGGCTAACGGGATCGGTACCGTTATTTGGAAAAAACCACCGAAAACGAGGATGGCTTCGTGGCAACGAGTGCGAGCGAGACGGAGCACGGGATGAAATTCGCAGCAACGTCGGTCGCTGACAGCACACACAAAGGAGCACACGCTTCGTCCGTGTGTCGCCGGCTCGTTTTAGGCAGCGTCAAAAATGTGATGAAATTTTTGCACCTACGGTTTTCAAAAACTTGCGAAATATGTTCCTTTTTTCAAGGGCTAACAGCAAATTTAGCATAAAACCTACGTTTTCGTGCACTGTACATGCACACGAGCCTACTTAAATTTTTTTTTGCAAAATTGCTACCTAGCTTCCTTTCCCTGTTCGTATGGTGCGTACATCACACGCAAAAGCATTAAACCTCTGGTAGTTTAGTTGCAAAATATGCATAAATATTTGGCGTCATACAATTGGCCAGCTTTGGGAAATTTCCATCACGCGATTGTATGCGTAGCGAGGAAGAACAGAGATGGCAACGCTCGCTCGGATAGTAGTAGTAGTAGTTCGGAGAGAAAATACTCTCGCCACATTCGTTCGGATACAAGATTATATTAGAAGCCGAATGTCCCGCGCTCGGCACAGTCTTCGACTAGCAGCCTGATGGAACGGTTGGTCCGCGCGTCACGGTAGTGCGAATTTATTAGTGTGCGTAAAAGTGGTGTGATACAAGTTGTGTTGAGCAGGGGGGGTCATTTTCAAAATGGCGCCGGCTCATTTCGTCGTTCTACCAGAAGCAGCAAGAGCTCATGTCGAGCAAAAGTGTGCGACGCGACAGCTAGCCTGCGCGCAGGATTATTCGTCGGGCAGTGAAATCCTCCGCGGATTGGACTAAAAAAAATACTTTTCTTTAAAACAACTGTGCTTCCTAATGGTGGAATGTGCGTGTGCGTGTGTGTGAAAAAAAAGGACAATGGACTGCGTTCATCGCAACGGTGCTGCGCTCGGTGCTTCGCTCGGTGCTTCACTCGGTGCGACGGACAGCGAAATCCTCCGCGGATTCGCACTTAAAATTACTGTTTTTATTAACATAGTTGTTGTTGTTGTTGCTGCTGCTGCTGGTGCAATGCGTGTGTGTGAAAGTGCTTCGTAGGACTATGGACTGACCCGATTGCGGCGGTACGTCGCTCGGACGGGTGAAATGCGTGTGCGTGTGTGTGAAAAGAAATGGACTGCGTTCATCCCGACGGTGCTTCGCTCGGTGCTTCGCTCGGTGCTGCGCTCGGTGCGACGGACAGCGAAATCCTCCGCGGATTCGCACTAAAAACTACTGTTTTTATTAACATAGTTGTTGTTGTTGTTGTTGCTGCTGCTGCTGGTGCAAAGCGTGTGTGTGAAAGTGCTTCGTAGGACTATGGACTGGCCCGATTGCGGCGGTACGTCGCTCGGACGGGTGAAATGCGCGTGTGCCTGTGTGTAAGGACAATGGACTGCCTTAATCGCGACGGTGCTGCGCTCGGTGCTTGGCTCGGTTGCAAAGGTCAGAAAAGTAAAGTTCGGAAAAGTAAAGCGTTCATATGTGTGCGTTAAAGAACAACGTGTAGTGAAATGGATGGGACTCTGTGCTAAGTGAACCGCAATTGCGCATCGTGGGCGCACGGTCGACACTTCAATCTGCGGCCGTCAGCGGTTCATCGTCGAAGCAGCGACAGCAGTGCGCGAAGCGGCTCTGGTCGTACCAACGAAGGTAAGTTTATTGCATGATTCATTTCTACGCATGGTTTGGGGATTCGTTGCTTTGGTCGATGGAGAAGCAAACTGCGTTGAGCCCGATGTAGTTTATTTTAGAAAATAAAAAAATATCTGCCACTAAGGCTATGTGTAGGTTGGTTTAAACTAAACTTACATATTCCGAACTGCCGGAACCGTTCGTGGATTAATGTGTTTCGTTGGTATTGGGAAGTTTCTTAGCAATTTTGCGATTCAGACCCTCTAACAGGTACCTGCACTAGTCATGCCCATGTCCTTTGGGTGGAATGTGGAAGTTATTTTTCCCTCGTAGGGTCGGTACGAATTTCAGGTACGAAACCAGGTAAGTTATGGAGCAGCACTGCATTTGGCATTTCACCCATTTGGCTTGCGGTACTACAAACGCAGGAGCAGGAGTCTACCTCCGACCAAAGGTTAAAAAAAAACATGAAAAATGAAAACGATCGTCAGGGGGTTTCCCGCATACGATTGCTTGTGTTTCTTCACTGAATTTCCCTTCGATTAGGTAATTGCTGCGCGCGTATGGTTTTAGCTCAGAAGAGATGGTCGAACAAAAATCTTTTGCGTAAATCGATTTGTCGCCCTGAAAAGGACGGTTTTTTTTGGTTTGCAAGATTGAGAGAAGCTCGATAGCTTTAGGCCTTCTTCTCAGTCTTCTTTGGCAGCAGCACGGCCTGAATGTTGGGCAGCACACCACCTTGGGCAATGGTGACGCCGGACAACAGCTTGTTCAATTCCTCGTCGTTGCGGATGGCCAGCTGCAGATGACGCGGGATGATGCGAGTTTTCTTGTTGTCTCGGGCAGCGTTTCCTGCCAACTCCAACACTTCAGCGGCCAAGTATTCCATGACGGCGGCCAAATACACTGGTGCACCAGCACCGACGCGCTCGGCATAGTTGCCTTTGCGGAGCAGACGGTGGATACGGCCAACCGGGAACTGCAGACCGGCACGGTTCGAGCGGGACTTTGCCTTTCCCTTCACTTTTCCTCCCTTGCCACGGCCAGACATGTTGATAGCTTCGGTTTAGATGAGAGTACGTTCGCAACGATGCTCACTGCTTGGAGGGTGCTTATTTTCTGAGCAAAATTAACAAAAATCGTGAGTTTAAATACTCCGAGCTACGCTGCCTGGACGCACTCGTGTCGAATACCCGAGAGTGATCCGAAAACCGGAATATAAACGAACCGAACCGTTAGTGATCATCATACAGTTTTTGACCCTCCGATAGTGAGCATCAGTGCGTGAATTGAGGTAAAATGGCCCCGAAAACCAGTGGAAAAGCCGCGAAGAAGTCGGGTAAAGCCCAGAAGAACATCTCCAAGTCGGACAAGAAGAAGAAAAGGAAGACCCGCAAGGAGAGCTACGCTATCTACATCTACAAGGTGTTGAAGCAAGTCCACCCGGACACCGGCATTTCGTCCAAGGCGATGAGCATCATGAACAGCTTCGTGAACGACATTTTCGAGCGCATCGCTGCCGAAGCATCCCGCTTGGCGCACTACAACAAGCGTTCGACGATCACGTCCCGCGAAATCCAGACGGCCGTCCGTCTGCTGTTGCCTGGTGAGCTGGCCAAGCACGCCGTGTCCGAAGGCACGAAGGCTGTCACCAAGTACACCAGCTCGAAGTAATTCGGAGCGCCGCAGTTCGTTCGATCTACCCAAACGCAAACCGGTCCTTTTCAGGACCACAAAACGCATCCATACAAAAGACATATTCCTGTTAAAAACCCTCTCACAGTGGCAGAAGTTAAATATAATAAAATGAGTAAATATAATGTAATAAATAAAAGCACGCCCGTGACTGTGTTGCGTAACATGGTAGCAACATGGCATAATGAACATTACCCGAGTGCACATGAACACATGGCCAGGGTACGAAAACACAAACTGAGGTTCTATGCGAGCAGTGAAAATGAATGTTCCACAGCGTTAAAGCATCGGAAGCTTCTTCTGACGATCGAATGCCAAACGGCCAAGCGAAACCTCTTTTGCCTTTCTGACCGTGCGTACGGCTGGCTTCATTTCTGATGTCCATTCGAGCCGAAGAATGGAACCACAAACAAAATAAAAGCCTAAAAATAACACCATTTCTCCACCAGCTTTGTACACTGCAGCTTTGCAAGCCCTGTACCCTGGTAGGCGCATGCAGCTTTTGTACCCTGACACGGTCACGGGCTCATTGCACTCAACATACGCTCATTGTCACATACGCATAAGAATTGTTCCAACACCACCACCAACGGGTTAGGGGCGGTACACAGAGGGGAAGGGAAGGGAGCATATCGACATATCTTTTTGGTTAACATTTGTGGTGGTCCTGAGAAGGACCGTTTGAGTGAATAAATGCCCCTCGATGGACGATGGAGGCGGGGAGGCGGCGAAGATTTAGGCACGCTCTCCGCGGATGCGACGAGCCAGCTGGATGTCTTTCGGCATGATGGTGACGCGCTTCGCATGGATTGCGCACAAGTTGGTGTCCTCGAACAGGCCGACAAGGTACGCCTCGCTGGCCTCCTGCAGGGCCATCACGGCCGAGCTCTGGAAGCGCAGATCGGTCTTGAAGTCCTGGGCAATTTCACGTACCAGACGCTGGAAGGGCAGCTTGCGGATCAGCAGCTCGGTCGATTTCTGGTAGCGACGGATCTCACGCAGGGCTACGGTTCCCGGACGATAACGATGCGGCTTCTTCACTCCTCCGGTGGCCGGGGCACTCTTGCGAGCAGCCTTGGTGGCCAGCTGCTTGCGCGGAGCCTTACCTCCGGTGGACTTACGGGCAGTTTGCTTCGTACGGGCCATTTCACTGGTTCACTGGCGGTTTGGGTAGTGGAACGTAAAGACGTCTGTGTTGCGTCGACAATAGGTTCGGAATGTGGGTATCCGAAGCCGGATCGCCACTTTTATAACCTCGCTCCACGCACACATACACTCCGCTCCGATCGTGTACCGATAGTGGGGTAAGCGTGAGAATGTGTACGTGTGCTCGGGTGAGTGTATAAAAGGCCGAAACATGGTGCGTTGCCCTATTGTTAATCGTGAACTCTTGAACAGTACGCATCGACATCGAAATGACTGGACGAGGCAAAGGAGGCAAAGGTCTGGGTAAAGGAGGAGCCAAGCGTCATCGCAAAGTGCTGCGCGACAACATCCAGGGCATCACCAAGCCGGCCATCCGTCGTCTGGCCCGCCGTGGAGGAGTGAAGCGTATCTCCGGTCTCATCTACGAAGAAACGCGTGGCGTGCTGAAAGTGTTCCTGGAGAATGTTATCCGCGATGCGGTCACCTATACCGAACACGCCAAGCGCAAAACCGTCACCGCGATGGATGTAGTGTACGCGCTGAAGCGTCAGGGTCGCACCCTGTACGGTTTCGGAGGTTAAACTCGCCAGCCAACGCACATTTTGCCCTCATCTCAACAAAACGGTCCTTATCAGGACCACACATTCTTTGCGTCAAAATTCTCTTTCCAATGATTCCAATCGCTATGAAGTCGTGCGTTTTTTGCTCTGCCAGCTTAGGTTCATCGGAGCTTCGCACTATCGTTTGTACCCGCCGTAATGGAATTCTACCTGTGGTTGCGAGTCGAATCCTTCGCTTCGTCGGTCTACGGGGTAAAAATGTCACGGTGTAAAAATGTCCAAAACGCGTCACGCAGAAGCCACGCAGAAGCCAGGTAGAAGAAGAAGCAATGAGCATCGTGTCGATCCTCGTGAACGGTGTACAGGTAATGGGTGTCCATAGTATGTTGAACGCGCTACAGATCCACAATGTGTTGTGTGCTCGATCGTGTTTGTGTGATGGTATTAGAAAACGAAAGTCAACTATGCCGCCATTTTAATACAAAGCTAAGAAACATCGACCGTTTTCAAAGCCAATTGTGAAGCATTTCACACAGCTACCAGTCTTTTTTAAGACTAACACTACATATTTTTGTACTTGAGCGTCTAGCTTAACTTACTGCATCCGAAAAATAGCAGAAAACGTTACTGAAATGCAGAAATAAATTTTGGCAGAAATTTTGACGTAAATATTGAAATAAAGTGGATTAAATATGCGCTCGTGCCCTCATGAGAAAGAGGATGCGCTCATGCCACCGAACGAGACGGAGCAAGGGATGAAATTCGCACTAATTTCGGTCATTGATAGGACACGCAAAGCAGCGTCAAAAATGTGCTGAAATTTTTGCTAACTTGCTAAAATTGGCACAATTTATGATCAAAAACATGAAACATATTATTCCACCAACATTTTGCCACGCGTATTCAAATCGAACGTCGTGTTTTTCTTTTCTTTCTCGCACGTAGTAGTGTGCGCGTTTTTTACCCAACTCGAGCCAGAAATTATCAGGAAATGCGATCGCAAACGATGATCGGTACCGTTATTTGGAAAAATCACCAAAAAAGAGGATGGCTTGGTGCCACCGAACGAGGGCGCAAGTGCGAGCGAGACGGAGCATGGGATGAAATTCGCACTAATTTCGGATACTGACAGGGACACACAAAAAGGAGCGCACGGTGTCTAGCGCCGTGTGTCGCCGGCTCGTTTTAAGCAGCGCCAAAAATGTGATGAAATTCTTTCAATTACATTTTTGCTAACTTGCTAAAGTTGGCACATTTTATAATCAAAAACATGAAACACACAATTCCACCAACACTCGATATCGGAAGGTCGGAATGGCTACTAGATGCCACGAGTATTGAAATAGAATGCGGCGTTTTTTTTTCTTACACCTAATATTGGGTGCGTTTGTGCATACTCAGCTCGAGCCAAAAATTATCGGAAAATGTTACAAAACCAGTGCGCAAATTAATAGATATGAAGTGGATTAAATATGTTTTTCAAAAGGCAAGTTCGCCTCTTACTGCCCTGGTACGTGTAAAATTCCACCAACATTTTGCCACGCGTATTCAAATCGAACGTCGTGTTTTTCTTTTCTTTCTCGCACGTAGTAGTGTGCGCGTTTTTTACCCAACTCGAGCCAGAAATTATCAGGAAATGCGATCGCAAACGATGATCGGTACCGTTATTTGGAAAAATCACCAAAAAAGAGGATGGCTTGGTGCCAACGAGTGCGAGCGAGACGGAGCACGGGATGAAATTCGCAGCAACGTCGGTCGCTGACAGCACACACAAAGGAGCACACGCTTCGTCCGTGTGTCGCCGGCTCGTTTTAGGCAGCGTCAAAAATGTGATGAAATATTTGCACCTACGGTTTTCAATAACTTGCAAAATATGTTCCTTTTTTCAAGGACTCACAGGGAATATAGCATAAAACCTACGTTTTCGTACACTGTACATGCACACGAACATACTTAAATTTTTGCAAATTTGCTACCTAACTTCCTTTCCCTGTTCGTATGGTGCGTACATCACACGCAAAAGGATTAAACCTTTAGTAGTTTAGTTGCAAAATATTGCATAATTATCAGATTTGACGTCATACAATTGCCCGGCTTTGGGACAACCGGTGAATTTGCATCATGCGATTGTATGCGTAGCGAGGAAGAACAGAGATAGCAACGCTCGCTCGGATAGTAGTAGTAGTAGTAGTAGTTCGGAGAGAAAATACTCTCGCCACATTCGTTCGGATACTACATTATATTAGAAGCCGAATGTCCCGCGCTCGGCACAGTCTTCGACTAGCAGCCTGATGGAACGGTTGGTCCGCGCGTCACGGTAGTGCGAATTTAGTAGTGTGTGTAAAAGTGGTGTGATACAAGTGGTGTTGAGCAGGGGGGGTCATTTTCAAAATGGCGCCAGCTCATTTCGTCGTTCTACCAGAAGCAGCAAGAGCTCATGTCGAGCAAAAGTGTGCGACGCGACAGCTAGCCTGCGCGCACGGTTATTCGTCGGGCAGTGAAATCCTCCGCGGATTGGACTAAAAAAAATATTTTTCTTTAAAACAACTGTGCTTTCTGCTGGTGAAATGCGCGTGTGCGTGTGTGAAGGAAAGGACAATGGACTGCGTTAATCGCGACGGTGCTGCGCTCTGTGCGACGGACAGCGAAATCCTCCGCGGATTCGCACTAAAAACTACTGTTTTTATAAACATAGTTGTTGTTGTTGTTGTTGCTGCTGCTGCTGGTGCAATGCGTGTGTGTGAAAAGCTTCGTAGGACCACGGACTGACCCGATTGCGGCGGTACGTCGCTCGGACGGGTGAAATGTGCGTGTGCCTGTGTGTAAGGACAATGGACTGCGTTAATCGCGACGGTGCTGCGCTCGGTGCGACGGACAGCGAAATCCTCCGCGGATTCGCACTAAAAACTACTGTTTTTATAAACATAGTTGTTGTTGTTGTTGTTGCTGCTGCTGCTGGTGCAATGCGTGTGTGTGAAAAGCTTCGTAGGACCACGGACTGACCCGATTGCGGCGGTACGTCGCTCGGACGGGTGAAATGTGCGTGTGCCTGTGTGTAAGGACAATGGACTGCGTTAATCGCGACGGTGCTTCGCTCGGTCAACGGACAGCGAAATCCTCCGCGGATTCGCACTAAAAACTACTGTTTTTATAAACATAGTTGTTGTTGTTGTTGTTGCTGCTGCTGCTGGTGCAATGCGTGTGTGTGAAAAGCTTCGTAGGACCACGGACTGACCCGATTGCGGCGGTACGTCGCTCGGACGGGTGAAATGTGCGTGTGCCTGTGTGTAAGGACAATGGACTGCGTTAATCGCGACGGTGCTTCGCTCGGTCAACGGACAGCGAAATCCTCCGCGGATTCGCACTAAAAACTACTGTTTTTATAAACATAGTTGTTGTTGTTGTTGTTGCTGCTGCTGCTGGTGCAATGCGTGTGTGTGAAAAGCTTCGTAGGACCACGGACTGACCCGATTGCGGCGGTACGTCGCTCGGACGGGTGAAATGTGCGTGTGCCTGTGTGTAAGGACAATGGACTGCGTTAATCGCGACGGTGCTTCGCTCGGTCAACGGACAGCGAAATCCTCCGCGGATTCGCACTAAAAACTACTGTTTTTATAAACATAGTTGTTGTTGTTGGTGTTGCTGCTGCTGCTGGTGCAATGCGTGTGTGTGTGAAAAGCTTCGTAGGACCATGGACTGACCCGATTGCGGCGGTACGTCGCTCGGACGGGTGAAATGTGCGTGTGCCTGTGTGTAAGGACAATGGACTGCGTTAATCGCGACGGTGCTGCGCTCTGTGCGACGGACAGCGAAATCCTCCGCGGATTCGCACTAAAAACTACTGTTTTTATAAACATAGTTGTTGTTGTTGTTGTTGCTGCTGCTGCTGGTGCAATGCGTGTGTGTGAAAAGCTTCGTAGGACCATGGACTGACCCGATTGCGGCGGTACGTCGCTCGGACGGGTGAAATGTGCGTGTGCCTGTGTGTAAGGACAATGGACTGCGTTAATCGCGACGGTGCTTCGCTCGGTCAACGGACAGCGAAATCCTCCGCGGATTCGCACTAAAAACTACTGTTTTTATAAACATAGTTGTTGTTGTTGTTGTTGCTGCTGCTGCTGGTGCAATGCGTGTGTGTGAAAAGCTTCGTAGGACCATGGACTGACCCGATTGCGGCGGTACGTCGCTCGGACGGGTGAAATGTGCGTGTGCCTGTGTGTAAGGACAATGGACTGCGTTAATCGCGACGGTGCTGCGCTCGGTGCGACGGACAGCGAAATCCTCCGCGGATTCGCACTAAAAACTACTGTTTTTATAAACATAGTTGTTGTTGTTGTTGTTGCTGCTGCTGCTGGTGCAATGCGTGTGTGTGAAAAGCTTCGTAGGACCACGGACTGGCCCGATTGCGGCGGTACGTCGCTCGGACGGGTGAAATGTGCGTGTGCCTGTGTGTAAGGACAATGGACTGCCTTAATCGCGACGGTGCTTCGCTCGGTCAACGGACAGCGAAATCCTCCGCGGATTCGCACTAAAAACTACTGTTTTTATAAACATAGTTGTTGTTGTTGTTGTTGCTGCTGCTGCTGGTGCAATGCGTGTGTGTGAAAAGCTTCGTAGGACCACGGACTGACCCGATTGCGGCGGTACGTCGCTCGGACGGGTGAAATGTGCGTGTGCCTGTGTGTAAGGACAATGGACTGCGTTAATCGCGACGGTGCTTCGCTCGGTCAACGGACAGCGAAATCCTCCGCGGATTCGCACTAAAAACTACTGTTTTTATAAACATAGTTGTTGTTGTTGTTGTTGCTGCTGCTGCTGGTGCAATGCGTGTGTGTGAAAAGCTTCGTAGGACCACGGACTGACCCGATTGCGGCGGTACGTCGCTCGGACGGGTGAAATGTGCGTGTGCCTGTGTGTAAGGACAATGGACTGCGTTAATCGCGACGGTGCTTCGCTCGGTCAACGGACAGCGAAATCCTCCGCGGATTCGCACTAAAAACTACTGTTTTTATAAACATAGTTGTTGTTGTTGTTGTTGCTGCTGCTGCTGGTGCAATGCGTGTGTGTGAAAAGCTTCGTAGGACCACGGACTGACCCGATTGCGGCGGTACGTCGCTCGGACGGGTGAAATGTGCGTGTGCCTGTGTGTAAGGACAATGGACTGCGTTAATCGCGACGGTGCTTCGCTCGGTCAACGGACAGCGAAATCCTCCGCGGATTCGCACTAAAAACTACTGTTTTTATAAACATAGTTGTTGTTGTTGGTGTTGCTGCTGCTGCTGGTGCAATGCGTGTGTGTGTGAAAAGCTTCGTAGGACCATGGACTGACCCGATTGCGGCGGTACGTCGCTCGGACGGGTGAAATGTGCGTGTGCCTGTGTGTAAGGACAATGGACTGCGTTAATCGCGACGGTGCTGCGCTCTGTGCGACGGACAGCGAAATCCTCCGCGGATTCGCACTAAAAACTACTGTTTTTATAAACATAGTTGTTGTTGTTGGTGTTGCTGCTGCTGCTGGTGCAATGCGTGTGTGTGTGAAAAGCTTCGTAGGACCACGGACTGGCCCGATTGCGGCGGTACGTCGCTCGGACGGGTGAAATGTGCGTGTGCCTGTGTGTAAGGACAATGGACTGCCTTAATCGCGACGGTGCTGCGCTCGGTGCTTGGCTCGGTTGCAAAGGTCAGAAAAGTAAAGTTCGGAAAAGTAAAGCGTTCATATGTGTGCGTTAAAGAACAACGTGTAGTGAAATGGATGGGACTCTGTGCTAAGTGAACCGCAATTGCGCATCGTGGGCGCACGGTCGACACTTCAATCTGCGGCCATCAGCGGTTCATCGTCGAAGCAGCGACAGCAGTGCGCGAAGCGGCTCTGGTCGTACCAACGAAGGTAAGTTTATTGCATGATTCATTTCTACGCATGGTTTGGGGATTCGTTGCTTTGGTCGATGGAGAAGCGAACTGCGTTGAGCCCGATGTAGTTTATTTTAGAAAATAAAAAAATATCTGCCACTAAGGCTATGTGTAGGTTGGTTTAAACTAAACTTACATATTCTGAACTGCCGGAACCGTTCGTGGATTAATGTGTTTCGTTCGTATTGGGAAGTTTCTTAGCAATTTTGTGATTCAGACCCTCTAACAGGTACCTGCGCTAGTCATGCCCATGTCCTTTGGGTGGAATGTGGAAGTTATTTTTCCCTCGTAGGGTCGGTACGAATTTCAGGTACGAAACCAGGTAAGTTATGGAGCAGCACTGCATTTGGCATTTCACCCATTTGGCTTGCGGTACTACAAACGCAGGAGCAGGAGTCTACCTCCGACCAAAGGTTAAAAAAAAACATGAAAAATGAAAACGATCGTCAGGGGGTTTCCCGCATACGATTGCTTGTGTTTCTTCACTGAATTTCCCTTCGATTAGGTAATTGCTGCGCGCGTATGGTTTTAGCTCAGAAGAGATGGTCGAACAAAAATCTTTTGCGTAAATCGATTTGTCGCCCTGAAAAGGACGGTTTTTTTTTGGTTTGCAAGATTGAGAGAAGCTCGATAGCTTTAAGCCTTCTTCTCAGTCTTCTTTGGCAGCAGCACGGCCTGAATGTTGGGCAGCACACCACCTTGGGCAATGGTGACGCCGGACAACAGCTTGTTCAATTCCTCGTCGTTGCGGATGGCCAGCTGCAGATGACGCGGGATGATGCGAGTTTTCTTGTTGTCTCGTGCAGCGTTTCCTGCCAACTCCAACACTTCAGCGGCCAAGTATTCCATGACGGCGGCCAAATACACTGGTGCACCAGCACCGACGCGCTCGGCATAGTTGCCTTTGCGGAGCAGACGGTGGATACGGCCAACCGGGAACTGCAGACCGGCACGGTTCGAGCGGGACTTTGCCTTTCCCTTCACTTTTCCTCCCTTGCCACGGCCAGACATGTTGATAACTTCGGTTTAGATGAGAGTACGTTCGCAACGATGCTCACTGCTTGGAGGGTGCTTATTTTCTGAGCAAAATTTTCCGAAATCGTGAGTTTAAATACTCCGAGCTACGCTGCCTGTACGCACTCGTGTCGAATACCCGAGAGTGATCCGAAAACCGGAATATAAACGAACCGAACCGTTAGTGATCATCATACAGTTTTTGACCCTCCGATAGTGAGCATCAGTGCGTGAATTGAGGTAAAATGGCCCCGAAAACCAGTGGAAAAGCCGCGAAGAAGTCGGGTAAAGCCCAGAAGAACATCTCCAAGTCGGACAAGAAGAAGAAAAGGAAGACCCGCAAGGAGAGCTACGCTATCTACATCTACAAGGTGTTGAAGCAAGTCCACCCGGACACCGGCATTTCGTCCAAGGCGATGAGCATCATGAACAGCTTCGTGAACGACATTTTCGAGCGCATCGCTGCCGAAGCATCCCGCTTGGCGCACTACAACAAGCGTTCGACGATCACGTCCCGCGAAATCCAGACGGCCGTCCGTCTGCTGTTGCCTGGTGAGCTGGCCAAGCACGCCGTGTCCGAAGGCACGAAGGCTGTCACCAAGTACACCAGCTCGAAGTAATTCGGAGCGCCGCAGTTCGTTCGATCTACCCAAACGCAAACCGGTCCTTTTCAGGACCACAAAACGCATCCATACAAAAGACATATTCCTGTTAAAAACCCTCTCACAGTGGCAGAAGTTAAATATAATAAAATGAGTAAATATAATGTAATAAATAAAAGCACGCCCGTGACTGTGTTGCGTAACATGGTAGCAACATGGCATAATGAACATTACCCGAGTGCACATGAACACATGGCCAGGGTACGAAAACACAAACTGAGGTTCTATGCGAGCAGTGAAAATGAATGTTCCACAGCGTTAAAGCATCGGAAGCATCTTCTGACGATCGAATGCCAAACGGCCAAGCGAAACCTCTTTTGCCTTTCTGACCGTGCGTACGGCTGGCTTCATTTCTGATGTCCATTCGAGCCGAAGAATGGAACCACAAACAAAACAAAAGCCTAAAAATAACACCATTTCTCCACCAGCTTTGTACACTGCAGCTTTGCAAGCCCTGTACCCTGGTAGGCGCATGCAGCTTTTGTACCCTGACACGGTCACGGGCTCATTGCACTCAACAGACTCATTGTCACATACGCATAAGAATTGTTCCAACACCACCACCAACGGGTTAGGGGCGGTACACAGAGGGGAAGGGAAGGGAGCATATCGACATATCTTTTTGGTTAACATTTGTGGTGGTCCTGAGAAGGACCGTTTGAGTGAATAAATGCCCCTCGATGAACGATGGAGGCGGGGAGGCGGCGAAGATTTAGGCACGCTCTCCGCGGATGCGACGAGCCAGCTGGATGTCTTTCGGCATGATGGTGACGCGCTTCGCATGGATTGCGCACAAGTTGGTGTCCTCGAACAGGCCGACAAGGTACGCCTCGCTGGCCTCCTGCAGGGCCATCACGGCCGAGCTCTGGAAGCGCAGATCGGTCTTGAAGTCCTGGGCAATTTCACGTACCAGACGCTGGAAGGGCAGCTTGCGGATCAGCAGCTCGGTCGATTTCTGGTAGCGACGGATCTCACGCAGGGCTACGGTTCCCGGACGATAACGATGCGGCTTCTTCACTCCTCCGGTGGCCGGGGCACTCTTGCGAGCAGCCTTGGTGGCCAGCTGCTTGCGCGGAGCCTTACCTCCGGTGGACTTACGGGCAGTTTGCTTCGTACGGGCCATTTCACTGGTTCACTGGCGGTTTGGGTAGTGGAACGTAAAGACGTCTGTGTTGCGTCGACAATAGGTTCGGAATGTGGGTATCCGAAGCCGGATCGCCACTTTTATAACCTCGCTCCACGCACACATACACTCCGCTCCGATCGTGTACCGATAGTGGGGTAAGCGTGAGAATGTGTACGTGTGCTCGGGTGAGTGTATAAAAGGCCGAAACATGGTGCGTTGCCCAATTGTTAATCGTGAACTCTTGAACAGTACGCATCGACATCGAAATGACTGGACGAGGCAAAGGAGGCAAAGGTCTGGGTAAAGGAGGAGCCAAGCGTCATCGCAAAGTGCTGCGCGACAACATCCAGGGCATCACCAAGCCGGCCATCCGTCGTCTGGCCCGCCGTGGAGGAGTGAAACGTATCTCCGGTCTCATCTACGAAGAAACGCGTGGCGTGCTGAAAGTGTTCCTGGAGAATGTTATCCGCGATGCGGTCACCTATACCGAACACGCCAAGCGCAAAACCGTCACCGCGATGGATGTAGTGTACGCGCTGAAGCGTCAGGGTCGCACCCTGTACGGTTTCGGAGGTTAAACTCGCCAGCCAACGCACATTTTGCCCTCATCTCAACAAAACGGTCCTTATCAGGACCACACATTCTTTGCGTCAAAATTCTCTTTCCAATGATTCCAATCGCTATGAAGTCGAGCGTTTTTTGCTCTGCCAGCTTAGGTTCATCGGAGCTTCGCACTATCGTTTGTACCCGCCGTAATGGAATTCTACCTGTGGTTGCGAGTCGAATCCTTCGCTTCGTCGGTCTACGGGGTTAAAAAGTTACGGTGTAAAAATGTCGAAAACGCGTCACGCAGAAGCCACGCAGAAGCCAGGTAGAAGAAGAAGCAATGAGCTTCGTGTCGATCCTCGTGAACGGTGTACAGGTAATGGGTGTCCATAGTATGTTGAACGCGCTACAGATCCACAATGTTGCGACGTTGTGTGCTCGATCGTGTTTGTGTGATGGTATTAGAAAACGAAAGTCAACTATGCCGCCATTTTAATACAAAGCTAAGAAAAATCGACCGTTTTCAAAGCCAATTGTGAAGCATTTCACACAGCTACCAGTCTTTTTTAAGACTAACACTACATATTTCACGTACTTGAGCGTCTAGCTGAACTTACTGCATCCGAAAAATAGCAGAAAACGTTACTGAAATGCAGAAATAAATTTTGGCAGAAATTTTGGCGTAAATATTGAAATAAAGTGGATTAAATATGCGCTCGTGCCCTCATGAGAAAGAGGATGCGCTCATGCCACCGGACGAGACGGAGCAAGGGATGAAATTCGCACTAATTTCGGTCATTGATAGGACACGCAAAGCAGCGTCAAAAATGTGCTGAAATTTTTGCTAACTTGCTAAAATTGGCACAATTTATGATCAAAAACATGAAACATATTATTCCACCAACATTTTGCCACGCGTATTCAAATCGAACGTCGTGTTTTTCTTTTCTTTCTCGCACGTAGTAGTGTGCGCGTTTTTTACCCACCTCGAGTCAGAAATTATCAGGAAATGCGATCGCAAACGATGATCGGTACCGTTATTTGGAAAAATCACCAAAAAAGAGGATGGCTTGGTGCCACCGAACGAGGGCGCAAGTGCGAGCGAGACGGAGCATGGGATGAAATTCGCACTAATTTCGAACACTGACAGGGACACTCAAAAAGGAGCGCACTGTGTCTAGCGCCGTGTGTCGCCGGCTCGTTTTAAGCAGCGCCAAAAATGTGATGAAATTCTTTCAATTACATTTTTGCTAACTTGCCTAAATTGGCACATTTTATAATCAAAAACATGAAACACACAATTCCACCAACACTCGATATCGGAAGGTCGGAATGGCTACTAGATGCCACGAGTATTGAAATAGAATGCGGCGTTTTTTTTTTTTTCTTACACCTTATATTGGGTGCGCTTGTGCATACTCAGCTCGAGCCAAAAATTATCGGAAAATGTTACAAAACCAGTGCGCAAATTAATAGATATGAAGTGGATTAAATATGTTTTTCAAAAGGCAAGTTCGCCTCTTATTGCCCTGGTACGTGTATAATTCCACCAACATTTTGCCACGCGTATTCAAATCGAACGTCGTGTTTTTCTTTTCTTTCTCGCACGTAGTAGTGTGCGCGTTTTTTACCCACCTAGAGTCAGAAATTATCAGCAAATGCGATCGCAAACGATGATCGGTACCGTTATTTGGAAAAATCACCAAAAAAGAGGATGGCTTGGTGCCACCGAACGAGGGCGCAAGTGCGAGCGAGACGGAGCATGGGATGAAATTCGCACTAATTTCGAACACTGACAGGGACACTCAAAAAGGAGCGCACTGTGTCTAGCGCCGTGTGTCGCCGGCTCGTTTTAAGCAGCGCCAAAAATGTGATGAAATTCTTTCAATTACATTTTTGCTAACTTGCCTAAATTGGCACATTTTATAATCAAAAACATGAAACACACAATTCCACCAACACTCGATATCGGAAGGTCGGAATGGCTACTAGATGCCACGAGTATTGAAATAGAATGCGGCGTTTTTTTTTTTTTCTTACACCTTATATTGGGTGCGCTTGTGCATACTCAGCTCGAGCCAAAAATTATCGGAAAATGTTACAAAACCAGTGCGCAAATTAATAGATATGAAGTGGATTAAATATGTTTTTCAAAAGGCAAGTTCGCCTCTTACTGCCCTGGTACGTGTATAATTCCACCAACATTTTGCCACGCGTATTCAAATCGAACGTCGTGTTTTTCTTTTCTTTCTCGCACGTAGTAGTGTGCGCGTTTTTTACCCAAATCGAGCCAGAAATTATCAGGAAATACGATCGCAAACGATGATCGGTACCGTTATTTGGAAAAATCACCAAAAAAGAGGATGGCTTAGTGCCAACGAGTGCGAGCGAGACGGAGCATGGGATGAAATTCGCAGCAACGTCGGTCGCTGACAGCACACACAAAGGAGCACACGCTTCGTCCGTGTGTCGCCGGCTCGTTTTAGGCAGCGTCAAAAATGTGATGAAATATTTGCACCTACGGTTTTCAATAACTTGCAAAATATGTTCCTTTTTTCAAGGGCTCACAGGGAATATAGCATAAAACCTACGTTTTCGTACACTGTACATGCACACGAACATACTTAAATTTTTGCAAATTTGCTACCTAACTTCCTTTCCCTGTTCGTATGGTGCGTACATCACACGCAAAAGGATTAAACCTTTAGTAGTTTAGTTGCAAAATATTGCATAATTATCAGATTTGACGTCATACAATTGCCCGGCTTTGGGACAACCGGTGAATTTGCATCATGCGATTGTATGCGTAGCGAGGAAGAACAGAGATAGCAACGCTCGCTCGGATAGTAGTAGTAGTAGTAGTAGTTCGGAGAGAAAATACTCTCGCCACATTCGTTCGGATACTACATTATATTAGAAGCCGAATGTCCCGCGCTCGGCACAGTCTTCGACTAGCAGCCTGATGGAACGGTTGGTCCGCGCGTCACGGTAGTGCGAATTTAGTAGTGTGTGTAAAAGTGGTGTGATACAAGTGGTGTTGAGCAGGGGGGGTCATTTTCAAAATGGCGCCAGCTCATTTCGTCGTTCTACCAGAAGCAGCAAGAGCTCATGTCGAGCAAAAGTGTGCGACGCGACAGCTAGCCTGCGCGCACGGTTATTCGTCGGGCAGTGAAATCCTCCGCGGATTGGACTAAAAAAAATATTTTTCTTTAAAACAACTGTGCTTTCTGCTGGTGAAATGCGCGTGTGCGTGTGTGAAGGAAAGGACAATGGACTGCGTTAATCGCGACGGTGCTGCGCTCTGTGCGACGGACAGCGAAATCCTCCGCGGATTCGCACTAAAAACTACTGTTTTTATAAACATAGTTGTTGTTGTTGTTGTTGCTGCTGCTGCTGGTGCAATGCGTGTGTGTGAAAAGCTTCGTAGGACCACGGACTGACCCGATTGCGGCGGTACGTCGCTCGGACGGGTGAAATGTGCGTGTGCCTGTGTGTAAGGACAATGGACTGCGTTAATCGCGACGGTGCTGCGCTCGGTGCGACGGACAGCGAAATCCTCCGCGGATTCGCACTAAAAACTACTGTTTTTATAAACATAGTTGTTGTTGTTGTTGTTGCTGCTGCTGCTGGTGCAATGCGTGTGTGTGAAAAGCTTCGTAGGACCACGGACTGACCCGATTGCGGCGGTACGTCGCTCGGACGGGTGAAATGTGCGTGTGCCTGTGTGTAAGGACAATGGACTGCGTTAATCGCGACGGTGCTGCGCTCTGTGCGACGGACAGCGAAATCCTCCGCGGATTCGCACTAAAAACTACTGTTTTTATAAACATAGTTGTTGTTGTTGTTGTTGCTGCTGCTGCTGGTGCAATGCGTGTGTGTGTGAAAAGCTTCGTAGGACCACGGACTGGCCCGATTGCGGCGGTACGTCGCTCGGACGGGTGAAATGTGCGTGTGCCTGTGTGTAAGGACAATGGACTGCGTTAATCGCGACGGTGCTTCGCTCGGTCAACGGACAGCGAAATCCTCCGCGGATTCGCACTAAAAACTACTGTTTTTATAAACATAGTTGTTGTTGTTGTTGTTGCTGCTGCTGCTGGTGCAATGCGTGTGTGTGTGAAAAGCTTCGTAGGACCACGGACTGGCCCGATTGCGGCGGTACGTCGCTCGGACGGGTGAAATGTGCGTGTGCCTGTGTGTAAGGACAATGGACTGCGTTAATCGCGACGGTGCTTCGCTCGGTCAACGGACAGCGAAATCCTCCGCGGATTCGCACTAAAAACTACTGTTTTTATAAACATAGTTGTTGTTGTTGTTGTTGCTGCTGCTGCTGGTGCAATGCGTGTGTGTGAAAAGCTTCGTAGGACCACGGACTGACCCGATTGCGGCGGTACGTCGCTCGGACGGGTGAAATGTGCGTGTGCCTGTGTGTAAGGACAATGGACTGCGTTAATCGCGACGGTGCTGCGCTCGGTGCGACGGACAGCGAAATCCTCCGCGGATTCGCACTAAAAACTACTGTTTTTATAAACATAGTTGTTGTTGTTGTTGTTGCTGCTGCTGCTGGTGCAATGCGTGTGTGTGAAAAGCTTCGTAGGACCACGGACTGACCCGATTGCGGCGGTACGTCGCTCGGACGGGTGAAATGTGCGTGTGCCTGTGTGTAAGGACAATGGACTGCGTTAATCGCGACGGTGCTTCGCTCGGTCAACGGACAGCGAAATCCTCCGCGGATTCGCACTAAAAACTACTGTTTTTATAAACATAGTTGTTGTTGTTGTTGTTGCTGCTGCTGCTGGTGCAATGCGTGTGTGTGAAAAGCTTCGTAGGACCACGGACTGACCCGATTGCGGCGGTACGTCGCTCGGACGGGTGAAATGTGCGTGTGCCTGTGTGTAAGGACAATGGACTGCGTTAATCGCGACGGTGCTTCGCTCGGTCAACGGACAGCGAAATCCTCCGCGGATTCGCACTAAAAACTACTGTTTTTATAAACATAGTTGTTGTTGTTGTTGTTGCTGCTGCTGCTGGTGCAATGCGTGTGTGTGAAAAGCTTCGTAGGACCACGGACTGACCCGATTGCGGCGGTACGTCGCTCGGACGGGTGAAATGTGCGTGTGCCTGTGTGTAAGGACAATGGACTGCGTTAATCGCGACGGTGCTTCGCTCGGTCAACGGACAGCGAAATCCTCCGCGGATTCGCACTAAAAACTACTGTTTTTATAAACATAGTTGTTGTTGTTGTTGTTGCTGCTGCTGCTGGTGCAATGCGTGTGTGTGAAAAGCTTCGTAGGACCACGGACTGACCCGATTGCGGCGGTACGTCGCTCGGACGGGTGAAATGTGCGTGTGCCTGTGTGTAAGGACAATGGACTGCGTTAATCGCGACGGTGCTTCGCTCGGTCAACGGACAGCGAAATCCTCCGCGGATTCGCACTAAAAACTACTGTTTTTATAAACATAGTTGTTGTTGTTGGTGTTGCTGCTGCTGCTGGTGCAATGCGTGTGTGTGTGAAAAGCTTCGTAGGACCATGGACTGACCCGATTGCGGCGGTACGTCGCTCGGACGGGTGAAATGTGCGTGTGCCTGTGTGTAAGGACAATGGACTGCGTTAATCGCGACGGTGCTGCGCTCTGTGCGACGGACAGCGAAATCCTCCGCGGATTCGCACTAAAAACTACTGTTTTTATAAACATAGTTGTTGTTGTTGGTGTTGCTGCTGCTGCTGGTGCAATGCGTGTGTGTGTGAAAAGCTTCGTAGGACCACGGACTGGCCCGATTGCGGCGGTACGTCGCTCGGACGGGTGAAATGTGCGTGTGCCTGTGTGTAAGGACAATGGACTGCCTTAATCGCGACGGTGCTGCGCTCGGTGCTTGGCTCGGTTGCAAAGGTCAGAAAAGTAAAGTTCGGAAAAGTAAAGCGTTCATATGTGTGCGTTAAAGAACAACGTGTAGTGAAATGGATGGGACTCTGTGCTAAGTGAACCGCAATTGCGCATCGTGGGCGCACGGTCGACACTTCAATCTGCGGCCATCAGCGGTTCATCGTCGAAGCAGCGACAGCAGTGCGCGAAGCGGCTCTGGTCGTACCAACGAAGGTAAGTTTATTGCATGATTCATTTCTACGCATGGTTTGGGGATTCGTTGCTTTGGTCGATGGAGAAGCGAACTGCGTTGAGCCCGTTGTAGTTTATTTTAGAAAATAAAAAAATATCTGCCACTAAGGCTATGTGTAGGTTGGTTTAAACTAAACTTACATATTCTGAACTGCCGGAACCGTTCGTGGATTAATGTGTTTCGTTCGTATTGGGAAGTTTCTTAGCAATTTTGTGATTCAGACCCTCTAACAGGTACCTGCGCTAGTCATGCCCATGTCCTTTGGGTGGAATGTGGAAGTTATTTTTCCCTCGTAGGGTCGGTACGAATTTCAGGTACGAAACCAGGTAAGTTATGGAGCAGCACTGCATTTGGCATTTCACCCATTTGGCTTGCGGTACTACAAACGCAGGAGCAGGAGTCTACCTCCGACCAAAGGTTAAAAAAAAACATGAAAAATGAAAACGATCGTCAGGGGGTTTCCCGCATACGATTGCTTGTGTTTCTTCACTGAATTTCCCTTCGATTAGGTAATTGCTGCGCGCCTATGGTTTTAGCTCAGAAGAGATGGTCGAACAAAAATCTTTTGCGTAAATCGATTTGTCGCCCTGAAAAGGACGGTTTTTTTTTGGTTTGCAAGATTGAGAGAAGCTCGATAGCTTTAAGCCTTCTTCTCAGTCTTCTTTGGCAGCAGCACGGCCTGAATGTTGGGCAGCACACCACCTTGGGCAATGGTGACGCCGGACAACAGCTTGTTCAATTCCTCGTCGTTGCGGATGGCCAGCTGCAGATGACGCGGGATGATGCGAGTTTTCTTGTTGTCTCGGGCAGCGTTTCCTGCCAACTCCAACACTTCAGCGGCCAAGTATTCCATGACGGCGGCCAAATACACTGGTGCACCAGCACCGACGCGCTCGGCATAGTTGCCTTTGCGGAGCAGACGGTGGATACGGCCAACCGGGAACTGCAGACCGGCACGGTTCGAGCGGGACTTTGCCTTTCCCTTCACTTTTCCTCCCTTGCCACGGCCAGACATGTTGATAACTTCGGTTTAGATGAGAGTACGTTCGCAACGATGCTCACTGCTTGGAGGGTGCTTATTTTCTGAGCAAAATTTTCCGAAATCGTGAGTTTAAATACTCCGAGCTACGCTGCCTGTACGCACTCGTGTCGAATACCCGAGAGTGATCCGAAAACCGGAATATAAACGAACCGAACCGTTAGTGATCATCATACAGTTTTTGACCCTCCGATAGTGAGCATCAGTGCGTGAATTGAGGTAAAATGGCCCCGAAAACCAGTGGAAAAGCCGCGAAGAAGTCGGGTAAAGCCCAGAAGAACATCTCCAAGTCGGACAAGAAGAAGAAAAGGAAGACCCGCAAGGAGAGCTACGCTATCTACATCTACAAGGTGTTGAAGCAAGTCCACCCGGACACCGGCATTTCGTCCAAGGCGATGAGCATCATGAACAGCTTCGTGAACGACATTTTCGAGCGCATCGCTGCCGAAGCATCCCGCTTGGCGCACTACAACAAGCGTTCGACGATCACGTCCCGCGAAATCCAGACGGCCGTCCGTCTGCTGTTGCCTGGTGAGCTGGCCAAGCACGCCGTGTCCGAAGGCACGAAGGCTGTCACCAAGTACACCAGCTCGAAGTAATTCGGAGCGCCGCAGTTCGTTCGATCTACCCAAACGCAAACCGGTCCTTTTCAGGACCACAAAACGCATCCATACAAAAGACATATTCCTGTTAAAAACCCTCTCACAGTGGCAGAAGTTAAATATAATAAAATGAGTAAATATAATGTAATAAATAAAAGCACGCCCGTGACTGTGTTGCGTAACATGGTAGCAACATGGCATAATGAACATTACCCGAGTGCACATGAACACATGGCCAGGGTACGAAAACACAAACTGAGGTTCTATGCGAGCAGTGAAAATGAATGTTCCACAGCGTTAAAGCATCGGAAGCATCTTCTGACGATCGAATGCCAAACGGCCAAGCGAAACCTCTTTTGCCTTTCTGACCGTGCGTACGGCTGGCTTCATTTCTGATGTCCATTCGAGCCGAAGAATGGAACCACAAACAAAACAAAAGCCTAAAAATAACACCATTTCTCCACAAGCTTTGTACACTGCAGCTTTGCAAGCCCTGTACCCTGGTAGGCGCATGCAGCTTTTGTACCCTGACACGGTCACGGGCTCATTGCACTCAACAGACTCATTGTCACATACGCATAAGAATTGTTCCAACACCACCACCAACGGGTTAGGGGCGGTACACAGAGGGGAAGGGAAGGGAGCATATCGACATATCTTTTTGGTTAACATTTGTGGTGGTCCTGAGAAGGACCGTTTGAGTGAATAAATGCCCCTCGATGAACGATGGAGGCGGGGAGGCGGCGAAGATTTAGGCACGCTCTCCGCGGATGCGACGAGCCAGCTGGATGTCTTTCGGCATGATGGTGACGCGCTTCGCATGGATTGCGCACAAGTTGGTGTCCTCGAACAGGCCGACAAGGTACGCCTCGCTGGCCTCCTGCAGGGCCATCACGGCCGAGCTCTGGAAGCGCAGATCGGTCTTGAAGTCCTGGGCAATTTCACGTACCAGACGCTGGAAGGGCAGCTTGCGGATCAGCAGCTCGGTCGATTTCTGGTAGCGACGGATCTCACGCAGGGCTACGGTTCCCGGACGATAACGATGCGGCTTCTTCACTCCTCCGGTGGCCGGGGCACTCTTGCGAGCAGCCTTGGTGGCCAGCTGCTTGCGCGGAGCCTTACCTCCGGTGGACTTACGGGCAGTTTGCTTCGTACGGGCCATTTCACTGGTTCACTGGCGGTTTGGGTAGTGGAACGTAAAGACGTCTGTGTTGCGTCGACAATAGGTTCGGAATGTGGGTATCCGAAGCCGGATCGCCACTTTTATAACCTCGCTCCACGCACACATACACTCCGCTCCGATCGTGTACCGATAGTGGGGTAAGCGTGAGAATGTGTACGTGTGCTCGGGTGAGTGTATAAAAGGCCGAAACATGGTGCGTTGCCCAATTGTTAATCGTGAACTCTTGAACAGTACGCATCGACATCGAAATGACTGGACGAGGCAAAGGAGGCAAAGGTCTGGGTAAAGGAGGAGCCAAGCGTCATCGCAAAGTGCTGCGCGACAACATCCAGGGCATCACCAAGCCGGCCATCCGTCGTCTGGCCCGCCGTGGAGGAGTGAAACGTATCTCCGGTCTCATCTACGAAGAAACGCGTGGCGTGCTGAAAGTGTTCCTGGAGAATGTTATCCGCGATGCGGTCACCTATACCGAACACGCCAAGCGCAAAACCGTCACCGCGATGGATGTAGTGTACGCGCTGAAGCGTCAGGGTCGCACCCTGTACGGTTTCGGAGGTTAAACTCGCCAGCCAACGCACATTTTGCCCTCATCTCAACAAAACGGTCCTTATCAGGACCACACATTCTTTGCGTCAAAATTCTCTTTCCAATGATTCCAATCGCTATGAAGTCGAGCGTTTTTTGCTCTGCCAGCTTAGGTTCATCGGAGCTTCGCACTATCGTTTGTACCCGCCGTAATGGAATTCTACCTGTGGTTGCGAGTCGAATCCTTCGCTTCGTCGGTCTACGGGGTTAAAAAGTTACGGTGTAAAAATGTCGAAAACGCGTCACGCAGAAGCCACGCAGAAGCCAGGTAGAAGAAGAAGCAATGAGCTTCGTGTCGATCCTCGTGAACGGTGTACAGGTAATGGGTGTCCATAGTATGTTGAACGCGCTACAGATCCACAATGTTGCGACGTTGTGTGCTCGATCGTGTTTGTGTGATGGTATTAGAAAACGAAAGTCAACTGTGCCGCCATGTTAATACAAAGCTAAGAAAAATCGACCGTTTTCAAAGCCAATTGTGAAGCATTTCACACAGCTACCAGTCTTTTTTAAGACTAACACTACATATTTCACGTACTTGAGCGTCTAGCTGAACTTACTGCATCCGAAAAATAGCAGAAAACGTTACTGAAATGCAGAAATAAATTTTGGCAGAAATTTTGGCGTAAATATTGAAATAAAGTGGATTAAATATGCGCTCGTGCCCTCATGAGAAAGAGGATGCGCTCATGCCACCGGACGAGACGGAGCAAGGGATGAAATTCGCACTAATTTCGGTCATTGATAGGACACGCAAAGCAGCGTCAAAAATGTGCTGAAATTTTTGCTAACTTGCTAAAATTGGCACAATTTATGATCAAAAACATGAAACATATTATTCCACCAACATTTTGCCACGCGTATTCAAATCGAACGTCGTGTTTTTCTTTTCTTTCTCGCACGTAGTAGTGTGCGCGTTTTTTACCCACCTAGAGTCAGAAATTATCAGCAAATGCGATCGCAAACGATGATCGGTACCGTTATTTGGAAAAATCACCAAAAAAGAGGATGGCTTGGTGCCACCGAACGAGGGCGCAAGTGCGAGCGAGACGGAGCATGGGATGAAATTCGCACTAATTTCGAACACTGACAGGGACACTCAAAAAGGAGCGCACTGTGTCTAGCGCCGTGTGTCGCCGGCTCGTTTTAAGCAGCGCCAAAAATGTGATGAAATTCTTTCAATTACATTTTTGCTAACTTGCCTAAATTGGCACATTTTATAATCAAAAACATGAAACACACAATTCCACCAACACTCGATATCGGAAGGTCGGAATGGCTACTAGATGCCACGAGTATTGAAATAGAATGCGGCGTTTTTTTTTTTTTCTTACACCTTATATTGGGTGCGCTTGTGCATACTCAGCTCGAGCCAAAAATTATCGGAAAATGTTACAAAACCAGTGCGCAAATTAATAGATATGAAGTGGATTAAATATGTTTTTCAAAAGGCAAGTTCGCCTCTTATTGCCCTGGTACGTGTATAATTCCACCAACATTTTGCCACGCGTATTCAAATCGAACGTCGTGTTTTTCTTTTCTTTCTCGCACGTAGTAGTGTGCGCGTTTTTTACCCACCTAGAGTCAGAAATTATCAGCAAATGCGATCGCAAACGATGATCGGTACCGTTATTTGGAAAAATCACCAAAAAAGAGGATGGCTTGGTGCCACCGAACGAGGGCGCAAGTGCGAGCGAGACGGAGCATGGGATGAAATTCGCACTAATTTCGAACACTGACAGGGACACTCAAAAAGGAGCGCACTGTGTCTAGCGCCGTGTGTCGCCGGCTCGTTTTAAGCAGCGCCAAAAATGTGATGAAATTCTTTCAATTACATTTTTGCTAACTTGCCTAAATTGGCACATTTTATAATCAAAAACATGAAACACACAATTCCACCAACACTCGATATCGGAAGGTCGGAATGGCTACTAGATGCCACGAGTATTGAAATAGAATGCGGCGTTTTTTTTTTTTTCTTACACCTTATATTGGGTGCGCTTGTGCATACTCAGCTCGAGCCAAAAATTATCGGAAAATGTTACAAAACCAGTGCGCAAATTAATAGATATGAAGTGGATTAAATATGTTTTTCAAAAGGCAAGTTCGCCTCTTACTGCCCTGGTACGTGTATAATTCCACCAACATTTTGCCACGCGTATTCAAATCGAACGTCGTGTTTTTCTTTTCTTTCTCGCACGTAGTAGTGTGCGCGTTTTTTACCCAAATCGAGCCAGAAATTATCAGGAAATACGATCGCAAACGATGATCGGTACCGTTATTTGGAAAAATCACCAAAAAGGAGGATGGCTTAGTGCCAACGAGTGCGAGCGAGACGGAGCATGGGATGAAATTCGCAGCAACGTCGGTCGCTGACAGCACACACAAAGGAGCACACGCTTCGTCCGTGTGTCGCCGGCTCGTTTTAGGCAGCGTCAAAAATGTGATGAAATATTTGCACCTACGGTTTTCAATAACTTGCAAAATATGTTCCTTTTTTCAAGGGCTCACAGGGAATATAGCATAAAACCTACGTTTTCGTACACTGTACATGCACACGAACATACTTAAATTTTTGCAAATTTGCTACCTAACTTCCTTTCCCTGTTCGTATGGTGCGTACATCACACGCAAAAGGATTAAACCTTTAGTAGTTTAGTTGCAAAATATTGCATAATTATCAGATTTGACGTCATACAATTGCCCGGCTTTGGGACAACCGGTGAATTTGCATCATGCGATTGTATGCGTAGCGAGGAAGAACAGAGATAGCAACGCTCGCTCGGATAGTAGTAGTAGTAGTAGTAGTTCGGAGAGAAAATACTCTCGCCACATTCGTTCGGATACTACATTATATTAGAAGCCGAATGTCCCGCGCTCGGCACAGTCTTCGACTAGCAGCCTGATGGAACGGTTGGTCCGCGCGTCACGGTAGTGCGAATTTAGTAGTGTGTGTAAAAGTGGTGTGATACAAGTGGTGTTGAGCAGGGGGGGTCATTTTCAAAATGGCGCCAGCTCATTTCGTCGTTCTACCAGAAGCAGCAAGAGCTCATGTCGAGCAAAAGTGTGCGACGCGACAGCTAGCCTGCGCGCACGGTTATTCGTCGGGCAGTGAAATCCTCCGCGGATTGGACTAAAAAAAATATTTTTCTTTAAAACAACTGTGCTTTCTGCTGGTGAAATGCGCGTGTGCGTGTGTGAAGGAAAGGAGAATGGACTGCGTTAATCGCGACGGTGCTGCGCTCGGTGCGACGGACAGCGAAATCCTCCGCGGATTCGCACTAAAAACTACTGTTTTTATAAACATAGTTGTTGTTGTTGTTGTTGCTGCTGCTGCTGGTGCAATGCGTGTGTGTGAAAAGCTTCGTAGGACCACGGACTGACCCGATTGCGGCGGTACGTCGCTCGGACGGGTGAAATGTGCGTGTGCCTGTGTGTAAGGACAATGGACTGCGTTAATCGCGACGGTGCTGCGCTCTGTGCGACGGACAGCGAAATCCTCCGCGGATTCGCACTAAAAACTACTGTTTTTATAAACATAGTTGTTGTTGTTGTTGTTGCTGCTGCTGCTGGTGCAATGCGTGTGTGTGTGAAAAGCTTCGTAGGACCACGGACTGGCCCGATTGCGGCGGTACGTCGCTCGGACGGGTGAAATGTGCGTGTGCCTGTGTGTAAGGACAATGGACTGCGTTAATCGCGACGGTGCTTCGCTCGGTCAACGGACAGCGAAATCCTCCGCGGATTCGCACTAAAAACTACTGTTTTTATAAACATAGTTGTTGTTGTTGTTGTTGCTGCTGCTGCTGGTGCAATGCGTGTGTGTGAAAAGCTTCGTAGGACCACGGACTGACCCGATTGCGGCGGTACGTCGCTCGGACGGGTGAAATGTGCGTGTGCCTGTGTGTAAGGACAATGGACTGCGTTAATCGCGACGGTGCTTCGCTCGGTCAACGGACAGCGAAATCCTCCGCGGATTCGCACTAAAAACTACTGTTTTTATAAACATAGTTGTTGTTGTTGGTGTTGCTGCTGCTGCTGGTGCAATGCGTGTGTGTGTGAAAAGCTTCGTAGGACCATGGACTGACCCGATTGCGGCGGTACGTCGCTCGGACGGGTGAAATGTGCGTGTGCCTGTGTGTAAGGACAATGGACTGCGTTAATCGCGACGGTGCTGCGCTCTGTGCGACGGACAGCGAAATCCTCCGCGGATTCGCACTAAAAACTACTGTTTTTATAAACATAGTTGTTGTTGTTGGTGTTGCTGCTGCTGCTGGTGCAATGCGTGTGTGTGTGAAAAGCTTCGTAGGACCACGGACTGGCCCGATTGCGGCGGTACGTCGCTCGGACGGGTGAAATGTGCGTGTGCCTGTGTGTAAGGACAATGGACTGCGTTAATCGCGACGGTGCTGCGCTCGGTGCTTGGCTCGGTTGCAAAGGTCAGAAAAGTAAAGTTCGGAAAAGTAAAGCGTTCATATGTGTGCGTTAAAGAACAACGTGTAGTGAAATGGATGGGACTCTGTGCTAAGTGAACCGCAATTGCGCATCGTGGGCGCACGGTCGACACTTCAATCTGCGGCCATCAGCGGTTCATCGTCGAAGCAGCGACAGCAGTGCGCGAAGCGGCTCTGGTCGTACCAACGAAGGTAAGTTTATTGCATGATTCATTTCTACGCATGGTTTGGGGATTCGTTGCTTTGGTCGATGGAGAAGCGAACTGCGTTGAGCCCGTTGTAGTTTATTTTAGAAAATAAAAAAATATCTGCCACTAAGGCTATGTGTAGGTTGGTTTAAACTAAACTTACATATTCTGAACTGCCGGAACCGTTCGTGGATTAATGTGTTTCGTTCGTATTGGGAAGTTTCTTAGCAATTTTGTGATTCAGACCCTCTAACAGGTACCTGCGCTAGTCATGCCCATGTCCTTTGGGTGGAATGTGGAAGTTATTTTTCCCTCGTAGGGTCGGTACGAATTTCAGGTACGAAACCAGGTAAGTTATGGAGCAGCACTGCATTTGGCATTTCACCCATTTGGCTTGCGGTACTACAAACGCAGGAGCAGGAGTCTACCTCCGACCAAAGGTTAAAAAAAAACATGAAAAATGAAAACGATCGTCAGGGGGTTTCCCGCATACGATTGCTTGTGTTTCTTCACTGAATTTCCCTTCGATTAGGTAATTGCTGCGCGCCTATGGTTTTAGCTCAGAAGAGATGGTCGAACAAAAATCTTTTGCGTAAATCGATTTGTCGCCCTGAAAAGGACGGTTTTTTTTTGGTTTGCAAGATTGAGAGAAGCTCGATAGCTTTAAGCCTTCTTCTCAGTCTTCTTTGGCAGCAGCACGGCCTGAATGTTGGGCAGCACACCACCTTGGGCAATGGTGACGCCGGACAACAGCTTGTTCAATTCCTCGTCGTTGCGGATGGCCAGCTGCAGATGACGCGGGATGATGCGAGTTTTCTTGTTGTCTCGGGCAGCGTTTCCTGCCAACTCCAACACTTCAGCGGCCAAGTATTCCATGACGGCGGCCAAATACACTGGTGCACCAGCACCGACGCGCTCGGCATAGTTGCCTTTGCGGAGCAGACGGTGGATACGGCCAACCGGGAACTGCAGACCGGCACGGTTCGAGCGGGACTTTGCCTTTCCCTTCACTTTTCCTCCCTTGCCACGGCCAGACATGTTGATAACTTCGGTTTAGATGAGAGTACGTTCGCAACGATGCTCACTGCTTGGAGGGTGCTTATTTTCTGAGCAAAATTTTCCGAAATCGTGAGTTTAAATACTCCGAGCTACGCTGCCTGTACGCACTCGTGTCGAATACCCGAGAGTGATCCGAAAACCGGAATATAAACGAACCGAACCGTTAGTGATCATCATACAGTTTTTGACCCTCCGATAGTGAGCATCAGTGCGTGAATTGAGGTAAAATGGCCCCGAAAACCAGTGGAAAAGCCGCGAAGAAGTCGGGTAAAGCCCAGAAGAACATCTCCAAGTCGGACAAGAAGAAGAAAAGGAAGACCCGCAAGGAGAGCTACGCTATCTACATCTACAAGGTGTTGAAGCAAGTCCACCCGGACACCGGCATTTCGTCCAAGGCGATGAGCATCATGAACAGCTTCGTGAACGACATTTTCGAGCGCATCGCTGCCGAAGCATCCCGCTTGGCGCACTACAACAAGCGTTCGACGATCACGTCCCGCGAAATCCAGACGGCCGTCCGTCTGCTGTTGCCTGGTGAGCTGGCCAAGCACGCCGTGTCCGAAGGCACGAAGGCTGTCACCAAGTACACCAGCTCGAAGTAATTCGGAGCGCCGCAGTTCGTTCGATCTACCCAAACGCAAACCGGTCCTTTTCAGGACCACAAAACGCATCCATACAAAAGACATATTCCTGTTAAAAACCCTCTCACAGTGGCAGAAGTTAAATATAATAAAATGAGTAAATATAATGTAATAAATAAAAGCACGCCCGTGACTGTGTTGCGCAACATGGTAGCAACATGGCATAATGAACATTACCCGAGTGCACATGAACACATGGCCAGGGTACGAAAACACAAACTGAGGTTCTATGCGAGCAGTGAAAATGAATGTTCCACAGCGTTAAAGCATCGGAAGCATCTTCTGACGATCGAATGCCAAACGGCCAAGCGAAACCTCTTTTGCCTTTCTGACCGTGCGTACGGCTGACTTCATTTCTGATGTCCATTCGAGCCGAAGAATGAAACCACAAACAAAACAAAAGCCATTTCAAGCCAATAACACCATTTCTCCACCAGCTTTGTACACTGCAGCTTTGCAAGCCCTGTACCCTGGTAGGCGCATGCAGCTTTTGTACCCTGACACGGTCACGGGCTCATTGCACTCAACAGACTCATTGTCACATACGCATAAGAATTGTTCCAACACCACCACCAACGGGTTAGGGGCGGTACACAGAGGGGAAGGGAAGGGAGCATATCGACATATCTTTTTGGTTAACATTTGTGGTGGTCCTGAGAAGGACCGTTTGAGTGAATAAATGCCCCTCGATGAACGATGGAGGCGGGGAGGCGGCGAAGATTTAGGCACGCTCTCCGCGGATGCGACGAGCCAGCTGGATATCTTTCGGCATGATGGTGACGCGCTTCGCATGGATTGCGCACAAGTTGGTGTCCTCGAACAGGCCGACAAGGTACGCCTCGCTGGCCTCCTGCAGGGCCATCACGGCCGAGCTCTGGAAGCGCAGATCGGTCTTGAAGTCCTGGGCAATTTCACGTACCAGACGCTGGAAGGGCAGCTTGCGGATCAGCAGCTCGGTCGATTTCTGGTAGCGACGGATCTCACGCAGGGCTACGGTTCCCGGACGATAACGATGCGGCTTCTTCACTCCTCCGGTGGCCGGGGCACTCTTGCGAGCAGCCTTGGTGGCCAGCTGCTTGCGCGGAGCCTTACCTCCGGTGGACTTACGGGCAGTTTGCTTCGTACGGGCCATTTCACTGGTTCACTGGCGGTTTGGGTAGTGGAACGTAAAGACGTCTGTGTTGCGTCGACAATAGGTTCGGAATGTGGGTATCCGAAGCCGGATCGCCACTTTTATAACCTCGCTCCACGCACACATACACTCCGCTCCGATCGTGTACCGATAGTGGGGTAAGCGTGAGAATGTGTACGTGTGCTCGGGTGAGTGTATAAAAGGCCGAAACATGGTGCGTTGCCCTATTGTTAATCGTGAACTCTTGAACAGTACGCATCGACATCGAAATGACTGGACGAGGCAAAGGAGGCAAAGGTCTGGGTAAAGGAGGAGCCAAGCGTCATCGCAAAGTGCTGCGCGACAACATCCAGGGCATCACCAAGCCGGCCATCCGTCGTCTGGCCCGCCGTGGAGGAGTGAAGCGTATCTCCGGTCTCATCTACGAAGAAACGCGTGGCGTGCTGAAAGTGTTCCTGGAGAATGTTATCCGCGATGCGGTCACCTATACCGAACACGCCAAGCGCAAAACCGTCACCGCGATGGATGTAGTGTACGCGCTGAAGCGTCAGGGTCGCACCCTGTACGGTTTCGGAGGTTAAACTCGCCAGCCAACGCACATTTTGCCCTCATCTCAACAAAACGGTCCTTATCAGGACCACACATTCTTTGCGTCAAAATTCTCTTTCCAATGATTCCAATCGCTATGAAGTCGAGCGTTTTTTGCTCTGCCAGCTTAGGTTCATCGGAGCTTCGCACTATCGTTTGTACCCGCCGTAATGGAATTCTACCTGTGGTTGCGAGTCGAATCCTTCGCTTCGTCGGTCTACGGGGTAAAAATGTCACGGTGTAAAAATGTCCAAAACGCGCCACGCAGAAGCCACGCAGAAGCCAGGTAGAAGAAGAAGCAATGAGCTTCGTGTCGATCCTCGTTAACGGTGTACAGGTAATGGGTGTCCATAGTATGTTGAACGCGCTACAGATCCACAATGTTGCGACGTTGTGTGCTCGATCGTGTTTGTGTGATGGTATTAGAAAACGAAAGTCAACTGTGCCGCCATGTTAATACAAAGCTAAGAAAAATCGACCGTTTTCAAAGCCAATTGTGAAGCATTTCACACAGCTACCAGTCTTTTTTAAGACTAACACTACATATTTCACGTACTTGAGCGTCTAGCTGAACTTACTGCATCCGAAAAATAGCAGAAAACGTTACTGAAATGCAGAAATAAATTTTGGCAGAAATTTTGGCGTAAATATTGAAATAAAGTGGATTAAATATGCGCTCGTGCCCTCATGAGAAAGAGGATGCGCTCATGCCACCGGACGAGACGGAGCAAGGGATGAAATTCGCACTAATTTCGGTCATTGATAGGACACGCAAAGCAGCGTCAAAAATGTGCTGAAATTTTTGCTAACTTGCTAAAATTGGCACAATTTATGATCAAAAACATGAAACATATTATTCCACCAACATTTTGCCACGCGTATTCAAATCGAACGTCGTGTTTTTCTTTTCTTTCTCGCACGTAGTAGTGTGCGCGTTTTTTACCCACCTAGAGTCAGAAATTATCAGCAAATGCGATCGCAAACGATGATCGGTACCGTTATTTGGAAAAATCACCAAAAAAGAGGATGGCTTGGTGCCACCGAACGAGGGCGCAAGTGCGAGCGAGACGGAGCATGGGATGAAATTCGCACTAATTTCGAACACTGACAGGGACACTCAAAAAGGAGCGCACTGTGTCTAGCGCCGTGTGTCGCCGGCTCGTTTTAAGCAGCGCCAAAAATGTGATGAAATTCTTTCAATTACATTTTTGCTAACTTGCCTAAATTGGCACATTTTATAATCAAAAACATGAAACACACAATTCCACCAACACTCGATATCGGAAGGTCGGAATGGCTACTAGATGCCACGAGTATTGAAATAGAATGCGGCGTTTTTTTTTTTTTCTTACACCTTATATTGGGTGCGCTTGTGCATACTCAGCTCGAGCCAAAAATTATCGGAAAATGTTACAAAACCAGTGCGCAAATTAATAGATATGAAGTGGATTAAATATGTTTTTCAAAAGGCAAGTTCGCCTCTTACTGCCCTGGTACGTGTATAATTCCACCAACATTTTGCCACGCGTATTCAAATCGAACGTCGTGTTTTTCTTTTCTTTCTCGCACGTAGTAGTGTGCGCGTTTTTTACCCAAATCGAGCCAGAAATTATCAGGAAATACGATCGCAAACGATGATCGGTACCGTTATTTGGAAAAATCACCAAAAAAGAGGATGGCTTGGTGCCAACGAGTGCGAGCGAGACGGAGCATGGGATGAAATTCGCAGCAACGTCGGTCGCTGACAGCACACACAAAGGAGCACACGCTTCGTCCGTGTGTCGCCGGCTCGTTTTAGGCAGCGTCAAAAATGTGATGAAATATTTGCACCTACGGTTTTCAATAACTTGCAAAATATGTTCCTTTTTTCAAGGGCTCACAGGGAATATAGCATAAAACCTACGTTTTCGTACACTGTACATGCACACGAACATACTTAAATTTTTGCAAATTTGCTACCTAACTTCCTTTCCCTGTTCGTATGGTGCGTACATCACACGCAAAAGGATTAAACCTTTAGTAGTTTAGTTGCAAAATATTGCATAATTATCAGATTTGACGTCATACAATTGCCCGGCTTTGGGACAACCGGTGAATTTGCATCATGCGATTGTATGCGTAGCGAGGAAGAACAGAGATAGCAACGCTCGCTCGGATAGTAGTAGTAGTAGTAGTAGTAGTTCGGAGAGAAAATACTCTCGCCACATTCGTTCGGATACTACATTATATTAGAAGCCGAATGTCCCGCGCTCGGCACAGTCTTCGACTAGCAGCCTGATGGAACGGTTGGTCCGCGCGTCACGGTAGTGCGAATTTAGTAGTGTGTGTAAAAGTGGTGTGATACAAGTGGTGTTGAGCAGGGGGGGTCATTTTCAAAATGGCGCCAGCTCATTTCGTCGTTCTACCAGAAGCAGCAAGAGCTCATGTCGAGCAAAAGTGTGCGACGCGACAGCTAGCCTGCGCGCACGGTTATTCGTCGGGCAGTGAAATCCTCCGCGGATTGGACTAAAAAAAATATTTTTCTTTAAAACAACTGTGCTTTCTGCTGGTGAAATGCGCGTGTGCGTGTGTGAAGGAAAGGACAATGGACTGCGTTAATCGCGACGGTGCTGCGCTCGGTGCGACGGACAGCGAAATCCTCCGCGGATTCGCACTAAAAACTACTGTTTTTATAAACATAGTTGTTGTTGTTGTTGTTGCTGCTGCTGCTGGTGCAATGCGTGTGTGTGAAAAGCTTCGTAGGACCACGGACTGACCCGATTGCGGCGGTACGTCGCTCGGACGGGTGAAATGTGCGTGTGCCTGTGTGTAAGGACAATGGACTGCGTTAATCGCGACGGTGCTTCGCTCGGTGCGACGGACAGCGAAATCCTCCGCGGATTCGCACTAAAAACTACTGTTTTTATAAACATAGTTGTTGTTGTTGTTGTTGCTGCTGCTGCTGGTGCAATGCGTGTGTGTGTGAAAAGCTTCGTAGGACCATGGACTGACCCGATTGCGGCGGTACCTCGCTCGGACGGGTGAAATGTGTGTGTGCCTGTGTGTAAGGACAATGGACTGCGTTAATCGCGACGGTGCTGCGCTCTGTGCGACGGACAGCGAAATCCTCCGCGGATTCGCACTAAAAACTACTGTTTTTATAAACATAGTTGTTGTTGTTGGTGTTGCTGCTGCTGCTGGTGCAATGCGTGTGTGTGTGAAAAGCTTCGTAGGACCATGGACTGACCCGATTGCGGCGGTACGTCGCTCGGACGGGTGAAATGTGCGTGTGCCTGTGTGTAAGGACAATGGACTGCGTTAATCGCGACGGTGCTTCGCTCGGTCAACGGACAGCGAAATCCTCCGCGGATTCGCACTAAAAACTACTGTTTTTATAAACATAGTTGTTGTTGTTGGTGTTGCTGCTGCTGCTGGTGCAATGCGTGTGTGTGTGAAAAGCTTCGTAGGACCATGGACTGACCCGATTGCGGCGGTACGTCGCTCGGACGGGTGAAATGTGCGTGTGCCTGTGTGTAAGGACAATGGACTGCCTTAATCGCGACGGTGCTGCGCTCGGTGCTTGGCTCGGTTGCAAAGGTCAGAAAAGTAAAGTTCGGAAAAGTAAAGCGTTCATATGTGTGCGTTAAAGAACAACGTGTAGTGAAATGGATGGGACTCTGTGCTAAGTGAACCGCAATTGCGCATCGTGGGCGCACGGTCGACACTTCAATCTGCGGCCATCAGCGGTTCATCGTCGAAGCAGCGACAGCAGTGCGCGAAGCGGCTCTGGTCGTACCAACGAAGGTAAGTTTATTGCATGATTCATTTCTACGCATGGTTTGGGGATTCGTTGCTTTGGTCGATGGAGAAGCGAACTGCGTTGAGCCCGTTGTAGTTTATTTTAGAAAATAAAAAAATATCTGCCACTAAGGCTATGTGTAGGTTGGTTTAAACTAAACTTACATATTCTGAACTGCCGGAACCGTTCGTGGATTAATGTGTTTCGTTCGTATTGGGAAGTTTCTTAGCAATTTTGTGATTCAGACCCTCTAACAGGTACCTGCGCTAGTCATGCCCATGTCCTTTGGGTGGAATGTGGAAGTTATTTTTCCCTCGTAGGGTCGGTACGAATTTCAGGTACGAAACCAGGTAAGTTATGGAGCAGCACTGCATTTGGCATTTCACCCATTTGGCTTGCGGTACTACAAACGCAGGAGCAGGAGTCTACCTCCGACCAAAGGTTAAAAAAAAACATGAAAAATGAAAACGATCGTCAGGGGGTTTCCCGCATACGATTGCTTGTGTTTCTTCACTGAATTTCCCTTCGATTAGGTAATTGCTGCGCGCGTATGGTTTTAGCTCAGAAGAGATGGTCGAACAAAAATCTTTTGCGTAAATCGATTTGTCGCCCTGAAAAGGACGGTTTTTTTTGGTTTGCAAGATTGAGAGAAGCTCGATAGCTTTAAGCCTTCTTCTCAGTCTTCTTTGGCAGCAGCACGGCCTGAATGTTGGGCAGCACACCACCTTGGGCAATGGTGACGCCGGACAACAGCTTGTTCAATTCCTCGTCGTTGCGGATGGCCAGCTGCAGATGACGCGGGATGATGCGAGTTTTCTTGTTGTCTCGGGCAGCGTTTCCTGCCAACTCCAACACTTCAGCGGCCAAGTATTCCATGACGGCGGCCAAATACACTGGTGCACCAGCACCGACGCGCTCGGCATAGTTGCCTTTGCGGAGCAGACGGTGGATACGGCCAACCGGGAACTGCAGACCGGCACGGTTCGAGCGGGACTTTGCCTTTCCCTTCACTTTTCCTCCCTTGCCACGGCCAGACATGTTGATAACTTCGGTTTAGATGAGAGTACGTTCGCAACGATGCTCACTGCTTGGAGGGTGCTTATTTTCTGAGCAAAATTTTCCGAAATCGTGAGTTTAAATACTCCGAGCTACGCTGCCTGTACGCACTCGTGTCGAATACCCGAGAGTGATCCGAAAACCGGAATATAAACGAACCGAACCGTTAGTGATCATCATACAGTTTTTGACCCTCCGATAGTGAGCATCAGTGCGTGAATTGAGGTAAAATGGCCCCGAAAACCAGTGGAAAAGCCGCGAAGAAGTCGGGTAAAGCCCAGAAGAACATCTCCAAGTCGGACAAGAAGAAGAAAAGGAAGACCCGCAAGGAGAGCTACGCTATCTACATCTACAAGGTGTTGAAGCAAGTCCACCCGGACACCGGCATTTCGTCCAAGGCGATGAGCATCATGAACAGCTTCGTGAACGACATTTTCGAGCGCATCGCTGCCGAAGCATCCCGCTTGGCGCACTACAACAAGCGTTCGACGATCACGTCCCGCGAAATCCAGACGGCCGTCCGTCTGCTGTTGCCTGGTGAGCTGGCCAAGCACGCCGTGTCCGAAGGCACGAAGGCTGTCACCAAGTACACCAGCTCGAAGTAATTCGGAGCGCCGCAGTTCGTTCGATCTACCCAAACGCAAACCGGTCCTTTTCAGGACCACAAAACGCATCCATACAAAAGACATATTCCTGTTAAAAACCCTCTCACAGTGGCAGAAGTTAAATATAATAAAATGAGTAAATATAATGTAATAAATAAAAGCACGCCCGTGACTGTGTTGCGTAACATGGTAGCAACATGGCATAATGAACATTACCCGAGTGCACATGAACACATGGCCAGGGTACGAAAACACAAACTGAGGTTCTATGCGAGCAGTGAAAATGAATGTTCCACAGCGTTAAAGCATCGGAAGCATCTTCTGACGATCGAATGCCAAACGGCCAAGCGAAACCTCTTTTGCCTTTCTGACCGTGCGTACGGCTGGCTTCATTTCTGATGTCCATTCGAGCCGAAGAATGGAACCACAAACAAAACAAAAGCCTAAAAATAACACCATTTCTCCACCAGCTTTGTACACTGCAGCTTTGCAAGCCCTGTACCCTGGTAGGCGCATGCAGCTTTTGTACCCTGACACGGTCACGGGCTCATTGCACTCAACAGACTCATTGTCACATACGCATAAGAATTGTTCCAACACCACCACCAACGGGTTAGGGGCGGTACACAGAGGGGAAGGGAAGGGAGCATATCGACATATCTTTTTGGTTAACATTTGTGGTGGTCCTGAGAAGGACCGTTTGAGTGAATAAATGCCCCTCGATGAACGATGGAGGCGGGGAGGCGGCGAAGATTTAGGCACGCTCTCCGCGGATGCGACGAGCCAGCTGGATGTCTTTCGGCATGATGGTGACGCGCTTCGCATGGATTGCGCACAAGTTGGTGTCCTCGAACAGGCCGACAAGGTACGCCTCGCTGGCCTCCTGCAGGGCCATCACGGCCGAGCTCTGGAAGCGCAGATCGGTCTTGAAGTCCTGGGCAATTTCACGTACCAGACGCTGGAAGGGCAGCTTGCGGATCAGCAGCTCGGTCGATTTCTGGTAGCGACGGATCTCACGCAGGGCTACGGTTCCCGGACGATAACGATGCGGCTTCTTCACTCCTCCGGTGGCCGGGGCACTCTTGCGAGCAGCCTTGGTGGCCAGCTGCTTGCGCGGAGCCTT
This sequence comes from Anopheles marshallii, assembly GCF_943734725.1. NCBI lineage: Eukaryota > Metazoa > Arthropoda > Insecta > Diptera > Culicidae > Anopheles > Anopheles marshallii. Next base: position 58,930,879 of record NC_071326.1, read on the forward strand.
ACCTCCGGTGGACTTACGGGCAGTTTGCTTCGTACGGGCCATTTCACTGGTTCACTGGCGGTTTGGGTAGTGGAACGTAAAGACGTCTGTGTTGCGTCGACAATAGGTTCGGAATGTGGGTATCCGAAGCCGGATCGCCACTTTTATAACCTCGCTCCACGCACACATACACTCCGCTCCGATCGTGTACCGATAGTGGGGTAAGCGTGAGAATGTGTACGTGTGCTCGGGTGAGTGTATAAAAGGCCGAAACATGGTGCGTTGCCCTATTGTTAATCGTGAACTCTTGAACAGTACGCATCGACATCGAAATGACTGGACGAGGCAAAGGAGGCAAAGGTCTGGGTAAAGGAGGAGCCAAGCGTCATCGCAAAGTGCTGCGCGACAACATCCAGGGCATCACCAAGCCGGCCATCCGTCGTCTGGCCCGCCGTGGAGGAGTGAAACGTATCTCCGGTCTCATCTACGAAGAAACGCGTGGCGTGCTGAAAGTGTTCCTGGAGAATGTTATCCGCGATGCGGTCACCTATACCGAACACGCCAAGCGCAAAACCGTCACCGCGATGGATGTAGTGTACGCGCTGAAGCGTCAGGGTCGCACCCTGTACGGTTTCGGAGGTTAAACTCGCCAGCCAACGCACATTTTGCCCTCATCTCAACAAAACGGTCCTTATCAGGACCACACATTCTTTGCGTCAAAATTCTCTTTCCAATGATTCCAATCGCTATGAAGTCGAGCGTTTTTTGCTCTGCCAGCTTAGTTTCATCGGAGCTTCGCACTATCGTTTGTACCCGCCGTAATGGAATTCTACCTGTGGTTGCGAGTCGAATCCTTCGCTTCGTCGGTCTACGGGGTAAACATGTCACGGTGTAAAAATGTCGAAAACGCGTCACGCAGAAGCCACGCAGAAGCCAGGTAGAAGAAGAAGCAATGAGCTTCGTGTCGATCCTCGTTAACGGTGTACAGGTAATGGGTGTCCATAGTATGTTGAACGCGCTACAGATCCACAATGTTGCGACGTTGTGTGCTCGATCGTGTTTGTGTGATGGTATTAGAAAACGAAAGTCAACTGTGCCGCCATGTTAATACAAAGCTAAGAAAAATCGACCGTTTTCAAAGCCAATTGTGAAGCATTTCACACAGCTACCAGTCTTTTTTAAGACTAACACTACATATTTCACGTACTTGAGCGTCTAGCTGAACTTACTGCATCCGAAAAATAGCAGAAAACGTTACTGAAATGCAGAAATAAATTTTGGCAGAAATTTTGGCGTAAATATTGAAATAAAGTGGATTAAATATGCGCTCGTGCCCTCATGAGAAAGAGGATGCGCTCATGCCACCGGACGAGACGGAGCAAGGGATGAAATTCGCACTAATTTCGGTCATTGATAGGACACGCAAAGCAGCGTCAAAAATGTGCTGAAATTTTTGCTAACTTGCTAAAATTGGCACAATTTATGATCAAAAACATGAAACATATTATTCCACCAACATTTTGCCACGCGTATTCAAATCGAACGTCGTGTTTTTCTTTTCTTTCTCGCACGTAGTAGTGTGCGCGTTTTTTACCCACCTAGAGTCAGAAATTATCAGCAAATGCGATCGCAAACGATGATCGGTACCGTTATTTGGAAAAATCACCAAAAAAGAGGATGGCTTGGTGCCACCGAACGAGGGCGCAAGTGCGAGCGAGACGGAGCATGGGATGAAATTCGCACTAATTTCGAACACTGACAGGGACACTCAAAAAGGAGCGCACTGTGTCTAGCGCCGTGTGTCGCCGGCTCGTTTTAAGCAGCGCCAAAAATGTGATGAAATTCTTTCAATTACATTTTTGCTAACTTGCCTAAATTGGCACATTTTATAATCAAAAACATGAAACACACAATTCCACCAACACTCGATATCGGAAGGTCGGAATGGCTACTAGATGCCACGAGTATTGAAATAGAATGCGGCGTTTTTTTTTTTTTCTTACACCTTATATTGGGTGCGCTTGTGCATACTCAGCTCGAGCCAAAAATTATCGGAAAATGTTACAAAACCAGTGCGCAAATTAATAGATATGAAGTGGATTAAATATGTTTTTCAAAAGGCAAGTTCGCCTCTTACTGCCCTGGTACGTGTATAATTCCACCAACATTTTGCCACGCGTATTCAAATCGAACGTCGTGTTTTTCTTTTCTTTCTCGCACGTAGTAGTGTGCGCGTTTTTTACCCACCTAGAGTCAGAAATTATCAGCAAATGCGATCGCAAACGATGATCGGTACCGTTATTTGGAAAAATCACCAAAAAAGAGGATGGCTTGGTGCCACCGAACGAGGGCGCAAGTGCGAGCGAGACGGAGCATGGGATGAAATTCGCACTAATTTCGAACACTGACAGGGACACTCAAAAAGGAGCGCACTGTGTCTAGCGCCGTGTGTCGCCGGCTCGTTTTAAGCAGCGCCAAAAATGTGATGAAATTCTTTCAATTACATTTTTGCTAACTTGCCTAAATTGGCACATTTTATAATCAAAAACATGAAACACACAATTCCACCAACACTCGATATCGGAAGGTCGGAATGGCTACTAGATGCCACGAGTATTGAAATAGAATGCGGCGTTTTTTTTTTTTTCTTACACCTTATATTGGGTGCGCTTGTGCATACTCAGCTCGAGCCAAAAATTATCGGAAAATGTTACAAAACCAGTGCGCAAATTAATAGATATGAAGTGGATTAAATATGTTTTTCAAAAGGCAAGTTCGCCTCTTACTGCCCTGGTACGTGTATAATTCCACCAACATTTTGCCACGCGTATTCAAATCGAACGTCGTGTTTTTCTTTTCTTTCTCGCACGTAGTAGTGTGCGCGTTTTTTACCCAAATCGAGCCAGAAATTATCAGGAAATACGATCGCAAACGATGATCGGTACCGTTATTTGGAAAAATCACCAAAAAAGAGGATGGCTTAGTGCCAACGAGTGCGAGCGAGACGGAGCATGGGATGAAATTCGCAGCAACGTCGGTCGCTGACAGCACACACAAAGGAGCACACGCTTCGTCCGTGTGTCGCCGGCTCGTTTTAGGCAGCGTCAAAAATGTGATGAAATATTTGCACCTACGGTTTTCAATAACTTGCAAAATATGTTCCTTTTTTCAAGGGCTCACAGGGAATATAGCATAAAACCTACGTTTTCGTACACTGTACATGCACACGAACATACTTAAATTTTTGCAAATTTGCTACCTAACTTCCTTTCCCTGTTCGTATGGTGCGTACATCACACGCAAAAGGATTAAACCTTTAGTAGTTTAGTTGCAAAATATTGCATAATTATCAGATTTGACGTCATACAATTGCCCGGCTTTGGGACAACCGGTGAATTTGCATCATGCGATTGTATGCGTAGCGAGGAAGAACAGAGATAGCAACGCTCGCTCGGATAGTAGTAGTAGTAGTAGTAGTTCGGAGAGAAAATACTCTCGCCACATTCGTTCGGATACTACATTATATTAGAAGCCGAATGTCCCGCGCTCGGCACAGTCTTCGACTAGCAGCCTGATGGAACGGTTGGTCCGCGCGTCACGGTAGTGCGAATTTAGTAGTGTGTGTAAAAGTGGTGTGATACAAGTGGTGTTGAGCAGGGGGGGTCATTTTCAAAATGGCGCCAGCTCATTTCGTCCTTCTACCAGAAGCAGCAAGAGCTCATGTCGAGCAAAAGTGTGCGACGCGACAGCTAGCCTGCGCGCACGGTTATTCGTCGGGCAGTGAAATCCTCCGCGGATTGGACTAAAAAAAATATTTTTCTTTAAAACAACTGTGCTTTCTGCTGGTGAAATGCGCGTGTGCGTGTGTGAAGGAAAGGAGAATGGACTGCGTTAATCGCGACGGTGCTGCGCTCGGTGCGACGGACAGCGAAATCCTCCGCGGATTCGCACTAAAAACTACTGTTTTTATAAACATAGTTGTTGTTGTTGTTGTTGCTGCTGCTGCTGGTGCAATGCGTGTGTGTGAAAAGCTTCGTAGGACCACGGACTGACCCGATTGCGGCGGTACGTCGCTCGGACGGGTGAAATGTGCGTGTGCCTGTGTGTAAGGACAATGGACTGCGTTAATCGCGACGGTGCTTCGCTCGGTCAACGGACAGCGAAATCCTCCGCGGATTCGCACTAAAAACTACTGTTTTTATAAACATAGTTGTTGTTGTTGGTGTTGCTGCTGCTGCTGGTGCAATGCGTGTGTGTGTGAAAAGCTTCGTAGGACCATGGACTGACCCGATTGCGGCGGTACGTCGCTCGGACGGGTGAAATGTGCGTGTGCCTGTGTGTAAGGACAATGGACTGCGTTAATCGCGACGGTGCTGCGCTCTGTGCGACGGACAGCGAAATCCTCCGCGGATTCGCACTAAAAACTACTGTTTTTATAAACATAGTTGTTGTTGTTGGTGTTGCTGCTGCTGCTGGTGCAATGCGTGTGTGTGTGAAAAGCTTCGTAGTACCACGGACTGGCCCGATTGCGGCGGTACGTCGCTCGGACGGGTGAAATGTGCGTGTGCCTGTGTGTAAGGACAATGGACTGCCTTAATCGCGACGGTGCTGCGCTCGGTGCTTGGCTCGGTTGCAAAGGTCAGAAAAGTAAAGTTCGGAAAAGTAAAGCGTTCATATGTGTGCGTTAAAGAACAACGTGTAGTGAAATGGATGGGACTCTGTGCTAAGTGAACCGCAATTGCGCATCGTGGGCGCACGGTCGACACTTCAATCTGCGGCCATCAGCGGTTCATCGTCGAAGCAGCGACAGCAGTGCGCGAAGCGGCTCTGGTCGTACCAACGAAGGTAAGTTTATTGCATGATTCATTTCTACGCATGGTTTGGGGATTCGTTGCTTTGGTCGATGGAGAAGCGAACTGCGTTGAGCCCGTTGTAGTTTATTTTAGAAAATAAAAAAATATCTGCCACTAAGGCTATGTGTAGGTTGGTTTAAACTAAACTTACATATTCTGAACTGCCGGAACCGTTCGTGGATTAATGTGTTTCGTTCGTATTGGGAAGTTTCTTAGCAATTTTGTGATTCAGACCCTCTAACAGGTACCTGCGCTAGTCATGCCCATGTCCTTTGGGTGGAATGTGGAAGTTATTTTTCCCTCGTAGGGTCGGTACGAATTTCAGGTACGAAACCAGGTAAGTTATGGAGCAGCACTGCATTTGGCATTTCACCCATTTGGCTTGCGGTACTACAAACGCAGGAGCAGGAGTCTACCTCCGACCAAAGGTTAAAAAAAAACATGAAAAATGAAAACGATCGTCAGGGGGTTTCCCGCATACGATTGCTTGTGTTTCTTCACTGAATTTCCCTTCGATTAGGTAATTGCTGCGCGCCTATGGTTTTAGCTCAGAAGAGATGGTCGAACAAAAATCTTTTGCGTAAATCGATTTGTCGCCCTGAAAAGGACGGTTTTTTTTTGGTTTGCAAGATTGAGAGAAGCTCGATAGCTTTAAGCCTTCTTCTCAGTCTTCTTTGGCAGCAGCACGGCCTGAATGTTGGGCAGCACACCACCTTGGGCAATGGTGACGCCGGACAACAGCTTGTTCAATTCCTCGTCGTTGCGGATGGCCAGCTGCAGATGACGCGGGATGATGCGAGTTTTCTTGTTGTCTCGGGCAGCGTTTCCTGCCAACTCCAACACTTCAGCGGCCAAGTATTCCATGACGGCGGCCAAATACACTGGTGCACCAGCACCGACGCGCTCGGCATAGTTGCCTTTGCGGAGCAGACGGTGGATACGGCCAACCGGGAACTGCAGACCGGCACGGTTCGAGCGGGACTTTGCCTTTCCCTTCACTTTTCCTCCCTTGCCACGGCCAGACATGTTGATAACTTCGGTTTAGATGAGAGTACGTTCGCAACGATGCTCACTGCTTGGAGGGTGCTTATTTTCTGAGCAAAATTTTCCGAAATCGTGAGTTTAAATACTCCGAGCTACGCTGCCTGTACGCACTCGTGTCGAATACCCGAGAGTGATCCGAAAACCGGAATATAAACGAACCGAACCGTTAGTGATCATCATACAGTTTTTGACCCTCCGATAGTGAGCATCAGTGCGTGAATTGAGGTAAAATGGCCCCGAAAACCAGTGGAAAAGCCGCGAAGAAGTCGGGTAAAGCCCAGAAGAACATCTCCAAGTCGGACAAGAAGAAGAAAAGGAAGACCCGCAAGGAGAGCTACGCTATCTACATCTACAAGGTGTTGAAGCAAGTCCACCCGGACACCGGCATTTCGTCCAAGGCGATGAGCATCATGAACAGCTTCGTGAACGACATTTTCGAGCGCATCGCTGCCGAAGCATCCCGCTTGGCGCACTACAACAAGCGTTCGACGATCACGTCCCGCGAAATCCAGACGGCCGTCCGTCTGCTGTTGCCTGGTGAGCTGGCCAAGCACGCCGTGTCCGAAGGCACGAAGGCTGTCACCAAGTACACCAGCTCGAAGTAATTCGGAGCGCCGCAGTTCGTTCGATCTACCCAAACGCAAACCGGTCCTTTTCAGGACCACAAAACGCATCCATACAAAAGACATATTCCTGTTAAAAACCCTCTCACAGTGGCAGAAGTTAAATATAATAAAATGAGTAAATATAATGTAATAAATAAAAGCACGCCCGTGACTGTGTTGCGTAACATGGTAGCAACATGGCATAATGAACATTACCCGAGTGCACATGAACACATGGCCAGGGTACGAAAACACAAACTGAGGTTCTATGCGAGCAGTGAAAATGAATGTTCCACAGCGTTAAAGCATCGGAAGCATCTTCTGACGATCGAATGCCAAACGGCCAAGCGAAACCTCTTTTGCCTTTCTGACCGTGCGTACGGCTGGCTTCATTTCTGATGTCCATTCGAGCCGAAGAATGGAACCACAAACAAAACAAAAGCCTAAAAATAACACCATTTCTCCACCAGCTTTGTACACTGCAGCTTTGCAAGCCCTGTACCCTGGTAGGCGCATGCAGCTTTTGTACCCTGACACGGTCACGGGCTCATTGCACTCAACAGACTCATTGTCACATACGCATAAGAATTGTTCCAACACCACCACCAACGGGTTAGGGGCGGTACACAGAGGGGAAGGGAAGGGAGCATATCGACATATCTTTTTGGTTAACATTTGTGGTGGTCCTGAGAAGGACCGTTTGAGTGAATAAATGCCCCTCGATGGACGATGGAGGCGGGGAGGCGGCGAAGATTTAGGCACGCTCTCCGCGGATGCGACGAGCCAGCTGGATGTCTTTCGGCATGATGGTGACGCGCTTCGCATGGATTGCGCACAAGTTGGTGTCCTCGAACAGGCCGACAAGGTACGCCTCGCTGGCCTCCTGCAGGGCCATCACGGCCGAGCTCTGGAAGCGCAGATCGGTCTTGAAGTCCTGGGCAATTTCACGTACCAGACGCTGGAAGGGCAGCTTGCGGATCAGCAGCTCGGTCGATTTCTGGTAGCGACGGATCTCACGCAGGGCTACGGTTCCCGGACGATAACGATGCGGCTTCTTCACTCCTCCGGTGGCCGGGGCACTCTTGCGAGCAGCCTTGGTGGCCAGCTGCTTGCGCGGAGCCTTACCTCCGGTGGACTTACGGGCAGTTTGCTTCGTACGGGCCATTTCACTGGTTCACTGGCGGTTTGGGTAGTGGAACGTAAAGACGTCTGTGTTGCGTCGACAATAGGTTCGGAATGTGGGTATCCGAAGCCGGATCGCCACTTTTATAACCTCGCTCCACGCACACATACACTCCGCTCCGATCGTGTACCGATAGTGGGGTAAGCGTGAGAATGTGTACGTGTGCTCGGGTGAGTGTATAAAAGGCCGAAACATGGTGCGTTGCCCTATTGTTAATCGTGAACTCTTGAACAGTACGCATCGACATCGAAATGACTGGACGAGGCAAAGGAGGCAAAGGTCTGGGTAAAGGAGGAGCCAAGCGTCATCGCAAAGTGCTGCGCGACAACATCCAGGGCATCACCAAGCCGGCCATCCGTCGTCTGGCCCGCCGTGGAGGAGTGAAACGTATCTCCGGTCTCATCTACGAAGAAACGCGTGGCGTGCTGAAAGTGTTCCTGGAGAATGTTATCCGCGATGCGGTCACCTATACCGAACACGCCAAGCGCAAAACCGTCACCGCGATGGATGTAGTGTACGCGCTGAAGCGTCAGGGTCGCACCCTGTACGGTTTCGGAGGTTAAACTCGCCAGCCAACGCACATTTTGCCCTCATCTCAACAAAACGGTCCTTATCAGGACCACACATTCTTTGCGTCAAAATTCTCTTTCCAATGATTCCAATCGCTATGAAGTCGTGCGTTTTTTGCTCTGCCAGCTTAGGTTCATCGGAGCTTCGCACTATCGTTTGTACCCGCCGTAATGGAATTCTACCTGTGGTTGCGAGTCGAATCCTTCGCTTCGTCGGTCTACGGGGTAAACATGTCACGGTGTAAAAATGTCGAAAACGCGTCACGCAGAAGCCACGCAGAAGCCAGGTAGAAGAAGAAGCAATGAGCTTCGTGTCGATCCTCGTTAACGGTGTACAGGTAATGGGTGTCCATAGTATGTTGAACGCGCTACAGATCCACAATGTTGCGACGTTGTGTGCTCGATCGTGTTTGTGTGATGGTATTAGAAAACGAAAGTCAACTGTGCCGCCATGTTAATACAAAGCTAAGAAAAATCGACCGTTTTCAAAGCCAATTGTGAAGCATTTCACACAGCTACCAGTCTTTTTTAAGACTAACACTACATATTTCACGTACTTGAGCGTCTAGCTGAACTTACTGCATCCGAAAAATAGCAGAAAACGTTACTGAAATGCAGAAATAAATTTTGGCAGAAATTTTGGCGTAAATATTGAAATAAAGTGGATTAAATATGCGCTCGTGCCCTCATGAGAAAGAGGATGCGCTCATGCCACCGGACGAGACGGAGCAAGGGATGAAATTCGCACTAATTTCGGTCATTGATAGGACACGCAAAGCAGCGTCAAAAATGTGCTGAAATTTTTGCTAACTTGCTAAAATTGGCACAATTTATGATCAAAAACATGAAACATATTATTCCACCAACATTTTGCCACGCGTATTCAAATCGAACGTCGTGTTTTTCTTTTCTTTCTCGCACGTAGTAGTGTGCGCGTTTTTTACCCACCTAGAGTCAGAAATTATCAGCAAATGCGATCACAAACGATGATCGGTACCGTTATTTGGAAAAATCACCAAAAAAGAGGATGGCTTGGTGCCACCGAACGAGGGCGCAAGTGCGAGCGAGACGGAGCATGGGATGAAATTCGCACTAATTTCGAACACTGACAGGGACACTCAAAAAGGAGCGCACTGTGTCTAGCGCCGTGTGTCGCCGGCTCGTTTTAAGCAGCGCCAAAAATGTGATGAAATTCTTTCAATTACATTTTTGCTAACTTGCCTAAATTGGCACATTTTATAATCAAAAACATGAAACACACAATTCCACCAACACTCGATATCGGAAGGTCGGAATGGCTACTAGATGCCACGAGTATTGAAATAGAATGCGGCGATTTTTTTCTTACACCTAATATTGGGTGCGTTTGTGCATACTCAGCTCGAGCCAAAAATTATCGGAAAATGTTACAAAACCAGTGCGCAAATTAATAGATATGAAGTGGATTAAATATGTTTTTCAAAAGGCAAGTTCGCCTCTTACTGCCCTGGTACGTGTAAAATTCCACCAACATTTTGCCACGCGTATTCAAATCGAACGTCGTGTTTTTCTTTTCTTTCTCGCACGTAGTAGTGTGCGCGTTTTTTACCCAACTCGAGCCAGAAATTATCAGGAAATGCGATCGCAAACGATGATCGGTACCGTTATTTGGAAAAATCACCAAAAAAGAGGATGGCTTGGTGCCAACGAGTGCGAGCGAGACGGAGCACGGGATGAAATTCGCAGCAACGTCGGTCGCTGACAGCACACACAAAGGAGCACACGCTTCGTCCGTGTGTCGCCGGCTCGTTTTAGGCAGCGTCAAAAATGTGATGAAATATTTGCACCTACGGTTTTCAATAACTTGCAAAATATGTTCCTTTTTTCAAGGGCTCACAGGGAATATAGCATAAAACCTACGTTTTCGTACACTGTACATGCACACGAACATACTTAAATTTTTGCAAATTTGCTACCTAACTTCCTTTCCCTGTTCGTATGGTGCGTACATCACACGCAAAAGGATTAAACCTTTAGTAGTTTAGTTGCAAAATATTGCATAATTATCAGATTTGACGTCATACAATTGCCCGGCTTTGGGACAACCGGTGAATTTGCATCATGCGATTGTATGCGTAGCGAGGAAGAACAGAGATAGCAACGCTCGCTCGGATAGTAGTAGTAGTAGTAGTAGTTCGGAGAGAAAATACTCTCGCCACATTCGTTCGGATACAAGATTATATTAGAAGCCGAATCTCCCGCGCTCGGCACAGTCTTCGACTAGCAGCCTGATGGAACGGTTGGTCCGCGCGTCACGGTAGTGCGAATTTAGTAGTGTGTGTAAAAGTGGTGTGATACAAGTGGTGTTGAGCAGGGGGGGTCATTTTCAAAATGGCGCCAGCTCATTTCGTCGTCCTTCCAGAAGCAGCATGAGCTCATGTCGAGCAAAAGTGTGCGACGCGACAGTTAATCCTGCGCAGGGTTATTCGTTGGGTTTAGTACATCGGGTAGAGGAATCCTCCGCGGATTCGTACTAAAAAAAATATTTTTCTTTAAAACAACTGTGCGTTCTGCTGGTGAAATGCGCGTGTGCGTGTGTGAAAGAAAGGACCATGGACTGCGTTAATCGCGACGGTGCTTCGCTCGGTGCGACGGACAGCGAAATCCTCCGCGGATTCGCACTAAAAACTACTGTTTTTATAAACATAGTTGTTGTTGTTGTTGTTGCTGCTGCTGCTGGTGCAATGCGTGTGTGTGAAAAGCTTCGTAGGACCACGGACTGACCCGATTGCGGCGGTACGTCGCTCGGACGGGTGAAATGTGCGTGTGCCTGTGTGTAAGGACAATGGACTGCGTTAATCGCGACGGTGCTTCGCTCGGTCAACGGACAGCGAAATCCTCCGCGGATTCGCACTAAAAACTACTGTTTTTATAAACATAGTTGTTGTTGTTGTTGTTGCTGCTGCTGCTGGTGCAATGCGTGTGTGTGAAAAGCTTCGTAGGACCACGGACTGACCCGATTGCGGCGGTACGTCGCTCGGACGGGTGAAATGTGCGTGTGCCTGTGTGTAAGGACAATGGACTGCGTTAATCGCGACGGTGCTTCGCTCGGTCAACGGACAGCGAAATCCTCCGCGGATTCGCACTAAAAACTACTGTTTTTATAAACATAGTTGTTGTTGTTGGTGTTGCTGCTGCTGCTGGTGCAATGCGTGTGTGTGTGAAAAGCTTCGTAGGACCATGGACTGACCCGATTGCGGCGGTACGTCGCTCGGACGGGTGAAATGTGCGTGTGCCTGTGTGTAAGGACAATGGACTGCGTTAATCGCGACGGTGCTGCGCTCTGTGCGACGGACAGCGAAATCCTCCGCGGATTCGCACTAAAAACTACTGTTTTTATAAACATAGTTGTTGTTGTTGGTGTTGCTGCTGCTGCTGGTGCAATGCGTGTGTGTGTGAAAAGCTTCGTAGTACCACGGACTGGCCCGATTGCGGCGGTACGTCGCTCGGACGGGTGAAATGTGCGTGTGCCTGTGTGTAAGGACAATGGACTGCCTTAATCGCGACGGTGCTGCGCTCGGTGCTTGGCTCGGTTGCAAAGGTCAGAAAAGTAAAGTTCGGAAAAGTAAAGCGTTCATATGTGTGCGTTAAAGAACAACGTGTAGTGAAATGGATGGGACTCTGTGCTAAGTGAACCGCAATTGCGCATCGTGGGCGCACGGTCGACACTTCAATCTGCGGCCATCAGCGGTTCATCGTCGAAGCAGCGACAGCAGTGCGCGAAGCGGCTCTGGTCGTACCAACGAAGGTAAGTTTATTGCATGATTCATTTCTACGCATGGTTTGGGGATTCGTTGCTTTGGTCGATGGAGAAGCAAACTGCGTTGAGCCCGATGTAGTTTATTTTAGAAAATAAAAAAATATCTGCCACTAAGGCTATGTGTAGGTTGGTTTAAACTAAACTTACATATTCCGAACTGCCGGAACCGTTCGTGGATTAATGTGTTTCGTTGGTATTGGGAAGTTTCTTAGCAATTTTGCGATTCAGACCCTCTAACAGGTACCTGCACTAGTCATGCCCATGTCCTTTGGGTGGAATGTGGAAGTTATTTTTCCCTCGTAGGGTCGGTACGAATTTCAGGTACGAAACCAGGTAAGTTATGGAGCAGCACTGCATTTGGCATTTCACCCATTTGGCTTGCGGTACTACAAACGCAGGAGCAGGAGTCTACCTCCGACCAAAGGTTAAAAAAAAACATGAAAAATGAAAACGATCGTCAGGGGGTTTCCCGCATACGATTGCTTGTGTTTCTTCACTGAATTTCCCTTCGATTAGGTAATTGCTGCGCGCCTATGGTTTTAGCTCAGAAGAGATGGTCGAACAAAAATCTTTTGCGTAAATCGATTTGTCGCCCTGAAAAGGACGGTTTTTTTTTGGTTTGCAAGATTGAGAGAAGCTCGATAGCTTTAAGCCTTCTTCTCAGTCTTCTTTGGCAGCAGCACGGCCTGAATGTTGGGCAGCACACCACCTTGGGCAATGGTGACGCCGGACAACAGCTTGTTCAATTCCTCGTCGTTGCGGATGGCCAGCTGCAGATGACGCGGGATGATGCGAGTTTTCTTGTTGTCTCGGGCAGCGTTTCCTGCCAACTCCAACACTTCAGCGGCCAAGTATTCCATGACGGCGGCCAAATACACTGGTGCACCAGCACCGACGCGCTCGGCATAGTTGCCTTTGCGGAGCAGACGGTGGATACGGCCAACCGGGAACTGCAGACCGGCACGGTTCGAGCGGGACTTTGCCTTTCCCTTCACTTTTCCTCCCTTGCCACGGCCAGACATGTTGATAACTTCGGTTTAGATGAGAGTACGTTCGCAACGATGCTCACTGCTTGGAGGGTGCTTATTTTCTGAGCAAAATTTTCCGAAATCGTGAGTTTAAATACTCCGAGCTACGCTGCCTGTACGCACTCGTGTCGAATACCCGAGAGTGATCCGAAAACCGGAATATAAACGAACCGAACCGTTAGTGATCATCATACAGTTTTTGACCCTCCGATAGTGAGCATCAGTGCGTGAATTGAGGTAAAATGGCCCCGAAAACCAGTGGAAAAGCCGCGAAGAAGTCGGGTAAAGCCCAGAAGAACATCTCCAAGTCGGACAAGAAGAAGAAAAGGAAGACCCGCAAGGAGAGCTACGCTATCTACATCTACAAGGTGTTGAAGCAAGTCCACCCGGACACCGGCATTTCGTCCAAGGCGATGAGCATCATGAACAGCTTCGTGAACGACATTTTCGAGCGCATCGCTGCCGAAGCATCCCGCTTGGCGCACTACAACAAGCGTTCGACGATCACGTCCCGCGAAATCCAGACGGCCGTCCGTCTGCTGTTGCCTGGTGAGCTGGCCAAGCACGCCGTGTCCGAAGGCACGAAGGCTGTCACCAAGTACACCAGCTCGAAGTAATTCGGAGCGCCGCAGTTCGTTCGATCTACCCAAACGCAAACCGGTCCTTTTCAGGACCACAAAACGCATCCATACAAAAGACATATTCCTGTTAAAAACCCTCTCACAGTGGCAGAAGTTAAATATAATAAAATGAGTAAATATAATGTAATAAATAAAAGCACGCCCGTGACTGTGTTGCGCAACATGGTAGCAACATGGCATAATGAACATTACCCGAGTGCACATGAACACATGGCCAGGGTACGAAAACACAAACTGAGGTTCTATGCGAGCAGTGAAAATGAATGTTCCACAGCGTTAAAGCATCGGAAGCATCTTCTGACGATCGAATGCCAAACGGCCAAGCGAAACCTCTTTTGCCTTTCTGACCGTGCGTACGGCTGGCTTCATTTCTGATGTCCATTCGAGCCGAAGAATGGAACCACAAACAAAACAAAAGCCTAAAAATAACACCATTTCTCCACCAGCTTTGTACACTGCAGCTTTGCAAGCCCTGTACCCTGGTAGGCGCATGCAGCTTTTGTACCCTGACACGGTCACGGGCTCATTGCACTCAACAGACTCATTGTCACATACGCATAAGAATTGTTCCAACACCACCACCAACGGGTTAGGGGCGGTACACAGAGGGGAAGGGAAGGGAGCATATCGACATATCTTTTTGGTTAACATTTGTGGTGGTCCTGAGAAGGACCGTTTGAGTGAATAAATGCCCCTCGATGAACGATGGAGGCGGGGAGGCGGCGAAGATTTAGGCACGCTCTCCGCGGATGCGACGAGCCAGCTGGATGTCTTTCGGCATGATGGTGACGCGCTTCGCATGGATTGCGCACAAGTTGGTGTCCTCGAACAGGCCGACAAGGTACGCCTCGCTGGCCTCCTGCAGGGCCATCACGGCCGAGCTCTGGAAGCGCAGATCGGTCTTGAAGTCCTGGGCAATTTCACGTACCAGACGCTGGAAGGGCAGCTTGCGGATCAGCAGCTCGGTCGATTTCTGGTAGCGACGGATCTCACGCAGGGCTACGGTTCCCGGACGATAACGATGCGGCTTCTTCACTCCTCCGGTGGCCGGGGCACTCTTGCGAGCAGCCTTGGTGGCCAGCTGCTTGCGCGGAGCCTTACCTCCGGTGGACTTACGGGCAGTTTGCTTCGTACGGGCCATTTCACTGGTTCACTGGCGGTTTGGGTAGTGGAACGTAAAGACGTCTGTGTTGCGTCGACAATAGGTTCGGAATGTGGGTATCCGAAGCCGGATCGCCACTTTTATAACCTCGCTCCACGCACACATACACTCCGCTCCGATCGTGTACCGATAGTGGGGTAAGCGTGAGAATGTGTACGTGTGCTCGGGTGAGTGTATAAAAGGCCGAAACATGGTGCGTTGCCCTATTGTTAATCGTGAACTCTTGAACAGTACGCATCGACATCGAAATGACTGGACGAGGCAAAGGAGGCAAAGGTCTGGGTAAAGGAGGAGCCAAGCGTCATCGCAAAGTGCTGCGCGACAACATCCAGGGCATCACCAAGCCGGCCATCCGTCGTCTGGCCCGCCGTGGAGGAGTGAAGCGTATCTCCGGTCTCATCTACGAAGAAACGCGTGGCGTGCTGAAAGTGTTCCTGGAGAATGTTATCCGCGATGCGGTCACCTATACCGAACACGCCAAGCGCAAAACCGTCACCGCGATGGATGTAGTGTACGCGCTGAAGCGTCAGGGTCGCACCCTGTACGGTTTCGGAGGTTAAACTCGCCAGCCAACGCACATTTTGCCCTCATCTCAACAAAACGGTCCTTATCAGGACCACACATTCTTTGCGTCAAAATTCTCTTTCCAATGATTCCAATCGCTATGAAGTCGAGCGTTTTTTGCTCTGCCAGCTTAGGTTCATCGGAGCTTCGCACTATCGTTTGTACCCGCCGTAATGGAATTCTACCTGTGGTTGCGAGTCGAATCCTTCGCTTCGTCGGTCTACGGGGTAAACATGTCACGGTGTAAAAATGTCGAAAACGCGTCACGCAGAAGCCACGCAGAAGCCAGGTAGAAGAAGAAGCAATGAGCTTCGTGTCGATCCTCGTGAACGGTGTACAGGTAATGGGTGTCCATAGTATGTTGAACGCGCTACAGATCCACAATGTTGCGACGTTGTGTGCTCGATCGTGTTTGTGTGATGGTATTAGAAAACGAAAGTCAACTGTGCCGCCATGTTAATACAAAGCTAAGAAAAATCGACCGTTTTCAAAGCCAATTGTGAAGCATTTCACACAGCTACCAGTCTTTTTTAAGACTAACACTACATATTTCACGTACTTGAGCGTCTAGCTGAACTTACTGCATCCGAAAAATAGCAGAAAACGTTACTGAAATGCAGAAATAAATTTTGGCAGAAATTTTGGCGTAAATATTGAAATAAAGTGGATTAAATATGCGCTCGTGCCCTCATGAGAAAGAGGATGCGCTCATGCCACCGAACGAGACGGAGCAAGGGATGAAATTCGCACTAATTTCGGTCATTGATAGGACACGCAAAGCAGCGTCAAAAATGTGCTGAAATTTTTGCTAACTTGCTAAAATTGGCACAATTTATGATCAAAAACATGAAACATATTATTCCACCAACATTTTGCCACGCGTATTCAAATCGAACGTCGTGTTTTTCTTTTCTTTCTCGCACGTAGTAGTGTGCGCGTTTTTTACCCACCTAGAGTCAGAAATTATCAGCAAATGCGATCGCAAACGATGATCGGTACCGTTATTTGGAAAAATCACCAAAAAAGAGGATGGCTTGGTGCCACCGAACGAGGGCGCAAGTGCGAGCGAGACGGAGCATGGGATGAAATTCGCACTAATTTCGAACACTGACAGGGACACTCAAAAAGGAGCGCACTGTGTCTAGCGCCGTGTGTCGCCGGCTCGTTTTAAGCAGCGCCAAAAATGTGATGAAATTCTTTCAATTACATTTTTGCTAACTTGCCTAAATTGGCACATTTTATAATCAAAAACATGAAACACACAATTCCACCAACACTCGATATCGGAAGGTCGGAATGGCTACTAGATGCCACGAGTATTGAAATAGAATGCGGCGTTTTTTTTTTTTTCTTACACCTTATATTGGGTGCGCTTGTGCATACTCAGCTCGAGCCAAAAATTATCGGAAAATGTTACAAAACCAGTGCGCAAATTAATAGATATGAAGTGGATTAAATATGTTTTTCAAAAGGCAAGTTCGCCTCTTACTGCCCTGGTACGTGTAAAATTCCACCAACATTTTGCCACGCGTATTCAAATCGAACGTCGTGTTTTTCTTTTCTTTCTCGCACGTAGTAGTGTGCGCGTTTTTTACCCAACTCGAGCCAGAAATTATCAGGAAATGCGATCGCAAACGATGATCGGTACCGTTATTTGGAAAAATCACCAAAAAAGAGGATGGCTTGGTGCCAACGAGTGCGAGCGAGACGGAGCACGGGATGAAATTCGCAGCAACGTCGGTCGCTGACAGCACACACAAAGGAGCACACGCTTCGTCCGTGTGTCGCCGGCTCGTTTTAGGCAGCGTCAAAAATGTGATGAAATATTTGCACCTACGGTTTTCAATAACTTGCAAAATATGTTCCTTTTTTCAAGGGCTCACAGGGAATATAGCATAAAACCTACGTTTTCGTACACTGTACATGCACACGAACATACTTAAATTTTTGCAAATTTGCTACCTAACTTCCTTTCCCTGTTCGTATGGTGCGTACATCACACGCAAAAGGATTAAACCTTTAGTAGTTTAGTTGCAAAATATTGCATAATTATCAGATTTGACGTCATACAATTGCCCGGCTTTGGGACAACCGGTGAATTTGCATCATGCGATTGTATGCGTAGCGAGGAAGAACAGAGATAGCAACGCTCGCTCGGATAGTAGTAGTAGTAGTAGTAGTTCGGAGAGAAAATACTCTCGCCACATTCGTTCGGATACAAGATTATATTAGAAGCCGAATCTCCCGCGCTCGGCACAGTCTTCGACTAGCAGCCTGATGGAACGGTTGGTCCGCGCGTCACGGTAGTGCGAATTTAGTAGTGTGTGTAAAAGTGGTGTGATACAAGTGGTGTTGAGCAGGGGGGGTCATTTTCAAAATGGCGCCAGCTCATTTCGTCGTCCTTCCAGAAGCAGCATGAGCTCATGTCGAGCAAAAGTGTGCGACGCGACAGTTAATCCTGCGCAGGGTTATTCGTTGGGTTTAGTACATCGGGTAGAGGAATCCTCCGCGGATTCGTACTAAAAAAAATATTTTTCTTTAAAACAACTGTGCGTTCTGCTGGTGAAATGCGCGTGTGCGTGTGTGAAAGAAAGGACCATGGACTGCGTTAATCGCGACGGTGCTTCGCTCGGTGCGACGGACAGCGAAATCCTCCGCGGATTCGCACTAAAAACTACTGTTTTTATAAACATAGTTGTTGTTGTTGTTGTTGCTGCTGCTGCTGGTGCAATGCGTGTGTGTGAAAAGCTTCGTAGGACCACGGACTGACCCGATTGCGGCGGTACGTCGCTCGGACGGGTGAAATGTGCGTGTGCCTGTGTGTAAGGACAATGGACTGCGTTAATCGCGACGGTGCTTCGCTCGGTCAACGGACAGCGAAATCCTCCGCGGATTCGCACTAAAAACTACTGTTTTTATAAACATAGTTGTTGTTGTTGTTGTTGCTGCTGCTGCTGGTGCAATGCGTGTGTGTGAAAAGCTTCGTAGGACCACGGACTGACCCGATTGCGGCGGTACGTCGCTCGGACGGGTGAAATGTGCGTGTGCCTGTGTGTAAGGACAATGGACTGCGTTAATCGCGACGGTGCTTCGCTCGGTCAACGGACAGCGAAATCCTCCGCGGATTCGCACTAAAAACTACTGTTT
Source organism: Anopheles marshallii (assembly GCF_943734725.1). Taxonomy (NCBI): domain Eukaryota; kingdom Metazoa; phylum Arthropoda; class Insecta; order Diptera; family Culicidae; genus Anopheles; species Anopheles marshallii. Next base: position 58,949,453 of record NC_071326.1, read on the forward strand.
TTATAAACATGGTTGTTGTTGTTGGTGTTGCTGCTGCTGCTGGTGCAATGCGTGTGTGTGTGAAAAGCTTCGTAGGACCATGGACTGACCCGATTGCGGCGGTACGTCGCTCGGACGGGTGAAATGTGCGTGTGCCTGTGTGTAAGGACAATGGACTGCGTTAATCGCGACGGTGCTGCGCTCTGTGCGACGGACAGCGAAATCCTCCGCGGATTCGCACTAAAAACTACTGTTTTTATAAACATAGTTGTTGTTGTTGGTGTTGCTGCTGCTGCTGGTGCAATGCGTGTGTGTGTGAAAAGCTTCGTAGTACCACGGACTGGCCCGATTGCGGCGGTACGTCGCTCGGACGGGTGAAATGTGCGTGTGCCTGTGTGTAAGGACAATGGACTGCCTTAATCGCGACGGTGCTGCGCTCGGTGCTTGGCTCGGTTGCAAAGGTCAGAAAAGTAAAGTTCGGAAAAGTAAAGCGTTCATATGTGTGCGTTAAAGAACAACGTGTAGTGAAATGGATGGGACTCTGTGCTAAGTGAACCGCAATTGCGCATCGTGGGCGCACGGTCGACACTTCAATCTGCGGCCATCAGCGGTTCATCGTCGAAGCAGCGACAGCAGTGCGCGAAGCGGCTCTGGTCGTACCAACGAAGGTAAGTTTATTGCATGATTCATTTCTACGCATGGTTTGGGGATTCGTTGCTTTGGTCGATGGAGAAGCAAACTGCGTTGAGCCCGATGTAGTTTATTTTAGAAAATAAAAAAATATCTGCCACTAAGGCTATGTGTAGGTTGGTTTAAACTAAACTTACATATTCCGAACTGCCGGAACCGTTCGTGGATTAATGTGTTTCGTTGGTATTGGGAAGTTTCTTAGCAATTTTGCGATTCAGACCCTCTAACAGGTACCTGCACTAGTCATGCCCATGTCCTTTGGGTGGAATGTGGAAGTTATTTTTCCCTCGTAGGGTCGGTACGAATTTCAGGTACGAAACCAGGTAAGTTATGGAGCAGCACTGCATTTGGCATTTCACCCATTTGGCTTGCGGTACTACAAACGCAGGAGCAGGAGTCTACCTCCGACCAAAGGTTAAAAAAAAACATGAAAAATGAAAACGATCGTCAGGGGGTTTCCCGCATACGATTGCTTGTGTTTCTTCACTGAATTTCCCTTCGATTAGGTAATTGCTGCGCGCCTATGGTTTTAGCTCAGAAGAGATGGTCGAACAAAAATCTTTTGCGTAAATCGATTTGTCGCCCTGAAAAGGACGGTTTTTTTTTGGTTTGCAAGATTGAGAGAAGCTCGATAGCTTTAAGCCTTCTTCTCAGTCTTCTTTGGCAGCAGCACGGCCTGAATGTTGGGCAGCACACCACCTTGGGCAATGGTGACGCCGGACAACAGCTTGTTCAATTCCTCGTCGTTGCGGATGGCCAGCTGCAGATGACGCGGGATGATGCGAGTTTTCTTGTTGTCTCGGGCAGCGTTTCCTGCCAACTCCAACACTTCAGCGGCCAAGTATTCCATGACGGCGGCCAAATACACTGGTGCACCAGCACCGACGCGCTCGGCATAGTTGCCTTTGCGGAGCAGACGGTGGATACGGCCAACCGGGAACTGCAGACCGGCACGGTTCGAGCGGGACTTTGCCTTTCCCTTCACTTTTCCTCCCTTGCCACGGCCAGACATGTTGATAACTTCGGTTTAGATGAGAGTACGTTCGCAACGATGCTCACTGCTTGGAGGGTGCTTATTTTCTGAGCAAAATTTTCCGAAATCGTGAGTTTAAATACTCCGAGCTACGCTGCCTGTACGCACTCGTGTCGAATACCCGAGAGTGATCCGAAAACCGGAATATAAACGAACCGAACCGTTAGTGATCATCATACAGTTTTTGACCCTCCGATAGTGAGCATCAGTGCGTGAATTGAGGTAAAATGGCCCCGAAAACCAGTGGAAAAGCCGCGAAGAAGTCGGGTAAAGCCCAGAAGAACATCTCCAAGTCGGACAAGAAGAAGAAAAGGAAGACCCGCAAGGAGAGCTACGCTATCTACATCTACAAGGTGTTGAAGCAAGTCCACCCGGACACCGGCATTTCGTCCAAGGCGATGAGCATCATGAACAGCTTCGTGAACGACATTTTCGAGCGCATCGCTGCCGAAGCATCCCGCTTGGCGCACTACAACAAGCGTTCGACGATCACGTCCCGCGAAATCCAGACGGCCGTCCGTCTGCTGTTGCCTGGTGAGCTGGCCAAGCACGCCGTGTCCGAAGGCACGAAGGCTGTCACCAAGTACACCAGCTCGAAGTAATTCGGAGCGCCGCAGTTCGTTCGATCTACCCAAACGCAAACCGGTCCTTTTCAGGACCACAAAACGCATCCATACAAAAGACATATTCCTGTTAAAAACCCTCTCACAGTGGCAGAAGTTAAATATAATAAAATGAGTAAATATAATGTAATAAATAAAAGCACGCCCGTGACTGTGTTGCGCAACATGGTAGCAACATGGCATAATGAACATTACCCGAGTGCACATGAACACATGGCCAGGGTACGAAAACACAAACTGAGGTTCTATGCGAGCAGTGAAAATGAATGTTCCACAGCGTTAAAGCATCGGAAGCATCTTCTGACGATCGAATGCCAAACGGCCAAGCGAAACCTCTTTTGCCTTTCTGACCGTGCGTACGGCTGGCTTCATTTCTGATGTCCATTCGAGCCGAAGAATGGAACCACAAACAAAACAAAAGCCTAAAAATAACACCATTTCTCCACCAGCTTTGTACACTGCAGCTTTGCAAGCCCTGTACCCTGGTAGGCGCATGCAGCTTTTGTACCCTGACACGGTCACGGGCTCATTGCACTCAACAGACTCATTGTCACATACGCATAAGAATTGTTCCAACACCACCACCAACGGGTTAGGGGCGGTACACAGAGGGGAAGGGAAGGGAGCATATCGACATATCTTTTTGGTTAACATTTGTGGTGGTCCTGAGAAGGACCGTTTGAGTGAATAAATGCCCCTCGATGAACGATGGAGGCGGGGAGGCGGCGAAGATTTAGGCACGCTCTCCGCGGATGCGACGAGCCAGCTGGATGTCTTTCGGCATGATGGTGACGCGCTTCGCATGGATTGCGCACAAGTTGGTGTCCTCGAACAGGCCGACAAGGTACGCCTCGCTGGCCTCCTGCAGGGCCATCACGGCCGAGCTCTGGAAGCGCAGATCGGTCTTGAAGTCCTGGGCAATTTCACGTACCAGACGCTGGAAGGGCAGCTTGCGGATCAGCAGCTCGGTCGATTTCTGGTAGCGACGGATCTCACGCAGGGCTACGGTTCCCGGACGATAACGATGCGGCTTCTTCACTCCTCCGGTGGCCGGGGCACTCTTGCGAGCAGCCTTGGTGGCCAGCTGCTTGCGCGGAGCCTTACCTCCGGTGGACTTACGGGCAGTTTGCTTCGTACGGGCCATTTCACTGGTTCACTGGCGGTTTGGGTAGTGGAACGTAAAGACGTCTGTGTTGCGTCGACAATAGGTTCGGAATGTGGGTATCCGAAGCCGGATCGCCACTTTTATAACCTCGCTCCACGCACACATACACTCCGCTCCGATCGTGTACCGATAGTGGGGTAAGCGTGAGAATGTGTACGTGTGCTCGGGTGAGTGTATAAAAGGCCGAAACATGGTGCGTTGCCCTATTGTTAATCGTGAACTCTTGAACAGTACGCATCGACATCGAAATGACTGGACGAGGCAAAGGAGGCAAAGGTCTGGGTAAAGGAGGAGCCAAGCGTCATCGCAAAGTGCTGCGCGACAACATCCAGGGCATCACCAAGCCGGCCATCCGTCGTCTGGCCCGCCGTGGAGGAGTGAAGCGTATCTCCGGTCTCATCTACGAAGAAACGCGTGGCGTGCTGAAAGTGTTCCTGGAGAATGTTATCCGCGATGCGGTCACCTATACCGAACACGCCAAGCGCAAAACCGTCACCGCGATGGATGTAGTGTACGCGCTGAAGCGTCAGGGTCGCACCCTGTACGGTTTCGGAGGTTAAACTCGCCAGCCAACGCACATTTTGCCCTCATCTCAACAAAACGGTCCTTATCAGGACCACACATTCTTTGCGTCAAAATTCTCTTTCCAATGATTCCAATCGCTATGAAGTCGAGCGTTTTTTGCTCTGCCAGCTTAGGTTCATCGGAGCTTCGCACTATCGTTTGTACCCGCCGTAATGGAATTCTACCTGTGGTTGCGAGTCGAATCCTTCGCTTCGTCGGTCTACGGGGTAAACATGTCACGGTGTAAAAATGTCGAAAACGCGTCACGCAGAAGCCACGCAGAAGCCAGGTAGAAGAAGAAGCAATGAGCTTCGTGTCGATCCTCGTGAACGGTGTACAGGTAATGGGTGTCCATAGTATGTTGAACGCGCTACAGATCCACAATGTTGCGACGTTGTGTGCTCGATCGTGTTTGTGTGATGGTATTAGAAAACGAAAGTCAACTGTGCCGCCATGTTAATACAAAGCTAAGAAAAATCGACCGTTTTCAAAGCCAATTGTGAAGCATTTCACACAGCTACCAGTCTTTTTTAAGACTAACACTACATATTTCACGTACTTGAGCGTCTAGCTGAACTTACTGCATCCGAAAAATAGCAGAAAACGTTACTGAAATGCAGAAATAAATTTTGGCAGAAATTTTGGCGTAAATATTGAAATAAAGTGGATTAAATATGCGCTCGTGCCCTCATGAGAAAGAGGATGCGCTCATGCCACCGGACGAGACGGAGCAAGGGATGAAATTCGCACTAATTTCGGTCATTGATAGGACACGCAAAGCAGCGTCAAAAATGTGCTGAAATTTTTGCTAACTTGCTAAAATTGGCACAATTTATGATCAAAAACATGAAACATATTATTCCACCAACATTTTGCCACGCGTATTCAAATCGAACGTCGTGTTTTTCTTTTCTTTCTCGCACGTAGTAGTGTGCGCGTTTTTTACCCACCTAGAGTCAGAAATTATCAGCAAATGCGATCGCAAACGATGATCGGTACCGTTATTTGGAAAAATCACCAAAAAAGAGGATGGCTTGGTGCCACCGAACGAGGGCGCAAGTGCGAGCGAGACGGAGCATGGGATGAAATTCGCACTAATTTCGAACACTGACAGGGACACTCAAAAAGGAGCGCACTGTGTCTAGCGCCGTGTGTCGCCGGCTCGTTTTAAGCAGCGCCAAAAATGTGATGAAATTCTTTCAATTACATTTTTGCTAACTTGCCTAAATTGGCACATTTTATAATCAAAAACATGAAACACACAATTCCACCAACACTCGATATCGGAAGGTCGGAATGGCTACTAGATGCCACGAGTATTGAAATAGAATGCGGCGTTTTTTTTTTTTTCTTACACCTTATATTGGGTGCGCTTGTGCATACTCAGCTCGAGCCAAAAATTATCGGAAAATGTTACAAAACCAGTGCGCAAATTAATAGATATGAAGTGGATTAAATATGTTTTTCAAAAGGCAAGTTCGCCTCTTACTGCCCTGGTACGTGTAAAATTCCACCAACATTTTGCCACGCGTATTCAAATCGAACGTCGTGTTTTTCTTTTCTTTCTCGCACGTAGTAGTGTGCGCGTTTTTTACCCAAATCGAGCCAGAAATTATCAGGAAATACGATCGCAAACGATGATCGGTACCGTTATTTGGAAAAATCACCAAAAAAGAGGATGGCTTGGTGCCAACGAGTGCGAGCGAGACGGAGCATGGGATGAAATTCGCAGCAACGTCGGTCGCTGACAGCACACACAAAGGAGCACACGCTTCGTCCGTGTGTCGCCGGCTCGTTTTAGGCAGCGTCAAAAATGTGATGAAATATTTGCACCTACGGTTTTCAATAACTTGCAAAATATGTTCCTTTTTTCAAGGGCTCACAGGGAATATAGCATAAAACCTACGTTTTCGTACACTGTACATGCACACGAACATACTTAAATTTTTGCAAATTTGCTACCTAACTTCCTTTCCCTGTTCGTATGGTGCGTACATCACACGCAAAAGGATTAAACCTTTAGTAGTTTAGTTGCAAAATATTGCATAATTATCAGATTTGACGTCATACAATTGCCCGGCTTTGGGACAACCGGTGAATTTGCATCATGCGATTGTATGCGTAGCGAGGAAGAACAGAGATAGCAACGCTCGCTCGGATAGTAGTAGTAGTAGTAGTAGTTCGGAGAGAAAATACTCTCGCCACATTCGTTCGGATACTACATTATATTAGAAGCCGAATGTCCCGCGCTCGGCACAGTCTTCGACTAGCAGCCTGATGGAACGGTTGGTCCGCGCGTCACGGTAGTGCGAATTTAGTAGTGTGTGTAAAAGTGGTGTGATACAAGTGGTGTTGAGCAGGGGGGGGTCATTTTCAAAATGGCGCCAGCTCATTTCGTCGTTCTACCAGAAGCAGCAAGAGCTCATGTCGAGCAAAAGTGTGCGACGCGACAGCTAGCCTGCGCGCACGGTTATTCGTCGGGCAGTGAAATCCTCCGCGGATTGGACTAAAAAAAATATTTTTCTTTAAAACAACTGTGCTTTCTGCTGGTGAAATGCGCGTGTGCGTGTGTGAAGGAAAGGACAATGGACTGCCTTAATCGCGACGGTGCTGCGCTCGGTGCGACGGACAGCGAAATCCTCCGCGGATTCGCACTAAAAACTACTGTTTTTATAAACATAGTTGTTGTTGTTGTTGTTGCTGCTGCTGCTGGTGCAATGCGTGTGTGTGAAAAGCTTCGTAGGACCACGGACTGACCCGATTGCGGCGGTACGTCGCTCGGACGGGTGAAATGTGCGTGTGCCTGTGTGTAAGGACAATGGACTGCGTTAATCGCGACGGTGCTGCGCTCGGTGCTGCGCTCGGTGCTTCGCTCGGTGCTTCACTCGGTGCGACGGACAGCGAAATCCTCCGCGGATTCGCACTAAAAACTACTGTTTTTATAAACATAGTTGTTGTTGTTGTTGTTGCTGCTGCTGCTGGTGCAATGCGTGTGTGTGAAAAGCTTCGTAGGACCACGGACTGACCCGATTGCGGCGGTACGTCGCTCGGACGGGTGAAATGTGCGTGTGCCTGTGTGTAAGGACCATGGACTGCGTTAATCGCGACGGTGCTGCGCTCGGTGCTTCGCTCGGTGCTTCGCTCGGTGCTTCACTCGGTGCGACGGACAGCGAAATCCTCCGCGGATTCGCACTAAAAACTACTGTTTTTATAAACATAGTTGTTGTTGTTGTTGTTGCTGCTGCTGCTGGTGCAATGCGTGTGTGTGTGAAAAGCTTCGTAGGACCATGGACTGACCCGATTGCGGCGGTACGTCGCTCGGACGGGTGAAATGTGCGTGTGCCTGTGTGTAAGGACCATGGACTGCGTTAATCGCGACGGTGCTGCGCTCGGTGCTTCGCTCGGTGCTTCGCTCGGTGCTTCACTCGGTGCGACGGACAGCGAAATCCTCCGCGGATTCGCACTAAAAACTACTGTTTTTATAAACATAGTTGTTGTTGTTGTTGTTGCTGCTGCTGCTGGTGCAATGCGTGTGTGTGAAAAGCTTCGTAGGACCATGGACTGACCCGATTGCGGCGGTACGTCGCTCGGACGGGTGAAATGTGCGTGTGCCTGTGTGTAAGGACAATGGACTGCCTTAATCGCGACGGTGCTGCGCTCGGTGCGACGGACAGCGAAATCCTCCGCGGATTCGCACTAAAAACTACTGTTTTTATAAACATAGTTGTTGTTGTTGTTGTTGCTGCTGCTGCTGGTGCAATGCGTGTGTGTGTGAAAAGCTTCGTAGGACCACGGACTGGCCCGATTGCGATGGTACGTCGGTCGGACGGGTGAAATGCGCGTGTGCCTGTGTGTAAGGACAATGGACTGCCTTAATCGCGACGGTGCTGCGCTCGGTGCTTCGCTCGGTGCTTCGCTCGGTGCTTCACTCGGTGCGACGGACAGCGAAATCCTCCGCGGATTCGCACTAAAAACTACTGTTTTTATAAACATAGTTGTTGTTGTTGTTGTTGCTGCTGCTGCTGGTGCAATGCGTGTGTGTGTGAAAAGCTTCGTAGGACCATGGACTGACCCGATTGCGGCGGTACGTCGCTCGGACGGGTGAAATGTGCGTGTGCCTGTGTGTAAGGACCATGGACTGCGTTAATCGCGACGGTGCTGCGCTCGGTGCGACGGACAGCGAAATCCTCCGCGGATTCGCACTAAAAACTACTGTTTTTATAAACATAGTTGTTGTTGTTGTTGTTGCTGCTGCTGCTGGTGCAATGCGTGTGTGTGAAAAGCTTCGTAGGACCACGGACTGGCCCGATTGCGATGGTACGTCGGTCGGACGGGTGAAATGCGCGTGTGCCTGTGTGTAAGGACAATGGACTGCCTTAATCGCGACGGTGCTGCGCTCGGTGCTTCGCTCGGTGCTTCGCTCGGTGCTTCACTCGGTGCGACGGACAGCGAAATCCTCCGCGGATTCGCACTAAAAACTACTGTTTTTATAAACATAGTTGTTGTTGTTGTTGTTGCTGCTGCTGCTGGTGCAATGCGTGTGTGTGTGAAAAGCTTCGTAGGACCACGGACTGGCCCGATTGCGATGGTACGTCGGTCGGACGGGTGAAATGCGCGTGTGCCTGTGTGTAAGGACAATGGACTGCCTTAATCGCGACGGTGCTGCGCTCGGTGCTTGGCTCGGTTGCAAAGGTCAGAAAAGTAAAGTTCGGAAAAGTAAAGCGTTCATATGTGTGCGTTAAAGAACAACGTGTAGTGAAATGGATGGGACTCTGTGCTAAGTGAACCGCAATTGCGCATCGTGGGCGCACGGTCGACACTTCAATCTGCGGCCGTCAGCGGTTCATCGTCGAAGCAGCGACAGCAGTGCGCGAAGCGGCTCTGGTCGTACCAACGAAGGTAAGTTTATTGCATGATTCATTTCTACGCATGGTTTGGGGATTCGTTGCTTTGGTCGATGGAGAAGCGAACTGCGTTGAGCCCGTTGTAGTTTATTTTAGAAAATAAAAAAATATCTGCCACTAAGGCTATGTGTAGGTTGGTTTAAACTAAACTTACATATTCTGAACTGCCGGAACCGTTCGTGGATTAATGTGTTTCGTTCGTATTGGGAAGTTTCTTAGCAATTTTGTGATTCAGACCCTCTAACAGGTACCTGCGCTAGTCATGCCCATGTCCTTTGGGTGGAATGTGGAAGTTATTTTTCCCTCGTAGGGTCGGTACGAATTTCAGGTACGAAACCAGGTAAGTTATGGAGCAGCACTGCATTTGGCATTTCACCCATTTGGCTTGCGGTACTACAAACGCAGGAGCAGGAGTCTACCTCCGACCAAAGGTTAAAAAAAAACATGAAAAATGAAAACGATCGTCAGGGGGTTTCCCGCATACGATTGCTTGTGTTTCTTCACTGAATTTCCCTTCGATTAGGTAATTGCTGCGCGCGTATGGTTTTAGCTCAGAAGAGATGGTCGAACAAAAATCTTTTGCGTAAATCGATTTGTCGCCCTGAAAAGGACGGTTTTTTTTGGTTTGCAAGATTGAGAGAAGCTCGATAGCTTTAAGCCTTCTTCTCAGTCTTCTTTGGCAGCAGCACGGCCTGAATGTTGGGCAGCACACCACCTTGGGCAATGGTGACGCCGGACAACAGCTTGTTCAATTCCTCGTCGTTGCGGATGGCCAGCTGCAGATGACGCGGGATGATGCGAGTTTTCTTGTTGTCTCGGGCAGCGTTTCCTGCCAACTCCAACACTTCAGCGGCCAAGTATTCCATGACGGCGGCCAAATACACTGGTGCACCAGCACCGACGCGCTCGGCATAGTTGCCTTTGCGGAGCAGACGGTGGATACGGCCAACCGGGAACTGCAGACCGGCACGGTTCGAGCGGGACTTTGCCTTTCCCTTCACTTTTCCTCCCTTGCCACGGCCAGACATGTTGATAACTTCGGTTTAGATGAGAGTACGTTCGCAACGATGCTCACTGCTTGGAGGGTGCTTATTTTCTGAGCAAAATTTTCCGAAATCGTGAGTTTAAATACTCCGAGCTACGCTGCCTGTACGCACTCGTGTCGAATACCCGAGAGTGATCCGAAAACCGGAATATAAACGAACCGAACCGTTAGTGATCATCATACAGTTTTTGACCCTCCGATAGTGAGCATCAGTGCGTGAATTGAGGTAAAATGGCCCCGAAAACCAGTGGAAAAGCCGCGAAGAAGTCGGGTAAAGCCCAGAAGAACATCTCCAAGTCGGACAAGAAGAAGAAAAGGAAGACCCGCAAGGAGAGCTACGCTATCTACATCTACAAGGTGTTGAAGCAAGTCCACCCGGACACCGGCATTTCGTCCAAGGCGATGAGCATCATGAACAGCTTCGTGAACGACATTTTCGAGCGCATCGCTGCCGAAGCATCCCGCTTGGCGCACTACAACAAGCGTTCGACGATCACGTCCCGCGAAATCCAGACGGCCGTCCGTCTGCTGTTGCCTGGTGAGCTGGCCAAGCACGCCGTGTCCGAAGGCACGAAGGCTGTCACCAAGTACACCAGCTCGAAGTAATTCGGAGCGCCGCAGTTCGTTCGATCTACCCAAACGCAAACCGGTCCTTTTCAGGACCACAAAACGCATCCATACAAAAGACATATTCCTGTTAAAAACCCTCTCACAGTGGCAGAAGTTAAATATAATAAAATGAGTAAATATAATGTAATAAATAAAAGCACGCCCGTGACTGTGTTGCGCAACATGGTAGCAACATGGCATAATGAACATTACCCGAGTGCACATGAACACATGGCCAGGGTACGAAAACACAAACTGAGGTTCTATGCGAGCAGTGAAAATGAATGTTCCACAGCGTTAAAGCATCGGAAGCATCTTCTGACGATCGAATGCCAAACGGCCAAGCGAAACCTCTTTTGCCTTTCTGACCGTGCGTACGGCTGGCTTCATTTCTGATGTCCATTCGAGCCGAAGAATGGAACCACAAACAAAACAAAAGCCTAAAAATAACACCATTTCTCCACCAGCTTTGTACACTGCAGCTTTGCAAGCCCTGTACCCTGGTAGGCGCATGCAGCTTTTGTACCCTGACACGGTCACGGGCTCATTGCACTCAACAGACTCATTGTCACATACGCATAAGAATTGTTCCAACACCACCACCAACGGGTTAGGGGCGGTACACAGAGGGGAAGGGAAGGGAGCATATCGACATATCTTTTTGGTTAACATTTGTGGTGGTCCTGAGAAGGACCGTTTGAGTGAATAAATGCCCCTCGATGAACGATGGAGGCGGGGAGGCGGCGAAGATTTAGGCACGCTCTCCGCGGATGCGACGAGCCAGCTGGATGTCTTTCGGCATGATGGTGACGCGCTTCGCATGGATTGCGCACAAGTTGGTGTCCTCGAACAGGCCGACAAGGTACGCCTCGCTGGCCTCCTGCAGGGCCATCACGGCCGAGCTCTGGAAGCGCAGATCGGTCTTGAAGTCCTGGGCAATTTCACGTACCAGACGCTGGAAGGGCAGCTTGCGGATCAGCAGCTCGGTCGATTTCTGGTAGCGACGGATCTCACGCAGGGCTACGGTTCCCGGACGATAACGATGCGGCTTCTTCACTCCTCCGGTGGCCGGGGCACTCTTGCGAGCAGCCTTGGTGGCCAGCTGCTTGCGCGGAGCCTTACCTCCGGTGGACTTACGGGCAGTTTGCTTCGTACGGGCCATTTCACTGGTTCACTGGCGGTTTGGGTAGTGGAACGTAAAGACGTCTGTGTTGCGTCGACAATAGGTTCGGAATGTGGGTATCCGAAGCCGGATCGCCACTTTTATAACCTCGCTCCACGCACACATACACTCCGCTCCGATCGTGTACCGATAGTGGGGTAAGCGTGAGAATGTGTACGTGTGCTCGGGTGAGTGTATAAAAGGCCGAAACATGGTGCGTTGCCCTATTGTTAATCGTGAACTCTTGAACAGTACGCATCGACATCGAAATGACTGGACGAGGCAAAGGAGGCAAAGGTCTGGGTAAAGGAGGAGCCAAGCGTCATCGCAAAGTGCTGCGCGACAACATCCAGGGCATCACCAAGCCGGCCATCCGTCGTCTGGCCCGCCGTGGAGGAGTGAAGCGTATCTCCGGTCTCATCTACGAAGAAACGCGTGGCGTGCTGAAAGTGTTCCTGGAGAATGTTATCCGCGATGCGGTCACCTATACCGAACACGCCAAGCGCAAAACCGTCACCGCGATGGATGTAGTGTACGCGCTGAAGCGTCAGGGTCGCACCCTGTACGGTTTCGGAGGTTAAACTCGCCAGCCAACGCACATTTTGCCCTCATCTCAACAAAACGGTCCTTATCAGGACCACACATTCTTTGCGTCAAAATTCTCTTTCCAATGATTCCAATCGCTATGAAGTCGAGCGTTTTTTGCTCTGCCAGCTTAGGTTCATCGGAGCTTCGCACTATCGTTTGTACCCGCCGTAATGGAATTCTACCTGTGGTTGCGAGTCGAATCCTTCGCTTCGTCGGTCTACGGGGTAAACATGTCACGGTGTAAAAATGTCGAAAACGCGTCACGCAGAAGCCACGCAGAAGCCAGGTAGAAGAAGAAGCAATGAGCTTCGTGTCGATCCTCGTTAACGGTGTACAGGTAATGGGTGTCCATAGTATGTTGAACGCGCTACAGATCCACAATGTTGCGACGTTGTGTGCTCGATCGTGTTTGTGTGATGGTATTAGAAAACGAAAGTCAACTGTGCCGCCATGTTAATACAAAGCTAAGAAAAATCGACCGTTTTCAAAGCCAATTGTGAAGCATTTCACACAGCTACCAGTCTTTTTTAAGACTAACACTACATATTTCACGTACTTGAGCGTCTAGCTGAACTTACTGCATCCGAAAAATAGCAGAAAACGTTACTGAAATGCAGAAATAAATTTTGGCAGAAATTTTGGCGTAAATATTGAAATAAAGTGGATTAAATATGCGCTCGTGCCCTCATGAGAAAGAGGATGCGCTCATGCCACCGGACGAGACGGAGCAAGGGATGAAATTCGCACTAATTTCGGTCATTGATAGGACACGCAAAGCAGCGTCAAAAATGTGCTGAAATTTTTGCTAACTTGCTAAAATTGGCACAATTTATGATCAAAAACATGAAACATATTATTCCACCAACATTTTGCCACGCGTATTCAAATCGAACGTCGTGTTTTTCTTTTCTTTCTCGCACGTAGTAGTGTGCGCGTTTTTTACCCACCTAGAGTCAGAAATTATCAGCAAATGCGATCGCAAACGATGATCGGTACCGTTATTTGGAAAAATCACCAAAAAAGAGGATGGCTTGGTGCCAACGAGTGCGAGCGAGACGGAGCATGGGATGAAATTCGCAGCAACGTCGGTCGCTGACAGCACACACAAAGGAGCACACGCTTCGTCCGTGTGTCGCCGGCTCGTTTTAGGCAGCGTCAAAAATGTGATGAAATATTTGCACCTACGGTTTTCAATAACTTGCAAAATATGTTCCTTTTTTCAAGGGCTCACAGGGAATATAGCATAAAACCTACGTTTTCGTACACTGTACATGCACACGAACATACTTAAATTTTTGCAAATTTGCTACCTAACTTCCTTTCCCTGTTCGTATGGTGCGTACATCACACGCAAAAGGATTAAACCTTTAGTAGTTTAGTTGCAAAATATTGCATAATTATCAGATTTGACGTCATACAATTGCCCGGCTTTGGGACAACCGGTGAATTTGCATCATGCGATTGTATGCGTAGCGAGGAAGAACAGAGATAGCAACGCTCGCTCGGATAGTAGTAGTAGTAGTTCGGAGAGAAAATACTCTCGCCACATTCGTTCGGATACAAGATTATATTAGAAGCCGAATGTCCCGCGCTCGGCACAGTCTTCGACTAGCAGCCTGATGGAACGGTTGGTCCGCGCGTCACGGTAGTGCGAATTTATTAGTGTGCGTAAAAGTGGTGTGATACAAGTTGTGTTGAGCAGGGGGGGTCATTTTCAAAATGGCGCCGGCTCATTTCGTCGTTCAACCAGAAGCAGCAAGAGCTCATGTCGAGCAAAAGTGTGCGACGCGACAGCTAGCCTGCGCGCAGGATTATTCGTCGGGCAGTGAAATCCTCCGCGGATTGGACTAAAAAAAATACTTTTCTTTAAAACAACTGTGCTTCCTAATGGTGAAATGTGCGTGTGCGTGTGTGTGAAAAAAAAGGACAATGGACTGCCTTAATCGCGACGGTGCTGCGCTCGGTGCGACGGACAGCGAAATCCTCCGCGGATTCGCAATAAAAACTACTGTTTTTATTAACATAGTTGTTGTTGTTGTTGTTGCTGCTGCTGCTGGTGCAATGCGTGTGTGTGAAAAGCTTCGTAGGACTATGGACTGGCCCGATTGCGGCGGTACGTCGCTCGGACGGGTGAAATGCGTGTGCGTGTGTGTGAAATGAAATGGACTGCGTTCATCCCGACGGTGCTGCGCTCGGTGCTGCGCGCGTTGCTGCGCTCGGTGCTTCGCTCGGTGTAAAGGTCGGAAAAGTAAAGCGTTCATATGTGTGCGTTAAAAAACAACGTGTAGTGAAATGGATGGGACTATGTGCTAAGTGAACCGCAATTGCGCATCGTGGGCGCACGGTCGACACTTCAATCTACGGCCGTCAGCGGTTCATCGTCGAAGCAGCGACAGCAGTGCGCGAAGCGGCTCTGGTCGTACCAACGAAGGTAAGTGTATTGCATGATTCATTTCTACGCATGGTTTGGGGATTCGTTGCTTTTCGTTGGTCGATGGAGAAGCGAACTGCGTTGAGCCCGATGCATCGCTCTACGAAGAAACGCGTGGCGTGCTGAAAGTGTTCCTGGAGAATGTTATCCGCGATGCCCGCCATCACCTATACCGAACAGGCCAAGCGAAAACCGTCACCGCGCGATGGATGCAGTGTACGCGCTGAAGCGTCAGGGTCGCTCCTTGTACGGGTTCGGAGGTTCAACTCGCCAGCCAACGCACATTTTGCACTCATCTCAACAAAACGGTCCTTATCAGGACCACACATTTGCGTGAAAATTCTTTCCATCACAATTCTTTTCTAATGATTCCAATGATTCATTCCATAGTACCAGTCTTTTTGAAGACTAACATTACATATTTGACGTGCTTGGGCGTCTGGCTGAACTTACTGCATCCGAAAAATAGCAGCAAACGTTAGTGCAGTGCAGGAATAAATTTTGGCGTAAAATATAAAGTGGATTAAATATGCCCTCGTGCCCTCGTGAGAAAGAGGATGCTCTCATGCCACCGAACGAGACGGAGCGTGGGATGAAATTCGTACCAATTTCGAACATCGATAGGAGGACGCAAAGCAGCGACAAAAATGTGCGGAAATTTTTGCACACACCTTTTTGCCTGCTTGCACCATATAATTCCACCACCAACACTTTTGCGAAAGGGGGAGGGGGGGTTCGCCTCTTACTGTCCCCTGGTACGTGCATGATGCCACCAACAATTTTGCCACGCGTTTCCAAATCGAGCGTCGTGTTTTTCTTCTCTTTCTCGCACGTAGTAGTGTGCGCGTTTGCTATCCCACTCGAGCCAGAACTTATCGGCAAATGCAATGGCTAACGGGATCGGTACCGTTATTTGGGAAAAAACCACCGAAAAAGAGGATGGCTTCGTGGCAACGAGTGCGAGCGAGACGGAGCACGGGATGAAATTCGCAGCAACGTCGGTCGCTGACAGCACACACAAAGGAGCACACGCTTCGTCCGTGTGTCGCCGGCTCGTTTTAGGCACCGTCAAAAATGTGATGAAATTTTAGCACCTACGGTTTTCAAAAACTTGCGAAATATGTTCCTTTTTTCAAGGGCTAACAGCAAATTTAGCATAAAACCTACGTTTTCGTGCACTGTACATGCACACGAGCCTACTTAAATTTTTTTTTGCAAAATTGCTACCTAGCTTCCTTTCCCTGTTCGTATGGTGCGTACATCACACGCAAAAGCATTAAACCTCTGGTAGTTTAGTTGCAAAATATGCATAAATATTTGGCGTCATACAATTGGCCAGCTTTGGGAAATTTCCATCACGCGATTGTATGCGTAGCGAGGAAGAACAGAGATGGCAACGCTCGCTCGGATAGTAGAAGTAGTAGTTCGGAGAGAAAATACTCTCGCCACATTCGTTCGGATACAAGATTATATTAGAAGCCGAATGTCCCGCGCTCGGCACAGTCTTCGACTAGCAGCCTGATGGAACGGTTGGTCCGCGCGTCACGGTAGTGCGAATTTATTAGTGTGCGTAAAAGTGGTGTGATACAAGTGGTGTTGAGCAGAGGGGGTCATTTTCAAAATGGCGCCGGCTCATTTCGTCGTTCTACCAGAAGCAGCAAGAGCTCATGTCGAGCAAAAGTGTGCGACGCGACAGCTAGCCTGCGCGCAGGATTATTCGTCGGGCAGTGAAATCCTCCGCGGATTGGACTAAAAAAAATACTTTTCTTTAAAACAACTGTGCTTCCTAATGGTGAAATGTGCGTGTGCGTGTGTGTGAAAAAAAAGGACAATGGACTGCGTTTATCGCGACGGTGCTTCGCTCGGTGCTTCGCTCGGTGCGTCGGACAGCGAAATCCTCCGCGGATTCGCACTTAAAATTACTGTTTTTATTAACATAGTTGTTGTTGTTGTTGTTGCTGCTGCTGCTGGTGCAAAGCGTGTGTGTGAAAGTGCTTCGTAGGACTATGGACTGGCCCGATTGCGGCGGTACGTCGCTCGGACGGGTGAAATGCGTGTGCGTGTGTGTGAAAAGAAATGGACTGCGTTCAACGCGACGGTGCTTCGCTCGGTGCTGCGCTCGGTGCTTCGCTCGGTGCTTCGCTCGGTGCGACGGACAGCGAAATCCTCCGCGGATTCGCAATAAAAACTACTGTTTTTATTAACATAGTTGTTGTTGTTGTTGTTGCTGCTGCTGCTGGTGCAAAGCGTGTGTGTGAAAGTGCTTCGTAGGACTATGGACTGGCCCGATTGCGGCGGTACGTCGCTCGGACGGGTGAAATGCGTGTGCGTGTGTGTGAAAGGAAATGGACTGCGTTCATCGCGACGGTGCTGCGCTCGGTGCTGCGCTCGGTGCTTCGCTCGGTGCTTCGCTCGGTGCGACGGACAGCGAAATCCTCCGCGGATTCGCACTTAAAATTACTGTTTTTATTAACATAGTTGTTGTTGTTGTTGTTGCTGCTGCTGCTGGTGCAATGCGTGTGTGTGTGAAAAGCTTCGTAGGACTATGGACTGACCCGATTGCGGCGGTACGTCGCTCGGACGGGTGAAATGTGCGTGTGCCTGTGTGTAAGGACCATGGACTGCGTTAATCGCGACGGTGCTGCGCTCGGTGCTTCGCTCGGTGCTTCGCTCGGTGCTTCGCTCGGTGCGACGGACAGCGAAATCCTCCGCGGATTCGCACTAAAAACTACTGTTTTTATTAACATAGTTGTTGTTGTTGTTGCTGCTGCTGCTGGTGCAAAGCGTGTGTGTGAAAAGCTTCGTAGGACTATGGACTGGCCCGATTGCGGCGGTACGTCGCTCGGACGGGTGAAATGCGTGTGCGTGTGTGTGAAAAGAAATGGACTGCGTTCATCGCGACGGTGCTGCGCTCGGTGCTGCGCTCGGTGCTTCGCTCGGTGCGACGGACAGCGAAATCCTCCGCGGATTCGCACTTAAAATTACTGTTTTTATTAACATAGTTGTTGTTGTTGTTGCTGCTGCTGCTGGTGCAAAGCGTGTGTGTGAAAGTGCTTCGTAGGACTATGGACTGGCCCGATTGCGGCGGTACGTCGCTCGGACGGGTGAAATGCGTGTGCGTGTGTGTGAAATGAAATGGACTGCGTTCATCCCGACGGTGCTGCGCTCGGTGCTGCGCGCGTTGCTGCGCTCGGTGCTTCGCTCGGTGCTTCGCTCGGTGCTTCGCTCGGTGCGACGGACAGCGAAATCCTCCGCGGATTCGCAATAAAAACTACTGTTTTTATTAACATAGTTGTTGTTGTTGTTGTTGCTGCTGCTGCTGGTGCAATGCGTGTGTGTGAAAAGCTTCGTAGGACTATGGACTGGCCCGATTGCGGCGGTACGTCGCTCGGACGGGTGAAATGCGTGTGCGTGTGTGTGAAATGAAATGGACTGCGTTCATCCCGACGGTGCTGCGCTCGGTGCTTCGCTCGGTGCTGCGCTCGGTGCTTCGCTCGGTGCTGCGCTCGGTGCGACGGACAGCGAAATCCTCCGCGGATTCGCACTAAAAACTACTGTTTTTATTAACATAGTTGTTGTTGTTGTTGTTGCTGCTGCTGCTGGTGCAATGCGTGTGTGTGAAAAGCTTCGTAGGACTATGGACTGGCCCGATTGCGGCGGTACGTCGCTCGGACGGGTGAAATGCGTGTGCGTGTGTGTGAAATGAAATGGACTGCGTTCATCGCGACGGTGCTGCGCTCGGTGCTGCGCGCGTTGCTTCGCTCGGTGCTGCGCTCGGTGCTTCGCTCGGTGCTTCGCTCGGTGCGACGGACAGCGAAATCCTCCGCGGATTCGCAATAAAAACTACTGTTTTTATTAACATAGTTGTTGTTGTTGTTGTTGCTGCTGCTGCTGGTGCAATGCGTGTGTGTGAAAAGCTTCGTAGGACTATGGACTGGCCCGATTGCGGCGGTACGTCGCTCGGACGGGTGAAATGCGTGTGCGTGTGTGTGAAATGAAATGGACTGCGTTCATCCCGACGGTGCTGCGCTCGGTGCTGCGCGCGTTGCTTCGCTCGGTGCTGCGCTCGGTGCTTCGCTCGGTGCTTCGCTCGGTGCGACGGACAGCGAAATCCTCCGCGGATTCGCACTAAAAACTACTGTTTTTATTAACATAGTTGTTGTTGTTGTTGTTGCTGCTGCTGCTGGTGCAAAGCGTGTGTGTGAAAAGCTTCGTAGGACTATGGACTGGCCCGATTGCGGCGGTACGTCGCTCGGACGGGTGAAATGCGTGTGCGTGTGTGTGAAATGAAATGGACTGCGTTCATCCCGACGGTGCTGCGCTCGGTGCTGCGCGCGTTGCTGCGCTCGGTGCTTCGCTCGGTGTAAAGGTCGGAAAAGTAAAGCGTTCATATGTGTGCGTTAAAAAACAACGTGTAGTGAAATGGATGGGACTATGTGCTAAGTGAACCGCAATTGCGCATCGTGGGCGCACGGTCGACACTTCAATCTACGGCCGTCAGCGGTTCATCGTCGAAGCAGCGACAGCAGTGCGCGAAGCGGCTCTGGTCGTACCAACGAAGGTAAGTGTATTGCATGATTCATTTCTACGCATGGTTTGGGGATTCGTTGCTTTTCGTTGGTCGATGGAGAAGCGAACTGCGTTGAGCCCGATGCATCGCTCTACGAAGAAACGCGTGGCGTGCTGAAAGTGTTCCTGGAGAATGTTATCCGCGATGCCCGCCATCACCTATACCGAACAGGCCAAGCGAAAACCGTCACCGCGCGATGGATGCAGTGTACGCGCTGAAGCGTCAGGGTCGCTCCTTGTACGGGTTCGGAGGTTCAACTCGCCAGCCAACGCACATTTTGCACTCATCTCAACAAAACGGTCCTTATCAGGACCACACATTTGCGTGAAAATTCTTTCCATCACAATTCTTTTCTAATGATTCCAATGATTCATTCCATAGTACCAGTCTTTTTGAAGACTAACATTACATATTTGACGTGCTTGGGCGTCTGGCTGAACTTACTGCATCCGAAAAATAGCAGCAAACGTTACTGCAGTGCAGGAATAAATTTTGGCGTAAAATATAAAGTGGATTAAATATGCCCTCGTGCCCTCGTGAGAAAGAGGATGCTCTCATGCCACCGAACGAGACGGAGCGTGGGATGAAATTCGTACCAATTTCGAACATCGATAGGAGGACGCAAAGCAGCGACAAAAATGTGCGGAAATTTTTGCACACACCTTTTTGCCTGCTTGCACCATATAATTCCACCACCAACACTTTTGCGAAAGGGGGAGGGGGGGTTCGCCTCTTACTGTCCCCTGGTACGTGCATGATGCCACCAACAATTTTGCCACGCGTTTCCAAATCGAGCGTCGTGTTTTTCTTCTCTTTCTCGCACGTAGTAGTGTGCGCGTTTGCTATCCCACTCGAGCCAGAACTTATCGGCAAATGCAATGGCTAACGGGATCGGTACCGTTATTTGGGAAAAAACCACCGAAAAAGAGGATGGCTTCGTGGCAACGAGTGCGAGCGAGACGGAGCACGGGATGAAATTCGCAGCAACGTCGGTCGCTGACAGCACACACAAAGGAGCACACGCTTCGTCCGTGTGTCGCCGGCTCGTTTTAGGCACCGTCAAAAATGTGATGAAATTTTAGCACCTACGGTTTTCAAAAACTTGCGAAATATGTTCCTTTTTTCAAGGGCTAACAGCAAATTTAGCATAAAACCTACGTTTTCGTGCACTGTACATGCACACGAGCCTACTTAAATTTTTTTTTGCAAAATTGCTACCTAGCTTCCTTTCCCTGTTCGTATGGTGCGTACATCACACGCAAAAGCATTAAACCTCTGGTAGTTTAGTTGCAAAATATGCATAAATATTTGGCGTCATACAATTGGCCAGCTTTGGGAAATTTCCATCACGCGATTGTATGCGTAGCGAGGAAGAACAGAGATGGCAACGCTCGCTCGGATAGTAGAAGTAGTAGTTCGGAGAGAAAATACTCTCGCCACATTCGTTCGGATACAAGATTATATTAGAAGCCGAATGTCCCGCGCTCGGCACAGTCTTCGACTAGCAGCCTGATGGAACGGTTGGTCCGCGCGTCACGGTAGTGCGAATTTATTAGTGTGCGTAAAAGTGGTGTGATACAAGTGGTGTTGAGCAGAGGGGGTCATTTTCAAAATGGCGCCGGCTCATTTCGTCGTTCTACCAGAAGCAGCAAGAGCTCATGTCGAGCAAAAGTGTGCGACGCGACAGCTAGCCTGCGCGCAGGATTATTCGTCGGGCAGTGAAATCCTCCGCGGATTGGACTAAAAAAAATACTTTTCTTTAAAACAACTGTGCTTCCTAATGGTGAAATGTGCGTGTGCGTGTGTGTGAAAAAAAAGGACAATGGACTGCGTTTATCGCGACGGTGCTTCGCTCGGTGCTTCGCTCGGTGCGTCGGACAGCGAAATCCTCCGCGGATTCGCACTTAAAATTACTGTTTTTATTAACATAGTTGTTGTTGTTGTTGTTGCTGCTGCTGCTGGTGCAAAGCGTGTGTGTGAAAGTGCTTCGTAGGACTATGGACTGGCCCGATTGCGGCGGTACGTCGCTCGGACGGGTGAAATGCGTGTGCGTGTGTGTGAAAAGAAATGGACTGCGTTCAACGCGACGGTGCTTCGCTCGGTGCTGCGCTCGGTGCTTCGCTCGGTGCTTCGCTCGGTGCGACGGACAGCGAAATCCTCCGCGGATTCGCAATAAAAACTACTGTTTTTATTAACATAGTTGTTGTTGTTGTTGTTGCTGCTGCTGCTGGTGCAAAGCGTGTGTGTGAAAGTGCTTCGTAGGACTATGGACTGGCCCGATTGCGGCGGTACGTCGCTCGGACGGGTGAAATGCGTGTGCGTGTGTGTGAAAGGAAATGGACTGCGTTCATCGCGACGGTGCTGCGCTCGGTGCTGCGCTCGGTGCTTCGCTCGGTGCTTCGCTCGGTGCGACGGACAGCGAAATCCTCCGCGGATTCGCACTTAAAATTACTGTTTTTATTAACATAGTTGTTGTTGTTGTTGTTGCTGCTGCTGCTGGTGCAATGCGTGTGTGTGTGAAAAGCTTCGTAGGACTATGGACTGACCCGATTGCGGCGGTACGTCGCTCGGACGGGTGAAATGTGCGTGTGCCTGTGTGTAAGGACAATGGACTGCGTTAATCGCGACGGTGCTGCGCTCGGTGCTTCGCTCGGTGCTTCGCTCGGTGCTTCGCTCGGTGCGACGGACAGCGAAATCCTCCGCGGATTCGCAATAAAAACTACTGTTTTTATTAACATAGTTGTTGTTGTTGTTGCTGCTGCTGCTGGTGCAAAGCGTGTGTGTGAAAGTGCTTCGTAGGACTATGGACTGGCCCGATTGCGGCGGTACGTCGCTCGGACGGGTGAAATGCGTGTGCGTGTGTGTGAAAGGAAATGGACTGCGTTCATCGCGACGGTGCTGCGCTCGGTGCTGCGCTCGGTGCTTCGCTCGGTGCGACGGACAGCGAAATCCTCCGCGGATTCGCACTTAAAATTACTGTTTTTATTAACATAGTTGTTGTTGTTGTTGCTGCTGCTGCTGGTGCAAAGCGTGTGTGTGAAAGTGCTTCGTAGGACTATGGACTGGCCCGATTGCGGCGGTACGTCGCTCGGACGGGTGAAATGTGTGTGCGTGTGTGTGAAAAGAAATGGACTGCGTTCATCGCAACGGTGCTGCGCTCGGTGCTTCGCTCGGTGCTTCGCTCGGTGCGACGGACAGCGAAATCCTCCGCGGATTCGCAATAAAAACTACTGTTTTTATTAACATAGTTGTTGTTGTTGTTGTTGCTGCTGCTGCTGGTGCAATGCGTGTGTGTGAAAAGCTTCGTAGGACTATGGACTGGCCCGATTGCGGCGGTACGTCGCTCGGACGGGTGAAATGCGTGTGCGTGTGTGTGAAATGAAATGGACTGCGTTCATCCCGACGGTGCTGCGCTCGGTGCTGCGCGCGTTGCTTCGCTCGGTGCTGCGCTCGGTGCTTCGCTCGGTGCTTCGCTCGGTGCGACGGACAGCGAAATCCTCCGCGGATTCGCAATAAAAACTACTGTTTTTATTAACATAGTTGTTGTTGTTGTTGTTGCTGCTGCTGCTGGTGCAATGCGTGTGTGTGAAAAGCTTCGTAGGACTATGGACTGGCCCGATTGCGGCGGTACGTCGCTCGGACGGGTGAAATGCGTGTGCGTGTGTGTGAAATGAAATGGACTGCGTTCATCCCGACGGTGCTGCGCTCGGTGCTGCGCGCGTTGCTTCGCTCGGTGCTGCGCTCGGTGCTTCGCTCGGTGCTTCGCTCGGTGCGACGGACAGCGAAATCCTCCGCGGATTCGCAATAAAAACTACTGTTTTTATTAACATAGTTGTTGTTGTTGTTGTTGCTGCTGCTGCTGGTGCAAAGCGTGTGTGTGAAAAGCTTCGTAGGACTATGGACTGGCCCGATTGCGGCGGTACGTCGCTCGGACGGGTGAAATGCGTGTGCGTGTGTGTGAAAAGAAATGGACTGCGTTCATCCCGACGGTGCTGCGCTCGGTGCTGCGCGCGTTGCTGCGCTCGGTGCTTCGCTCGGTGTAAAGGTCGGAAAAGTAAAGCGTTCATATGTGTGCGTTAAAAAACAACGTGTAGTGAAATGGATGGGACTCTGTGCTAAGTGAACCGCAATTGCGCATCGTGGGCGCACGGTCGACACTTCAATCTACGGCCGTCAGCGGTTCATCGTCGAAGCAGCGACAGCAGTGCGCGAAGCGGCTCTGGTCGTACCAACGAAGGTAAGTGTATTGCATGATTCATTTCTACGCATGGTTTGGGGATTCGTTGCTTTTCGTTGGTCGATGGAGAAGCGAACTGCGTTGAGCCCGATGCATCGCTCTACGAAGAAACGCGTGGCGTGCTGAAAGTGTTCCTGGAGAATGTTATCCGCGATGCCCGCCATCACCTATACCGAACAGGCCAAGCGAAAACCGTCACCGCGCGATGGATGCAGTGTACGCGCTGAAGCGTCAGGGTCGCTCCTTGTACGGGTTCGGAGGTTCAACTCGCCAGCCAACGCACATTTTGCACTCATCTCAACAAAACGGTCCTTATCAGGACCACACATTTGCGTGAAAATTCTTTCCATCACAATTCTTTTCTAATGATTCCAATGATTCATTCCATAGTACCAGTCTTTTTGAAGACTAACATTACATATTTGACGTGCTTGGGCGTCTGGCTGAACTTACTGCATCCGAAAAATAGCAGCAAACGTTACTGCAGTGCAGGAATAAATTTTGGCGTAAAATATAAAGTGGATTAAATATGCCCTCGTGCCCTCGTGAGAAAGAGGATGCTCTCATGCCACCGAACGAGACGGAGCGTGGGATGAAATTCGTACCAATTTCGAACATCGATAGGAGGACGCAAAGCAGCGACAAAAATGTGCGGAAATTTTTGCACACACCTTTTTGCCTGCTTGCACCATATAATTCCACCACCAACACTTTTGCGAAAGGGGGAGGGGGGGTTCGCCTCTTACTGTCCCCTGGTACGTGCATGATGCCACCAACAATTTTGCCACGCGTTTCCAAATCGAGCGTCGTGTTTTTCTTCTCTTTCTCGCACGTAGTAGTGTGCGCGTTTGCTATCCCACTCGAGCCAGAACTTATCGGCAAATGCAATGGCTAACGGGATCGGTACCGTTATTTGGGAAAAAACCACCGAAAAAGAGGATGGCTTCGTGGCAACGAGTGCGAGCGAGACGGAGCACGGGATGAAATTCGCAGCAACGTCGGTCGCTGACAGCACACACAAAGGAGCACACGCTTCGTCCGTGTGTCGCCGGCTCGTTTTAGGCACCGTCAAAAATGTGATGAAATTTTAGCACCTACGGTTTTCAAAAACTTGCGAAATATGTTCCTTTTTTCAAGGGCTAACAGCAAATTTAGCATAAAACCTACGTTTTCGTGCACTGTACATGCACACGAGCCTACTTAAATTTTTTTTTGCAAAATTGCTACCTAGCTTCCTTTCCCTGTTCGTATGGTGCGTACATCACACGCAAAAGCATTAAACCTCTGGTAGTTTAGTTGCAAAATATGCATAAATATTTGGCGTCATACAATTGGCTTTGGGAAATTTCCATCACGCGATTGTATGCGTAGCGAGGAAGAACAGAGATGGCAACGCTCGCTCGGATAGTAGTAGTAGTAGTTCGGAGAGAAAATACTCTCGCCACATTCGTTCGGATACAAGATTATATTAGAAGCCGAATGTCCCGCGCTCGGCACAGTCTTCGACTAGCAGCCTGATGGAACGGTTGGTCCGCGCGTCACGGTAGTGCGAATTTATTAGTGTGCGTAAAAGTGGTGTGATACAAGTGGTGTTGAGCAGAGGGGGTCATTTTCAAAATGGCGCCGGCTCATTTCGTCGTTCTACCAGAAGCAGCAAGAGCTCATGTCGAGCAAAAGTGTGCGACGCGACAGCTAGCCTGCGCGCACGGTTATTCGTCGGGCAGTGAAATCCTCCGCGGATTGGACTAAAAAAAATACTTTTCTTTAAAACAACTGTGCTTCCTAATGGTGAAATGTGCGTGTGCGTGTGTGTGAAAAAAAAGGACAATGGACTGTGTTAATCGCAACGGTGCTGCGCTCGGTGCTGCGCTCGGTGCTGCGCTCGGTGCGTCGGACAGCGAAATCCTCCGCGGATTCGCACTTAAAATTACTGTTTTTATTAACATAGTTGTTGTTGTTGTTGTTGCTGCTGCTGCTGGTGCAATGCGTGTGTGTGTGAAAAGCTTCGTAGGACCACGGACTGACCCGATTGCGGCGGTACGTCGCTCGGACGGGTGAAATGTGCGTGTGCCTGTGTGTAAGGACCATGGACTGCGTTAATCGCGACGGTGCTGCGCTCGGTGCTTCGCTCGGTGCTTCGCTCGGTGCTTCGCTCGGTGCGACGGACAGCGAAATCCTCCGCGGATTCGCAATAAAAACTACTGTTTTTATTAACATAGTTGTTGTTGTTGTTGTTGCTGCTGCTGCTGGTGCAATGCGTGTGTGTGAAAAGCTTCGTAGGACTATGGACTGGCCCGATTGCGGCGGTACGTCGCTCGGACGGGTGAAATGCGTGTGCGTGTGTGTGAAATGAAATGGACTGCGTTCATCCCGACGGTGCTGCGCTCGGTGCTGCGCGCGTTGCTTCGCTCGGTGCTGCGCTCGGTGCTTCGCTCGGTGCTTCGCTCGGTGCGACGGACAGCGAAATCCTCCGCGGATTCGCAATAAAAACTACTGTTTTTATTAACATAGTTGTTGTTGTTGTTGTTGCTGCTGCTGCTGGTGCAATGCGTGTGTGTGAAAAGCTTCGTAGGACTATGGACTGGCCCGATTGCGGCGGTACGTCGCTCGGACGGGTGAAATGCGTGTGCGTGTGTGTGAAATGAAATGGACTGCGTTCATCCCGACGGTGCTGCGCTCGGTGCTGCGCGCGTTGCTTCGCTCGGTGCTGCGCTCGGTGCTTCGCTCGGTGCTTCGCTCGGTGCGACGGACAGCGAAATCCTCCGCGGATTCGCAATAAAAACTACTGTTTTTATTAACATAGTTGTTGTTGTTGTTGTTGCTGCTGCTGCTGGTGCAAAGCGTGTGTGTGAAAAGCTTCGTAGGACTATGGACTGGCCCGATTGCGGCGGTACGTCGCTCGGACGGGTGAAATGCGTGTGCGTGTGTGTGAAATGAAATGGACTGCGTTCATCCCGACGGTGCTGCGCTCGGTGCTGCGCGCGTTGCTGCGCTCGGTGCTTCGCTCGGTGTAAAGGTCGGAAACGTTAAGCGTTCATATGTGTGCGTTAAAAAACAACGTGTAGTGAAATGGATGGGACTATGTGCTAAGTGAACCGCAATTGCGCATCGTGGGCGCACGGTCGACACTTCAATCTACGGCCGTCAGCGGTTCATCGTCGAAGCAGCGACAGCAGTGCGCGAAGCGGCTCTGGTCGTACCAACGAAGGTAAGTGTATTGCATGATTCATTTCTACGCATGGTTTGGGGATTCGTTGCTTTTCGTTGGTCGATGGAGAAGCGAACTGCGTTGAGCCCGATGCATCGCTCTACGAAGAAACGCGTGGCGTGCTGAAAGTGTTCCTGGAGAATGTTATCCGCGATGCCCGCCATCACCTATACCGAACAGGCCAAGCGAAAACCGTCACCGCGCGATGGATGCAGTGTACGCGCTGAAG
Source organism: Anopheles marshallii (assembly GCF_943734725.1). Classification (NCBI taxonomy): domain Eukaryota; kingdom Metazoa; phylum Arthropoda; class Insecta; order Diptera; family Culicidae; genus Anopheles; species Anopheles marshallii. The sequence goes on from NC_071326.1 coordinate 58,976,490, forward strand.
CGTCAGGGTCGCTCCTTGTACGGGTTCGGAGGTTCAACTCGCCAGCCAACGCACATTTTGCACTCATCTCAACAAAACGGTCCTTATCAGGACCACACATTTGCGTGAAAATTCTTTCCATCACAATTCTTTTCTAATGATTCCAATGATTCATTCCATAGTACCAGTCTTTTTGAAGACTAACATTACATATTTGACGTGCTTGGGCGTCTGGCTGAACTTACTGCATCCGAAAAATAGCAGCAAACGTTACTGCAGTGCAGGAATAAATTTTGGCGTAAAATATAAAGTGGATTAAATATGCCCTCGTGCCCTCGTGAGAAAGAGGATGCTCTCATGCCACCGAACGAGACGGAGCGTGGGATGAAATTCGTACCAATTTCGAACATCGATAGGAGGACGCAAAGCAGCGACAAAAATGTGCGGAAATTTTTGCACACACCTTTTTGCCTGCTTGCACCATATAATTCCACCACCAACACTTTTGCGAAAGGGGGAGGGGGGGTTCGCCTCTTACTGTCCCCTGGTACGTGCATGATGCCACCAACAATTTTGCCACGCGTTTCCAAATCGAGCGTCGTGTTTTTCTTCTCTTTCTCGCACGTAGTAGTGTGCGCGTTTGCTATCCCACTCGAGCCAGAACTTATCGGCAAATGCAATGGCTAACGGGATCGGTACCGTTATTTGGGAAAAAACCACCGAAAAAGAGGATGGCTTCGTGGCAACGAGTGCGAGCGAGACGGAGCACGGGATGAAATTCGCAGCAACGTCGGTCGCTGACAGCACACACAAAGGAGCACACGCTTCGTCCGTGTGTCGCCGGCTCGTTTTAGGCACCGTCAAAAATGTGATGAAATTTTAGCACCTACGGTTTTCAAAAACTTGCGAAATATGTTCCTTTTTTCAAGGGCTAACAGCAAATTTAGCATAAAACCTACGTTTTCGTGCACTGTACATGCACACGAGCCTACTTAAATTTTTTTTTGCAAAATTGCTACCTAGCTTCCTTTCCCTGTTCGTATGGTGCGTACATCACACGCAAAAGCATTAAACCTCTGGTAGTTTAGTTGCAAAATATGCATAAATATTTGGCGTCATACAATTGGCCAGCTTTGGGAAATTTCCATCACGCGATTGTATGCGTAGCGAGGAAGAACAGAGATGGCAACGCTCGCTCGGATAGTAGAAGTAGTAGTTCGGAGAGAAAATACTCTCGCCACATTCGTTCGGATACAAGATTATATTAGAAGCCGAATGTCCCGCGCTCGGCACAGTCTTCGACTAGCAGCCTGATGGAACGGTTGGTCCGCGCGTCACGGTAGTGCGAATTTATTAGTGTGCGTAAAAGTGGTGTGATACAAGTGGTGTTGAGCAGAGGGGGTCATTTTCAAAATGGCGCCGGCTCATTTCGTCGTTCTACCAGAAGCAGCAAGAGCTCATGTCGAGCAAAAGTGTGCGACGCGACAGCTAGCCTGCGCGCAGGATTATTCGTCGGGCAGTGAAATCCTCCGCGGATTGGACTAAAAAAAATACTTTTCTTTAAAACAACTGTGCTTCCTAATGGTGAAATGTGCGTGTGCGTGTGTGTGAAAAAAAAGGACAATGGACTGCGTTTATCGCGACGGTGCTTCGCTCGGTGCTTCGCTCGGTGCGACGGACAGCGAAATCCTCCGCGGATTCGCACTTAAAATTACTGTTTTTATTAACATAGTTGTTGTTGTTGTTGTTGCTGCTGCTGCTGGTGCAAAGCGTGTGTGTGAAAGTGCTTCGTAGGACTATGGACTGGCCCGATTGCGGCGGTACGTCGCTCGGACGGGTGAAATGCGTGTGCGTGTGTGTGAAAAGAAATGGACTGCGTTCAACGCGACGGTGCTTCGCTCGGTGCTGCGCTCGGTGCTTCGCTCGGTGCTTCGCTCGGTGCGACGGACAGCGAAATCCTCCGCGGATTCGCAATAAAAACTACTGTTTTTATTAACATAGTTGTTGTTGTTGTTGTTGCTGCTGCTGCTGGTGCAAAGCGTGTGTGTGAAAGTGCTTCGTAGGACTATGGACTGGCCCGATTGCGGCGGTACGTCGCTCGGACGGGTGAAATGCGTGTGCGTGTGTGTGAAAGGAAATGGACTGCGTTCAACGCGACGGTGCTTCGCTCGGTGCTGCGCTCGGTGCTTCGCTCGGTGCTTCGCTCGGTGCGACGGACAGCGAAATCCTCCGCGGATTCGCACTTAAAATTACTGTTTTTATTAACATAGTTGTTGTTGTTGTTGTTGCTGCTGCTGCTGGTGCAATGCGTGTGTGTGTGAAAAGCTTCGTAGGACCATGGACTGACCCGATTGCGGCGGTACGTCGCTCGGACGGGTGAAATGTGCGTGTGCCTGTGTGTAAGGACCATGGACTGCGTTAATCGCGACGGTGCTGCGCTCGGTGCTTCGCTCGGTGCTTCGCTCGGTGCTTCGCTCGGTGCGACGGACAGCGAAATCCTCCGCGGATTCGCAATAAAAACTACTGTTTTTATTAACATAGTTGTTGTTGTTGTTGCTGCTGCTGCTGGTGCAAAGCGTGTGTGTGAAAGTGCTTCGTAGGACTATGGACTGGCCCGATTGCGGCGGTACGTCGCTCGGACGGGTGAAATGCGTGTGCGTGTGTGTGAAAGGAAATGGACTGCGTTCATCGCGACGGTGCTGCGCTCGGTGCTGCGCTCGGTGCTTCGCTCGGTGCGACGGACAGCGAAATCCTCCGCGGATTCGCACTTAAAATTACTGTTTTTATTAACATAGTTGTTGTTGTTGTTGCTGCTGCTGCTGGTGCAAAGCGTGTGTGTGAAAGTGCTTCGTAGGACTATGGACTGGCCCGATTGCGGCGGTACGTCGCTCGGACGGGTGAAATGCGTGTGCGTGTGTGTGAAAGGAAATGGACTGCGTTCATCGCGACGGTGCTGCGCTCGGTGCTTCGCTCGGTGCTTCGCTCGGTGCGACGGACAGCGAAATCCTCCGCGGATTCGCAATAAAAACTACTGTTTTTATTAACATAGTTGTTGTTGTTGTTGTTGCTGCTGCTGCTGGTGCAATGCGTGTGTGTGAAAAGCTTCGTAGGACTATGGACTGGCCCGATTGCGGCGGTACGTCGCTCGGACGGGTGAAATGCGTGTGCGTGTGTGTGAAATGAAATGGACTGCGTTCATCCCGACGGTGCTGCGCTCGGTGCTGCGCGCGTTGCTTCGCTCGGTGCTGCGCTCGGTGCTTCGCTCGGTGCTTCGCTCGGTGCGACGGACAGCGAAATCCTCCGCGGATTCGCAATAAAAACTACTGTTTTTATTAACATAGTTGTTGTTGTTGTTGTTGCTGCTGCTGCTGGTGCAATGCGTGTGTGTGAAAAGCTTCGTAGGACTATGGACTGGCCCGATTGCGGCGGTACGTCGCTCGGACGGGTGAAATGCGTGTGCGTGTGTGTGAAATGAAATGGACTGCGTTCATCCCGACGGTGCTGCGCTCGGTGCTGCGCGCGTTGCTTCGCTCGGTGCTGCGCTCGGTGCTTCGCTCGGTGCTTCGCTCGGTGCGACGGACAGCGAAATCCTCCGCGGATTCGCAATAAAAACTACTGTTTTTATTAACATAGTTGTTGTTGTTGTTGTTGCTGCTGCTGCTGGTGCAAAGCGTGTGTGTGAAAAGCTTCGTAGGACTATGGACTGGCCCGATTGCGGCGGTACGTCGCTCGGACGGGTGAAATGCGTGTGCGTGTGTGTGAAATGAAATGGACTGCGTTCATCCCGACGGTGCTGCGCTCGGTGCTGCGCGCGTTGCTGCGCTCGGTGCTTCGCTCGGTGTAAAGGTCGGAAAAGTAAAGCGTTCATATGTGTGCGTTAAAAAACAACGTGTAGTGAAATGGATGGGACTATGTGCTAAGTGAACCGCAATTGCGCATCGTGGGCGCACGGTCGACACTTCAATCTACGGCCGTCAGCGGTTCATCGTCGAAGCAGCGACAGCAGTGCGCGAAGCGGCTCTGGTCGTACCAACGAAGGTAAGTGTATTGCATGATTCATTTCTACGCATGGTTTGGGGATTCGTTGCTTTTCGTTGGTCGATGGAGAAGCGAACTGCGTTGAGCCCGATGCATCGCTCTACGAAGAAACGCGTGGCGTGCTGAAAGTGTTCCTGGAGAATGTTATCCGCGATGCCCGCCATCACCTATACCGAACAGGCCAAGCGAAAACCGTCACCGCGCGATGGATGCAGTGTACGCGCTGAAGCGTCAGGGTCGCTCCTTGTACGGGTTCGGAGGTTCAACTCGCCAGCCAACGCACATTTTGCACTCATCTCAACAAAACGGTCCTTATCAGGACCACACATTTGCGTGAAAATTCTTTCCATCACAATTCTTTTCTAATGATTCCAATGATTCATTCCATAGTACCAGTCTTTTTGAAGACTAACATTACATATTTGACGTGCTTGGGCGTCTGGCTGAACTTACTGCATCCGAAAAATAGCAGCAAACGTTACTGCAGTGCAGGAATAAATTTTGGCGTAAAATATAAAGTGGATTAAATATGCCCTCGTGCCCTCGTGAGAAAGAGGATGCTCTCATGCCACCGAACGAGACGGAGCGTGGGATGAAATTCGTACCAATTTCGAACATCGATAGGAGGACGCAAAGCAGCGACAAAAATGTGCGGAAATTTTTGCACACACCTTTTTGCCTGCTTGCACCATATAATTCCACCACCAACACTTTTGCGAAAGGGGGAGGGGGGGTTCGCCTCTTACTGTCCCCTGGTACGTGCATGATGCCACCAACAATTTTGCCACGCGTTTCCAAATCGAGCGTCGTGTTTTTCTTCTCTTTCTCGCACGTAGTAGTGTGCGCGTTTGCTATCCCACTCGAGCCAGAACTTATCGGCAAATGCAATGGCTAACGGGATCGGTACCGTTATTTGGGAAAAAACCACCGAAAAAGAGGATGGCTTCGTGGCAACGAGTGCGAGCGAGACGGAGCACGGGATGAAATTCGCAGCAACGTCGGTCGCTGACAGCACACACAAAGGAGCACACGCTTCGTCCGTGTGTCGCCGGCTCGTTTTAGGCACCGTCAAAAATGTGATGAAATTTTAGCACCTACGGTTTTCAAAAACTTGCGAAATATGTTCCTTTTTTCAAGGGCTAACAGCAAATTTAGCATAAAACCTACGTTTTCGTGCACTGTACATGCACACGAGCCTACTTAAATTTTTTTTTGCAAAATTGCTACCTAGCTTCCTTTCCCTGTTCGTATGGTGCGTACATCACACGCAAAAGCATTAAACCTCTGGTAGTTTAGTTGCAAAATATGCATAAATATTTGGCGTCATACAATTGGCTTTGGGAAATTTCCATCACGCGATTGTATGCATAGCGAGGAAGAACAGAGATGGCAACGCTCGCTCGGATAGTAGTAGTAGTAGTTCGGAGAGAAAATACTCTCGCCACATTCGTTCGGATACAAGATTATATTAGAAGCCGAATGTCCCGCGCTCGGCACAGTCTTCGACTAGCAGCCTGATGGAACGGTTGGTCCGCGCGTCACGGTAGTGCGAATTTATTAGTGTGCGTAAAAGTGGTGTGATACAAGTGGTGTTGAGCAGAGGGGGTCATTTTCAAAATGGCGCCGGCTCATTTCGTCGTTCAACCAGAAGCAGCAAGAGCTCATGTCGAGCAAAAGTGTGCGACGCGACAGCTAGCCTGCGCGCAGGATTATTCGTCGGGCAGTGAAATCCTCCGCGGATTGGACTAAAAAAAATACTTTTCTTTAAAACAACTGTGCTTCCTAATGGTGAAATGTGCGTGTGCGTGTGTGTGAAAAGAAATGGACTGTGTTAATCGCAACGGTGCTGCGCTCCGTGCTGCGCGCGTTGCTGCGCTCGGTGCTGCGCTCGGTGCTTCGCTCGGTGCGACGGACAGCGAAATCCTCCGCGGATTCGCAATAAAAACTACTGTTTTTATTAACATAGTTGTTGTTGTTGTTGTTGCTGCTGCTGCTGGTGCAATGCGTGTGTGTGAAAGTGCTTCGTAGGACTATGGACTGGCCCGATTGCGGCGGTACGTCGCTCGGACGGGTGAAATGTGCGTGTGCGTGTGTGTGAAAGGAAATGGACTGCGTTCATCGCGACGGTGCTGCGCTCGGTGCTGCGCTCGGTGCTTCGCTCGGTGCGACGGACAGCGAAATCCTCCGCGGATTCGCACTTAAAACTACTGTTTTTATTAACATAGTTGTTGTTGTTGTTGCTGCTGCTGCTGGTGCAAAGCGTGTGTGTGAAAGTGCTTCGTAGGACTATGGACTGGCCCGATTGCGGCGGTACGTCGCTCGGACGGGTGAAATGCGTGTGCGTGTGTGTGAAAAGAAATGGACTGCGTTCATCCCGACGGTGCTTCGCTCGGTGCTGCGCGCGTTGCTGCGCTCGGTGCTGCGCTCGGTGCTTCGCTCGGTGCGACGGACAGCGAAATCCTCCGCGGATTCGCACTAAAAACTACTGTTTTTATTAACATAGTTGTTGTTGTTGTTGTTGCTGCTGCTGCTGGTGTAAAGCGTGTGTGTGAAAGTGCTTCGTAGGACTATGGACTGGCCCGATTGCGGCGGTACGTCGCTCGGACGGGTGAAATGCGTGTGCGTGTGTGTGAAAGGAAATGGACTGCGTTCATCGCGACGGTGCTGCGCTCGGTGCTGCGCTCGGTGCTTCGCTCGGTGCGACGGACAGCGAAATCCTCCGCGGATTCGCACTTAAAACTACTGTTTTTATTAACATAGTTGTTGTTGTTGTTGCTGCTGCTGCTTGTGCAAAGCGTGTGTGTGAAAGTGCTTCGTAGGACTATGGACTGGCCCGATTGCGGCGGTACGTCGCTCGGACGGGTGAAATGTGTGTGCGTGTGTGTGAAAGGAAATGGACTGCGTTCATCCCGACGGTGCTGCGCTCGGTGCTGCGCGCGTTGCTGCGCTCGGTGCTGCGCGCGTTGCTGCGCTCGGTGCTGCGCTCGGTGCTTCGCTCGGTGCTGCGCTCGGTGTAAAGGTCGGAAAAGTAAAGCGTTCATATGTGTGCGTTAAAAAACAACGTGTAGTGAAATGGATGGGACTCTGTGCTAAGTGAACCGCAATTGCGCATCGTGGGCGCACGGTCGACACTTCAATCTGCGGCCGCCAGCGGTTCATCGTCGAAGCAGCGACAGCAGTGCGTGAAGCGGCTCTGGTCGTACCAACGAAGGTAAGTGTATTGCATGATTCATTTCTACGCATGGTTTGGGGATTCGTTGCTTTACGTTGGTCGATGGAGAAGCGAACTGCGTTGAGCCCGATGCATCGCTCTGCGAAGAAACGCGTGGCGTGCTGAAAGTGTTCCTGGAGAATGTTATCCGCGATGCCCGCCATCACCTATACCGAACAGGCCAAGCGAAAACCGTCACCGCGCGATGGATGCAGTGTACGCGCTGAAGCGTCAGGGTCGCTCCTTGTACGGGTTCGGAGGTTCGACTGGCCAGCCAACGCACATTTTGCACTCATCTCAACAAAACGGTCCTTATCAGGACCACACATTTGCGTGAAAATTCTTTCCATCACAATTCTTTTCTAATGATTCCAATGATTCATTCCATAGTACCAGTCTTTTTGAAGACTAACATTACATATTTGACGTGCTTGGGCGTCTGGCTGAACTTACTGCATCCGAAAAATAGCAGTAAACGTTACTGCAGTGCAGGAATAAATTTTGGCGTAAAATATAAAGTGGATTAAACATGCCCTCGTGCCCTCGTGAGAAAGAGGATGCCCTCATGCCACCGAACGAGACGGAGCGTGGGATGAAATTCGTACCAATTTCGAACATCGATAGGAGGACGCAAAGCAGCGACAAAAATGTGCGGAAATTTTTGCACACACCTTTTTGCCTGCTTGCACCATATAATTCCACCACCAACACTTTTGCGAAAGGGGGAGGGGGGGTTCGCCTCTTACTGTCCCCTGGTACGTGCATGATGCCACCAACAATTTTGCCACGCGTTTCCAAATCGAGCGTCGTGTTTTTCTTCTCTTTCTCGCACGTAGTAGTGTGCGCGTTTGCTATCCCACTCGAGCCAGAACTTATCGGCAAATGCAATGGCTAACGGGATCGGTACCGTTATTTGGGAAAAAACCACCGAAAAAGAGGATGGCTTCGTGGCAACGAGTGCGAGCGAGACGGAGCACGGGATGAAATTCGCAGCAACGTCGGTCGCTGACAGCACACACAAAGGAGCACACGCTTCGTCCGTGTGTCGCCGGCTCGTTTTAGGCACCGTCAAAAATGTGATGAAATTTTTGCACCTACGGTTTTCAAAAACTTGCGAAATATGTTCCTTTTTTCAAGGGCTAACAGCAAATTTAGCATAAAACCTACGTTTTCGTGCACTGTACATGCACACGAGCCTACTTAATTTTTTTTTTGCAAAATTGCTACCTAGCTTCCTTTCCCTGTTCGTATGGTGCGTACATCACACGCAAAAGCATTAAACCTCTGGTAGTTTAGTTGCAAAATATGCATAAATATTTGGCGTCATACAATTGGCTTTGGGAAATTTCCATCACGCGATTGTATGCGTAGCGAGGAAGAACAGAGATGGCAACGCTCGCTCGGATAGTAGTAGTAGTAGTTCGGAGAGAAAATACTCTCGCCACATTCGTTCGGATACAAGATTATATTAGAAGCCGAATGTCCCGCGCTCGGCACAGTCTTCGACTAGCAGCCTGATGGAACGGTTGGTCCGCGCGTCACGGTAGTGCGAATTTATTAGTGTGCGTAAAAGTGGTGTGATACAAGTGGTGTTGAGCAGAGGGGGTCATTTTCAAAATGGCGCCGGCTCATTTCGTCGTTCTACCAGAAGCAGCAAGAGCTCATGTCGAGCAAAAGTGTGCGACGCGACAGCTAGCCTGCGCGCAGGATTATTCGTCGGGCAGTGAAATCCTCCGCGGATTGGACTAAAAAAAATACTTTTCTTTAAAACAACTGTGCTTCCTAATGGTGAAATGTGCGTGTGCGTGTGTGTGAAAAAAAAGGACAATGGACTGTGTTAATCGCAACGGTGCTGCGCTCCGTGCTGCGCGCGTTGCTGCGCTCGGTGCGTCGGACAGCGAAATCCTCCGCGGATTCGCACTTAAAATTACTGTTTTTATTAACATAGTTGTTGTTGTTGTTGTTGCTGCTGCTGCTGGTGCAATGCGTGTGTGTGTGAAAAGCTTCGTAGGACCATGGACTGACCCGATTGCGGCGGTACGTCGCTCGGACGGGTGAAATGTGCGTGTGCCTGTGTGTAAGGACCATGGACTGCGTTAATCGCGACGGTGCTGCGCTCGGTGCTGCGCGCGTTGCTTCGCTCGGTGCTTCGCTCGGTGCGACGGACAGCGAAATCCTCCGCGGATTCGCAATAAAAACTACTGTTTTTATAAACATAGTTGTTGTTGTTGTTGTTGCTGCTGCTGCTGGTGCAATGCGTGTGTGTGAAAAGCTTCGTAGGACTATGGACTGGCCCGATTGCGGCGGTACGTCGCTCGGACGGGTGAAATGCGTGTGCGTGTGTGTGAAATGAAATGGACTGCGTTCATCCCGACGGTGCTGCGCTCGGTGCTGCGCGCGTTGCTTCGCTCGGTGCTGCGCTCGGTGCTTCGCTCGGTGCTTCGCTCGGTGCGACGGACAGCGAAATCCTCCGCGGATTCGCAATAAAAACTACTGTTTTTATTAACATAGTTGTTGTTGTTGTTGTTGCTGCTGCTGCTGGTGCAATGCGTGTGTGTGAAAAGCTTCGTAGGACTATGGACTGGCCCGATTGCGGCGGTACGTCGCTCGGACGGGTGAAATGCGTGTGCGTGTGTGTGAAATGAAATGGACTGCGTTCATCCCGACGGTGCTGCGCTCGGTGCTGCGCGCGTTGCTTCGCTCGGTGCTGCGCTCGGTGCTTCGCTCGGTGCTTCGCTCGGTGCGACGGACAGCGAAATCCTCCGCGGATTCGCAATAAAAACTACTGTTTTTATTAACATAGTTGTTGTTGTTGTTGTTGCTGCTGCTGCTGGTGCAAAGCGTGTGTGTGAAAAGCTTCGTAGGACTATGGACTGGCCCGATTGCGGCGGTACGTCGCTCGGACGGGTGAAATGCGTGTGCGTGTGTGTGAAATGAAATGGACTGCGTTCATCCCGACGGTGCTGCGCTCGGTGCTGCGCGCGTTGCTGCGCTCGGTGCTTCGCTCGGTGTAAAGGTCGGAAAAGTAAAGCGTTCATATGTGTGCGTTAAAAAACAACGTGTAGTGAAATGGATGGGACTATGTGCTAAGTGAACCGCAATTGCGCATCGTGGGCGCACGGTCGACACTTCAATCTACGGCCGTCAGCGGTTCATCGTCGAAGCAGCGACAGCAGTGCGCGAAGCGGCTCTGGTCGTACCAACGAAGGTAAGTGTATTGCATGATTCATTTCTACGCATGGTTTGGGGATTCGTTGCTTTTCGTTGGTCGATGGAGAAGCGAACTGCGTTGAGCCCGATGCATCGCTCTACGAAGAAACGCGTGGCGTGCTGAAAGTGTTCCTGGAGAATGTTATCCGCGATGCCCGCCATCACCTATACCGAACAGGCCAAGCGAAAACCGTCACCGCGCGATGGATGCAGTGTACGCGCTGAAGCGTCAGGGTCGCTCCTTGTACGGGTTCGGAGGTTCAACTCGCCAGCCAACGCACATTTTGCACTCATCTCAACAAAACGGTCCTTATCAGGACCACACATTTGCGTGAAAATTCTTTCCATCACAATTCTTTTCTAATGATTCCAATGATTCATTCCATAGTACCAGTCTTTTTGAAGACTAACATTACATATTTGACGTGCTTGGGCGTCTGGCTGAACTTACTGCATCCGAAAAATAGCAGCAAACGTTACTGCAGTGCAGGAATAAATTTTGGCGTAAAATATAAAGTGGATTAAATATGCCCTCGTGCCCTCGTGAGAAAGAGGATGCTCTCATGCCACCGAACGAGACGGAGCGTGGGATGAAATTCGTACCAATTTCGAACATCGATAGGAGGACGCAAAGCAGCGACAAAAATGTGCGGAAATTTTTGCACACACCTTTTTGCCTGCTTGCACCATATAATTCCACCACCAACACTTTTGCGAAAGGGGGAGGGGGGGTTCGCCTCTTACTGTCCCCTGGTACGTGCATGATGCCACCAACAATTTTGCCACGCGTTTCCAAATCGAGCGTCGTGTTTTTCTTCTCTTTCTCGCACGTAGTAGTGTGCGCGTTTGCTATCCCACTCGAGCCAGAACTTATCGGCAAATGCAATGGCTAACGGGATCGGTACCGTTATTTGGGAAAAAACCACCGAAAAAGAGGATGGCTTCGTGGCAACGAGTGCGAGCGAGACGGAGCACGGGATGAAATTCGCAGCAACGTCGGTCGCTGACAGCACACACAAAGGAGCACACGCTTCGTCCGTGTGTCGCCGGCTCGTTTTAGGCACCGTCAAAAATGTGATGAAATTTTAGCACCTACGGTTTTCAAAAACTTGCGAAATATGTTCCTTTTTTCAAGGGCTAACAGCAAATTTAGCATAAAACCTACGTTTTCGTGCACTGTACATGCACACGAGCCTACTTAAATTTTTTTTTGCAAAATTGCTACCTAGCTTCCTTTCCCTGTTCGTATGGTGCGTACATCACACGCAAAAGCATTAAACCTCTGGTAGTTTAGTTGCAAAATATGCATAAATATTTGGCGTCATACAATTGGCTTTGGGAAATTTCCATCACGCGATTGTATGCATAGCGAGGAAGAACAGAGATGGCAACGCTCGCTCGGATAGTAGTAGTAGTAGTTCGGAGAGAAAATACTCTCGCCACATTCGTTCGGATACAAGATTATATTAGAAGCCGAATGTCCCGCGCTCGGCACAGTCTTCGACTAGCAGCCTGATGGAACGGTTGGTCCGCGCGTCACGGTAGTGCGAATTTATTAGTGTGCGTAAAAGTGGTGTGATACAAGTGGTGTTGAGCAGAGGGGGTCATTTTCAAAATGGCGCCGGCTCATTTCGTCGTTCTACCAGAAGCAGCAAGAGCTCATGTCGAGCAAAAGTGTGCGACGCGACAGCTAGCCTGCGCGCAGGATTATTCGTCGGGCAGTGAAATCCTCCGCGGATTGGACTAAAAAAAATACTTTTCTTTAAAACAACTGTGCTTCCTAATGGTGAAATGTGCGTGTGCGTGTGTGTGAAAAAAAAGGACAATGGACTGTGTTAATCGCAACGGTGCTGCGCTCCGTGCTGCGCGCGTTGCTGCGCTCGGTGCTGCGCTCGGTGCTTCGCTCGGTGCGACGGACAGCGAAATCCTCCGCGGATTCGCAATAAAAACTACTGTTTTTATTAACATAGTTGTTGTTGTTGTTGTTGCTGCTGCTGCTGGTGCAAAGCGTGTGTGTGAAAGTGCTTCGTAGGACTATGGACTGGCCCGATTGCGGCGGTACGTCGCTCGGACGGGTGAAATGCGTGTGCGTGTGTGTGAAAGGAAATGGACTGCGTTCATCGCGACGGTGCTGCGCTCGGTGCTGCGCTCGGTGCTTCGCTCGGTGCGACGGACAGCGAAATCCTCCGCGGATTCGCACTTAAAATTACTGTTTTTATTAACATAGTTGTTGTTGTTGTTGCTGCTGCTGCTGGTGCAAAGCGTGTGTGTGAAAGTGCTTCGTAGGACTATGGACTGGCCCGATTGCGGCGGTACGTCGCTCGGACGGGTGAAATGCGTGTGCGTGTGTGTGAAAAGAAATGGACTGCGTTCATCCCGACGGTGCTTCGCTCGGTGCTGCGCGCGTTGCTGCGCTCGGTGCTGCGCTCGGTGCTTCGCTCGGTGCGACGGACAGCGAAATCCTCCGCGGATTCGCACTAAAAACTACTGTTTTTATTAACATAGTTGTTGTTGTTGTTGTTGCTGCTGCTGCTGGTGCAAAGCGTGTGTGTGAAAGTGCTTCGTAGGACTATGGACTGGCCCGATTGCGGCGGTACGTCGCTCGGACGGGTGAAATGCGTGTGCGTGTGTGTGAAAGGAAATGGACTGCGTTCATCGCGACGGTGCTGCGCTCGGTGCTGCGCTCGGTGCTTCGCTCGGTGCGACGGACAGCGAAATCCTCCGCGGATTCGCACTTAAAATTACTGTTTTTATTAACATAGTTGTTGTTGTTGTTGCTGCTGCTGCTGGTGCAAAGCGTGTGTGTGAAAGTGCTTCGTAGGACTATGGACTGGCCCGATTGCGGCGGTACGTCGCTCGGACGGGTGAAATGTGCGTGCGTGTGTGTGAAAAGAAATGGACTGCGTTCATCCCGACGGTGCTGCGCTCGGTGCTGCGCGCGTTGCTGCGCTCGGTGCTGCGCGCGTTGCTGCGCTCGGTGCTGCGCTCGGTGCTTCGCTCGGTGCTGCGCTCGGTGTAAAGGTCGGAAAAGTAAAGCGTTCATATGTGTGCGTTAAAAAACAACGTGTAGTGAAATGGATGGGACTCTGTGCTAAGTGAACCGCAATTGCGCATCGTGGGCGCACGGTCGACACTTCAATCTGCGGCCGTCAGCGGTTCATCGTCGAAGCAGCGACAGCAGTGCGTGAAGCGGCTCTGGTCGTACCAACGAAGGTAAGTGTATTGCATGATTCATTTCTACGCATGGTTTGGGGATTCGTTGCTTTACGTTGGTCGATGGAGAAGCGAACTGCGTTGAGCCCGATGCTTCGCTCTACGAAGAAACGCGTGGCGTGCTGAAAGTGTTCCTGGAGAATGTTATCCGCGATGCCCGCCATCACCAATACCGAACAGGCCAAGCGAAAACCGTCACCGCGCGATGGATGCAGTGTACGCGCTGAAGCGTCAGGGTCGCTCCTTGTACGGGTTCGGAGGTTCGACTGGCCAGCCAACGCACATTTTGCACTCATCTCAACAAAACGGTCCTTATCAGGACCACACATTTGCGTGAAAATTCTTTCCATCACAATTCTTTTCTAATGATTCCAATGATTCATTCCATAGTACCAGTCTTTTTGAAGACTAACATTACATATTTGACGTGCTTGGGCGTCTGGCTGAACTTACTGCATCCGAAAAATAGCAGTAAACGTTACTGCAGTGCAGGAATAAATTTTGGCGTAAAATATAAAGTGGATTAAACATGCCCTCGTGCCCTCGTGAGAAAGAGGATGCCCTCATGCCACCGAACGAGACGGAGCGTGGGATGAAATTCGTACCAATTTCGAACATCGATAGGAGGACGCAAAGCAGCGACAAAAATGTGCGGAAATTTTTGCACACACCTTTTTGCCTACTTGCACCATATAATTCCACCACCAACACTTTTGCGAAAGGGGGAGGGGGGGTTCGCCTCTTACTGTCCCCTGGTACGTGCATGATGCCACCAACAATTTTGCCACGCGTTTCCAAATCGAGCGTCGTGTTTTTCTTCTCTTTCTCGCACGTAGTAGTGTGCGCGTTTGCTATCCCACTCGAGCCAGAACTTATCGGCAAATGCAATGGCTAACGGGATCGGTACCGTTATTTGGGAAAAAACCACCGAAAAAGAGGATGGCTTCGTGGCAACGAGTGCGAGCGAGACGGAGCACGGGATGAAATTCGCAGCAACGTCGGTCGCTGACAGCACACACAAAGGAGCACACGCTTCGTCCGTGTGTCGCCGGCTCGTTTTAGGCACCGTCAAAAATGTGATGAAATTTTTGCACCTACGGTTTTCAAAAACTTGCGAAATATGTTCCTTTTTTCAAGGGCTAACAGCAAATTTAGCATAAAACCTACGTTTTCGTGCACTGTACATGCACACGAGCCTACTTAATTTTTTTTTTGCAAAATTGCTACCTAGCTTCCTTTCCCTGTTCGTATGGTGCGTACATCACACGCAAAAGCATTAAACCTCTGGTAGTTTAGTTGCAAAATATGCATAAATATTTGGCGTCATACAATTGGCTTTGGGAAATTTCCATCACGCGATTGTATGCGTAGCGAGGAAGAACAGAGATGGCAACGCTCGCTCGGATAGTAGTAGTAGTAGTTCGGAGAGAAAATACTCTCGCCACATTCGTTCGGATACAAGATTATATTAGAAGCCGAATGTCCCGCGCTCGGCACAGTCTTCGACTAGCAGCCTGATGGAACGGTTGGTCCGCGCGTCACGGTAGTGCGAATTTATTAGTGTGCGTAAAAGTGGTGTGATACAAGTGGTGTTGAGCAGAGGGGGTCATTTTCAAAATGGCGCCGGCTCATTTCGTCGTTCTACCAGAAGCAGCAAGAGCTCATGTCGAGCAAAAGTGTGCGACGCGACAGCTAGCCTGCGCGCAGGATTATTCGTCGGGCAGTGAAATCCTCCGCGGATTGGACTAAAAAAAATACTTTTCTTTAAAACAACTGTGCTTCCTAATGGTGAAATGTGCGTGTGCGTGTGTGTGAAAAAAAAGGACAATGGACTGTGTTAATCGCAACGGTGCTGCGCTCCGTGCTGCGCGCGTTGCTGCGCTCGGTGCGTCGGACAGCGAAATCCTCCGCGGATTCGCACTTAAAATTACTGTTTTTATTAACATAGTTGTTGTTGTTGTTGTTGCTGCTGCTGCTGGTGCAATGCGTGTGTGTGTGAAAAGCTTCGTAGGACCATGGACTGACCCGATTGCGGCGGTACGTCGCTCGGACGGGTGAAATGTGCGTGTGCCTGTGTGTAAGGACCATGGACTGCGTTAATCGCGACGGTGCTGCGCTCGGTGCTTCGCTCGGTGCTTCGCTCGGTGCTTCGCTCGGTGCGACGGACAGCGAAATCCTCCGCGGATTCGCAATAAAAACTACTGTTTTTATTAACATAGTTGTTGTTGTTGTTGTTGCTGCTGCTGCTGGTGCAAAGCGTGTGTGTGAAAGTGCTTCGTAGGACTATGGACTGGCCCGATTGCGGCGGTACGTCGCTCGGACGGGTGAAATGCGTGTGCGTGTGTGTGAAAAGAAATGGACTGCGTTCATCGCAACGGTGCTTCGCTCGGTGCTGCGCTCGGTGCTTCGCTCGGTGCGACGGACAGCGAAATCCTCCGCGGATTCGCACTTAAAATTACTGTTTTTATTAACATAGTTGTTGTTGTTGTTGCTGCTGCTGCTGGTGCAAAGCGTGTGTGTGAAAGTGCTTCGTAGGACTATGGACTGGCCCGATTGCGGCGGTACGTCGCTCGGACGGGTGAAATGCGTGTGCGTGTGTGTGAAAGGAAATGGACTGCGTTCATCGCGACGGTGCTGCGCTCGGTGCTTCGCTCGGTGCTTCGCTCGGTGCGACGGACAGCGAAATCCTCCGCGGATTCGCAATAAAAACTACTGTTTTTATTAACATAGTTGTTGTTGTTGTTGTTGCTGCTGCTGCTGGTGCAATGCGTGTGTGTGAAAAGCTTCGTAGGACTATGGACTGGCCCGATTGCGGCGGTACGTCGCTCGGACGGGTGAAATGCGTGTGCGTGTGTGTGAAAAGAAATGGACTGCGTTCATCCCGACGGTGCTGCGCTCGGTGCTGCGCGCGTTGCTGCGCTCGGTGCTTCGCTCGGTGTAAAGGTCGGAAAAGTAAAGCGTTCATATGTGTGCGTTAAAAAACAACGTGTAGTGAAATGGATGGGACTATGTGCTAAGTGAACCGCAATTGCGCATCGTGGGCGCACGGTCGACACTTCAATCTACGGCCGTCAGCGGTTCATCGTCGAAGCAGCGACAGCAGTGCGCGAAGCGGCTCTGGTCGTACCAACGAAGGTAAGTGTATTGCATGATTCATTTCTACGCATGGTTTGGGGATTCGTTGCTTTTCGTTGGTCGATGGAGAAGCGAACTGCGTTGAGCCCGATGCATCGCTCTACGAAGAAACGCGTGGCGTGCTGAAAGTGTTCCTGGAGAATGTTATCCGCGATGCCCGCCATCACCTATACCGAACAGGCCAAGCGAAAACCGTCACCGCGCGATGGATGCAGTGTACGCGCTGAAGCGTCAGGGTCGCTCCTTGTACGGGTTCGGAGGTTCAACTCGCCAGCCAACGCACATTTTGCACTCATCTCAACAAAACGGTCCTTATCAGGACCACACATTTGCGTGAAAATTCTTTCCATCACAATTCTTTTCTAATGATTCCAATGATTCATTCCATAGTACCAGTCTTTTTGAAGACTAACATTACATATTTGACGTGCTTGGGCGTCTGGCTGAACTTACTGCATCCGAAAAATAGCAGCAAACGTTACTGCAGTGCAGGAATAAATTTTGGCGTAAAATATAAAGTGGATTAAATATGCCCTCGTGCCCTCGTGAGAAAGAGGATGCTCTCATGCCACCGAACGAGACGGAGCGTGGGATGAAATTCGTACCAATTTCGAACATCGATAGGAGGACGCAAAGCAGCGACAAAAATGTGCGGAAATTTTTGCACACACCTTTTTGCCTGCTTGCACCATATAATTCCACCACCAACACTTTTGCGAAAGGGGGAGGGGGGGTTCGCCTCTTACTGTCCCCTGGTACGTGCATGATGCCACCAACAATTTTGCCACGCGTTTCCAAATCGAGCGTCGTGTTTTTCTTCTCTTTCTCGCACGTAGTAGTGTGCGCGTTTGCTATCCCACTCGAGCCAGAACTTATCGGCAAATGCAATGGCTAACGGGATCGGTACCGTTATTTGGGAAAAAACCACCGAAAAAGAGGATGGCTTCGTGGCAACGAGTGCGAGCGAGACGGAGCACGGGATGAAATTCGCAGCAACGTCGGTCGCTGACAGCACACACAAAGGAGCACACGCTTCGTCCGTGTGTCGCCGGCTCGTTTTAGGCACCGTCAAAAATGTGATGAAATTTTTGCACACACTTTTTTGCCTACTTGCTACATATAATTCCACCACCAACACTTTTGCGAAAGGGGGGGGGGGGGTTCGCCTCTTACTGTCCCCTGGTACGTGCATGATGCCACCAACAATTTTGCCACGCGTTTCCAAATCGAGCGTCGTGTTTGTCTTCTCTTTCTCGCACGTAGTAGTGTGCGCGTTTGCTATCCCACTCGAGCCAGAACTTATCGGCAAATGCAATGGCTAACGGGATCGGTACCGTTATTTGGAAAAAACCACCGAAAACGAGGATGGCTTCGTGGCAACGAGTGCGAGCGAGACGGAGCACGGGATGAAATTCGCAGCAACGTCGGTCGCTGACAGCACACACAAAGGAGCACACGCTTCGTCCGTGTGTCGCCGGCTCGTTTTAGGCACCGTCAAAAATGTGATGAAATTTTAGCACCTACGGTTTTCAAAAACTTGCGAAATATGTTCCTTTTTTCAAGGGCTAACAGCAAATTTAGCATAAAACCTACGTTTTCGTGCACTGTACATGCACACGAGCCTACTTAAATTTTTTTTTGCAAAATTGCTACCTAGCTTCCTTTCCCTGTTCGTATGGTGCGTACATCACACGCAAAAGCATTAAACCTCTGGTAGTTTAGTTGCAAAATATGCATAAATATTTGGCGTCATACAATTGGCCAGCTTTGGGAAATTTCCATCACGCGATTGTATGCGTAGCGAGGAAGAACAGAGATGGCAACGCTCGCTCGGATAGTAGAAGTAGTAGTTCGGAGAGAAAATACTCTCGCCACATTCGTTCGGATACAAGATTATATTAGAAGCCGAATGTCCCGCGCTCGGCACAGTCTTCGACTAGCAGCCTGATGGAACGGTTGGTCCGCGCGTCACGGTAGTGCGAATTTATTAGTGTGCGTAAAAGTGGTGTGATACAAGTGGTGTTGAGCAGAGGGGGTCATTTTCAAAATGGCGCCGGCTCATTTCGTCGTTCTACCAGAAGCAGCAAGAGCTCATGTCGAGCAAAAGTGTGCGACGCGACAGCTAGCCTGCGCGCAGGATTATTCGTCGGGCAGTGAAATCCTCCGCGGATTGGACTAAAAAAAATACTTTTCTTTAAAACAACTGTGCTTCCTAATGGTGAAATGTGCGTGTGCGTGTGTGTGAAAAAAAAGGACAATGGACTGCGTTTATCGCGACGGTGCTTCGCTCGGTGCTTCGCTCGGTGCGACGGACAGCGAAATCCTCCGCGGATTCGCACTTAAAATTACTGTTTTTATTAACATAGTTGTTGTTGTTGTTGTTGCTGCTGCTGCTGGTGCAAAGCGTGTGTGTGAAAGTGCTTCGTAGGACTATGGACTGGCCCGATTGCGGCGGTACGTCGCTCGGACGGGTGAAATGCGTGTGCGTGTGTGTGAAAAGAAATGGACTGCGTTCAACGCGACGGTGCTTCGCTCGGTGCTGCGCTCGGTGCTTCGCTCGGTGCTTCGCTCGGTGCGACGGACAGCGAAATCCTCCGCGGATTCGCAATAAAAACTACTGTTTTTATTAACATAGTTGTTGTTGTTGTTGTTGCTGCTGCTGCTGGTGCAAAGCGTGTGTGTGAAAGTGCTTCGTAGGACTATGGACTGGCCCGATTGCGGCGGTACGTCGCTCGGACGGGTGAAATGCGTGTGCGTGTGTGTGAAAGGAAATGGACTGCGTTCATCGCGACGGTGCTGCGCTCGGTGCTGCGCTCGGTGCTTCGCTCGGTGCTTCGCTCGGTGCGACGGACAGCGAAATCCTCCGCGGATTCGCACTTAAAATTACTGTTTTTATTAACATAGTTGTTGTTGTTGTTGTTGCTGCTGCTGCTGGTGCAATGCGTGTGTGTGTGAAAAGCTTCGTAGGACCATGGACTGACCCGATTGCGGCGGTACGTCGCTCGGACGGGTGAAATGTGCGTGTGCCTGTGTGTAAGGACCATGGACTGCGTTAATCGCGACGGTGCTGCGCTCGGTGCTTCGCTCGGTGCTTCGCTCGGTGCTTCGCTCGGTGCGACGGACAGCGAAATCCTCCGCGGATTCGCAATAAAAACTACTGTTTTTATTAACATAGTTGTTGTTGTTGTTGCTGCTGCTGCTGGTGCAAAGCGTGTGTGTGAAAGTGCTTCGTAGGACTATGGACTGGCCCGATTGCGGCGGTACGTCGCTCGGACGGGTGAAATGCGTGTGCGTGTGTGTGAAAGGAAATGGACTGCGTTCATCGCGACGGTGCTGCGCTCGGTGCTGCGCTCGGTGCTTCGCTCGGTGCGACGGACAGCGAAATCCTCCGCGGATTCGCACTTAAAATTACTGTTTTTATTAACATAGTTGTTGTTGTTGTTGCTGCTGCTGCTGGTGCAAAGCGTGTGTGTGAAAGTGCTTCGTAGGACTATGGACTGGCCCGATTGCGGCGGTACGTCGCTCGGACGGGTGAAATGCGTGTGCGTGTGTGTGAAAGGAAATGGACTGCGTTCATCGCGACGGTGCTGCGCTCGGTGCTTCGCTCGGTGCTTCGCTCGGTGCGACGGACAGCGAAATCCTCCGCGGATTCGCAATAAAAACTACTGTTTTTATTAACATAGTTGTTGTTGTTGTTGTTGCTGCTGCTGCTGGTGCAATGCGTGTGTGTGAAAAGCTTCGTAGGACTATGGACTGGCCCGATTGCGGCGGTACGTCGCTCGGACGGGTGAAATGCGTGTGCGTGTGTGTGAAATGAAATGGACTGCGTTCATCCCGACGGTGCTGCGCTCGGTGCTGCGCGCGTTGCTTCGCTCGGTGCTGCGCTCGGTGCTTCGCTCGGTGCTTCGCTCGGTGCGACGGACAGCGAAATCCTCCGCGGATTCGCAATAAAAACTACTGTTTTTATTAACATAGTTGTTGTTGTTGTTGTTGCTGCTGCTGCTGGTGCAATGCGTGTGTGTGAAAAGCTTCGTAGGACTATGGACTGGCCCGATTGCGGCGGTACGTCGCTCGGACGGGTGAAATGCGTGTGCGTGTGTGTGAAATGAAATGGACTGCGTTCATCCCGACGGTGCTGCGCTCGGTGCTGCGCGCGTTGCTTCGCTCGGTGCTGCGCTCGGTGCTTCGCTCGGTGCTTCGCTCGGTGCGACGGACAGCGAAATCCTCCGCGGATTCGCAATAAAAACTACTGTTTTTATTAACATAGTTGTTGTTGTTGTTGTTGCTGCTGCTGCTGGTGCAAAGCGTGTGTGTGAAAAGCTTCGTAGGACTATGGACTGGCCCGATTGCGGCGGTACGTCGCTCGGACGGGTGAAATGCGTGTGCGTGTGTGTGAAATGAAATGGACTGCGTTCATCCCGACGGTGCTGCGCTCGGTGCTGCGCGCGTTGCTGCGCTCGGTGCTTCGCTCGGTGTAAAGGTCGGAAAAGTAAAGCGTTCATATGTGTGCGTTAAAAAACAACGTGTAGTGAAATGGATGGGACTATGTGCTAAGTGAACCGCAATTGCGCATCGTGGGCGCACGGTCGACACTTCAATCTACGGCCGTCAGCGGTTCATCGTCGAAGCAGCGACAGCAGTGCGCGAAGCGGCTCTGGTCGTACCAACGAAGGTAAGTGTATTGCATGATTCATTTCTACGCATGGTTTGGGGATTCGTTGCTTTTCGTTGGTCGATGGAGAAGCGAACTGCGTTGAGCCCGATGCATCGCTCTACGAAGAAACGCGTGGCGTGCTGAAAGTGTTCCTGGAGAATGTTATCCGCGATGCCCGCCATCACCTATACCGAACAGGCCAAGCGAAAACCGTCACCGCGCGATGGATGCAGTGTACGCGCTGAAGCGTCAGGGTCGCTCCTTGTACGGGTTCGGAGGTTCAACTCGCCAGCCAACGCACATTTTGCACTCATCTCAACAAAACGGTCCTTATCAGGACCACACATTTGCGTGAAAATTCTTTCCATCACAATTCTTTTCTAATGATTCCAATGATTCATTCCATAGTACCAGTCTTTTTGAAGACTAACATTACATATTTGACGTGCTTGGGCGTCTGGCTGAACTTACTGCATCCGAAAAATAGCAGCAAACGTTACTGCAGTGCAGGAATAAATTTTGGCGTAAAATATAAAGTGGATTAAATATGCCCTCGTGCCCTCGTGAGAAAGAGGATGCTCTCATGCCACCGAACGAGACGGAGCGTGGGATGAAATTCGTACCAATTTCGAACATCGATAGGAGGACGCAAAGCAGCGACAAAAATGTGCGGAAATTTTTGCACACACCTTTTTGCCTGCTTGCACCATATAATTCCACCACCAACACTTTTGCGAAAGGGGGAGGGGGGGTTCGCCTCTTACTGTCCCCTGGTACGTGCATGATGCCACCAACAATTTTGCCACGCGTTTCCAAATCGAGCGTCGTGTTTTTCTTCTCTTTCTCGCACGTAGTAGTGTGCGCGTTTGCTATCCCACTCGAGCCAGAACTTATCGGCAAATGCAATGGCTAACGGGATCGGTACCGTTATTTGGGAAAAAACCACCGAAAAAGAGGATGGCTTCGTGGCAACGAGTGCGAGCGAGACGGAGCACGGGATGAAATTCGCAGCAACGTCGGTCGCTGACAGCACACACAAAGGAGCACACGCTTCGTCCGTGTGTCGCCGGCTCGTTTTAGGCACCGTCAAAAATGTGATGAAATTTTAGCACCTACGGTTTTCAAAAACTTGCGAAATATGTTCCTTTTTTCAAGGGCTAACAGCAAATTTAGCATAAAACCTACGTTTTCGTGCACTGTACATGCACACGAGCCTACTTAAATTTTTTTTTGCAAAATTGCTACCTAGCTTCCTTTCCCTGTTCGTATGGTGCGTACATCACACGCAAAAGCATTAAACCTCTGGTAGTTTAGTTGCAAAATATGCATAAATATTTGGCGTCATACAATTGGCTTTGGGAAATTTCCATCACGCGATTGTATGCATAGCGAGGAAGAACAGAGATGGCAACGCTCGCTCGGATAGTAGTAGTAGTAGTTCGGAGAGAAAATACTCTCGCCACATTCGTTCGGATACAAGATTATATTAGAAGCCGAATGTCCCGCGCTCGGCACAGTCTTCGACTAGCAGCCTGATGGAACGGTTGGTCCGCGCGTCACGGTAGTGCGAATTTATTAGTGTGCGTAAAAGTGGTGTGATACAAGTGGTGTTGAGCAGAGGGGGTCATTTTCAAAATGGCGCCGGCTCATTTCGTCGTTCTACCAGAAGCAGCAAGAGCTCATGTCGAGCAAAAGTGTGCGACGCGACAGCTAGCCTGCGCGCAGGATTATTCGTCGGGCAGTGAAATCCTCCGCGGATTGGACTAAAAAAAATACTTTTCTTTAAAACAACTGTGCTTCCTAATGGTGAAATGTGCGTGTGCGTGTGTGTGAAAAAAAAGGACAATGGACTGTGTTAATCGCAACGGTGCTGCGCTCCGTGCTGCGCGCGTTGCTGCGCTCGGTGCTGCGCTCGGTGCTTCGCTCGGTGCGACGGACAGCGAAATCCTCCGCGGATTCGCAATAAAAACTACTGTTTTTATTAACATAGTTGTTGTTGTTGTTGTTGCTGCTGCTGCTGGTGCAAAGCGTGTGTGTGAAAGTGCTTCGTAGGACTATGGACTGGCCCGATTGCGGCGGTACGTCGCTCGGACGGGTGAAATGCGTGTGCGTGTGTGTGAAAGGAAATGGACTGCGTTCATCGCGACGGTGCTGCGCTCGGTGCTGCGCTCGGTGCTTCGCTCGGTGCGACGGACAGCGAAATCCTCCGCGGATTCGCACTTAAAATTACTGTTTTTATTAACATAGTTGTTGTTGTTGTTGCTGCTGCTGCTGGTGCAAAGCGTGTGTGTGAAAGTGCTTCGTAGGACTATGGACTGGCCCGATTGCGGCGGTACGTCGCTCGGACGGGTGAAATGCGTGTGCGTGTGTGTGAAAAGAAATGGACTGCGTTCATCCCGACGGTGCTTCGCTCGGTGCTGCGCGCGTTGCTGCGCTCGGTGCTGCGCTCGGTGCTTCGCTCGGTGCGACGGACAGCGAAATCCTCCGCGGATTCGCAATAAAAACTACTGTTTTTATAAACATAGTTGTTGTTGTTGTTGTTGCTGCTGCTGCTGGTGCAAAGCGTGTGTGTGAAAGTGCTTCGTAGGACTATGGACTGGCCCGATTGCGGCGGTACGTCGCTCGGACGGGTGAAATGCGTGTGCGTGTGTGTGAAAGGAAATGGACTGCGTTCATCGCGACGGTGCTGCGCTCGGTGCTTCGCTCGGTGCTTCGCTCGGTGCGACGGACAGCGAAATCCTCCGCGGATTCGCACTTAAAATTACTGTTTTTATTAACATAGTTGTTGTTGTTGTTGCTGCTGCTGCTGGTGCAAAGCGTGTGTGTGAAAGTGCTTCGTAGGACTATGGACTGGCCCGATTGCGGCGGTACGTCGCTCGGACGGGTGAAATGTGCGTGCGTGTGTGTGAAAAGAAATGGACTGCGTTCATCCCGACGGTGCTGCGCTCGGTGCTGCGCGCGTTGCTGCGCTCGGTGCTGCGCGCGTTGCTGCGCTCGGTGCTGCGCTCGGTGCTTCGCTCGGTGCTGCGCTCGGTGTAAAGGTCGGAAAAGTAAAGCGTTCATATGTGTGCGTTAAAAAACAACGTGTAGTGAAATGGATGGGACTCTGTGCTAAGTGAACCGCAATTGCGCATCGTGGGCGCACGGTCGACACTTCAATCTGCGGCCGTCAGCGGTTCATCGTCGAAGCAGCGACAGCAGTGCGTGAAGCGGCTCTGGTCGTACCAACGAAGGTAAGTGTATTGCATGATTCATTTCTACGCATGGTTTGGGGATTCGTTGCTTTACGTTGGTCGATGGAGAAGCGAACTGCGTTGAGCCCGATGCATCGCTCTGCGAAGAAACGCGTGGCGTGCTGAAAGTGTTCCTGGAGAATGTTATCCGCGATGCCCGCCATCACCTATACCGAACAGGCCAAGCGAAAACCGTCACCGCGCGATGGATGCAGTGTACGCGCTGAAGCGTCAGGGTCGCTCCTTGTACGGGTTCGGAGGTTCGACTGGCCAGCCAACGCACATTTTGCACTCATCTCAACAAAACGGTCCTTATCAGGACCACACATTTGCGTGAAAATTCTTTCCATCACAATTCTTTTCTAATGATTCCAATGATTCATTCCATAGTACCAGTCTTTTTGAAGACTAACATTACATATTTGACGTGCTTGGGCGTCTGGCTGAACTTACTGCATCCGAAAAATAGCAGTAAACGTTACTGCAGTGCAGGAATAAATTTTGGCGTAAAATATAAAGTGGATTAAACATGCCCTCGTGCCCTCGTGAGAAAGAGGATGCCCTCATGCCACCGAACGAGACGGAGCGTGGGATGAAATTCGTACCAATTTCGAACATCGATAGGAGGACGCAAAGCAGCGACAAAAATGTGCGGAAATTTTTGCACACACCTTTTTGCCTACTTGCACCATATAATTCCACCACCAACACTTTTGCGAAAGGGGGAGGGGGGGTTCGCCTCTTACTGTCCCCTGGTACGTGCATGATGCCACCAACAATTTTGCCACGCGTTTCCAAATCGAGCGTCGTGTTTTTCTTCTCTTTCTCGCACGTAGTAGTGTGCGCGTTTGCTATCCCACTCGAGCCAGAACTTATCGGCAAATGCAATGGCTAACGGGATCGGTACCGTTATTTGGGAAAAAACCACCGAAAAAGAGGATGGCTTCGTGGCAACGAGTGCGAGCGAGACGGAGCACGGGATGAAATTCGCAGCAACGTCGGTCGCTGACAGCACACACAAAGGAGCACACGCTTCGTCCGTGTGTCGCCGGCTCGTTTTAGGCACCGTCAAAAATGTGATGAAATTTTTGCACCTACGGTTTTCAAAAACTTGCGAAATATGTTCCTTTTTTCAAGGGCTAACAGCAAATTTAGCATAAAACCTACGTTTTCGTGCACTGTACATGCACACGAGCCTACTTAATTTTTTTTTTGCAAAATTGCTACCTAGCTTCCTTTCCCTGTTCGTATGGTGCGTACATCACACGCAAAAGCATTAAACCTCTGGTAGTTTAGTTGCAAAATATGCATAAATATTTGGCGTCATACAATTGGCTTTGGGAAATTTCCATCACGCGATTGTATGCGTAGCGAGGAAGAACAGAGATGGCAACGCTCGCTCGGATAGTAGTAGTAGTAGTTCGGAGAGAAAATACTCTCGCCACATTCGTTCGGATACAAGATTATATTAGAAGCCGAATGTCCCGCGCTCGGCACAGTCTTCGACTAGCAGCCTGATGGAACGGTTGGTCCGCGCGTCACGGTAGTGCGAATTTATTAGTGTGCGTAAAAGTGGTGTGATACAAGTGGTGTTGAGCAGAGGGGGTCATTTTCAAAATGGCGCCGGCTCATTTCGTCGTTCTACCAGAAGCAGCAAGAGCTCATGTCGAGCAAAAGTGTGCGACGCGACAGCTAGCCTGCGCGCAGGATTATTCGTCGGGCAGTGAAATCCTCCGCGGATTGGACTAAAAAAAATACTTTTCTTTAAAACAACTGTGCTTCCTAATGGTGAAATGTGCGTGTGCGTGTGTGTGAAAAAAAAGGACAATGGACTGTGTTAATCGCAACGGTGCTGCGCTCCGTGCTGCGCGCGTTGCTGCGCTCGGTGCGTCGGACAGCGAAATCCTCCGCGGATTCGCACTTAAAATTACTGTTTTTATTAACATAGTTGTTGTTGTTGTTGTTGCTGCTGCTGCTGGTGCAATGCGTGTGTGTGTGAAAAGCTTCGTAGGACCACGGACTGACCCGATTGCGGCGGTACGTCGCTCGGACGGGTGAAATGTGCGTGTGCCTGTGTGTAAGGACCATGGACTGCGTTAATCGCGACGGTGCTGCGCTCGGTGCTTCGCTCGGTGCTTCGCTCGGTGCTTCGCTCGGTGCGACGGACAGCGAAATCCTCCGCGGATTCGCAATAAAAACTACTGTTTTTATTAACATAGTTGTTGTTGTTGTTGTTGCTGCTGCTGCTGGTGCAATGCGTGTGTGTGAAAAGCTTCGTAGGACTATGGACTGGCCCGATTGCGGCGGTACGTCGCTCGGACGGGTGAAATGCGTGTGCGTGTGTGTGAAATGAAATGGACTGCGTTCATCCCGACGGTGCTGCGCTCGGTGCTGCGCGCGTTGCTTCGCTCGGTGCTGCGCTCGGTGCTTCGCTCGGTGCTTCGCTCGGTGCGACGGACAGCGAAATCCTCCGCGGATTCGCAATAAAAACTACTGTTTTTATTAACATAGTTGTTGTTGTTGTTGTTGCTGCTGCTGCTGGTGCAATGCGTGTGTGTGAAAAGCTTCGTAGGACTATGGACTGGCCCGATTGCGGCGGTACGTCGCTCGGACGGGTGAAATGCGTGTGCGTGTGTGTGAAATGAAATGGACTGCGTTCATCCCGACGGTGCTGCGCTCGGTGCTGCGCGCGTTGCTTCGCTCGGTGCTGCGCTCGGTGCTTCGCTCGGTGCTTCGCTCGGTGCGACGGACAGCGAAATCCTCCGCGGATTCGCAATAAAAACTACTGTTTTTATTAACATAGTTGTTGTTGTTGTTGTTGCTGCTGCTGCTGGTGCAAAGCGTGTGTGTGAAAAGCTTCGTAGGACTATGGACTGGCCCGATTGCGGCGGTACGTCGCTCGGACGGGTGAAATGCGTGTGCGTGTGTGTGAAATGAAATGGACTGCGTTCATCCCGACGGTGCTGCGCTCGGTGCTGCGCGCGTTGCTGCGCTCGGTGCTTCGCTCGGTGTAAAGGTCGGAAAAGTAAAGCGTTCATATGTGTGCGTTAAAAAACAACGTGTAGTGAAATGGATGGGACTATGTGCTAAGTGAACCGCAATTGCGCATCGTGGGCGCACGGTCGACACTTCAATCTACGGCCGTCAGCGGTTCATCGTCGAAGCAGCGACAGCAGTGCGCGAAGCGGCTCTGGTCGTACCAACGAAGGTAAGTGTATTGCATGATTCATTTCTACGCATGGTTTGGGGATTCGTTGCTTTTCGTTGGTCGATGGAGAAGCGAACTGCGTTGAGCCCGATGCATCGCTCTACGAAGAAACGCGTGGCGTGCTGAAAGTGTTCCTGGAGAATGTTATCCGCGATGCCCGCCATCACCTATACCGAACAGGCCAAGCGAAAACCGTCACCGCGCGATGGATGCAGTGTACGCGCTGAAGCGTCAGGGTCGCTCCTTGTACGGGTTCGGAGGTTCAACTCGCCAGCCAACGCACATTTTGCACTCATCTCAACAAAACGGTCCTTATCAGGACCACACATTTGCGTGAAAATTCTTTCCATCACAATTCTTTTCTAATGATTCCAATGATTCATTCCATAGTACCAGTCTTTTTGAAGACTAACATTACATATTTGACGTGCTTGGGCGTCTGGCTGAACTTACTGCATCCGAAAAATAGCAGCAAACGTTACTGCAGTGCAGGAATAAATTTTGGCGTAAAATATAAAGTGGATTAAATATGCCCTCGTGCCCTCGTGAGAAAGAGGATGCTCTCATGCCACCGAACGAGACGGAGCGTGGGATGAAATTCGTACCAATTTCGAACATCGATAGGAGGACGCAAAGCAGCGACAAAAATGTGCGGAAATTTTTGCACACACCTTTTTGCCTGCTTGCACCATATAATTCCACCACCAACACTTTTGCGAAAGGGGGAGGGGGGGTTCGCCTCTTACTGTCCCCTGGTACGTGCATGATGCCACCAACAATTTTGCCACGCGTTTCCAAATCGAGCGTCGTGTTTTTCTTCTCTTTCTCGCACGTAGTAGTGTGCGCGTTTGCTATCCCACTCGAGCCAGAACTTATCGGCAAATGCAATGGCTAACGGGATCGGTACCGTTATTTGGGAAAAAACCACCGAAAAAGAGGATGGCTTCGTGGCAACGAGTGCGAGCGAGACGGAGCACGGGATGAAATTCGCAGCAACGTCGGTCGCTGACAGCACACACAAAGGAGCACACGCTTCGTCCGTGTGTCGCCGGCTCGTTTTAGGCACCGTCAAAAATGTGATGAAATTTTAGCACCTACGGTTTTCAAAAACTTGCGAAATATGTTCCTTTTTTCAAGGGCTAACAGCAAATTTAGCATAAAACCTACGTTTTCGTGCACTGTACATGCACACGAGCCTACTTAAATTTTTTTTTGCAAAATTGCTACCTAGCTTCCTTTCCCTGTTCGTATGGTGCGTACATCACACGCAAAAGCATTAAACCTCTGGTAGTTTAGTTGCAAAATATGCATAAATATTTGGCGTCATACAATTGGCTTTGGGAAATTTCCATCACGCGATTGTATGCATAGCGAGGAAGAACAGAGATGGCAACGCTCGCTCGGATAGTAGTAGTAGTAGTTCGGAGAGAAAATACTCTCGCCACATTCGTTCGGATACAAGATTATATTAGAAGCCGAATGTCCCGCGCTCGGCACAGTCTTCGACTAGCAGCCTGATGGAACGGTTGGTCCGCGCGTCACGGTAGTGCGAATTTATTAGTGTGCGTAAAAGTGGTGTGATACAAGTGGTGTTGAGCAGAGGGGGTCATTTTCAAAATGGCGCCGGCTCATTTCGTCGTTCTACCAGAAGCAGCAAGAGCTCATGTCGAGCAAAAGTGTGCGACGCGACAGCTAGCCTGCGCGCAGGATTATTCGTCGGGCAGTGAAATCCTCCGCGGATTGGACTAAAAAAAATACTTTTCTTTAAAACAACTGTGCTTCCTAATGGTGAAATGTGCGTGTGCGTGTGTGTGAAAAAAAAGGACAATGGACTGTGTTAATCGCAACGGTGCTGCGCTCCGTGCTGCGCGCGTTGCTGCGCTCGGTGCTGCGCTCGGTGCTTCGCTCGGTGCGACGGACAGCGAAATCCTCCGCGGATTCGCAATAAAAACTACTGTTTTTATTAACATAGTTGTTGTTGTTGTTGTTGCTGCTGCTGCTGGTGCAAAGCGTGTGTGTGAAAGTGCTTCGTAGGACTATGGACTGGCCCGATTGCGGCGGTACGTCGCTCGGACGGGTGAAATGCGTGTGCGTGTGTGTGAAAGGAAATGGACTGCGTTCATCGCGACGGTGCTGCGCTCGGTGCTGCGCTCGGTGCTTCGCTCGGTGCGACGGACAGCGAAATCCTCCGCGGATTCGCACTTAAAACTACTGTTTTTATTAACATAGTTGTTGTTGTTGTTGCTGCTGCTGCTGGTGCAAAGCGTGTGTGTGAAAGTGCTTCGTAGGACTATGGACTGGCCCGATTGCGGCGGTACGTCGCTCGGACGGGTGAAATGCGTGTGCGTGTGTGTGAAAAGAAATGGACTGCGTTCATCCCGACGGTGCTTCGCTCGGTGCTGCGCGCGTTGCTGCGCTCGGTGCTGCGCTCGGTGCTTCGCTCGGTGCGACGGACAGCGAAATCCTCCGCGGATTCGCAATAAAAACTACTGTTTTTATTAACATAGTTGTTGTTGTTGTTGTTGCTGCTGCTGCTGGTGCAAAGCGTGTGTGTGAAAGTGCTTCGTAGGACTATGGACTGGCCCGATTGCGGCGGTACGTCGCTCGGACGGGTGAAATGCGTGTGCGTGTGTGTGAAAGGAAATGGACTGCGTTCATCGCGACGGTGCTGCGCTCGGTGCTGCGCTCGGTGCTTCGCTCGGTGCGACGGACAGCGAAATCCTCCGCGGATTCGCACTTAAAATTACTGTTTTTATTAACATAGTTGTTGTTGTTGTTGCTGCTGCTGCTGGTGCAAAGCGTGTGTGTGAAAGTGCTTCGTAGGACTATGGACTGGCCCGATTGCGGCGGTACGTCGCTCGGACGGGTGAAATGTGCGTGCGTGTGTGTGAAAAGAAATGGACTGCGTTCATCCCGACGGTGCTGCGCTCGGTGCTGCGCGCGTTGCTGCGCTCGGTGCTGCGCGCGTTGCTGCGCTCGGTGCTGCGCTCGGTGCTTCGCTCGGTGCTGCGCTCGGTGTAAAGGTCGGAAAAGTAAAGCGTTCATATGTGTGCGTTAAAAAACAACGTGTAGTGAAATGGATGGGACTCTGTGCTAAGTGAACCGCAATTGCGCATCGTGGGCGCACGGTCGACACTTCAATCTGCGGCCGTCAGCGGTTCATCGTCGAAGCAGCGACAGCAGTGCGTGAAGCGGCTCTGGTCGTACCAACGAAGGTAAGTGTATTGCATGATTCATTTCTACGCATGGTTTGGGGATTCGTTGCTTTACGTTGGTCGATGGAGAAGCGAACTGCGTTGAGCCCGATGCATCGCTCTGCGAAGAAACGCGTGGCGTGCTGAAAGTGTTCCTGGAGAATGTTATCCGCGATGCCCGCCATCACCTATACCGAACAGGCCAAGCGAAAACCGTCACCGCGCGATGGATGCAGTGTACGCGCTGAAGCGTCAGGGTCGCTCCTTGTACGGGTTCGGAGGTTCGACTGGCCAGCCAACGCACATTTTGCACTCATCTCAACAAAACGGTCCTTATCAGGACCACACATTTGCGTGAAAATTCTTTCCATCACAATTCTTTTCTAATGATTCCAATGATTCATTCCATAGTACCAGTCTTTTTGAAGACTAACATTACATATTTGACGTGCTTGGGCGTCTGGCTGAACTTACTGCATCCGAAAAATAGCAGTAAACGTTACTGCAGTGCAGGAATAAATTTTGGCGTAAAATATAAAGTGGATTAAACATGCCCTCGTGCCCTCGTGAGAAAGAGGATGCCCTCATGCCACCGAACGAGACGGAGCGTGGGATGAAATTCGTACCAATTTCGAACATCGATAGGAGGACGCAAAGCAGCGACAAAAATGTGCGGAAATTTTTGCACACACCTTTTTGCCTACTTGCACCATATAATTCCACCACCAACACTTTTGCGAAAGGGGGAGGGGGGGTTCGCCTCTTACTGTCCCCTGGTACGTGCATGATGCCACCAACAATTTTGCCACGCGTTTCCAAATCGAGCGTCGTGTTTTTCTTCTCTTTCTCGCACGTAGTAGTGTGCGCGTTTGCTATCCCACTCGAGCCAGAACTTATCGGCAAATGCAATGGCTAACGGGATCGGTACCGTTATTTGGGAAAAAACCACCGAAAAAGAGGATGGCTTCGTGGCAACGAGTGCGAGCGAGACGGAGCACGGGATGAAATTCGCAGCAACGTCGGTCGCTGACAGCACACACAAAGGAGCACACGCTTCGTCCGTGTGTCGCCGGCTCGTTTTAGGCACCGTCAAAAATGTGATGAAATTTTTGCACCTACGGTTTTCAAAAACTTGCGAAATATGTTCCTTTTTTCAAGGGCTAACAGCAAATTTAGCATAAAACCTACGTTTTCGTGCACTGTACATGCACACGAGCCTACTTAATTTTTTTTTTGCAAAATTGCTACCTAGCTTCCTTTCCCTGTTCGTATGGTGCGTACATCACACGCAAAAGCATTAAACCTCTGGTAGTTTAGTTGCAAAATATGCATAAATATTTGGCGTCATACAATTGGCTTTGGGAAATTTCCATCACGCGATTGTATGCGTAGCGAGGAAGAACAGAGATGGCAACGCTCGCTCGGATAGTAGTAGTAGTAGTTCGGAGAGAAAATACTCTCGCCACATTCGTTCGGATACAAGATTATATTAGAAGCCGAATGTCCCGCGCTCGGCACAGTCTTCGACTAGCAGCCTGATGGAACGGTTGGTCCGCGCGTCACGGTAGTGCGAATTTATTAGTGTGCGTAAAAGTGGTGTGATACAAGTGGTGTTGAGCAGAGGGGGTCATTTTCAAAATGGCGCCGGCTCATTTCGTCGTTCTACCAGAAGCAGCAAGAGCTCATGTCGAGCAAAAGTGTGCGACGCGACAGCTAGCCTGCGCGCAGGATTATTCGTCGGGCAGTGAAATCCTCCGCGGATTGGACTAAAAAAAATACTTTTCTTTAAAACAACTGTGCTTCCTAATGGTGAAATGTGCGTGTGCGTGTGTGTGAAAAAAAAGGACAATGGACTGTGTTAATCGCAACGGTGCTGCGCTCCGTGCTGCGCGCGTTGCTGCGCTCGGTGCGTCGGACAGCGAAATCCTCCGCGGATTCGCACTTAAAATTACTGTTTTTATTAACATAGTTGTTGTTGTTGTTGTTGCTGCTGCTGCTGGTGCAATGCGTGTGTGTGTGAAAAGCTTCGTAGGACCATGGACTGACCCGATTGCGGCGGTACGTCGCTCGGACGGGTGAAATGTGCGTGTGCCTGTGTGTAAGGACCATGGACTGCGTTAATCGCGACGGTGCTGCGCTCGGTGCTTCGCTCGGTGCTTCGCTCGGTGCTTCGCTCGGTGCGACGGACAGCGAAATCCTCCGCGGATTCGCAATAAAAACTACTGTTTTTATTAACATAGTTGTTGTTGTTGTTGTTGCTGCTGCTGCTGGTGCAAAGCGTGTGTGTGAAAGTGCTTCGTAGGACTATGGACTGGCCCGATTGCGGCGGTACGTCGCTCGGACGGGTGAAATGCGTGTGCGTGTGTGTGAAAGGAAATGGACTGCGTTCATCGCGACGGTGCTGCGCTCGGTGCTGCGCTCGGTGCTTCGCTCGGTGCGACGGACAGCGAAATCCTCCGCGGATTCGCACTTAAAATTACTGTTTTTATTAACATAGTTGTTGTTGTTGTTGCTGCTGCTGCTGGTGCAAAGCGTGTGTGTGAAAGTGCTTCGTAGGACTATGGACTGGCCCGATTGCGGCGGTACGTCGCTCGGACGGGTGAAATGCGTGTGCGTGTGTGTGAAAAGAAATGGACTGCGTTCATCGCGACGGTGCTGCGCTCGGTGCTTCGCTCGGTGCTTCGCTCGGTGCGACGGACAGCGAAATCCTCCGCGGATTCGCAATAAAAACTACTGTTTTTATTAACATAGTTGTTGTTGTTGTTGTTGCTGCTGCTGCTGGTGCAATGCGTGTGTGTGAAAAGCTTCGTAGGACTATGGACTGGCCCGATTGCGGCGGTACGTCGCTCGGACGGGTGAAATGCGTGTGCGTGTGTGTGAAAAGAAATGGACTGCGTTCATCCCGACGGTGCTGCGCTCGGTGCTGCGCGCGTTGCTGCGCTCGGTGCTTCGCTCGGTGTAAAGGTCGGAAACGTTAAGCGTTCATATGTGTGCGTTAAAAAACAACGTGTAGTGAAATGGATGGGACTATGTGCTAAGTGAACCGCAATTGCGCATCGTGGGCGCACGGTCGACACTTCAATCTACGGCCGTCAGCGGTTCATCGTCGAAGCAGCGACAGCAGTGCGCGAAGCGGCTCTGGTCGTACCAACGAAGGTAAGTGTATTGCATGATTCATTTCTACGCATGGTTTGGGGATTCGTTGCTTTTCGTTGGTCGATGGAGAAGCGAACTGCGTTGAGCCCGATGCATCGCTCTACGAAGAAACGCGTGGCGTGCTGAAAGTGTTCCTGGAGAATGTTATCCGCGATGCCCGCCATCACCTATACCGAACAGGCCAAGCGAAAACCGTCACCGCGCGATGGATGCAGTGTACGCGCTGAAGCGTCAGGGTCGCTCCTTGTACGGGTTCGGAGGTTCAACTCGCCAGCCAACGCACATTTTGCACTCATCTCAACAAAACGGTCCTTATCAGGACCACACATTTGCGTGAAAATTCTTTCCATCACAATTCTTTTCTAATGATTCCAATGATTCATTCCATAGTACCAGTCTTTTTGAAGACTAACATTACATATTTGACGTGCTTGGGCGTCTGGCTGAACTTACTGCATCCGAAAAATAGCAGCAAACGTTACTGCAGTGCAGGAATAAATTTTGGCGTAAAATATAAAGTGGATTAAATATGCCCTCGTGCCCTCGTGAGAAAGAGGATGCTCTCATGCCACCGAACGAGACGGAGCGTGGGATGAAATTCGTACCAATTTCGAACATCGATAGGAGGACGCAAAGCAGCGACAAAAATGTGCGGAAATTTTTGCACACACCTTTTTGCCTGCTTGCACCATATAATTCCACCACCAACACTTTTGCGAAAGGGGGAGGGGGGGTTCGCCTCTTACTGTCCCCTGGTACGTGCATGATGCCACCAACAATTTTGCCACGCGTTTCCAAATCGAGCGTCGTGTTTTTCTTCTCTTTCTCGCACGTAGTAGTGTGCGCGTTTGCTATCCCACTCGAGCCAGAACTTATCGGCAAATGCAATGGCTAACGGGATCGGTACCGTTATTTGGGAAAAAACCACCGAAAAAGAGGATGGCTTCGTGGCAACGAGTGCGAGCGAGACGGAGCACGGGATGAAATTCGCAGCAACGTCGGTCGCTGACAGCACACACAAAGGAGCACACGCTTCGTCCGTGTGTCGCCGGCTCGTTTTAGGCACCGTCAAAAATGTGATGAAATTTTTGCACACACTTTTTTGCCTACTTGCTACATATAATTCCACCACCAACACTTTTGCGAAAGGGGGGGGGGGGGTTCGCCTCTTACTGTCCCCTGGTACGTGCATGATGCCACCAACAATTTTGCCACGCGTTTCCAAATCGAGCGTCGTGTTTGTCTTCTCTTTCTCGCACGTAGTAGTGTGCGCGTTTGCTATCCCACTCGAGCCAGAACTTATCGGCAAATGCAATGGCTAACGGGATCGGTACCGTTATTTGGAAAAAACCACCGAAAACGAGGATGGCTTCGTGGCAACGAGTGCGAGCGAGACGGAGCACGGGATGAAATTCGCAGCAACGTCGGTCGCTGACAGCACACACAAAGGAGCACACGCTTCGTCCGTGTGTCGCCGGCTCGTTTTAGGCACCGTCAAAAATGTGATGAAATTTTAGCACCTACGGTTTTCAAAAACTTGCGAAATATGTTCCTTTTTTCAAGGGCTAACAGCAAATTTAGCATAAAACCTACGTTTTCGTGCACTGTACATGCACACGAGCCTACTTAAATTTTTTTTTGCAAAATTGCTACCTAGCTTCCTTTCCCTGTTCGTATGGTGCGTACATCACACGCAAAAGCATTAAACCTCTGGTAGTTTAGTTGCAAAATATGCATAAATATTTGGCGTCATACAATTGGCCAGCTTTGGGAAATTTCCATCACGCGATTGTATGCGTAGCGAGGAAGAACAGAGATGGCAACGCTCGCTCGGATAGTAGAAGTAGTAGTTCGGAGAGAAAATACTCTCGCCACATTCGTTCGGATACAAGATTATATTAGAAGCCGAATGTCCCGCGCTCGGCACAGTCTTCGACTAGCAGCCTGATGGAACGGTTGGTCCGCGCGTCACGGTAGTGCGAATTTATTAGTGTGCGTAAAAGTGGTGTGATACAAGTGGTGTTGAGCAGAGGGGGTCATTTTCAAAATGGCGCCGGCTCATTTCGTCGTTCTACCAGAAGCAGCAAGAGCTCATGTCGAGCAAAAGTGTGCGACGCGACAGCTAGCCTGCGCGCAGGATTATTCGTCGGGCAGTGAAATCCTCCGCGGATTGGACTAAAAAAAATACTTTTCTTTAAAACAACTGTGCTTCCTAATGGTGAAATGTGCGTGTGCGTGTGTGTGAAAAAAAAGGACAATGGACTGCGTTTATCGCGACGGTGCTTCGCTCGGTGCGACGGACAGCGAAATCCTCCGCGGATTCGCACTTAAAATTACTGTTTTTATTAACATAGTTGTTGTTGTTGTTGTTGCTGCTGCTGCTGGTGTAAAGCGTGTGTGTGAAAGTGCTTCGTAGGACTATGGACTGGCCCGATTGCGGCGGTACGTCGCTCGGACGGGTGAAATGCGTGTGCGTGTGTGTGAAAGGAAATGGACTGCGTTCATCGCGACGGTGCTTCGCTCGGTGCTGCGCTCGGTGCTTCGCTCGGTGCTTCGCTCGGTGCGACGGACAGCGAAATCCTCCGCGGATTCGCACTTAAAATTACTGTTTTTATTAACATAGTTGTTGTTGTTGTTGTTGCTGCTGCTGCTGGTGCAATGCGTGTGTGTGTGAAAAGCTTCGTAGGACCATGGACTGACCCGATTGCGGCGGTACGTCGCTCGGACGGGTGAAATGTGCGTGTGCCTGTGTGTAAGGACAATGGACTGCGTTAATCGCGACGGTGCTGCGCTCGGTGCTTCGCTCGGTGCTTCGCTCGGTGCTTCGCTCGGTGCGACGGACAGCGAAATCCTCCGCGGATTCGCAATAAAAACTACTGTTTTTATTAACATAGTTGTTGTTGTTGTTGCTGCTGCTGCTGGTGCAAAGCGTGTGTGTGAAAGTGCTTCGTAGGACTATGGACTGGCCCGATTGCGGCGGTACGTCGCTCGGACGGGTGAAATGCGTGTGCGTGTGTGTGAAAGGAAATGGACTGCGTTCATCGCGACGGTGCTGCGCTCGGTGCTGCGCTCGGTGCTTCGCTCGGTGCGACGGACAGCGAAATCCTCCGCGGATTCGCACTAAAAACTACTGTTTTTATTAACATAGTTGTTGTTGTTGTTGCTGCTGCTGCTGGTGCAAAGCGTGTGTGTGAAAGTGCTTCGTAGGACTATGGACTGGCCCGATTGCGGCGGTACGTCGCTCGGACGGGTGAAATGCGTGTGCGTGTGTGTGAAAGGAAATGGACTGCGTTCATCGCGACGGTGCTGCGCTCGGTGCTTCGCTCGGTGCTTCGCTCGGTGCGACGGACAGCGAAATCCTCCGCGGATTCGCAATAAAAACTACTGTTTTTATTAACATAGTTGTTGTTGTTGTTGTTGCTGCTGCTGCTGGTGCAATGCGTGTGTGTGAAAAGCTTCGTAGGACTATGGACTGGCCCGATTGCGGCGGTACGTCGCTCGGACGGGTGAAATGCGTGTGCGTGTGTGTGAAATGAAATGGACTGCGTTCATCCCGACGGTGCTGCGCTCGGTGCTGCGCGCGTTGCTTCGCTCGGTGCTGCGCTCGGTGCTTCGCTCGGTGCTTCGCTCGGTGCGACGGACAGCGAAATCCTCCGCGGATTCGCAATAAAAACTACTGTTTTTATTAACATAGTTGTTGTTGTTGTTGTTGCTGCTGCTGCTGGTGCAATGCGTGTGTGTGAAAAGCTTCGTAGGACTATGGACTGGCCCGATTGCGGCGGTACGTCGCTCGGACGGGTGAAATGCGTGTGCGTGTGTGTGAAATGAAATGGACTGCGTTCATCCCGACGGTGCTGCGCTCGGTGCTGCGCGCGTTGCTTCGCTCGGTGCTGCGCTCGGTGCTTCGCTCGGTGCTTCGCTCGGTGCGACGGACAGCGAAATCCTCCGCGGATTCGCAATAAAAACTACTGTTTTTATTAACATAGTTGTTGTTGTTGTTGTTGCTGCTGCTGCTGGTGCAAAGCGTGTGTGTGAAAAGCTTCGTAGGACTATGGACTGGCCCGATTGCGGCGGTACGTCGCTCGGACGGGTGAAATGCGTGTGCGTGTGTGTGAAATGAAATGGACTGCGTTCATCCCGACGGTGCTGCGCTCGGTGCTGCGCGCGTTGCTTCGCTCGGTGCTTCGCTCGGTGTAAAGGTCGGAAAAGTAAAGCGTTCATATGTGTGCGTTAAAAAACAACGTGTAGTGAAATGGATGGGACTATGTGCTAAGTGAACCGCAATTGCGCATCGTGGGCGCACGGTCGACACTTCAATCTACGGCCGTCAGCGGTTCATCGTCGAAGCAGCGACAGCAGTGCGCGAAGCGGCTCTGGTCGTACCAACGAAGGTAAGTGTATTGCATGATTCATTTCTACGCATGGTTTGGGGATTCGTTGCTTTTCGTTGGTCGATGGAGAAGCGAACTGCGTTGAGCCCGATGCATCGCTCTACGAAGAAACGCGTGGCGTGCTGAAAGTGTTCCTGGAGAATGTTATCCGCGATGCCCGCCATCACCTATACCGAACAGGCCAAGCGAAAACCGTCACCGCGCGATGGATGCAGTGTACGCGCTGAAGCGTCAGGGTCGCTCCTTGTACGGGTTCGGAGGTTCAACTCGCCAGCCAACGCACATTTTGCACTCATCTCAACAAAACGGTCCTTATCAGGACCACACATTTGCGTGAAAATTCTTTCCATCACAATTCTTTTCTAATGATTCCAATGATTCATTCCATAGTACCAGTCTTTTTGAAGACTAACATTACATATTTGACGTGCTTGGGCGTCTGGCTGAACTTACTGCATCCGAAAAATAGCAGCAAACGTTACTGCAGTGCAGGAATAAATTTTGGCGTAAAATATAAAGTGGATTAAATATGCCCTCGTGCCCTCGTGAGAAAGAGGATGCTCTCATGCCACCGAACGAGACGGAGCGTGGGATGAAATTCGTACCAATTTCGAACATCGATAGGAGGACGCAAAGCAGCGACAAAAATGTGCGGAAATTTTTGCACACACCTTTTTGCCTGCTTGCACCATATAATTCCACCACCAACACTTTTGCGAAAGGGGGAGGGGGGGTTCGCCTCTTACTGTCCCCTGGTACGTGCATGATGCCACCAACAATTTTGCCACGCGTTTCCAAATCGAGCGTCGTGTTTTTCTTCTCTTTCTCGCACGTAGTAGTGTGCGCGTTTGCTATCCCACTCGAGCCAGAACTTATCGGCAAATGCAATGGCTAACGGGATCGGTACCGTTATTTGGGAAAAAACCACCGAAAAAGAGGATGGCTTCGTGGCAACGAGTGCGAGCGAGACGGAGCACGGGATGAAATTCGCAGCAACGTCGGTCGCTGACAGCACACACAAAGGAGCACACGCTTCGTCCGTGTGTCGCCGGCTCGTTTTAGGCACCGTCAAAAATGTGATGAAATTTTAGCACCTACGGTTTTCAAAAACTTGCGAAATATGTTCCTTTTTTCAAGGGCTAACAGCAAATTTAGCATAAAACCTACGTTTTCGTGCACTGTACATGCACACGAGCCTACTTAAATTTTTTTTTGCAAAATTGCTACCTAGCTTCCTTTCCCTGTTCGTATGGTGCGTACATCACACGCAAAAGCATTAAACCTCTGGTAGTTTAGTTGCAAAATATGCATAAATATTTGGCGTCATACAATTGGCTTTGGGAAATTTCCATCACGCGATTGTATGCATAGCGAGGAAGAACAGAGATGGCAACGCTCGCTCGGATAGTAGTAGTAGTAGTTCGGAGAGAAAATACTCTCGCCACATTCGTTCGGATACAAGATTATATTAGAAGCCGAATGTCCCGCGCTCGGCACAGTCTTCGACTAGCAGCCTGATGGAACGGTTGGTCCGCGCGTCACGGTAGTGCGAATTTATTAGTGTGCGTAAAAGTGGTGTGATACAAGTGGTGTTGAGCAGAGGGGGTCATTTTCAAAATGGCGCCGGCTCATTTCGTCGTTCTACCAGAAGCAGCAAGAGCTCATGTCGAGCAAAAGTGTGCGACGCGACAGCTAGCCTGCGCGCAGGATTATTCGTCGGGCAGTGAAATCCTCCGCGGATTGGACTAAAAAAAATACTTTTCTTTAAAACAACTGTGCTTCCTAATGGTGAAATGTGCGTGTGCGTGTGTGTGAAAAAAAAGGACAATGGACTGTGTTAATCGCAACGGTGCTGCGCTCCGTGCTGCGCGCGTTGCTGCGCTCGGTGCGTCGGACAGCGAAATCCTCCGCGGATTCGCACTTAAAATTACTGTTTTTATTAACATAGTTGTTGTTGTTGTTGTTGCTGCTGCTGCTGGTGCAATGCGTGTGTGTGTGAAAAGCTTCGTAGGACCATGGACTGACCCGATTGCGGCGGTACGTCGCTCGGACGGGTGAAATGTGCGTGT
The DNA here is from genome assembly GCF_943734725.1 of Anopheles marshallii. Taxonomy (NCBI): domain Eukaryota; kingdom Metazoa; phylum Arthropoda; class Insecta; order Diptera; family Culicidae; genus Anopheles; species Anopheles marshallii. The sequence goes on from NC_071326.1 coordinate 59,017,181, forward strand.
GCCTGTGTGTAAGGACCATGGACTGCGTTAATCGCGACGGTGCTGCGCTCGGTGCTTCGCTCGGTGCTTCGCTCGGTGCTTCGCTCGGTGCGACGGACAGCGAAATCCTCCGCGGATTCGCAATAAAAACTACTGTTTTTATTAACATAGTTGTTGTTGTTGTTGTTGCTGCTGCTGCTGGTGCAAAGCGTGTGTGTGAAAGTGCTTCGTAGGACTATGGACTGGCCCGATTGCGGCGGTACGTCGCTCGGACGGGTGAAATGCGTGTGCGTGTGTGTGAAAAGAAATGGACTGCGTTCATCGCAACGGTGCTTCGCTCGGTGCTGCGCTCGGTGCTTCGCTCGGTGCGACGGACAGCGAAATCCTCCGCGGATTCGCACTTAAAACTACTGTTTTTATTAACATAGTTGTTGTTGTTGTTGCTGCTGCTGCTGGTGCAAAGCGTGTGTGTGAAAGTGCTTCGTAGGACTATGGACTGGCCCGATTGCGGCGGTACGTCGCTCGGACGGGTGAAATGCGTGTGCGTGTGTGTGAAAGGAAATGGACTGCGTTCATCGCGACGGTGCTGCGCTCGGTGCTTCGCTCGGTGCTTCGCTCGGTGCGACGGACAGCGAAATCCTCCGCGGATTCGCAATAAAAACTACTGTTTTTATTAACATAGTTGTTGTTGTTGTTGTTGCTGCTGCTGCTGGTGCAATGCGTGTGTGTGAAAAGCTTCGTAGGACTATGGACTGGCCCGATTGCGGCGGTACGTCGCTCGGACGGGTGAAATGCGTGTGCGTGTGTGTGAAATGAAATGGACTGCGTTCATCCCGACGGTGCTGCGCTCGGTGCTGCGCGCGTTGCTTCGCTCGGTGCTGCGCTCGGTGCTTCGCTCGGTGCTTCGCTCGGTGCGACGGACAGCGAAATCCTCCGCGGATTCGCACTAAAAACTACTGTTTTTATAAACATAGTTGTTGTTGTTGTTGTTGCTGCTGCTGCTGGTGCAAAGCGTGTGTGTGAAAAGCTTCGTAGGACTATGGACTGGCCCGATTGCGGCGGTACGTCGCTCGGACGGGTGAAATGCGTGTGCGTGTGTGTGAAATGAAATGGACTGCGTTCATCCCGACGGTGCTGCGCTCGGTGCTGCGCGCGTTGCTGCGCTCGGTGCTTCGCTCGGTGTAAAGGTCGGAAAAGTAAAGCGTTCATATGTGTGCGTTAAAAAACAACGTGTAGTGAAATGGATGGGACTATGTGCTAAGTGAACCGCAATTGCGCATCGTGGGCGCACGGTCGACACTTCAATCTACGGCCGTCAGCGGTTCATCGTCGAAGCAGCGACAGCAGTGCGCGAAGCGGCTCTGGTCGTACCAACGAAGGTAAGTGTATTGCATGATTCATTTCTACGCATGGTTTGGGGATTCGTTGCTTTTCGTTGGTCGATGGAGAAGCGAACTGCGTTGAGCCCGATGCATCGCTCTACGAAGAAACGCGTGGCGTGCTGAAAGTGTTCCTGGAGAATGTTATCCGCGATGCCCGCCATCACCTATACCGAACAGGCCAAGCGAAAACCGTCACCGCGCGATGGATGCAGTGTACGCGCTGAAGCGTCAGGGTCGCTCCTTGTACGGGTTCGGAGGTTCAACTCGCCAGCCAACGCACATTTTGCACTCATCTCAACAAAACGGTCCTTATCAGGACCACACATTTGCGTGAAAATTCTTTCCATCACAATTCTTTTCTAATGATTCCAATGATTCATTCCATAGTACCAGTCTTTTTGAAGACTAACATTACATATTTGACGTGCTTGGGCGTCTGGCTGAACTTACTGCATCCGAAAAATAGCAGCAAACGTTACTGCAGTGCAGGAATAAATTTTGGCGTAAAATATAAAGTGGATTAAATATGCCCTCGTGCCCTCGTGAGAAAGAGGATGCTCTCATGCCACCGAACGAGACGGAGCGTGGGATGAAATTCGTACCAATTTCGAACATCGATAGGAGGACGCAAAGCAGCGACAAAAATGTGCGGAAATTTTTGCACACACCTTTTTGCCTGCTTGCACCATATAATTCCACCACCAACACTTTTGCGAAAGGGGGAGGGGGGGTTCGCCTCTTACTGTCCCCTGGTACGTGCATGATGCCACCAACAATTTTGCCACGCGTTTCCAAATCGAGCGTCGTGTTTTTCTTCTCTTTCTCGCACGTAGTAGTGTGCGCGTTTGCTATCCCACTCGAGCCAGAACTTATCGGCAAATGCAATGGCTAACGGGATCGGTACCGTTATTTGGGAAAAAACCACCGAAAAAGAGGATGGCTTCGTGGCAACGAGTGCGAGCGAGACGGAGCACGGGATGAAATTCGCAGCAACGTCGGTCGCTGACAGCACACACAAAGGAGCACACGCTTCGTCCGTGTGTCGCCGGCTCGTTTTAGGCACCGTCAAAAATGTGATGAAATTTTTGCACACACTTTTTTGCCTACTTGCTACATATAATTCCACCACCAACACTTTTGCGAAAGGGGGGGGGGGGGTTCGCCTCTTACTGTCCCCTGGTACGTGCATGATGCCACCAACAATTTTGCCACGCGTTTCCAAATCGAGCGTCGTGTTTGTCTTCTCTTTCTCGCACGTAGTAGTGTGCGCGTTTGCTATCCCACTCGAGCCAGAACTTATCGGCAAATGCAATGGCTAACGGGATCGGTACCGTTATTTGGAAAAAACCACCGAAAACGAGGATGGCTTCGTGGCAACGAGTGCGAGCGAGACGGAGCACGGGATGAAATTCGCAGCAACGTCGGTCGCTGACAGCACACACAAAGGAGCACACGCTTCGTCCGTGTGTCGCCGGCTCGTTTTAGGCACCGTCAAAAATGTGATGAAATTTTAGCACCTACGGTTTTCAAAAACTTGCGAAATATGTTCCTTTTTTCAAGGGCTAACAGCAAATTTAGCATAAAACCTACGTTTTCGTGCACTGTACATGCACACGAGCCTACTTAAATTTTTTTTTGCAAAATTGCTACCTAGCTTCCTTTCCCTGTTCGTATGGTGCGTACATCACACGCAAAAGCATTAAACCTCTGGTAGTTTAGTTGCAAAATATGCATAAATATTTGGCGTCATACAATTGGCCAGCTTTGGGAAATTTCCATCACGCGATTGTATGCGTAGCGAGGAAGAACAGAGATGGCAACGCTCGCTCGGATAGTAGAAGTAGTAGTTCGGAGAGAAAATACTCTCGCCACATTCGTTCGGATACAAGATTATATTAGAAGCCGAATGTCCCGCGCTCGGCACAGTCTTCGACTAGCAGCCTGATGGAACGGTTGGTCCGCGCGTCACGGTAGTGCGAATTTATTAGTGTGCGTAAAAGTGGTGTGATACAAGTGGTGTTGAGCAGAGGGGGTCATTTTCAAAATGGCGCCGGCTCATTTCGTCGTTCTACCAGAAGCAGCAAGAGCTCATGTCGAGCAAAAGTGTGCGACGCGACAGCTAGCCTGCGCGCAGGATTATTCGTCGGGCAGTGAAATCCTCCGCGGATTGGACTAAAAAAAATACTTTTCTTTAAAACAACTGTGCTTCCTAATGGTGAAATGTGCGTGTGCGTGTGTGTGAAAAAAAAGGACAATGGACTGCGTTTATCGCGACGGTGCTTCGCTCGGTGCTTCGCTCGGTGCGACGGACAGCGAAATCCTCCGCGGATTCGCACTTAAAATTACTGTTTTTATTAACATAGTTGTTGTTGTTGTTGTTGCTGCTGCTGCTGGTGCAAAGCGTGTGTGTGAAAGTGCTTCGTAGGACTATGGACTGGCCCGATTGCGGCGGTACGTCGCTCGGACGGGTGAAATGCGTGTGCGTGTGTGTGAAAAGAAATGGACTGCGTTCAACGCGACGGTGCTTCGCTCGGTGCTGCGCTCGGTGCTTCGCTCGGTGCTTCGCTCGGTGCGACGGACAGCGAAATCCTCCGCGGATTCGCAATAAAAACTACTGTTTTTATTAACATAGTTGTTGTTGTTGTTGTTGCTGCTGCTGCTGGTGCAATGCGTGTGTGTGTGAAAAGCTTCGTAGGACCATGGACTGACCCGATTGCGGCGGTACGTCGCTCGGACGGGTGAAATGTGCGTGTGCCTGTGTGTAAGGACCATGGACTGCGTTAATCGCGACGGTGCTGCGCTCGGTGCTTCGCTCGGTGCTTCGCTCGGTGCTTCGCTCGGTGCGACGGACAGCGAAATCCTCCGCGGATTCGCAATAAAAACTACTGTTTTTATTAACATAGTTGTTGTTGTTGTTGCTGCTGCTGCTGGTGCAAAGCGTGTGTGTGAAAGTGCTTCGTAGGACTATGGACTGGCCCGATTGCGGCGGTACGTCGCTCGGACGGGTGAAATGCGTGTGCGTGTGTGTGAAAAGAAATGGACTGCGTTCATCGCGACGGTGCTGCGCTCGGTGCTGCGCTCGGTGCTTCGCTCGGTGCGACGGACAGCGAAATCCTCCGCGGATTCGCACTTAAAATTACTGTTTTTATTAACATAGTTGTTGTTGTTGTTGCTGCTGCTGCTGGTGCAAAGCGTGTGTGTGAAAGTGCTTCGTAGGACTATGGACTGGCCCGATTGCGGCGGTACGTCGCTCGGACGGGTGAAATGCGTGTGCGTGTGTGTGAAAAGAAATGGACTGCGTTCATCGCGACGGTGCTGCGCTCGGTGCTTCGCTCGGTGCTTCGCTCGGTGCGACGGACAGCGAAATCCTCCGCGGATTCGCACTAAAAAACTACTGTTTTTATTAACATAGTTGTTGTTGTTGTTGCTGCTGCTGCTGGTGCAAAGCGTGTGTGTGAAAAGCTTCGTAGGACTATGGACTGGCCCGATTGCGGCGGTACGTCGCTCGGACGGGTGAAATGCGTGTGCGTGTGTGTGAAAAGAAATGGACTGCGTTCATCGCGACGGTGCTGCGCTCGGTGCTGCGCTCGGTGCTTCGCTCGGTGCGACGGACAGCGAAATCCTCCGCGGATTCGCACTTAAAACTACTGTTTTTATTAACATAGTTGTTGTTGTTGTTGCTGCTGCTGCTGGTGCAATGCGTGTGTGTGAAAAGCTTCGTAGGACTATGGACTGGCCCGATTGCGGCGGTACGTCGCTCGGACGGGTGAAATGCGTGTGCGTGTGTGTGAAAAGAAATGGACTGCGTTCATCCCGACGGTGCTGCGCTCGGTGCTGCGCGCGTTGCTTCGCTCGGTGCTGCGCTCGGTGCTTCGCTCGGTGCTTCGCTCGGTGCGACGGACAGCGAAATCCTCCGCGGATTCGCAATAAAAACTACTGTTTTTATTAACATAGTTGTTGTTGTTGTTGTTGCTGCTGCTGCTGGTGCAATGCGTGTGTGTGAAAAGCTTCGTAGGACTATGGACTGGCCCGATTGCGGCGGTACGTCGCTCGGACGGGTGAAATGCGTGTGCGTGTGTGTGAAATGAAATGGACTGCGTTCATCCCGACGGTGCTGCGCTCGGTGCTGCGCGCGTTGCTTCGCTCGGTGCTGCGCTCGGTGCTTCGCTCGGTGCTTCGCTCGGTGCGACGGACAGCGAAATCCTCCGCGGATTCGCAATAAAAACTACTGTTTTTATTAACATAGTTGTTGTTGTTGTTGTTGCTGCTGCTGCTGGTGCAATGCGTGTGTGTGAAAAGCTTCGTAGGACTATGGACTGGCCCGATTGCGGCGGTACGTCGCTCGGACGGGTGAAATGCGTGTGCGTGTGTGTGAAATGAAATGGACTGCGTTCATCCCGACGGTGCTGCGCTCGGTGCTGCGCGCGTTGCTTCGCTCGGTGCTGCGCTCGGTGCTTCGCTCGGTGCTTCGCTCGGTGCGACGGACAGCGAAATCCTCCGCGGATTCGCAATAAAAACTACTGTTTTTATTAACATAGTTGTTGTTGTTGTTGTTGCTGCTGCTGCTGGTGCAAAGCGTGTGTGTGAAAAGCTTCGTAGGACTATGGACTGGCCCGATTGCGGCGGTACGTCGCTCGGACGGGTGAAATGCGTGTGCGTGTGTGTGAAATGAAATGGACTGCGTTCATCCCGACGGTGCTGCGCTCGGTGCTGCGCGCGTTGCTGCGCTCGGTGCTTCGCTCGGTGTAAAGGTCGGAAAAGTAAAGCGTTCATATGTGTGCGTTAAAAAACAACGTGTAGTGAAATGGATGGGACTATGTGCTAAGTGAACCGCAATTGCGCATCGTGGGCGCACGGTCGACACTTCAATCTACGGCCGTCAGCGGTTCATCGTCGAAGCAGCGACAGCAGTGCGCGAAGCGGCTCTGGTCGTACCAACGAAGGTAAGTGTATTGCATGATTCATTTCTACGCATGGTTTGGGGATTCGTTGCTTTTCGTTGGTCGATGGAGAAGCGAACTGCGTTGAGCCCGATGCATCGCTCTACGAAGAAACGCGTGGCGTGCTGAAAGTGTTCCTGGAGAATGTTATCCGCGATGCCCGCCATCACCTATACCGAACAGGCCAAGCGAAAACCGTCACCGCGCGATGGATGCAGTGTACGCGCTGAAGCGTCAGGGTCGCTCCTTGTACGGGTTCGGAGGTTCAACTCGCCAGCCAACGCACATTTTGCACTCATCTCAACAAAACGGTCCTTATCAGGACCACACATTTGCGTGAAAATTCTTTCCATCACAATTCTTTTCTAATGATTCCAATGATTCATTCCATAGTACCAGTCTTTTTGAAGACTAACATTACATATTTGACGTGCTTGGGCGTCTGGCTGAACTTACTGCATCCGAAAAATAGCAGCAAACGTTACTGCAGTGCAGGAATAAATTTTGGCGTAAAATATAAAGTGGATTAAATATGCCCTCGTGCCCTCGTGAGAAAGAGGATGCTCTCATGCCACCGAACGAGACGGAGCGTGGGATGAAATTCGTACCAATTTCGAACATCGATAGGAGGACGCAAAGCAGCGACAAAAATGTGCGGAAATTTTTGCACACACCTTTTTGCCTGCTTGCACCATATAATTCCACCACCAACACTTTTGCGAAAGGGGGAGGGGGGGTTCGCCTCTTACTGTCCCCTGGTACGTGCATGATGCCACCAACAATTTTGCCACGCGTTTCCAAATCGAGCGTCGTGTTTTTCTTCTCTTTCTCGCACGTAGTAGTGTGCGCGTTTGCTATCCCACTCGAGCCAGAACTTATCGGCAAATGCAATGGCTAACGGGATCGGTACCGTTATTTGGGAAAAAACCACCGAAAAAGAGGATGGCTTCGTGGCAACGAGTGCGAGCGAGACGGAGCACGGGATGAAATTCGCAGCAACGTCGGTCGCTGACAGCACACACAAAGGAGCACACGCTTCGTCCGTGTGTCGCCGGCTCGTTTTAGGCACCGTCAAAAATGTGATGAAATTTTTGCACACACTTTTTTGCCTACTTGCTACATATAATTCCACCACCAACACTTTTGCGAAAGGGGGGGGGGGGGTTCGCCTCTTACTGTCCCCTGGTACGTGCATGATGCCACCAACAATTTTGCCACGCGTTTCCAAATCGAGCGTCGTGTTTGTCTTCTCTTTCTCGCACGTAGTAGTGTGCGCGTTTGCTATCCCACTCGAGCCAGAACTTATCGGCAAATGCAATGGCTAACGGGATCGGTACCGTTATTTGGAAAAAACCACCGAAAACGAGGATGGCTTCGTGGCAACGAGTGCGAGCGAGACGGAGCACGGGATGAAATTCGCAGCAACGTCGGTCGCTGACAGCACACACAAAGGAGCACACGCTTCGTCCGTGTGTCGCCGGCTCGTTTTAGGCACCGTCAAAAATGTGATGAAATTTTAGCACCTACGGTTTTCAAAAACTTGCGAAATATGTTCCTTTTTTCAAGGGCTAACAGCAAATTTAGCATAAAACCTACGTTTTCGTGCACTGTACATGCACACGAGCCTACTTAAATTTTTTTTTGCAAAATTGCTACCTAGCTTCCTTTCCCTGTTCGTATGGTGCGTACATCACACGCAAAAGCATTAAACCTCTGGTAGTTTAGTTGCAAAATATGCATAAATATTTGGCGTCATACAATTGGCCAGCTTTGGGAAATTTCCATCACGCGATTGTATGCGTAGCGAGGAAGAACAGAGATGGCAACGCTCGCTCGGATAGTAGAAGTAGTAGTTCGGAGAGAAAATACTCTCGCCACATTCGTTCGGATACAAGATTATATTAGAAGCCGAATGTCCCGCGCTCGGCACAGTCTTCGACTAGCAGCCTGATGGAACGGTTGGTCCGCGCGTCACGGTAGTGCGAATTTATTAGTGTGCGTAAAAGTGGTGTGATACAAGTGGTGTTGAGCAGAGGGGGTCATTTTCAAAATGGCGCCGGCTCATTTCGTCGTTCTACCAGAAGCAGCAAGAGCTCATGTCGAGCAAAAGTGTGCGACGCGACAGCTAGCCTGCGCGCAGGATTATTCGTCGGGCAGTGAAATCCTCCGCGGATTGGACTAAAAAAAATACTTTTCTTTAAAACAACTGTGCTTCCTAATGGTGAAATGTGCGTGTGCGTGTGTGTGAAAAAAAAGGACAATGGACTGCGTTTATCGCGACGGTGCTTCGCTCGGTGCTTCGCTCGGTGCGACGGACAGCGAAATCCTCCGCGGATTCGCACTTAAAATTACTGTTTTTATTAACATAGTTGTTGTTGTTGTTGTTGCTGCTGCTGCTGGTGCAAAGCGTGTGTGTGAAAGTGCTTCGTAGGACTATGGACTGGCCCGATTGCGGCGGTACGTCGCTCGGACGGGTGAAATGCGTGTGCGTGTGTGTGAAAAGAAATGGACTGCGTTCAACGCGACGGTGCTTCGCTCGGTGCTGCGCTCGGTGCTTCGCTCGGTGCTTCGCTCGGTGCGACGGACAGCGAAATCCTCCGCGGATTCGCAATAAAAACTACTGTTTTTATTAACATAGTTGTTGTTGTTGTTGTTGCTGCTGCTGCTGGTGCAATGCGTGTGTGTGTGAAAAGCTTCGTAGGACCATGGACTGACCCGATTGCGGCGGTACGTCGCTCGGACGGGTGAAATGTGCGTGTGCCTGTGTGTAAGGACCATGGACTGCGTTAATCGCGACGGTGCTGCGCTCGGTGCTTCGCTCGGTGCTTCGCTCGGTGCTTCGCTCGGTGCGACGGACAGCGAAATCCTCCGCGGATTCGCAATAAAAACTACTGTTTTTATTAACATAGTTGTTGTTGTTGTTGCTGCTGCTGCTGGTGCAAAGCGTGTGTGTGAAAGTGCTTCGTAGGACTATGGACTGGCCCGATTGCGGCGGTACGTCGCTCGGACGGGTGAAATGCGTGTGCGTGTGTGTGAAAGGAAATGGACTGCGTTCATCGCGACGGTGCTGCGCTCGGTGCTGCGCTCGGTGCTTCGCTCGGTGCGACGGACAGCGAAATCCTCCGCGGATTCGCACTTAAAATTACTGTTTTTATTAACATAGTTGTTGTTGTTGTTGCTGCTGCTGCTGGTGCAAAGCGTGTGTGTGAAAGTGCTTCGTAGGACTATGGACTGGCCCGATTGCGGCGGTACGTCGCTCGGACGGGTGAAATGCGTGTGCGTGTGTGTGAAAGGAAATGGACTGCGTTCATCGCGACGGTGCTGCGCTCGGTGCTTCGCTCGGTGCTTCGCTCGGTGCGACGGACAGCGAAATCCTCCGCGGATTCGCAATAAAAACTACTGTTTTTATTAACATAGTTGTTGTTGTTGTTGCTGCTGCTGCTGGTGCAAAGCGTGTGTGTGAAAGTGCTTCGTAGGACTATGGACTGGCCCGATTGCGGCGGTACGTCGCTCGGACGGGTGAAATGCGTGTGCGTGTGTGTGAAAGGAAATGGACTGCGTTCATCGCGACGGTGCTGCGCTCGGTGCTGCGCTCGGTGCTTCGCTCGGTGCGACGGACAGCGAAATCCTCCGCGGATTCGCACTTAAAATTACTGTTTTTATTAACATAGTTGTTGTTGTTGTTGCTGCTGCTGCTGGTGCAATGCGTGTGTGTGAAAAGCTTCGTAGGACTATGGACTGGCCCGATTGCGGCGGTACGTCGCTCGGACGGGTGAAATGCGTGTGCGTGTGTGTGAAATGAAATGGACTGCGTTCATCCCGACGGTGCTGCGCTCGGTGCTGCGCGCGTTGCTTCGCTCGGTGCTGCGCTCGGTGCTTCGCTCGGTGCTTCGCTCGGTGCGACGGACAGCGAAATCCTCCGCGGATTCGCAATAAAAACTACTGTTTTTATTAACATAGTTGTTGTTGTTGTTGTTGCTGCTGCTGCTGGTGCAATGCGTGTGTGTGAAAAGCTTCGTAGGACTATGGACTGGCCCGATTGCGGCGGTACGTCGCTCGGACGGGTGAAATGCGTGTGCGTGTGTGTGAAATGAAATGGACTGCGTTCATCCCGACGGTGCTGCGCTCGGTGCTGCGCGCGTTGCTTCGCTCGGTGCTGCGCTCGGTGCTTCGCTCGGTGCTTCGCTCGGTGCGACGGACAGCGAAATCCTCCGCGGATTCGCAATAAAAACTACTGTTTTTATTAACATAGTTGTTGTTGTTGTTGTTGCTGCTGCTGCTGGTGCAATGCGTGTGTGTGAAAAGCTTCGTAGGACTATGGACTGGCCCGATTGCGGCGGTACGTCGCTCGGACGGGTGAAATGCGTGTGCGTGTGTGTGAAATGAAATGGACTGCGTTCATCCCGACGGTGCTGCGCTCGGTGCTGCGCGCGTTGCTTCGCTCGGTGCTGCGCTCGGTGCTTCGCTCGGTGCTTCGCTCGGTGCGACGGACAGCGAAATCCTCCGCGGATTCGCAATAAAAACTACTGTTTTTATTAACATAGTTGTTGTTGTTGTTGTTGCTGCTGCTGCTGGTGCAATGCGTGTGTGTGAAAAGCTTCGTAGGACTATGGACTGGCCCGATTGCGGCGGTACGTCGCTCGGACGGGTGAAATGCGTGTGCGTGTGTGTGAAATGAAATGGACTGCGTTCATCCCGACGGTGCTGCGCTCGGTGCTGCGCGCGTTGCTGCGCTCGGTGCTTCGCTCGGTGTAAAGGTCGGAAAAGTAAAGCGTTCATATGTGTGCGTTAAAAAACAACGTGTAGTGAAATGGATGGGACTATGTGCTAAGTGAACCGCAATTGCGCATCGTGGGCGCACGGTCGACACTTCAATCTACGGCCGTCAGCGGTTCATCGTCGAAGCAGCGACAGCAGTGCGCGAAGCGGCTCTGGTCGTACCAACGAAGGTAAGTGTATTGCATGATTCATTTCTACGCATGGTTTGGGGATTCGTTGCTTTTCGTTGGTCGATGGAGAAGCGAACTGCGTTGAGCCCGATGCATCGCTCTACGAAGAAACGCGTGGCGTGCTGAAAGTGTTCCTGGAGAATGTTATCCGCGATGCCCGCCATCACCTATACCGAACAGGCCAAGCGAAAACCGTCACCGCGCGATGGATGCAGTGTACGCGCTGAAGCGTCAGGGTCGCTCCTTGTACGGGTTCGGAGGTTCAACTCGCCAGCCAACGCACATTTTGCACTCATCTCAACAAAACGGTCCTTATCAGGACCACACATTTGCGTGAAAATTCTTTCCATCACAATTCTTTTCTAATGATTCCAATGATTCATTCCATAGTACCAGTCTTTTTGAAGACTAACATTACATATTTGACGTGCTTGGGCGTCTGGCTGAACTTACTGCATCCGAAAAATAGCAGCAAACGTTACTGCAGTGCAGGAATAAATTTTGGCGTAAAATATAAAGTGGATTAAATATGCCCTCGTGCCCTCGTGAGAAAGAGGATGCTCTCATGCCACCGAACGAGACGGAGCGTGGGATGAAATTCGTACCAATTTCGAACATCGATAGGAGGACGCAAAGCAGCGACAAAAATGTGCGGAAATTTTTGCACACACCTTTTTGCCTGCTTGCACCATATAATTCCACCACCAACACTTTTGCGAAAGGGGGAGGGGGGGTTCGCCTCTTACTGTCCCCTGGTACGTGCATGATGCCACCAACAATTTTGCCACGCGTTTCCAAATCGAGCGTCGTGTTTTTCTTCTCTTTCTCGCACGTAGTAGTGTGCGCGTTTGCTATCCCACTCGAGCCAGAACTTATCGGCAAATGCAATGGCTAACGGGATCGGTACCGTTATTTGGGAAAAAACCACCGAAAAAGAGGATGGCTTCGTGGCAACGAGTGCGAGCGAGACGGAGCACGGGATGAAATTCGCAGCAACGTCGGTCGCTGACAGCACACACAAAGGAGCACACGCTTCGTCCGTGTGTCGCCGGCTCGTTTTAGGCACCGTCAAAAATGTGATGAAATTTTAGCACCTACGGTTTTCAAAAACTTGCGAAATATGTTCCTTTTTTCAAGGGCTAACAGCAAATTTAGCATAAAACCTACGTTTTCGTGCACTGTACATGCACACGAGCCTACTTAAATTTTTTTTTGCAAAATTGCTACCTAGCTTCCTTTCCCTGTTCGTATGGTGCGTACATCACACGCAAAAGCATTAAACCTCTGGTAGTTTAGTTGCAAAATATGCATAAATATTTGGCGTCATACAATTGGCTTTGGGAAATTTCCATCACGCGATTGTATGCATAGCGAGGAAGAACAGAGATGGCAACGCTCGCTCGGATAGTAGTAGTAGTAGTTCGGAGAGAAAATACTCTCGCCACATTCGTTCGGATACAAGATTATATTAGAAGCCGAATGTCCCGCGCTCGGCACAGTCTTCGACTAGCAGCCTGATGGAACGGTTGGTCCGCGCGTCACGGTAGTGCGAATTTATTAGTGTGCGTAAAAGTGGTGTGATACAAGTGGTGTTGAGCAGAGGGGGTCATTTTCAAAATGGCGCCGGCTCATTTCGTCGTTCTACCAGAAGCAGCAAGAGCTCATGTCGAGCAAAAGTGTGCGACGCGACAGCTAGCCTGCGCGCAGGATTATTCGTCGGGCAGTGAAATCCTCCGCGGATTGGACTAAAAAAAATACTTTTCTTTAAAACAACTGTGCTTCCTAATGGTGAAATGTGCGTGTGCGTGTGTGTGAAAAAAAAGGACAATGGACTGTGTTAATCGCGACGGTGCTGCGCTCGGTGCTGCGCGCGTTGCTGCGCTCGGTGCTGCGCTCGGTGCTTCGCTCGGTGCGACGGACAGCGAAATCCTCCGCGGATTCGCAATAAAAACTACTGTTTTTATTAACATAGTTGTTGTTGTTGTTGTTGCTGCTGCTGCTGGTGCAAAGCGTGTGTGTGAAAGTGCTTCGTAGGACTATGGACTGGCCCGATTGCGGCGGTACGTCGCTCGGACGGGTGAAATGCGTGTGCGTGTGTGTGAAAGGAAATGGACTGCGTTCATCGCGACGGTGCTGCGCTCGGTGCTGCGCTCGGTGCTTCGCTCGGTGCGACGGACAGCGAAATCCTCCGCGGATTCGCACTTAAAATTACTGTTTTTATTAACATAGTTGTTGTTGTTGTTGCTGCTGCTGCTGGTGCAAAGCGTGTGTGTGAAAGTGCTTCGTAGGACTATGGACTGGCCCGATTGCGGCGGTACGTCGCTCGGACGGGTGAAATGCGTGTGCGTGTGTGTGAAAAGAAATGGACTGCGTTCATCCCGACGGTGCTGCGCTCGGTGCTGCGCGCGTTGCTGCGCTCGGTGCTGCGCGCGTTGCTGCGCTCGGTGCTGCGCTCGGTGCTTCGCTCGGTGCTGCGCTCGGTGTAAAGGTCGGAAAAGTAAAGCGTTCATATGTGTGCGTTAAAAAACAACGTGTAGTGAAATGGATGGGACTCTGTGCTAAGTGAACCGCAATTGCGCATCGTGGGCGCACGGTCGACACTTCAATCTGCGGCCGTCAGCGGTTCATCGTCGAAGCAGCGACAGCAGTGCGTGAAGCGGCTCTGGTCGTACCAACGAAGGTAAGTGTATTGCATGATTCATTTCTACGCATGGTTTGGGGATTCGTTGCTTTACGTTGGTCGATGGAGAAGCGAACTGCGTTGAGCCCGATGCATCGCTCTGCGAAGAAACGCGTGGCGTGCTGAAAGTGTTCCTGGAGAATGTTATCCGCGATGCCCGCCATCACCTATACCGAACAGGCCAAGCGAAAACCGTCACCGCGCGATGGATGCAGTGTACGCGCTGAAGCGTCAGGGTCGCTCCTTGTACGGGTTCGGAGGTTCGACTGGCCAGCCAACGCACATTTTGCACTCATCTCAACAAAACGGTCCTTATCAGGACCACACATTTGCGTGAAAATTCTTTCCATCACAATTCTTTTCTAATGATTCCAATGATTCATTCCATAGTACCAGTCTTTTTGAAGACTAACATTACATATTTGACGTGCTTGGGCGTCTGGCTGAACTTACTGCATCCGAAAAATAGCAGTAAACGTTACTGCAGTGCAGGAATAAATTTTGGCGTAAAATATAAAGTGGATTAAACATGCCCTCGTGCCCTCGTGAGAAAGAGGATGCCCTCATGCCACCGAACGAGACGGAGCGTGGGATGAAATTCGTACCAATTTCGAACATCGATAGGAGGACGCAAAGCAGCGACAAAAATGTGCGGAAATTTTTGCACACACCTTTTTGCCTACTTGCACCATATAATTCCACCACCAACACTTTTGCGAAAGGGGGAGGGGGGGGTTCGCCTCTTACTGTCCCCTGGTACGTGCATGATGCCACCAACAATTTTGCCACGCGTTTCCAAATCGAGCGTCGTGTTTGTCTTCTCTTTCTCGCACGTAGTAGTGTGCGCGTTTGCTATCCCACTCGAGCCAGAACTTATCGGCAAATGCAATGGCTAACGGGATCGGTACCGTTATTTGGGAAAAAACCACCGAAAAAGAGGATGGCTTCGTGGCAACGAGTGCGAGCGAGACGGAGCACGGGATGAAATTCGCAGCAACGTCGGTCGCTGACAGCACACACAAAGGAGCACACGCTTCGTCCGTGTGTCGCCGGCTCGTTTTAGGCACCGTCAAAAATGTGATGAAATTTTTGCACCTACGGTTTTCAAAAACTTGCGAAATATGTTCCTTTTTTCAAGGGCTAACAGCAAATTTAGCATAAAACCTACGTTTTCGTGCACTGTACATGCACACGAGCCTACTTAATTTTTTTTTTGCAAAATTGCTACCTAGCTTCCTTTCCCTGTTCGTATGGTGCGTACATCACACGCAAAAGCATTAAACCTCTGGTAGTTTAGTTGCAAAATATGCATAAATATTTGGCGTCATACAATTGGCTTTGGGAAATTTCCATCACGCGATTGTATGCGTAGCGAGGAAGAACAGAGATGGCAACGCTCGCTCGGATAGTAGTAGTAGTAGTTCGGAGAGAAAATACTCTCGCCACATTCGTTCGGATACAAGATTATATTAGAAGCCGAATGTCCCGCGCTCGGCACAGTCTTCGACTAGCAGCCTGATGGAACGGTTGGTCCGCGCGTCACGGTAGTGCGAATTTATTAGTGTGCGTAAAAGTGGTGTGATACAAGTGGTGTTGAGCAGAGGGGGTCATTTTCAAAATGGCGCCGGCTCATTTCGTCGTTCTACCAGAAGCAGCAAGAGCTCATGTCGAGCAAAAGTGTGCGACGCGACAGCTAGCCTGCGCGCAGGATTATTCGTCGGGCAGTGAAATCCTCCGCGGATTGGACTAAAAAAAATACTTTTCTTTAAAACAACTGTGCTTCCTAATGGTGAAATGTGCGTGTGCGTGTGTGTGAAAAAAAAGGACAATGGACTGTGTTAATCGCAACGGTGCTGCGCTCCGTGCTGCGCGCGTTGCTGCGCTCGGTGCGTCGGACAGCGAAATCCTCCGCGGATTCGCACTTAAAATTACTGTTTTTATTAACATAGTTGTTGTTGTTGTTGTTGCTGCTGCTGCTGGTGCAATGCGTGTGTGTGTGAAAAGCTTCGTAGGACCATGGACTGACCCGATTGCGGCGGTACGTCGCTCGGACGGGTGAAATGTGCGTGTGCCTGTGTGTAAGGACCATGGACTGCGTTAATCGCGACGGTGCTGCGCTCGGTGCTTCGCTCGGTGCTTCGCTCGGTGCTTCGCTCGGTGCGACGGACAGCGAAATCCTCCGCGGATTCGCAATAAAAACTACTGTTTTTATTAACATAGTTGTTGTTGTTGTTGTTGCTGCTGCTGCTGGTGCAAAGCGTGTGTGTGAAAGTGCTTCGTAGGACTATGGACTGGCCCGATTGCGGCGGTACGTCGCTCGGACGGGTGAAATGCGTGTGCGTGTGTGTGAAAGGAAATGGACTGCGTTCATCGCGACGGTGCTGCGCTCGGTGCTGCGCTCGGTGCTTCGCTCGGTGCGACGGACAGCGAAATCCTCCGCGGATTCGCACTTAAAATTACTGTTTTTATTAACATAGTTGTTGTTGTTGTTGCTGCTGCTGCTGGTGCAAAGCGTGTGTGTGAAAGTGCTTCGTAGGACTATGGACTGGCCCGATTGCGGCGGTACGTCGCTCGGACGGGTGAAATGCGTGTGCGTGTGTGTGAAAGGAAATGGACTGCGTTCATCGCGACGGTGCTTCGCTCGGTGCTTCGCTCGGTGCAGCGCTCGGTGCGTCGGACAGCGAAATCCTCCGCGGATTCGCACTAAAAACTACTGTTTTTATTAACATAGTTGTTGTTGTTGTTGCTGCTGCTGCTGGTGCAAAGCGTGTGTGTGAAAGTGCTTCGTAGGACTATGGACTGGCCCGATTGCGGCGGTACGTCGCTCGGACGGGTGAAATGCGTGTGCGTGTGTGTGAAATGAAATGGACTGCGTTCATCCCGACGGTGCTTCGCTCGGTGCTGCGCGCGTTGCTTCGCTCGGTGCTGCGCTCGGTGCTTCGCTCGGTGCTTCGCTCGGTGCGACGGACAGCGAAATCCTCCGCGGATTCGCAATAAAAACTACTGTTTTTATTAACATAGTTGTTGTTGTTGTTGTTGCTGCTGCTGCTGGTGCAAAGCGTGTGTGTGAAAAGCTTCGTAGGACTATGGACTGGCCCGATTGCGGCGGTACGTCGCTCGGACGGGTGAAATGCGTGTGCGTGTGTGTGAAAAGAAATGGACTGCGTTCATCCCGACGGTGCTGCGCTCGGTGCTGCGCGCGTTGCTGCGCTCGGTGCTTCGCTCGGTGTAAAGGTCGGAAACGTTAAGCGTTCATATGTGTGCGTTAAAAAACAACGTGTAGTGAAATGGATGGGACTCTGTGCTAAGTGAACCGCAATTGCGCATCGTGGGCGCACGGTCGACACTTCAATCTACGGCCGTCAGCGGTTCATCGTCGAAGCAGCGACAGCAGTGCGCGAAGCGGCTCTGGTCGTACCAACGAAGGTAAGTGTATTGCATGATTCATTTCTACGCATGGTTTGGGGATTCGTTGCTTTTCGTTGGTCGATGGAGAAGCGAACTGCGTTGAGCCCGATGCATCGCTCTACGAAGAAACGCGTGGCGTGCTGAAAGTGTTCCTGGAGAATGTTATCCGCGATGCCCGCCATCACCTATACCGAACAGGCCAAGCGAAAACCGTCACCGCGCGATGGATGCAGTGTACGCGCTGAAGCGTCAGGGTCGCTCCTTGTACGGGTTCGGAGGTTCAACTCGCCAGCCAACGCACATTTTGCACTCATCTCAACAAAACGGTCCTTATCAGGACCACACATTTGCGTGAAAATTCTTTCCATCACAATTCTTTTCTAATGATTCCAATGATTCATTCCATAGTACCAGTCTTTTTGAAGACTAACATTACATATTTGACGTGCTTGGGCGTCTGGCTGAACTTACTGCATCCGAAAAATAGCAGCAAACGTTACTGCAGTGCAGGAATAAATTTTGGCGTAAAATATAAAGTGGATTAAATATGCCCTCGTGCCCTCGTGAGAAAGAGGATGCTCTCATGCCACCGAACGAGACGGAGCGTGGGATGAAATTCGTACCAATTTCGAACATCGATAGGAGGACGCAAAGCAGCGACAAAAATGTGCGGAAATTTTTGCACACACCTTTTTGCCTGCTTGCACCATATAATTCCACCACCAACACTTTTGCGAAAGGGGGAGGGGGGGTTCGCCTCTTACTGTCCCCTGGTACGTGCATGATGCCACCAACAATTTTGCCACGCGTTTCCAAATCGAGCGTCGTGTTTTTCTTCTCTTTCTCGCACGTAGTAGTGTGCGCGTTTGCTATCCCACTCGAGCCAGAACTTATCGGCAAATGCAATGGCTAACGGGATCGGTACCGTTATTTGGGAAAAAACCACCGAAAAAGAGGATGGCTTCGTGGCAACGAGTGCGAGCGAGACGGAGCACGGGATGAAATTCGCAGCAACGTCGGTCGCTGACAGCACACACAAAGGAGCACACGCTTCGTCCGTGTGTCGCCGGCTCGTTTTAGGCACCGTCAAAAATGTGATGAAATTTTAGCACCTACGGTTTTCAAAAACTTGCGAAATATGTTCCTTTTTTCAAGGGCTAACAGCAAATTTAGCATAAAACCTACGTTTTCGTGCACTGTACATGCACACGAGCCTACTTAAATTTTTTTTTGCAAAATTGCTACCTAGCTTCCTTTCCCTGTTCGTATGGTGCGTACATCACACGCAAAAGCATTAAACCTCTGGTAGTTTAGTTGCAAAATATGCATAAATATTTGGCGTCATACAATTGGCTTTGGGAAATTTCCATCACGCGATTGTATGCATAGCGAGGAAGAACAGAGATGGCAACGCTCGCTCGGATAGTAGAAGTAGTAGTTCGGAGAGAAAATACTCTCGCCACATTCGTTCGGATACAAGATTATATTAGAAGCCGAATGTCCCGCGCTCGGCACAGTCTTCGACTAGCAGCCTGATGGAACGGTTGGTCCGCGCGTCACGGTAGTGCGAATTTATTAGTGTGCGTAAAAGTGGTGTGATACAAGTGGTGTTGAGCAGGGGGGTCATTTTCAAAATGGCGCCGGCTCATTTCGTCGTTCTACCAGAAGCAGCAAGAGCTCATGTCGAGCAAAAGTGTGCGACGCGACAGCTAGCCTGCGCGCAGGATTATTCGTCGGGCAGTGAAATCCTCCGCGGATTGGACTAAAAAAAATACTTTTCTTTAAAACAACTGTGCTTCCTAATGGTGAAATGTGCGTGTGCGTGTGTGTGAAAAAAAAAGGACAATGGACTGCGTTTATCGCAACGGTGCTGCGCTCGGTGCTGCGCGCGTTGCTTCGCTCGGTGCTTCGCTCGGTGCTTCGCTCGGTGCGACGGACAGCGAAATCCTCCGCGGATTCGCACTAAAAACTACTGTTTTTATTAACATAGTTGTTGTTGTTGTTGTTGCTGCTGCTGCTGGTGCAAAGCGTGTGTGTGAAAGTGCTTCGTAGGACTATGGACTGGCCCGATTGCGGCGGTACGTCGCTCGGACGGGTGAAATGCGTGTGCGTGTGTGTGAAAGGAAATGGACTGCGTTCATCGCGACGGTGCTGCGCTCGGTGCTGCGCTCGGTGCTGCGCGCGTTGCTTCGCTCGGTGCTTCGCTCGGTGCTTCGCTCGGTGCTTCGCTCGGTGCGACGGACAGCGAAATCCTCCGCGGATTCGCACTAAAAACTACTCTTTTTATAAACATAGTTGTTGTTGTTGTTGTTGCTGCTGCTGCTGGTGCAATGCGTGTGTGTGTGAAAAGCTTCGTGGGACTATGGACTAACCCGATTGCGGCGGTACGTCGCTCGGACGGGTGAAAAGTGTGTGCGTGTGTGAGGAAGAAAGGACAATGGACTGCGTTAATCGCGACGGTGCTGCGCTCGGTGCTTAGCTCGGTTGCAAAGGTCAGAAAAGTAAAGTTCGGAAAAGTAAAGCGTTCATATGTGTGCGTTAAAAAACAACGTGTAGTGAAATGGATGGGACTCTGTGCTAAGTGAACCGCAATTGCGCATCGTGGGCGCACGGTCGACACTTCAATCTGCGGCCGTCAGCGGTTCATCGTCGAAGCAGCGACAGCAGTGCGTGAAGCGGCTCTGGTCGTACCAACGAAGGTAAGTGTATTGCATGATTCATTTCTACGCATGGTTTGGGGATTCGTTGCTTTACGTTGGTCGATGGAGAAGCGAACTGCGTTGAGCCCGATGCATCGCTCTGCGAAGAAACGCGTGGCGTGCTGAAAGTGTTCCTGGAGAATGTTATCCGCGATGCCCGCCATCACCTATACCGAACAGGCCAAGCGAAAACCGTCACCGCGCGATGGATGCAGTGTACGCGCTGAAGCGTCAGGGTCGCTCCTTGTACGGGTTCGGAGGTTCAACTCGCCAGCCAACGCACATTTTGCACTCATCTCAACAAAACGGTCCTTATCAGGACCACACATTTGCGTCAAAATTCTTTCCATCACAATTCTTTTCTAATGATTCCAATGATTCATTCCATAGTACCAGTCTTTTTGAAGACTAACATTACATATTTGACGTGCTTGGGCGTCTGGCTGAACTTACTGCATCCGAAAAATAGCAGCAAACGTTACTGCAGTGCAGGAATAAATTTTGGCGTAAAATATAAAGTGGATTAAATATGCCCTCGTGCCCTCGTGAGAAAGAGGATGCCCTCATGCCACCGAACGAGACGGAGCGTGGGATGAAATTCGTACCAATTTCGAACATCGATAGGAGGACGCAAAGCAGCGACAAAAATGTGCGGAAATTTTTGCACACACCTTTTTGCCTGCTTGCACCATATAATTCCACCACCAACACTTTTTCGAAAGGGAGGGGGGTTCGCCTCTTACTGTCCCCTGGTACGTGCATGATGCCACCAACAATTTTGCCACGCGCTTCCAAATCGAGCGTCGTGTTTTTCTTCTCTTTCTCGCACGTAGTAGTGTGCGCGTTTGCTATCCCACTCGAGCCAGAACTTATCGGCAAATGCAATGGCTACCGGGATCGGTACCGTTATTTGGAAAAAACCACAGAAAAAGAGGATGGCTTGGTGGCAACGAGTGCGAGCGAGACGGAGCACGGGATGAAATTCGCAGCAACGTCGGTCGCTGACAGCACACACAAAGGAGCACACGCTTCGTCCGTGTGTCGCCGGCTCGTTTTAGGCAGCGTAAAAAATGTGATGAAATTTTTGCACACACTTTTTTGCCTACTAGCTACATATAATTCCACCACCAACACTTTTTCGAAAGGGAGGGGGGGTTCGCCTCTTACTGTCCCCTGGTACGTGCATGATGCCACCAACAATTTTGCCACGCGTTTCCAAATCGAGCGTCGTGTTTTTCTTCTCTTTCTCGCACGTAGTAGTGTGCGCGTTTGCTATCCCACTCGAGCCAGAACTTATCGGCAAATGCAATGGCTACCGGGATCGGTACCGTTATTTGGAAAAAACCACCGAAAAAGAGGATGGCTTGGTGGCAACGAGTGCGAGCGAGACGGAGCACGGGATGAAATTCGCAGCAACGTCGGTCGCTGATAGCACACACAAAGGAGCACACGCTTCGTCCGTGTGTCGCCGGCTCGTTTTAGGCAGCGTAAAAAATGTGATGAAATTTTTGCACCTACGGTTTTCAAAAACTTGCGAAATATGTTCCTTTTTTCAAGGGCTCACAGGGAATATAGCATAAAACCTACGTTTTCGTACACTGTACATGCACACGAACATACTTAAATTTTTGCAAATTTGCTACCTAACTTCCTTTCCCTGTTCGTATGGTGCGTACATCACACGCAAAAGCATTAAACCTCTGGTAGTTTAGTTGCAAAATATGCATAAATATTTGGCGTCATACAATTGGCCAGCTTTGGGAAATTTCCATCACGCGATTGTATGCGTAGCGAGGAAGAACAGAGATGGCAACGCTCGCTCGGATAGTAGAAGTAGTAGTTCGGAGAGAAAATACTCTCGCCACATTCGTTCGGATACAAGATTATATTAGAAGCCGAATGTCCCGCGCTCGGCACAGTCTTCGACTAGCAGCCTGATGGAACGGTTGGTCCGCGCGTCACGGTAGTGCGAATTTATTAGTGTGCGTAAAAGTGGTGTGATACAAGTTGTGTTGAGCAGGGGGGGGTCATTTTCAAAATGGCGCCGGCTCATTTCGTCGTTCAACCAGAAGCAGCAAGAGCTCATGTCGAGCAAAAGTGTGCGACGCGACAGCTAGCCTGCGCGCAGGATTATTCGTCGGGCAGTGAAATCCTCCGCGGATTGGACTAAAAAAAATACTTTTCTTTAAAACAACTGTGCTTCCTAATGGTGAAATGTGCGTGTGCGTGTGTGTGAAAAAAAAGGACAATGGACTGCGTTTATCGCGACGGTGCTTTGCTCGGTGCTGCGCTCGGTGCTGCGCGCGTTGCTTCGCTCGGTGCGACGGACAGCGAAATCCTCCGCGGATTCGCACTAAAAACTACTGTTTTTATAAACATAGTTGTTGTTGTTATTGTTGCTGCTGCTGCTGGTGCAATGCGTGTGTGTGAAAAGCTTCGTAGGACCATGGACTGGCCCGATTGCGGCGGTACGTCGCTCGGACGGGTGAAATGCGTGTGCGTGTGTGTGAAAAGAAATGGACTGCGTTCATCCCGACGGTGCTTCGCTCGGTGCTGCGCGCGTTGCTGCGCTCGGTGCTTCGCTCGGTGCTTCACTCGGTGCGACGGACAGCGAAATCCTCCGCGGATTCGCAATAAAAACTACTGTTTTTATTAACATAGTTGTTGTTGTTGTTGTTGCTGCTGCTGCTGGTGCAAAGCGTGTGTGTGAAAAGCTTCGTAGGACTATGGACTGGCCCGATTGCGGCGGTACGTCGCTCGGACGGGTGAAATGCGTGTGCGTGTGTGTGAAATGAAATGGACTGCGTTCATCCCGACGGTGCTGCGCTCGGTGCTGCGCGCGTTGCTTCGCTCGGTGCTTCGCTCGGTGCTTCGCTCGGTGTAAAGGTCGGAAAAGTAAAGCGTTCATATGTGTGCGTTAAAAAACAACGTGTAGTGAAATGGATGGGACTCTGTGCTAAGTGAACCGCAATTGCGCATCGTGGGCGCACGGTCGACACTTCAATCTGCGGCCGTCAGCGGTTCATCGTCGAAGCAGCGACAGCAGTGCGCGAAGCGGCTCTGGTCGTACCAACGAAGGTAAGTGTATTGCATGATTCATTTCTACGCATGGTTTGGGGATTCGTTGCTTTTCGTTGGTCGATGGAGAAGCGAACTGCGTTGAGCCCGATGCATCGCTCTACGAAGAAACGCGTGGCGTGCTGAAAGTGTTCCTGGAGAATGTTATCCGCGATGCCCGCCATCACCTATACCGAACAGGCCAAGCGAAAACCGTCACCGCGCGATGGATGCAGTGTACGCGCTGAAGCGTCAGGGTCGCTCCTTGTACGGGTTCGGAGGTTCAACTCGCCAGCCAACGCACATTTTGCACTCATCTCAACAAAACGGTCCTTATCAGGACCACACATTTGCGTGAAAATTCTTTCCATCACAATTCTTTTCTAATGATTCCAATGATTCATTCCATAGTACCAGTCTTTTTGAAGACTAACATTACATATTTGACGCGCTTGGGCGTCTGGCTGAACTTACTGCATCCGAAAAATAGCAGCAAACGTTACTGCAGTGCAGGAATAAATTTTGGCGTAAAATATAAAGTGGATTAAATATGCCCTCGTGCCCTCGTGAGAAAGAGGATGCTCTCATGCCACCGAACGAGACGGAGCGTGGGATGAAATTCGTACCAATTTCGAACATCGATAGGAGGACGCAAAGCAGCGACAAAAATGTGCGGAAATTTTTGCACACACCTTTTTGCCTGCTTGCACCATATAATTCCACCACCAACACTTTTGCGAAAGGGGGAGGGGGGGTTCGCCTCTTACTGTCCCCTGGTACGTGCATGATGCCACCAACAATTTTGCCACGCGTTTCCAAATCGAGCGTCGTGTTTGTCTTCTCTTTCTCGCACGTAGTAGTGTGCGCGTTTGCTATCCCACTCGAGCCAGAACTTATCGGCAAATGCAATGGCTACCGGGATCGGTACCGTTATTTGGAAAAAACCACCGAAAACGAGGATGGCTTCGTGGCAACGAGTGCGAGCGAGACGGAGCACGGGATGAAATTCGCAGCAACGTCGGTCGCTGACAGCACACACAAAGAAGCACACGCTTCGTCCGTGTGTCGCCGGCTCGTTTTAGGCAGCGTAAAAAATGTGCGGAAATTTTTGCACACACTTTTTTGCCTACTTGCACCATATAATTCCACCACCAACACTTTTTCGAAAGGGGGGGGGGGTTCGCCTCTTACTGTCCCCTGGTACGTGCATGATGCCACCAACAATTTTGCCACGCGTTTCCAAATCGAGCGTCGTGTTTTTCTTCTCTTTCTCGCACGTAGTAGTGTGCGCGTTTGCTATCCCACTCGAGCCAGAACTTATCGGCAAATGCAATGGCTACCGGGATCGGTACCGTTATTTGGAAAAAACCACCGAAAACGAGGATGGCTTCGTGGCAACGAGTGCGAGTGAGACGAGGCACGGGATGAAATTCGCAGCAACGTCGGTCGCTGACAGCACACACAAAGAAGCACACGCTTCGTCCGTGTGTCGCCGGCTCGTTTTAGGCAGCGTCAAAAATGTGCGGAAATTTTTGCACACACCTTTTTGCCTACTTGCTACATATAATTCCACCACCAACACTTTTTCGAAAGGGAGGGGGGGTTCGCCTCTTACTGTCCCCTGGTACGTGCATGATGCCACCAACAATTTTGCCACGCGTTTCCAAATCGAGCGTCGTGTTTTTCTTCTCTTTCTCGCACGTAGTAGTGTGCGCGTTTGCTATCCCACTCGAGCCAGAACTTATCGGCAAATGCAATGGCTACCGGGATCGGTACCGTTATTTGGAAAAAACCACCGAAAACGAGGATGGCTTCGTGGCAACGAGTGCGAGCGAGACGGAGCACGGGATGAAATTCGCAGCAACGTCGGTCGCTGACAGCACACACAAAGGAGCACACGCTTCGTCCGTGTGTCGCCGGCTCGTTTTAGGCACCGTCAAAAATGTGATGAAATTTTTGCACCTACGGTTTTCAAAAACTTGCGAAATATGTTCCTTTTTTCAAGGGCTAACAGCAAATTTAGCATAAAACCTACGTTTTCGTGCACTGTACATGCACACGAGCCTACTTAAATTTTTTTTTGCAAAATTGCTACCTAGCTTCCTTTCCCTGTTCGTATGGTGCGTACATCACACGCAAAAGCCTTAAACCTCTGGTAGTTTAGTTGCAAAATATGCATAAATATTTGGCGTCATACAATTGGCCAGCTTTGGGAAATTTCCATCACGCGATTGTATGCGTAGCGAGGAAGAACAGAGATGGCAACGCTCGCTCGGATAGTAGAAGTAGTAGTTCGGAGAGAAAATACTCTCGCCACATTCGTTCGGATACAAGATTATATTAGAAGCCGAATGTCCCGCGCTCGGCACAGTCTTCGACTAGCAGCCTGATGGAACGGTTGGTCCGCGCGTCACGGTAGTGCGAATTTATTAGTGTGCGTAAAAGTGGTGTGATACAAGTTGTGTTGAGCAGGGGGGGTCATTTTCAAAATGGCGCCGGCTCATTTCGTCGTTCAACCAGAAGCAGCAAGAGCTCATGTCGAGCAAAAGTGTGCGACGCGACAGCTAGCCTGCGCGCAGGCTTATTCGTCGGGCAGTGAAATCCTCCGCGGATTGGACTAAAAAAAATACTTTTCTTTAAAACAACTGTGCTTCCTAATGGTGAAATGTGCGTGTGCGTGTGTGTGAAAAAAAAGGACAATGGACTGTGTTAATCGCAACGGTGCTGCGCTCCGTGCTGCGCGCGTTGCTGCGCTCGGTGCTGCGCTCGGTGCTTCACTCGGTGCGACGGACAGCGAAATCCTCCGCGGATTCGCAATAAAAACTACTGTTTTTATTAACATAGTTGTTGTTGTTGTTGTTGCTGCTGCTGCTGGTGCAAAGCGTGTGTGTGAAAAGCTTCGTAGGACTATGGACTGGCCCGATTGCGGCGGTACGTCGCTCGGACGGGTGAAATGCGTGTGCGTGTGTGTGAAAAGAAATGGACTGCGTTCATCCCGACGGTGCTGCGCGCGTTGCTTCGCTCGATGCTGCGCGCGTTGCTTCACTCGGTGCGACGGACAGCGAAATCCTCCGCGGATTCGCACTAAAAACTACTGTTTTTATTAACATAGTTGTTGTTGTTGTTGTTGCTGCTGCTGCTGGTGCAATGCGTGTGTGTGTGAAAAGCTTCGTAGGACTATGGACTGGCCCGATTGCGGCGGTACGTCGCTCGGACGGGTGAAATGCGTGTGCGTGTGTGTGAAAAGAAATGGACTGCGTTCATCCCGACGGTGCTGCGCGCGTTGCTTCGCTCGGTGCTGCGCGCGTTGCTGCGCTCGGTGCGACGGACAGCGAAATCCTCCGCGGATTCGCACTAAAAACTACTGTTTTTATAAACATAGTTGTTGTTGTTGTTGTTGCTGCTGCTGCTGGTGCAATGCGTGTGTGTGAAAAGCTTCGTGGGACTATGGACTGGCCCGATTGCGGCGGTACGTCGCTCGGACGGGTGAAATGTGCGTGTGCCTGTGTGTAAGGACAATGGACTGCGTTCATCGCGACGGTGCTGCGCGCGTTGCTTCGCTCGGTGCTTCGCTCGGTGCTTCACTCGGTGCGACGGACAGCGAAATCCTCCGCGGATTCGCACTAAAAACTACTGTTTTTATAAACATAGTTGTTGTTGTTGTTGTTGCTGCTGCTGCTGGTGCAATGCGTGTGTGTGAAAAGCTTCGTAGGACCACGGACTGGCCCGATTGCGGCGGTACGTCGCTCGGACGGGTGAAATGTGCGTGTGCCTGTGTGTAAGGACAATGGACTGCCTTAATCGCGACGGTGCTGCGCTCGGTGCTTGGCTCGGTTGCAAAGGTCAGAAAAGTAAAGTTCGGAAAAGTAAAGCGTTCATATGTGTGCGTTAAAGAACAACGTGTAGTGAAATGGATGGGACTCTGTGCTAAGTGAACCGCAATTGCGCATCGTGGGCGCACGGTCGACACTTCAATCTGCGGCCGTCAGCGGTTCATCGTCGAAGCAGCGACAGCAGTGCGCGAAGCGGCTCTGGTCGTACCAACGAAGGTAAGTTTATTGCATGATTCATTTCTACGCATGGTTTGGGGATTCGTTGCTTTGGTCGATGGAGAAGCGAACTGCGTTGAGCCCGATGTAGTTTATTTTAGAAAATAAAAAAAATATCTGCCACTAAGGCTATGTGTAGGTTGGTTTAAACTAAACTTACATATTCCGAACTGCCGGAACCGTTCGTGGATTAATGTGTTTCGTTCGTATTGGGAAGTTTCTTAGCAATTTTGTGATTCAGACCCTCTAACAGGTACCTGCGCTAGTCATGCCCATGTCCTTTGGGTGGAATGTGGAAGTTATTTTTCCCTCGTAGGGTCGGTACGAATTTCAGGTACGAAACCAGGTAAGTTATGGAGCAGCACTGCATTTGGCATTTCACCCATTTGGCTTGCGGTACTACAAACGCAGGAGCAGGAGTCTACCTCCGACCAAAGGTTAAAAAAAAACATGAAAAATGAAAACGATCGTCAGGGGGTTTCCCGCATACGATTGCTTGTGTTTCTTCACTGAATTTCCCTTCGATTAGGTAATTGCTGCGCGCGTATGGTTTTAGCTCAGAAGAGATGGTCGAACAAAAATCTTTTGCGTAAATCGATTTGTCGCCCTGAAAAGGACGGTTTTTTTTGGTTTGCAAGATTGAGAGAAGCTCGATAGTTTTAGGCCTTCTTCTCAGTCTTCTTTGGCAGCAGCACGGCCTGAATGTTGGGCAGCACACCACCTTGGGCAATGGTGACGCCGGACAACAGCTTGTTCAATTCCTCGTCGTTGCGGATGGCCAGCTGCAGATGACGCGGGATGATGCGAGTTTTCTTGTTGTCTCGGGCAGCGTTTCCTGCCAACTCCAACACTTCAGCGGCCAAGTATTCCATGACGGCGGCCAAATACACTGGTGCACCAGCACCGACGCGCTCGGCATAGTTGCCTTTGCGGAGCAGACGGTGGATACGGCCAACCGGGAACTGCAGACCGGCACGGTTCGAGCGGGACTTTGCCTTTCCCTTCACTTTTCCTCCCTTGCCACGGCCAGACATGTTGATAACTTCGGTTTAGATGAGAGTACGTTCGCAACGATGCTCACTGCTTGGAGGGTGCTTATTTTCTGAGCAAAATTTTCCGAAATCGTGAGTTTAAATACTCCGAGCTACGCTGCCTGTACGCACTCGTGTCGAATACCCGAGAGTGATCCGAAAACCGGAATATAAACGAACCGAACCGTTAGTGATCATCATACAGTTTTTCATCATACAGTTTTTGAGATTCTTAACGTGACAGCCGAAGTGTACAGACGTACTTTTACCTTGTGCTCTCGACCGATCGTTATTGCCTGTGTTATTCAGCGTACCTGTAACAGTTTTCGTTTTGCCCGTACGTATTCGCCAAAGTGCAGATTTTTGCCGGTGCACCTGTTTTGTGGGTACACTTATGGTGCGGATTTGTGCTGTGGTGATATTCGTCGAGTGATAGTTAACCTGTGCAGTGTGTGCATTTTCCGTGTTTTGGTGGTGAAGTGGAGCTGATTTTACAGAGTTTGCTTCACAAACTCAGTGGCCAGTAACACTTCATTCCCACAATTCTTGGGCCGACACCATGTCGGGCCCACCCAGCCTGGAGAGGGACTTTCCCTCTCTCGGCACCAACCGAGAGAGGCCCATCCCCGCGTGGATGGACAAAAACAATGTGTGTGGTGATTTGAAGTTTCTAGTGATGGAGAAGTTGGATGGGTCGGCTTTACCGAAAAACCCATTCATTATCGGTAAAACCATCCAAAGTGCTGTCGGTGATCTTGCTGAACCTGGACGCGTAATCGACAACGGCAACAAACTCCTCTTGAAGACCAGAAGCCAGCAACAATACAACCAGCTACAGAAAATCAGCCAACTCATCGATTCGACCCCCGTAAAAGTAACCCCTCATAATACCCTTAACAGTGTTCAGTGTGTAGTGTTTGCCCCCGACCTTAAAGACATTAGTGACGAAGACATCCTAGCTGAACTCAAGTCCCAGAACGTTATCCATGTGCGTCGGTTTACCCGTAAAGTGAACGGCGAAATACTACCCACCAGCATCTTCCTCCTCCGCATTAATGCCACCAAAATCCCTCAATTCATCCGTCTTGGCGCCCTTCAAGTTAGCACCCGTCCCTACTATCCTAAACCAATGCAATGTTTTAACTGTGGACAATTTGGTCACACTAAGCTCCATTGCAAACTATCCCCAATTTGTTCCAACTGTAGTACCCCTGCGCATGGTGAATGCACTGCAGAACCAGTATGCGTAAATTGCAAATCTAAACACAACTCCCTGTCTCGTTCCTGTCCCCGTTACAAAGAAGAAGAAGCCATAATCCACTACAAAGTAGATAAAAATTGTTCCTACGGTGAAGCCCGTAGAATGATCTCCTCTCCCGCAATTCCCTCCCCTGTACAACAAAGACTAACATACGCTCAACAAACCACACAAGACGAAAAAGACACAATGATTGCCACACTACAACTCACACTTAAACAACAAGAAAACACTATCGCTAAACTAACCGAAACTATGAACAACATGAACAAACAACTACTTGAACAACAAAAACTTATCCAAAGTTTCTTAAAATCTAGCAACAAAAAACACTCAAATAGCTCACTTGAATCCGACTCAGACTCGAACACACTAACCGATTCAGATGAATCAATCACCTCCTCAGCCTCCTCCCTCTCCCGCAAACGTGCCCGCAACAAGGGCACCCCGTCCTCGGAAGAGGACACCCCCCAACCCATTATTCCTTCTCCCACCCCCTCAAATATCCCCCCTTCCATCCCCGACCAAAATCCCCCTCCAATCCGCAGCAAGAAAAAGAAAAAACCAAGTTAATACACACACAACACATCCAACATCAGCTTCCAATTAATCCCCTACCTTCGTTACCATTTTCCCTAATATCCTTTTCAACACACAAACAATAAGCAATAATCAAAATCCCATTTTCGCACTTTCCTGGAATATCAGAAGCATGAGAACTAACGTAGAAGAACTTAGATTATTATTAACCCGCCATAACCCCAGTATTATAGCCCTACAGGAAACTATCACAATACCTTCTCTCAACAGCACCCCATTTAATAAATACAACTGGTTTTTTAATCCATGTCCATCCAATCCTCACCATAGCGTGTGCATTGGAACTCTTAAAAACATATCTTCTAAAAGAATCAATCTCACAACCACACTACCTGCAATAGCCGTTAAAATTGAATCACCTCTTCCAGCCACTGTTCTTTGTCTCTATCTACCACCTTCTCTAACAATTCCGATAATAAATAGCGAACTTACCCAACTAATACACCAATTACCCAAACCTCTCATTATCCTTGGCGACCTAAACGCACAACATTGCTCCTGGGGTTGTTCCATAACGAACAATCGTGGGAATAATATTGGCAACATTTTTGAATCCTTCGACCTTCAAGTCCTTTTCAACCAAACTCCCACCCGCATATCTCCCACAAATGGCTCAGGGTCAATCATTGACCACTGTACCATCTCATCCTCCATTGCACCCCAATTCCAAATCCAAATCAGCAACGATACCCACAATAGTGACCATTATCCCATGTTCATCTCCAGCAGTTTTCCCACTTATCGACCACTTCAACGTCCCAAGTGGAAATATGAAGAGGCCGATTGGGAAAAATACCAAACAGAAATCATTTTCAACCTTCCCTTAGAAGAACTTCCCACCATCCCACGTTTCCTTCACGCCATAGAAAATGCAGCTTCCCTTAGCATCCCCCGTACCAAAGGCACTCCTTCCAAAAGAAATGTCCCCTGGTGGAACGAGACAGTCGCCCAGGCTATTAAAGCCAGGCGTACTGCCTTACGGAAATTCCGTCGAGCCAGCAACACCCCCGATAATTTTTTTACACCCGTGTTGGCTGAACAATATCGTGAAGCTAACCGTCTTGCCAAGGAAGCTGTGCGTCTCTCCAAAGAGGACACATGGAATAGATTCGTTAGCGATATCAATCCTAACTCTACCTCTAAAGAAATTTGGAGGAGAGTGAGTGTCCTTTCGGGTAGAAAACCGCAAGCTTCTCCGATTTCCCTGCACTTCTCCGGCACAACTGTACCTCCCTCCGAAATCCCTGAAACCTTCGCCAAACACTTTGCCAACACTTCTGCAACTGAAAACTTTCCGCCCACTTTCCAAAAACACAAAACAAACGCAGAATCCATACCCATCCCTAAGACAAACGCTACCCACCATAGATACAATAGACTATTCTCAATAGAAGAACTAAACTGGGCTCTTAGAAAATGTAAAGGTTCCTCGTCCGGCCCCGATAATATTGGTTATCCTCTCCTCAAAAACCTACCCCTACAAGCCAAACTAAAACTCCTCAATATTTATAACGACATCTGGTCCACTGGTAACATTCCTAAGGAATGGAAATCCAGCCTCACCATTCCCATCCCTAAGCCTAACAAACCTAGCACTGATGTAGATAGCTACCGCCCCATTTCTCTTCTCAACTGTATAATGAAAGTCCTAGAACGCATGGTTAACCGTAGACTAACTCAAGAAATAGAAGATAGAAAACTCCTTAGTTCTGATCAACACGGCTTTCGGTGCGGCATGGGTACGGAAACGTACTTCGCCAAACTAGATGACGTGTTGGAAACAGCCCACACTCATAACTACCACATAGACCTCGCTATAATAGACCTTTCCAAAGCTTTTGACCGTACCTGGCGACACTCCATACTAGAACAACTATCCAGATGGAACCTCGGTGGACGTCTCACAAACTTCATCGAGAGCTTCCTTACTGACCGCACCTTCCGAGTCCTCATTGGTACCGACCTCTCCAATCCATACACGCTCGAAAATGGCGTCCCACAAGGTGCCATTCTCTCACCAACCCTTTTCCTTATCAGCATTGAATCCTTATTTTGCTCTATTCCTACACAAATTAAATCATTCGTATATGCAGATGATATCATCCTAGCCTCTTCATCCAGCTCTTGTGCAGAATCTCGTAAACTCCTGCAAGCAGGGGTCGACAAGGTTAGGCAATGGGCTAGGTGGACAGGTTATGAAATATCACACACCAAATCCAAAATCCTACACATTTGCAACAACTTTTTCCCACACTACAAAAAAGATATCACTTTCAACAACACACCCATACCAAACACACGACGCGCAGACATTTTAGGAGTTACATTCGACGCAAGACTTTCCTTCATTCCCCATTCCACACGCATTAAGAAAGAAGCAAAAAGCCGGCTGAACCTCTTCAAAATGCTCGGAACTGGAAAGCACCGAGCATCCCGCAACACACTCATCCGAATCATCAATAGCTGGTTACTCCCAAAACTACTCTACGGCATCGAGATTGTCTCCCGAAAGAGAGAAACGTTCGAGAAGACAATAGCACCGCTCTACCACACCGCAATACAATATTCCACCGGTGCATTCATCACCAGTCCCACCGAGTCACTCCTCTGCGAAAGCGGCCTCCTTCCTCTACACCACATCATCACCAACAAAATAGTAGCAGCAGCAACTAGACTACAGGAAAAAGGGATCCAAGCCACCTCTCTCTCCAATAGAGCCAGCACTGCATTCCATATCCTCACCAACCAACAATTACCACAAGTCCTCCACCTCACTAGGCGCGGTCAGCGCCCCTGGTATCAACAAACACCTACAATAGACTGGGACCTTAAACTCCAACTAAAAGCAGGAAAAAGCAGCCATATAGCCAACCAAATCTTCACACGCCACATCCGGAACAAGTATCAACACCACCACCACATCTTCACCGACGGCTCTGTTTTACACGAGTCCGCCGGATGCGGAATACATTCCTCTTTCGACAATAGTGCCATTAAATTACCAAATAACACTTCCATTTTTTCTGCAGAAGCAATAGCCATGCTCATCGCCGCCGACGAAAGTCTTCGCAGTGATAAGCCCAACGTCATCTTCACCGACAGCGCCAGCGTACTAGCAGCCCTAGAACATGGTGTTGTCCGTGACCCACACATCCAACAACTAGACCAACTCCCCACAACACCGGAAATAGCCTTCTGCTGGATTCCTGGTCATTCAGGAATTCGCGGAAACGAAAAAGCCGACCGACTAGCCAACCAGGGTAGATCCCGATCCCCAGAATCCGACAACCCCATAGCACGCCGAGACCTCATCCATTGGACAACAAATACCATAGCGCAGAAATGGAACACCACCTGGATTAACACCAACACCTCAAAACTTCGTCTCATCAAACACACCACAGCAGCATGGAACGACCCAGAATCCAGCCGTAACCAAAGAATACTTTCCCGACTCCGCATTGGACACACCCGCCTTACCCACTCCTACATCTGCGACAAATCCACACCACCACTCTGCAGCTTCTGTGGTGTTGACATCACCGTACTGCACATCCTAACCGACTGCCACGGCTTCGCCAACCATCGACTATCCTGCCAACTTGACACTAACATCACTAACATCTTATCACCGAACCCCGATAATCAACGCAAACTCATCAAATTTCTCCGCATCAGTAACCTATATAAAGAAATATAATCATCCATAGCCATCTAGACCACCATCACCTACAGTAAAGAGGCGAATGAAGCTGCCCAGCTCAAAGTCTCTATAAAAACAATAAAAAAAAAAAAAAAAATACAGTTTTTGACCCTCCGATAGTGAGCATCAGTGCGTGAATTGAGGTAAAATGGCCCCGAAAACCAGTGGAAAAGCCGCGAAGAAGTCGGGTAAAGCCCAGAAGAACATCTCCAAGTCGGACAAGAAGAAGAAAAGGAAGACCCGCAAGGAGAGCTACGCTATCTACATCTACAAGGTGTTGAAGCAAGTCCACCCGGACACCGGCATTTCGTCCAAGGCGATGAGCATCATGAACAGCTTCGTGAACGACATTTTCGAGCGCATCGCTGCCGAAGCATCCCGCTTGGCGCACTACAACAAGCGTTCGACGATCACGTCCCGCGAAATCCAGACGGCCGTCCGTCTGCTGTTGCCTGGTGAGCTGGCCAAGCACGCCGTGTCCGAAGGCACGAAGGCTGTCACCAAGTACACCAGCTCGAAGTAATTCGGAGCGCCGCAGTTCGTTCGATCTACCCAAACGCAAACCGGTCCTTTTCAGGACCACAAAACGCATCCATACAAAAGACATATTCCTGTTAAAAACCCTCTCACAGTGGCAGAAGTTAAATATAATAAAATGAGTAAATATAATGTAATAAATAAAAGCACGCCCGTGACTGTGTTGCGCAACATGGTAGCAACATGGCATAATGAACATTACCCGAGTGCACATGAACACATGGCCAGGGTACGAAAACACAAACTGAGGTTCTATGCGAGCAGTGAAAATGAATGTTCCACAGCGTTAAAGCATCGGAAGCATCTTCTGACGATCGAATGCCAAACGGCCAAGCGAAACCTCTTTTGCCTTTCTGACCGTGCGTACGGCTGGCTTCATTTCTGATGTCCATTCGAGCCGAAGAATGGAACCACAAACAAAACAAAAGCCTAAAAATAACACCATTTCTCCACCAGCTTTGTACACTGCAGCTTTGCAAGCCCTGTACCCTGGTAGGCGCATGCAGCTTTTGTACCCTGACACGGTCACGGGCTCATTGCACTCAACAGACTCATTGTCACATACGCATAAGAATTGTTCCAACACCACCACCAACGGGTTAGGGGCGGTACACAGAGGGGAAGGGAAGGGAGCATATCGACATATCTTTTTGGTTAACATTTGTGGTGGTCCTGAGAAGGACCGTTTGAGTGAATAAATGCCCCTCGATGAACGATGGAGGCGGGGAGGCGGCGAAGATTTAGGCACGCTCTCCGCGGATGCGACGAGCCAGCTGGATGTCTTTCGGCATGATGGTGACGCGCTTCGCATGGATTGCGCACAAGTTGGTGTCCTCGAACAGGCCGACAAGGTACGCCTCGCTGGCCTCCTGCAGGGCCATCACGGCCGAGCTCTGGAAGCGCAGATCGGTCTTGAAGTCCTGGGCAATTTCACGTACCAGACGCTGGAAGGGCAGCTTGCGGATCAGCAGCTCGGTCGATTTCTGGTAGCGACGGATCTCACGCAGGGCTACGGTTCCCGGACGATAACGATGCGGCTTCTTCACTCCTCCGGTGGCCGGGGCACTCTTGCGAGCAGCCTTGGTGGCCAGCTGCTTGCGCGGAGCCTTACCTCCGGTGGACTTACGGGCAGTTTGCTTCGTACGGGCCATTTCACTGGTTCACTGGCGGTTTGGGTAGTGGAACGTAAAGACGTCTGTGTTGCGTCGACAATAGGTTCGGAATGTGGGTATCCGAAGCCGGATCGCTACTTTTATAACCTCGCTCCACGCACACATACACTCCGCTCCGATAGTGGGGTAAGCGTGAGAATGTGTACGTGTGCTCGGGTGAGTGTATAAAAGGCCGAAACATGGTGCGTTGCCCTATTGTTAATCGTGAACTCTTGAACAGTACGCATCGACATCGAAATGACTGGACGAGGCAAAGGAGGCAAAGGTCTGGGTAAAGGAGGAGCCAAGCGTCATCGCAAAGTGCTGCGCGACAACATCCAGGGCATCACCAAGCCGGCCATCCGTCGTCTGGCCCGCCGTGGAGGAGTGAAGCGTATCTCCGGTCTCATCTACGAAGAAACGCGTGGCGTGCTGAAAGTGTTCCTGGAGAATGTTATCCGCGATGCGGTCACCTATACCGAACACGCCAAGCGCAAAACCGTCACCGCGATGGATGTAGTGTACGC
Organism: Anopheles marshallii; assembly: GCF_943734725.1. Classification (NCBI taxonomy): domain Eukaryota; kingdom Metazoa; phylum Arthropoda; class Insecta; order Diptera; family Culicidae; genus Anopheles; species Anopheles marshallii. Next base: position 59,053,131 of record NC_071326.1, read on the forward strand.
GCTGAAGCGTCAGGGTCGCACCCTGTACGGTTTCGGAGGTTAAACTCGCCAGCCAACGCACATTTTGCCCTCATCTCAACAAAACGGTCCTTATCAGGACCACACATTCTTTGCGTCAAAATTCTCTTTCCAATGATTCCAATCGCTATGAAGTCGAGCGTTTTTTGCTCTGCCAGCTTAGGTTCATCGGAGCTTCGCACTATCGTTTGTACCCGCCGTAATGGAATTCTACCTGTGGTTGTGAGTCGAATCCTTCGCTTCTTCGGTCTACGGTGTAAAAATGTCGAAAACGCGTCACGCAGAAGCCACGCAGAAGCCAGGTAGAAGAAGAAGCAATGAGCTTCGTGTCGATCCTCGTTAACGGTGTACAGGTAATGGGTGTCCATAGTATGTTGAACGCGCTACAGATCCACAATGTTGCGACGTTGTGTGCTCGATCGTGTTTGTGTGATGGTATTAGAAAACGAAAGTCAACTGTGCCGCCATGTTAATACAAAGCTAAGAAAAATCGACCGTTTTCAAAGCCAATTGTGAAGCATTTCACACAGCTACCAGTCTTTTTTAAGACTAACACTACATATTTCACGTACTTGAGCGTCTAGCTGAACTTACTGCATCCGAAAAATAGCAGAAAACGTTACTGAAATGCAGAAATAAATTTTGGCAGAAATTTTGGCGTAAATATTGAAATAAAGTGGATTAAATATGCGCTCGTGCCCTCATGAGAAAGAGGATGCGCTCATGCCACCGAACGAGACGGAGCATGGGATGAAATTCGCACTAATTTCGGTCATTGATAGGACACGCAAAGCAGCGTCAAAAATGTGCTGAAATTTTTGCTAACTTGCTAAAATTGGCACAATTTATGATCAAAAACATGAAACATATTATTCCACCAACATTTTGCCACGCGTATTCAAATCGAACGTCGTGTTTTTCTTTTCTTTCTCGCACGTAGTAGTGTGCGCGTATTTTACCCACCTCGAGTCAGAAATTATCAGCAAATGCGATCGCAAACGATGATCGGTACCGTTATTTGGAAAAATCACCAAAAAAGAGGATGGCTTGGTGCCACCGAACGAGGGCGCAAGTGCGAGCGAGACGGAGCATGGGATGAAATTCGCACTAATTTCGAACACTGACAGGGACACTCAAAAAGGAGCGCACGGTGTCTAGCGCCGTGTGTCGCCGGCTCGTTTTAAGCAGCGCCAAAAATGTGATGAAATTCTTTCAATTACATTTTTGCTAACTTGCCTAAATTGGCACATTTTATAATCAAAAACATGAAACACACAATTCCACCAACACTCGATATCGGAAGGTCGGAATGGCTACTAGATGCCACGAGTATTGAAATAGAATGCGGCGTTTTTTTTTTTTCTTACACCTTATATTGGGTGCGCTTGTGCATACTCAGCTCGAGCCAAAAATTATCGGAAAATGTTACAAAACCAGTGCGCAAATTAATAGATATGAAGTGGATTAAATATGTTTTTCAAAAGGCAAGTTCGCCTCTTACTGCCCTGGTACGTGTATAATTCCACCAACATTTTGCCACGCGTATTCAAATCGAACGTCGTGTTTTTCTTTTCTTTCTCGCACGTAGTAGTGTGCGCGTTTTTTACCCAAATCGAGCCAGAAATTATTAGGAAATACGATCGCAAACGATGATCGGTACCGTTATTTGGAAAAATCACCAAAAAAGAGGATGGCTTGGTGCCAACGAGTGCGAGCGAGACGGAGCATGGGATGAAATTCGCAGCAACGTCGGTCGCTGACAGCACACACAAAGGAGCACACGCTTCGTCCGTGTGTCGCCGGCTCGTTTTAGGCAGCGTCAAAAATGTGATGAAATATTTGCACCTACGGTTTTCAATAACTTGCAAAATATGTTCCTTTTTTCAAGGGCTCACAGGGAATATAGCATAAAACCTACGTTTTCGTACACTGTACATGCACACGAACATACTTAAATTTTTGCAAATTTGCTACCTAACTTCCTTTCCCTGTTCGTATGGTGCGTACATCACACGCAAAAGGATTAAACCTTTAGTAGTTTAGTTGCAAAATATTGCATAATTATCAGATTTGACGTCATACAATTGCCCGGCTTTGGGACAACCGGTGAATTTGCATCATGCGATTGTATGCGTAGCGAGGAAGAACAGAGATAGCAACGCTCGCTCGGATAGTAGTAGTAGTAGTAGTAGTTCGGAGAGAAAATACTCTCGCCACATTCGTTCGGATACTACATTATATTAGAAGCCGAATGTCCCGCGCTCGGCACAGTCTTCGACTAGCAGCCTGATGGAACGGTTGGTCCGCGCGTCACGGTAGTGCGAATTTAGTAGTGTGTGTAAAAGTGGTGTGATACAAGTGGTGTTGAGCAGGGGGGGTCATTTTCAAAATGGCGCCAGCTCATTTCGTCGTTCTACCAGAAGCAGCAAGAGCTCATGTCGAGCAAAAGTGTGCGACGCGACAGCTAGCCTGCGCGCACGGTTATTCGTCGGGCAGTGAAATCCTCCGCGGATTGGACTAAAAAAAATATTTTTCTTTAAAACAACTGTGCTTTCTGCTGGTGAAATGCGCGTGTGCGTGTGTGAAGGAAAGGACAATGGACTGCGTTAATCGCGACGGTGCTGCGCTCGGTGCGACGGACAGCGAAATCCTCCGCGGATTCGCACTAAAAACTACTGTTTTTATAAACATAGTTGTTGTTGTTGTTGTTGCTGCTGCTGCTGGTGCAATGCGTGTGTGTGAAAAGCTTCGTAGGACCATGGACTGACCCGATTGCGGCGGTACGTCGCTCGGACGGGTGAAATGTGCGTGTGCCTGTGTGTAAGGACAATGGACTGCCTTAATCGCGACGGTGCTGCGCTCGGTGCGACGGACAGCGAAATCCTCCGCGGATTCGCACTAAAAACTACTGTTTTTATAAACATAGTTGTTGTTGTTGTTGCTGCTGCTGCTGGTGCAATGCGTGTGTGTGAAAAGCTTCGTAGGACCATGGACTGACCCGATTGCGGCGGTACGTCGCTCGGACGGGTGAAATGTGCGTGTGCCTGTGTGTAAGGACAATGGACTGCCTTAATCGCGACGGTGCTGCGCTCGGTGCGACGGACAGCGAAATCCTCCGCGGATTCGCACTAAAAACTACTGTTTTTATAAACATAGTTGTTGTTGTTGTTGTTGCTGCTGCTGCTGGTGCAATGCGTGTGTGTGAAAAGCTTCGTAGGACCACGGACTGACCCGATTGCGGCGGTACGTCGCTCGGACGGGTGAAATGCGTGTGCGTGTGTGTGAAAAGAAATGGACTGCGTTCATCCCGACGGTGCTTCGCTCGGTGCTGCGCGCGTTGCTGCGCTCGGTGCTTCGCTCGGTGCTTCACTCGGTGCGACGGACAGCGAAATCCTCCGCGGATTCGCACTAAAAACTACTGTTTTTATAAACATAGTTGTTGTTGTTGTTGTTGCTGCTGCTGCTGGTGCAATGCGTGTGTGTGAAAAGCTTCGTAGGACCACGGACTGACCCGATTGCGGCGGTACGTCGCTCGGACGGGTGAAATGTGCGTGTGCCTGTGTGTAAGGACAATGGACTGCCTTAATCGCGACGGTGCTGCGCTCGGTGCGACGGACAGCGAAATCCTCCGCGGATTCGCACTAAAAACTACTGTTTTTATAAACATAGTTGTTGTTGTTGTTGTTGCTGCTGCTGCTGGTGCAATGCGTGTGTGTGAAAAGCTTCGTAGGACCACGGACTGACCCGATTGCGGCGGTACGTCGCTCGGACGGGTGAAATGTGCGTGTGCCTGTGTGTAAGGACAATGGACTGCCTTAATCGCGACGGTGCTGCGCTCGGTGCGACGGACAGCGAAATCCTCCGCGGATTCGCACTAAAAACTACTGTTTTTATAAACATAGTTGTTGTTGTTGTTGTTGCTGCTGCTGCTGGTGCAATGCGTGTGTGTGTGAAAAGCTTCGTAGGACTATGGACTGGCCCGATTGCGGCGGTACGTCGCTCGGACGGGTGAAATGCGTGTGCGTGTGTGTGAAAAGAAATGGACTGCGTTCATCCCGACGGTGCTGCGCGCGTTGCTTCGCTCGGTGCTGCGCGCGTTGCTGCGCTCGGTGCGACGGACAGCGAAATCCTCCGCGGATTCGCACTAAAAACTACTGTTTTTATAAACATAGTTGTTGTTGTTGTTGTTGCTGCTGCTGCTGGTGCAATGCGTGTGTGTGTGAAAAGCTTCGTAGGACTATGGACTGGCCCGATTGCGGCGGTACGTCGCTCGGACGGGTGAAATGCGTGTGCGTGTGTGTGAAAAGAAATGGACTGCGTTCATCCCGACGGTGCTGCGCTCGGTGCTTCGCTCGGTGCTGCGCGCGTTGCTGCGCTCGGTGCGACGGACAGCGAAATCCTCCGCGGATTCGCACTAAAAACTACTGTTTTTATAAACATAGTTGTTGTTGTTGTTGTTGCTGCTGCTGCTGGTGCAATGCGTGTGTGTGTGAAAAGCTTCGTAGGACTATGGACTGGCCCGATTGCGGCGGTACGTCGCTCGGACGGGTGAAATGCGTGTGCGTGTGTGTGAAAAGAAATGGACTGCGTTCATCCCGACGGTGCTGCGCGCGTTGCTTCGCTCGGTGCTGCGCGCGTTGCTGCGCTCGGTGCGACGGACAGCGAAATCCTCCGCGGATTCGCACTAAAAACTACTGTTTTTATAAACATAGTTGTTGTTGTTGTTGTTGCTGCTGCTGCTGGTGCAAAGCGTGTGTGTGAAAGTGCTTCGTAGGACTATGGACTGGCCCGATTGCGGCGGTACGTCGCTCGGACGGGTGAAATGCGTGTGCGTGTGTGTGAAAGGAAATGGACTGCGTTCATCGCGACGGTGCTGCGCTCGGTGCTGCGCTCGGTGCTTCGCTCGGTGCGACGGACAGCGAAATCCTCCGCGGATTCGCACTTAAAATTACTGTTTTTATTAACATAGTTGTTGTTGTTGTTGCTGCTGCTGCTGGTGCAAAGCGTGTGTGTGAAAGTGCTTCGTAGGACTATGGACTGGCCCGATTGCGGCGGTACGTCGCTCGGACGGGTGAAATGTGCGTGCGTGTGTGTGAAAAGAAATGGACTGCGTTCATCCCGACGGTGCTGCGCTCGGTGCTGCGCGCGTTGCTGCGCTCGGTGCTGCGCGCGTTGCTGCGCTCGGTGCTGCGCTCGGTGCTTCGCTCGGTGCTGCGCTCGGTGTAAAGGTCGGAAAAGTAAAGCGTTCATATGTGTGCGTTAAAAAACAACGTGTAGTGAAATGGATGGGACTCTGTGCTAAGTGAACCGCAATTGCGCATCGTGGGCGCACGGTCGACACTTCAATCTGCGGCCGTCAGCGGTTCATCGTCGAAGCAGCGACAGCAGTGCGTGAAGCGGCTCTGGTCGTACCAACGAAGGTAAGTGTATTGCATGATTCATTTCTACGCATGGTTTGGGGATTCGTTGCTTTACGTTGGTCGATGGAGAAGCGAACTGCGTTGAGCCCGATGCATCGCTCTGCGAAGAAACGCGTGGCGTGCTGAAAGTGTTCCTGGAGAATGTTATCCGCGATGCCCGCCATCACCTATACCGAACAGGCCAAGCGAAAACCGTCACCGCGCGATGGATGCAGTGTACGCGCTGAAGCGTCAGGGTCGCTCCTTGTACGGGTTCGGAGGTTCGACTGGCCAGCCAACGCACATTTTGCACTCATCTCAACAAAACGGTCCTTATCAGGACCACACATTTGCGTGAAAATTCTTTCCATCACAATTCTTTTCTAATGATTCCAATGATTCATTCCATAGTACCAGTCTTTTTGAAGACTAACATTACATATTTGACGTGCTTGGGCGTCTGGCTGAACTTACTGCATCCGAAAAATAGCAGTAAACGTTACTGCAGTGCAGGAATAAATTTTGGCGTAAAATATAAAGTGGATTAAACATGCCCTCGTGCCCTCGTGAGAAAGAGGATGCCCTCATGCCACCGAACGAGACGGAGCGTGGGATGAAATTCGTACCAATTTCGAACATCGATAGGAGGACGCAAAGCAGCGACAAAAATGTGCGGAAATTTTTGCACACACCTTTTTGCCTACTTGCACCATATAATTCCACCACCAACACTTTTGCGAAAGGGGGAGGGGGGGTTCGCCTCTTACTGTCCCCTGGTACGTGCATGATGCCACCAACAATTTTGCCACGCGTTTCCAAATCGAGCGTCGTGTTTGTCTTCTCTTTCTCGCACGTAGTAGTGTGCGCGTTTGCTATCCCACTCGAGCCAGAACTTATCGGCAAATGCAATGGCTAACGGGATCGGTACCGTTATTTGGGAAAAAACCACCGAAAAAGAGGATGGCTTCGTGGCAACGAGTGCGAGCGAGACGGAGCACGGGATGAAATTCGCAGCAACGTCGGTCGCTGACAGCACACACAAAGGAGCACACGCTTCGTCCGTGTGTCGCCGGCTCGTTTTAGGCACCGTCAAAAATGTGATGAAATTTTTGCACCTACGGTTTTCAAAAACTTGCGAAATATGTTCCTTTTTTCAAGGGCTAACAGCAAATTTAGCATAAAACCTACGTTTTCGTGCACTGTACATGCACACGAGCCTACTTAATTTTTTTTTTGCAAAATTGCTACCTAGCTTCCTTTCCCTGTTCGTATGGTGCGTACATCACACGCAAAAGCATTAAACCTCTGGTAGTTTAGTTGCAAAATATGCATAAATATTTGGCGTCATACAATTGGCTTTGGGAAATTTCCATCACGCGATTGTATGCGTAGCGAGGAAGAACAGAGATGGCAACGCTCGCTCGGATAGTAGTAGTAGTAGTTCGGAGAGAAAATACTCTCGCCACATTCGTTCGGATACAAGATTATATTAGAAGCCGAATGTCCCGCGCTCGGCACAGTCTTCGACTAGCAGCCTGATGGAACGGTTGGTCCGCGCGTCACGGTAGTGCGAATTTATTAGTGTGCGTAAAAGTGGTGTGATACAAGTGGTGTTGAGCAGAGGGGGTCATTTTCAAAATGGCGCCGGCTCATTTCGTCGTTCTACCAGAAGCAGCAAGAGCTCATGTCGAGCAAAAGTGTGCGACGCGACAGCTAGCCTGCGCGCAGGATTATTCGTCGGGCAGTGAAATCCTCCGCGGATTGGACTAAAAAAAATACTTTTCTTTAAAACAACTGTGCTTCCTAATGGTGAAATGTGCGTGTGCGTGTGTGTGAAAAAAAAGGACAATGGACTGTGTTAATCGCAACGGTGCTGCGCTCCGTGCTGCGCGCGTTGCTGCGCTCGGTGCGTCGGACAGCGAAATCCTCCGCGGATTCGCACTTAAAATTACTGTTTTTATTAACATAGTTGTTGTTGTTGTTGTTGCTGCTGCTGCTGGTGCAATGCGTGTGTGTGTGAAAAGCTTCGTAGGACCATGGACTGACCCGATTGCGGCGGTACGTCGCTCGGACGGGTGAAATGTGCGTGTGCCTGTGTGTAAGGACCATGGACTGCGTTAATCGCGACGGTGCTGCGCTCGGTGCTTCGCTCGGTGCTTCGCTCGGTGCTTCGCTCGGTGCGACGGACAGCGAAATCCTCCGCGGATTCGCAATAAAAACTACTGTTTTTATTAACATAGTTGTTGTTGTTGTTGTTGCTGCTGCTGCTGGTGCAAAGCGTGTGTGTGAAAGTGCTTCGTAGGACTATGGACTGGCCCGATTGCGGCGGTACGTCGCTCGGACGGGTGAAATGCGTGTGCGTGTGTGTGAAAGGAAATGGACTGCGTTCATCGCGACGGTGCTGCGCTCGGTGCTGCGCTCGGTGCTTCGCTCGGTGCGACGGACAGCGAAATCCTCCGCGGATTCGCACTTAAAACTACTGTTTTTATTAACATAGTTGTTGTTGTTGTTGCTGCTGCTGCTGGTGCAAAGCGTGTGTGTGAAAGTGCTTCGTAGGACTATGGACTGGCCCGATTGCGGCGGTACGTCGCTCGGACGGGTGAAATGCGTGTGCGTGTGTGTGAAAGGAAATGGACTGCGTTCATCGCGACGGTGCTGCGCTCGGTGCTTCGCTCGGTGCTTCGCTCGGTGCGTCGGACAGCGAAATCCTCCGCGGATTCGCACTAAAAACTACTGTTTTTATTAACATAGTTGTTGTTGTTGTTGCTGCTGCTGCTGGTGCAAAGCGTGTGTGTGAAAGTGCTTCGTAGGACTATGGACTGGCCCGATTGCGGCGGTACGTCGCTCGGACGGGTGAAATGCGTGTGCGTGTGTGTGAAATGAAATGGACTGCGTTCATCCCGACGGTGCTGCGCTCGGTGCTGCGCGCGTTGCTTCGCTCGGTGCTGCGCTCGGTGCTTCGCTCGGTGCTTCGCTCGGTGCGACGGACAGCGAAATCCTCCGCGGATTCGCAATAAAAACTACTGTTTTTATTAACATAGTTGTTGTTGTTGTTGTTGCTGCTGCTGCTGGTGCAAAGCGTGTGTGTGAAAAGCTTCGTAGGACTATGGACTGGCCCGATTGCGGCGGTACGTCGCTCGGACGGGTGAAATGCGTGTGCGTGTGTGTGAAAAGAAATGGACTGCGTTCATCCCGACGGTGCTGCGCTCGGTGCTGCGCGCGTTGCTGCGCTCGGTGCTTCGCTCGGTGTAAAGGTCGGAAACGTTAAGCGTTCATATGTGTGCGTTAAAAAACAACGTGTAGTGAAATGGATGGGACTCTGTGCTAAGTGAACCGCAATTGCGCATCGTGGGCGCACGGTCGACACTTCAATCTACGGCCGTCAGCGGTTCATCGTCGAAGCAGCGACAGCAGTGCGCGAAGCGGCTCTGGTCGTACCAACGAAGGTAAGTGTATTGCATGATTCATTTCTACGCATGGTTTGGGGATTCGTTGCTTTTCGTTGGTCGATGGAGAAGCGAACTGCGTTGAGCCCGATGCATCGCTCTACGAAGAAACGCGTGGCGTGCTGAAAGTGTTCCTGGAGAATGTTATCCGCGATGCCCGCCATCACCTATACCGAACAGGCCAAGCGAAAACCGTCACCGCGCGATGGATGCAGTGTACGCGCTGAAGCGTCAGGGTCGCTCCTTGTACGGGTTCGGAGGTTCAACTCGCCAGCCAACGCACATTTTGCACTCATCTCAACAAAACGGTCCTTATCAGGACCACACATTTGCGTGAAAATTCTTTCCATCACAATTCTTTTCTAATGATTCCAATGATTCATTCCATAGTACCAGTCTTTTTGAAGACTAACATTACATATTTGACGTGCTTGGGCGTCTGGCTGAACTTACTGCATCCGAAAAATAGCAGCAAACGTTACTGCAGTGCAGGAATAAATTTTGGCGTAAAATATAAAGTGGATTAAATATGCCCTCGTGCCCTCGTGAGAAAGAGGATGCTCTCATGCCACCGAACGAGACGGAGCGTGGGATGAAATTCGTACCAATTTCGAACATCGATAGGAGGACGCAAAGCAGCGACAAAAATGTGCGGAAATTTTTGCACACACCTTTTTGCCTGCTTGCACCATATAATTCCACCACCAACACTTTTGCGAAAGGGGGAGGGGGGGTTCGCCTCTTACTGTCCCCTGGTACGTGCATGATGCCACCAACAATTTTGCCACGCGTTTCCAAATCGAGCGTCGTGTTTTTCTTCTCTTTCTCGCACGTAGTAGTGTGCGCGTTTGCTATCCCACTCGAGCCAGAACTTATCGGCAAATGCAATGGCTAACGGGATCGGTACCGTTATTTGGGAAAAAACCACCGAAAAAGAGGATGGCTTCGTGGCAACGAGTGCGAGCGAGACGGAGCACGGGATGAAATTCGCAGCAACGTCGGTCGCTGACAGCACACACAAAGGAGCACACGCTTCGTCCGTGTGTCGCCGGCTCGTTTTAGGCACCGTCAAAAATGTGATGAAATTTTAGCACCTACGGTTTTCAAAAACTTGCGAAATATGTTCCTTTTTTCAAGGGCTAACAGCAAATTTAGCATAAAACCTACGTTTTCGTGCACTGTACATGCACACGAGCCTACTTAAATTTTTTTTTGCAAAATTGCTACCTAGCTTCCTTTCCCTGTTCGTATGGTGCGTACATCACACGCAAAAGCATTAAACCTCTGGTAGTTTAGTTGCAAAATATGCATAAATATTTGGCGTCATACAATTGGCTTTGGGAAATTTCCATCACGCGATTGTATGCATAGCGAGGAAGAACAGAGATGGCAACGCTCGCTCGGATAGTAGAAGTAGTAGTTCGGAGAGAAAATACTCTCGCCACATTCGTTCGGATACAAGATTATATTAGAAGCCGAATGTCCCGCGCTCGGCACAGTCTTCGACTAGCAGCCTGATGGAACGGTTGGTCCGCGCGTCACGGTAGTGCGAATTTATTAGTGTGCGTAAAAGTGGTGTGATACAAGTGGTGTTGAGCAGGGGGGTCATTTTCAAAATGGCGCCGGCTCATTTCGTCGTTCTACCAGAAGCAGCAAGAGCTCATGTCGAGCAAAAGTGTGCGACGCGACAGCTAGCCTGCGCGCAGGATTATTCGTCGGGCAGTGAAATCCTCCGCGGATTGGACTAAAAAAAATACTTTTCTTTAAAACAACTGTGCTTCCTAATGGTGAAATGTGCGTGTGCGTGTGTGTGAAAAAAAAAGGACAATGGACTGCGTTTATCGCAACGGTGCTGCGCTCGGTGCTGCGCGCGTTGCTTCGCTCGGTGCTTCGCTCGGTGCTTCGCTCGGTGCGACGGACAGCGAAATCCTCCGCGGATTCGCACTTAAAATTACTGTTTTTATTAACATAGTTGTTGTTGTTGTTGTTGCTGCTGCTGCTGGTGCAAAGCGTGTGTGTGAAAAGCTTCGTGGGACCATGGACTGGCCCGATTGCGGCGGTACGTCGCTCGGACGGGTGAAATGCGTGTGCGTGTGTGTGAAAGGAAATGGACTGCGTTCATCCCGACGGTGCTGCGCGCGTTGCTGCGCTCGGTGCTGCGCTCGGTGCTTCGCTCGGTGCTTCGCTCGGTGCTTCGCTCGGTGCTTCGCTCGGTGCGACGGACAGCGAAATCCTCCGCGGATTCGCACTAAAAACTACTGTTTTTATTAACATAGTTGTTGTTGTTGTTGTTGCTGCTGCTGCTGGTGCAAAGCGTGTGTGTGAAAGTGCTTCGTAGGACTATGGACTGGCCCGATTGCGGCGGTACGTCGCTCGGACGGGTGAAATGTGCGTGCGTGTGTGTGAAAAGAAATGGACTGCGTTCATCCCGACGGTGCTGCGCTCGGTGCTGCGCGCGTTGCTGCGCTCGGTGCTGCGCGCGTTGCTTCGCTCGGTGCATCGCTCGGTGCGACGGACAGCGAAATCCTCCGCGGATTCGCACTAAAAACTACTGTTTTTATTAACATAGTTGTTGTTGTTGTTGTTGCTGCTGCTGCTGGTGCAAAGCGTGTGTGTGAAAGTGCTTCGTAGGACTATGGACTGGCCCGATTGCGGCGGTACGTCGCTCGGACGGGTGAAATGCGTGTGCGTGTGTGTGAAAGGAAATGGACTGCGTTCATCGCGACGGTGCTGCGCTCGGTGCTGCGCTCGGTGCTGCGCGCGTTGCTTCGCTCGGTGCTTCGCTCGGTGCTTCGCTCGGTGCTTCGCTCGGTGCGACGGACAGCGAAATCCTCCGCGGATTCGCACTAAAAACTACTCTTTTTATAAACATAGTTGTTGTTGTTGTTGTTGCTGCTGCTGCTGGTGCAATGCGTGTGTGTGTGAAAAGCTTCGTGGGACTATGGACTAACCCGATTGCGGCGGTACGTCGCTCGGACGGGTGAAAAGTGTGTGCGTGTGTGAGGAAGAAAGGACAATGGACTGCGTTAATCGCGACGGTGCTGCGCTCGGTGCTTAGCTCGGTTGCAAAGGTCAGAAAAGTAAAGTTCGGAAAAGTAAAGCGTTCATATGTGTGCGTTAAAAAACAACGTGTAGTGAAATGGATGGGACTCTGTGCTAAGTGAACCGCAATTGCGCATCGTGGGCGCACGGTCGACACTTCAATCTGCGGCCGTCAGCGGTTCATCGTCGAAGCAGCGACAGCAGTGCGTGAAGCGGCTCTGGTCGTACCAACGAAGGTAAGTGTATTGCATGATTCATTTCTACGCATGGTTTGGGGATTCGTTGCTTTACGTTGGTCGATGGAGAAGCGAACTGCGTTGAGCCCGATGCATCGCTCTGCGAAGAAACGCGTGGCGTGCTGAAAGTGTTCCTGGAGAATGTTATCCGCGATGCCCGCCATCACCTATACCGAACAGGCCAAGCGAAAACCGTCACCGCGCGATGGATGCAGTGTACGCGCTGAAGCGTCAGGGTCGCTCCTTGTACGGGTTCGGAGGTTCAACTCGCCAGCCAACGCACATTTTGCACTCATCTCAACAAAACGGTCCTTATCAGGACCACACATTTGCGTCAAAATTCTTTCCATCACAATTCTTTTCTAATGATTCCAATGATTCATTCCATAGTACCAGTCTTTTTGAAGACTAACATTACATATTTGACGTGCTTGGGCGTCTGGCTGAACTTACTGCATCCGAAAAATAGCAGCAAACGTTACTGCAGTGCAGGAATAAATTTTGGCGTAAAATATAAAGTGGATTAAATATGCCCTCGTGCCCTCGTGAGAAAGAGGATGCCCTCATGCCACCGAACGAGACGGAGCGTGGGATGAAATTCGTACCAATTTCGAACATCGATAGGAGGACGCAAAGCAGCGACAAAAATGTGCGGAAATTTTTGCACACACCTTTTTGCCTACTTGCACCATATAATTCCACCACCAACACTTTTTCGAAAGGGAGGGGGGTTCGCCTCTTACTGTCCCCTGGTACGTGCATGATGCCACCAACAATTTTGCCACGCGCTTCCAAATCGAGCGTCGTGTTTGTCTTCTCTTTCTCGCACGTAGTAGTGTGCGCGTTTGCTATCCCACTCGAGCCAGAACTTATCGGCAAATGCAATGGCTACCGGGATCGGTACCGTTATTTGGAAAAAACCACAGAAAAAGAGGATGGCTTGGTGGCAACGAGTGCGAGCGAGACGGAGCACGGGATGAAATTCGCAGCAACGTCGGTCGCTGACAGCACACACAAAGGAGCACACGCTTCGTCCGTGTGTCGCCGGCTCGTTTTAGGCAGCGTAAAAAATGTGATGAAATTTTTGCACACACTTTTTTGCCTACTAGCTACATATAATTCCACCACCAACACTTTTTCGAAAGGGAGGGGGGGTTCGCCTCTTACTGTCCCCTGGTACGTGCATGATGCCACCAACAATTTTGCCACGCGTTTCCAAATCGAGCGTCGTGTTTTTCTTCTCTTTCTCGCACGTAGTAGTGTGCGCGTTTGCTATCCCACTCGAGCCAGAACTTATCGGCAAATGCAATGGCTACCGGGATCGGTACCGTTATTTGGAAAAAACCACCGAAAAAGAGGATGGCTTGGTGGCAACGAGTGCGAGCGAGACGGAGCACGGGATGAAATTCGCAGCAACGTCGGTCGCTGATAGCACACACAAAGGAGCACACGCTTCGTCCGTGTGTCGCCGGCTCGTTTTAGGCAGCGTAAAAAATGTGATGAAATTTTTGCACCTACGGTTTTCAAAAACTTGCGAAATATGTTCCTTTTTTCAAGGGCTCACAGGGAATATAGCATAAAACCTACGTTTTCGTACACTGTACATGCACACGAACATACTTAAATTTTTGCAAATTTGCTACCTAACTTCCTTTCCCTGTTCGTATGGTGCGTACATCACACGCAAAAGCATTAAACCTCTGGTAGTTTAGTTGCAAAATATGCATAAATATTTGGCGTCATACAATTGGCCAGCTTTGGGAAATTTCCATCACGCGATTGTATGCGTAGCGAGGAAGAACAGAGATGGCAACGCTCGCTCGGATAGTAGAAGTAGTAGTTCGGAGAGAAAATACTCTCGCCACATTCGTTCGGATACAAGATTATATTAGAAGCCGAATGTCCCGCGCTCGGCACAGTCTTCGACTAGCAGCCTGATGGAACGGTTGGTCCGCGCGTCACGGTAGTGCGAATTTATTAGTGTGCGTAAAAGTGGTGTGATACAAGTTGTGTTGAGCAGGGGGGGTCATTTTCAAAATGGCGCCGGCTCATTTCGTCGTTCAACCAGAAGCAGCAAGAGCTCATGTCGAGCAAAAGTGTGCGACGCGACAGCTAGCCTGCGCGCAGGATTATTCGTCGGGCAGTGAAATCCTCCGCGGATTGGACTAAAAAAAATACTTTTCTTTAAAACAACTGTGCTTCCTAATGGTGAAATGTGCGTGTGCGTGTGTGTGAAAAAAAAGGACAATGGACTGCGTTTATCGCGACGGTGCTTTGCTCGGTGCTGCGCTCGGTGCTGCGCGCGTTGCTTCGCTCGGTGCGACGGACAGCGAAATCCTCCGCGGATTCGCACTAAAAACTACTGTTTTTATAAACATAGTTGTTGTTGTTGTTGTTGCTGCTGCTGCTGGTGCAATGCGTGTGTGTGAAAAGCTTCGTAGGACCATGGACTGGCCCGATTGCGGCGGTACGTCGCTCGGACGGGTGAAATGCGTGTGCGTGTGTGTGAAAAGAAATGGACTGCGTTCATCCCGACGGTGCTTCGCTCGGTGCTGCGCGCGTTGCTGCGCTCGGTGCTTCGCTCGGTGCTTCACTCGGTGCGACGGACAGCGAAATCCTCCGCGGATTCGCAATAAAAACTACTGTTTTTATTAACATAGTTGTTGTTGTTGTTGTTGCTGCTGCTGCTGGTGCAAAGCGTGTGTGTGAAAAGCTTCGTAGGACTATGGACTGGCCCGATTGCGGCGGTACGTCGCTCGGACGGGTGAAATGCGTGTGCGTGTGTGTGAAATGAAATGGACTGCGTTCATCCCGACGGTGCTGCGCTCGGTGCTGCGCGCGTTGCTTCGCTCGGTGCTTCGCTCGGTGTAAAGGTCGGAAAAGTAAAGCGTTCATATGTGTGCGTTAAAAAACAACGTGTAGTGAAATGGATGGGACTCTGTGCTAAGTGAACCGCAATTGCGCATCGTGGGCGCACGGTCGACACTTCAATCTGCGGCCGTCAGCGGTTCATCGTCGAAGCAGCGACAGCAGTGCGCGAAGCGGCTCTGGTCGTACCAACGAAGGTAAGTGTATTGCATGATTCATTTCTACGCATGGTTTGGGGATTCGTTGCTTTTCGTTGGTCGATGGAGAAGCGAACTGCGTTGAGCCCGATGCATCGCTCTACGAAGAAACGCGTGGCGTGCTGAAAGTGTTCCTGGAGAATGTTATCCGCGATGCCCGCCATCACCTATACCGAACAGGCCAAGCGAAAACCGTCACCGCGCGATGGATGCAGTGTACGCGCTGAAGCGTCAGGGTCGCTCCTTGTACGGGTTCGGAGGTTCAACTCGCCAGCCAACGCACATTTTGCACTCATCTCAACAAAACGGTCCTTATCAGGACCACACATTTGCGTGAAAATTCTTTCCATCACAATTCTTTTCTAATGATTCCAATGATTCATTCCATAGTACCAGTCTTTTTGAAGACTAACATTACATATTTGACGCGCTTGGGCGTCTGGCTGAACTTACTGCATCCGAAAAATAGCAGCAAACGTTACTGCAGTGCAGGAATAAATTTTGGCGTAAAATATAAAGTGGATTAAATATGCCCTCGTGCCCTCGTGAGAAAGAGGATGCTCTCATGCCACCGAACGAGACGGAGCGTGGGATGAAATTCGTACCAATTTCGAACATCGATAGGAGGACGCAAAGCAGCGACAAAAATGTGCGGAAATTTTTGCACACACCTTTTTGCCTGCTTGCACCATATAATTCCACCACCAACACTTTTGCGAAAGGGGGAGGGGGGGTTCGCCTCTTACTGTCCCCTGGTACGTGCATGATGCCACCAACAATTTTGCCACGCGTTTCCAAATCGAGCGTCGTGTTTGTCTTCTCTTTCTCGCACGTAGTAGTGTGCGCGTTTGCTATCCCACTCGAGCCAGAACTTATCGGCAAATGCAATGGCTACCGGGATCGGTACCGTTATTTGGAAAAAACCACCGAAAACGAGGATGGCTTCGTGGCAACGAGTGCGAGCGAGACGGAGCACGGGATGAAATTCGCAGCAACGTCGGTCGCTGACAGCACACACAAAGAAGCACACGCTTCGTCCGTGTGTCGCCGGCTCGTTTTAGGCAGCGTAAAAAATGTGCGGAAATTTTTGCACACACTTTTTTGCCTACTTGCACCATATAATTCCACCACCAACACTTTTTCGAAAGGGGGGGGGGGTTCGCCTCTTACTGTCCCCTGGTACGTGCATGATGCCACCAACAATTTTGCCACGCGTTTCCAAATCGAGCGTCGTGTTTTTCTTCTCTTTCTCGCACGTAGTAGTGTGCGCGTTTGCTATCCCACTCGAGCCAGAACTTATCGGCAAATGCAATGGCTACCGGGATCGGTACCGTTATTTGGAAAAAACCACCGAAAACGAGGATGGCTTCGTGGCAACGAGTGCGAGTGAGACGAGGCACGGGATGAAATTCGCAGCAACGTCGGTCGCTGACAGCACACACAAAGAAGCACACGCTTCGTCCGTGTGTCGCCGGCTCGTTTTAGGCAGCGTCAAAAATGTGCGGAAATTTTTGCACACACCTTTTTGCCTACTTGCTACATATAATTCCACCACCAACACTTTTTCGAAAGGGAGGGGGGGTTCGCCTCTTACTGTCCCCTGGTACGTGCATGATGCCACCAACAATTTTGCCACGCGTTTCCAAATCGAGCGTCGTGTTTTTCTTCTCTTTCTCGCACGTAGTAGTGTGCGCGTTTGCTATCCCACTCGAGCCAGAACTTATCGGCAAATGCAATGGCTACCGGGATCGGTACCGTTATTTGGAAAAAACCACCGAAAACGAGGATGGCTTCGTGGCAACGAGTGCGAGCGAGACGGAGCACGGGATGAAATTCGCAGCAACGTCGGTCGCTGACAGCACACACAAAGGAGCACACGCTTCGTCCGTGTGTCGCCGGCTCGTTTTAGGCACCGTCAAAAATGTGATGAAATTTTTGCACCTACGGTTTTCAAAAACTTGCGAAATATGTTCCTTTTTTCAAGGGCTAACAGCAAATTTAGCATAAAACCTACGTTTTCGTGCACTGTACATGCACACGAGCCTACTTAAATTTTTTTTTGCAAAATTGCTACCTAGCTTCCTTTCCCTGTTCGTATGGTGCGTACATCACACGCAAAAGCCTTAAACCTCTGGTAGTTTAGTTGCAAAATATGCATAAATATTTGGCGTCATACAATTGGCCAGCTTTGGGAAATTTCCATCACGCGATTGTATGCGTAGCGAGGAAGAACAGAGATGGCAACGCTCGCTCGGATAGTAGAAGTAGTAGTTCGGAGAGAAAATACTCTCGCCACATTCGTTCGGATACAAGATTATATTAGAAGCCGAATGTCCCGCGCTCGGCACAGTCTTCGACTAGCAGCCTGATGGAACGGTTGGTCCGCGCGTCACGGTAGTGCGAATTTATTAGTGTGCGTAAAAGTGGTGTGATACAAGTTGTGTTGAGCAGGGGGGGTCATTTTCAAAATGGCGCCGGCTCATTTCGTCGTTCAACCAGAAGCAGCAAGAGCTCATGTCGAGCAAAAGTGTGCGACGCGACAGCTAGCCTGCGCGCAGGCTTATTCGTCGGGCAGTGAAATCCTCCGCGGATTGGACTAAAAAAAATACTTTTCTTTAAAACAACTGTGCTTCCTAATGGTGAAATGTGCGTGTGCGTGTGTGTGAAAAAAAAGGACAATGGACTGTGTTAATCGCAACGGTGCTGCGCTCCGTGCTGCGCGCGTTGCTGCGCTCGGTGCTGCGCTCGGTGCTTCACTCGGTGCGACGGACAGCGAAATCCTCCGCGGATTCGCAATAAAAACTACTGTTTTTATTAACATAGTTGTTGTTGTTGTTGTTGCTGCTGCTGCTGGTGCAAAGCGTGTGTGTGAAAAGCTTCGTAGGACTATGGACTGGCCCGATTGCGGCGGTACGTCGCTCGGACGGGTGAAATGCGTGTGCGTGTGTGTGAAAAGAAATGGACTGCGTTCATCCCGACGGTGCTGCGCGCGTTGCTTCGCTCGGTGCTGCGCGCGTTGCTGCGCTCGGTGCGACGGACAGCGAAATCCTCCGCGGATTCGCACTAAAAACTACTGTTTTTATAAACATAGTTGTTGTTGTTGTTGTTGCTGCTGCTGCTGGTGCAATGCGTGTGTGTGTGAAAAGCTTCGTAGGACTATGGACTGGCCCGATTGCGGCGGTACGTCGCTCGGACGGGTGAAATGCGTGTGCGTGTGTGTGAAAAGAAATGGACTGCGTTCATCCCGACGGTGCTGCGCGCGTTGCTTCGCTCGATGCTGCGCGCGTTGCTTCACTCGGTGCGACGGACAGCGAAATCCTCCGCGGATTCGCACTAAAAACTACTGTTTTTATAAACATAGTTGTTGTTGTTGTTGTTGCTGCTGCTGCTGGTGCAATGCGTGTGTGTGAAAAGCTTCGTAGGACTATGGACTGGCCCGATTGCGGCGGTACGTCGCTCGGACGGGTGAAATGTGCGTGTGCCTGTGTGTAAGGACAATGGACTGCGTTCATCGCGACGGTGCTGCGCGCGTTGCTTCGCTCGGTGCTTCGCTCGGTGCTTCACTCGGTGCGACGGACAGCGAAATCCTCCGCGGATTCGCACTAAAAACTACTGTTTTTATAAACATAGTTGTTGTTGTTGTTGTTGCTGCTGCTGCTGGTGCAATGCGTGTGTGTGAAAAGCTTCGTAGGACCATGGACTGGCCCGATTGCGGCGGTACGTCGCTCGGACGGGTGAAATGTGCGTGTGCCTGTGTGTAAGGACAATGGACTGCCTTAATCGCGACGGTGCTGCGCTCGGTGCTTGGCTCGGTTGCAAAGGTCAGAAAAGTAAAGTTCGGAAAAGTAAAGCGTTCATATGTGTGCGTTAAAGAACAACGTGTAGTGAAATGGATGGGACTCTGTGCTAAGTGAACCGCAATTGCGCATCGTGGGCGCACGGTCGACACTTCAATCTGCGGCCGTCAGCGGTTCATCGTCGAAGCAGCGACAGCAGTGCGCGAAGCGGCTCTGGTCGTACCAACGAAGGTAAGTTTATTGCATGATTCATTTCTACGCATGGTTTGGGGATTCGTTGCTTTGGTCGATGGAGAAGCGAACTGCGTTGAGCCCGATGTAGTTAATTTTAGAAAATAAAAAAAATATCTGCCACTAAGGCTATGTGTAGGTTGGTTTAAACTAAACTTACATATTCCGAACTGCCGGAACCGTTCGTGGATTAATGTGTTTCGTTCGTATTGGGAAGTTTCTTAGCAATTTTGTGATTCAGACCCTCTAACAGGTACCTGCGCTAGTCATGCCCATGTCCTTTGGGTGGAATGTGGAAGTTATTTTTCCCTCGTAGGGTCGGTACGAATTTCAGGTACGAAACCAGGTAAGTTATGGAGCAGCACTGCATTTGGCATTTCACCCATTTGGCTTGCGGTACTACAAACGCAGGAGCAGGAGTCTACCTCCGACCAAAGGTTAAAAAAAAACATGAAAAATGAAAACGATCGTCAGGGGGTTTCCCGCATACGATTGCTTGTGTTTCTTCACTGAATTTCCCTTCGATTAGGTAATTGCTGCGCGCGTATGGTTTTAGCTCAGAAGAGATGGTCGAACAAAAATCTTTTGCGTAAATCGATTTGTCGCCCTGAAAAGGACGGTTTTTTTTGGTTTGCAAGATTGAGAGAAGCTCGATAGTTTTAGGCCTTCTTCTCAGTCTTCTTTGGCAGCAGCACGGCCTGAATGTTGGGCAGCACACCACCTTGGGCAATGGTGACGCCGGACAACAGCTTGTTCAATTCCTCGTCGTTGCGGATGGCCAGCTGCAGATGACGCGGGATGATGCGAGTTTTCTTGTTGTCTCGGGCAGCGTTTCCTGCCAACTCCAACACTTCAGCGGCCAAGTATTCCATGACGGCGGCCAAATACACTGGTGCACCAGCACCGACGCGCTCGGCATAGTTGCCTTTGCGGAGCAGACGGTGGATACGGCCAACCGGGAACTGCAGACCGGCACGGTTCGAGCGGGACTTTGCCTTTCCCTTCACTTTTCCTCCCTTGCCACGGCCAGACATGTTGATAACTTCGGTTTAGATGAGAGTACGTTCGCAACGATGCTCACTGCTTGGAGGGTGCTTATTTTCTGAGCAAAATTTTCCGAAATCGTGAGTTTAAATACTCCGAGCTACGCTGCCTGTACGCACTCGTGTCGAATACCCGAGAGTGATCCGAAAACCGGAATATAAACGAACCGAACCGTTAGTGATCATCATACAGTTTTTCATCATACAGTTTTTGAGATTCTTAACGTGACAGCCGAAGTGTACAGACGTACTTTTACCTTGTGCTCTCGACCGATCGTTATTGCCTGTGTTATTCAGCGTACCTGTAACAGTTTTCGTTTTGCCCGTACGTATTCGCCAAAGTGCAGATTTTTGCCGGTGCACCTGTTTTGTGGGTACACTTATGGTGCGGATTTGTGCTGTGGTGATATTCGTCGAGTGATAGTTAACCTGTGCAGTGTGTGCATTTTCCGTGTTTTGGTGGTGAAGTGGAGCTGATTTTACAGAGTTTGCTTCACAAACTCAGTGGCCAGTAACACTTCATTCCCACAATTCTTGGGCCGACACCATGTCGGGCCCACCCAGCCTGGAGAGGGACTTTCCCTCTCTCGGCACCAACCGAGAGAGGCCCATCCCCGCGTGGATGGACAAAAACAATGTGTGTGGTGATTTGAAGTTTCTAGTGATGGAGAAGTTGGATGGGTCGGCTTTACCGAAAAACCCATTCATTATCGGTAAAACCATCCAAAGTGCTGTCGGTGATCTTGCTGAACCTGGACGCGTAATCGACAACGGCAACAAACTCCTCTTGAAGACCAGAAGCCAGCAACAATACAACCAGCTACAGAAAATCAGCCAACTCATCGATTCGACCCCCGTAAAAGTAACCCCTCATAATACCCTTAACAGTGTTCAGTGTGTAGTGTTTGCCCCCGACCTTAAAGACATTAGTGACGAAGACATCCTAGCTGAACTCAAGTCCCAGAACGTTATCCATGTGCGTCGGTTTACCCGTAAAGTGAACGGCGAAATACTACCCACCAGCATCTTCCTCCTCCGCATTAATGCCACCAAAATCCCTCAATTCATCCGTCTTGGCGCCCTTCAAGTTAGCACCCGTCCCTACTATCCTAAACCAATGCAATGTTTTAACTGTGGACAATTTGGTCACACTAAGCTCCATTGCAAACTATCCCCAATTTGTTCCAACTGTAGTACCCCTGCGCATGGTGAATGCACTGCAGAACCAGTATGCGTAAATTGCAAATCTAAACACAACTCCCTGTCTCGTTCCTGTCCCCGTTACAAAGAAGAAGAAGCCATAATCCACTACAAAGTAGATAAAAATTGTTCCTACGGTGAAGCCCGTAGAATGATCTCCTCTCCCGCAATTCCCTCCCCTGTACAACAAAGACTAACATACGCTCAACAAACCACACAAGACGAAAAAGACACAATGATTGCCACACTACAACTCACACTTAAACAACAAGAAAACACTATCGCTAAACTAACCGAAACTATGAACAACATGAACAAACAACTACTTGAACAACAAAAACTTATCCAAAGTTTCTTAAAATCTAGCAACAAAAAACACTCAAATAGCTCACTTGAATCCGACTCAGACTCGAACACACTAACCGATTCAGATGAATCAATCACCTCCTCAGCCTCCTCCCTCTCCCGCAAACGTGCCCGCAACAAGGGCACCCCGTCCTCGGAAGAGGACACCCCCCAACCCATTATTCCTTCTCCCACCCCCTCAAATATCCCCCCTTCCATCCCCGACCAAAATCCCCCTCCAATCCGCAGCAAGAAAAAGAAAAAACCAAGTTAATACACACACAACACATCCAACATCAGCTTCCAATTAATCCCCTACCTTCGTTACCATTTTCCCTAATATCCTTTTCAACACACAAACAATAAGCAATAATCAAAATCCCATTTTCGCACTTTCCTGGAATATCAGAAGCATGAGAACTAACGTAGAAGAACTTAGATTATTATTAACCCGCCATAACCCCAGTATTATAGCCCTACAGGAAACTATCACAATACCTTCTCTCAACAGCACCCCATTTAATAAATACAACTGGTTTTTTAATCCATGTCCATCCAATCCTCACCATAGCGTGTGCATTGGAACTCTTAAAAACATATCTTCTAAAAGAATCAATCTCACAACCACACTACCTGCAATAGCCGTTAAAATTGAATCACCTCTTCCAGCCACTGTTCTTTGTCTCTATCTACCACCTTCTCTAACAATTCCGATAATAAATAGCGAACTTACCCAACTAATACACCAATTACCCAAACCTCTCATTATCCTTGGCGACCTAAACGCACAACATTGCTCCTGGGGTTGTTCCATAACGAACAATCGTGGGAATAATATTGGCAACATTTTTGAATCCTTCGACCTTCAAGTCCTTTTCAACCAAACTCCCACCCGCATATCTCCCACAAATGGCTCAGGGTCAATCATTGACCACTGTACCATCTCATCCTCCATTGCACCTCAATTCCAAATCCAAATCAGCAACGATACCCACAATAGTGACCATTATCCCATGTTCATCTCCAGCAGTTTTCCCACTTATCGACCACTTCAACGTCCCAAGTGGAAATATGAAGAGGCCGATTGGGAAAAATACCAAACAGAAATCATTTTCAACCTTCCCTTAGAAGAACTTCCCACCATCCCACGTTTCCTTCACGCCATAGAAAATGCAGCTTCCCTTAGCATCCCCCGTACCAAAGGCACTCCTTCCAAAAGAAATGTCCCCTGGTGGAACGAGACAGTCGCCCAGGCTATTAAAGCCAGGCGTACTGCCTTACGGAAATTCCGTCGAGCCAGCAACACCCCCGATAATTTTTTTACACCCGTGTTGGCTGAACAATATCGTGAAGCTAACCGTCTTGCCAAGGAAGCTGTGCGTCTCTCCAAAGAGGACACATGGAATAGATTCGTTAGCGATATCAATCCTAACTCTACCTCTAAAGAAATTTGGAGGAGAGTGAGTGTCCTTTCGGGTAGAAAACCGCAAGCTTCTCCGATTTCCCTGCACTTCTCCGGCACAACTGTACCTCCCTCCGAAATCCCTGAAACCTTCGCCAAACACTTTGCCAACACTTCTGCAACTGAAAACTTTCCGCCCACTTTCCAAAAACACAAAACAAACGCAGAATCCATACCCATCCCTAAGACAAACGCTACCCACCATAGATACAATAGACTATTCTCAATAGAAGAACTAAACTGGGCTCTTAGAAAATGTAAAGGTTCCTCGTCCGGCCCCGATAATATTGGTTATCCTCTCCTCAAAAACCTACCCCTACAAGCCAAACTAAAACTCCTCAATATTTATAACGACATCTGGTCCACTGGTAACATTCCTAAGGAATGGAAATCCAGCCTCACCATTCCCATCCCTAAGCCTAACAAACCTAGCACTGATGTAGATAGCTACCGCCCCATTTCTCTTCTCAACTGTATAATGAAAGTCCTAGAACGCATGGTTAACCGTAGACTAACTCAAGAAATAGAAGATAGAAAACTCCTTAGTTCTGATCAACACGGCTTTCGGTGCGGCATGGGTACGGAAACGTACTTCGCCAAACTAGATGACGTGTTGGAAACAGCCCACACTCATAACTACCACATAGACCTCGCTATAATAGACCTTTCCAAAGCTTTTGACCGTACCTGGCGACACTCCATACTAGAACAACAATCCAGATGGAACCTCGGTGGACGTCTCACAAACTTCATCGAGAGCTTCCTTACTGACCGCACCTTCCGAGTCCTCATTGGTACCGACCTCTCCAATCCATACACGCTCGAAAATGGCGTCCCACAAGGTGCCATTCTCTCACCAACCCTTTTCCTTATCAGCATTGAATCCTTATTTTGCTCTATTCCTACACAAATTAAATCATTCGTATATGCAGATGATATCATCCTAGCCTCTTCATCCAGCTCTTGTGCAGAATCTCGTAAACTCCTGCAAGCAGGGGTCGACAAGGTTAGGCAATGGGCTAGGTGGACAGGTTATGAAATATCACACACCAAATCCAAAATCCTACACATTTGCAATAACTTTTTCCCACACTACAAAAAAGATATCACTTTCAACAACACACCCATACCAAACACACGACGCGCAGACATTTTAGGAGTTACATTCGACGCAAGACTTTCCTTCATTCCCCATTCCACACGCATTAAGAAAGAAGCAAAAAGCCGGCTGAACCTCTTCAAAATGCTCGGAACTGGAAAGCACCGAGCATCCCGCAACACACTCATCCGAATCATCAATAGCTGGTTACTCCCAAAACTACTCTACGGCATCGAGATTGTCTCCCGAAAGAGAGAAACGTTCGAGAAGACAATAGCACCGCTCTACCACACCGCAATACAATCTTCCACCGGAGCATTCATCACCAGTCCCACCGATTCACTCCTCTGCGAAAGCGGCCTCCTTCCTCTACACCACATCATCACCAACAAAATAGTAGCAGCAGCAACTAGACTACAGGAAAAAGGGATCCAAGCCACCTCTCTCTCCAATAGAGCCAGCACTGCATTCCATATCCTCACCAACCAACAATTACCACAAGTCCTCCACCTCACTAGGCGCGGTCAGCGCCCCTGGTATCAACAAACACCTACAATAGACTGGGACCTTAAACTCCAACTAAAAGCAGGAAAAAGCAGCCATATAGCCAACCAAATCTTCACACGCCACATCCGGAACAAGTATCAACACCACCACCACATCTTCACCGACGGCTCTGTTTTACACGAGTCCGCCGGATGCGGAATACATTCCTCTTTCGACAATAGTGCCATTAAATTACCAAATAACACTTCCATTTTTTCTGCAGAAGCAATAGCCATGCTCATCGCCGCCGACGAAAGTCTTCGCAGTGATAAGCCCAACGTCATCTTCACCGACAGCGCCAGCGTACTAGCAGCCCTAGAACATGGTGTTGTCCGTGACCCACACATCCAACAACTAGACCAACTCCCCACAACACCGGAAATAGCCTTCTGCTGGATTCCTGGTCATTCAGGAATTCGCGGAAACGAAAAAGCCGACCGACTAGCCAACCAGGGTAGATCCCGATCCCCAGAATCCGACAACCCCATAGCACGCCGAGACCTCATCCATTGGACAACAAATACCATAGCGCAGAAATGGAACACCACCTGGATTAACACCAACACCTCAAAACTTCGTCTCATCAAACACACCACAGCAGCATGGAACGACCCAGAATCCAGCCGTAACCAAAGAATACTTTCCCGACTCCGCATTGGACACACCCGCCTTACCCACTCCTACATCTGCGACAAATCCACACCACCACTCTGCAGCTTCTGTGGTGTTGACATCACCGTACTGCACATCCTAACCGACTGCCACGGCTTCGCCAACCATCGACTATCCTGCCAACTTGACACTAACATCACTAACATCTTATCACCGAACCCCGATAATCAACGCAAACTCATCAAATTTCTCCGCATCAGTAACCTATATAAAGAAATATAATCATCCATAGCCATCTAGACCACCATCACCTACAGTAAAGAGGCGAATGAAGCTGCCCAGCTCAAAGTCTCTATAAAAACAATAAAAAAAAAAAAAAAAATACAGTTTTTGACCCTCCGATAGTGAGCATCAGTGCGTGAATTGAGGTAAAATGGCCCCGAAAACCAGTGGAAAAGCCGCGAAGAAGTCGGGTAAAGCCCAGAAGAACATCTCCAAGTCGGACAAGAAGAAGAAAAGGAAGACCCGCAAGGAGAGCTACGCTATCTACATCTACAAGGTGTTGAAGCAAGTCCACCCGGACACCGGCATTTCGTCCAAGGCGATGAGCATCATGAACAGCTTCGTGAACGACATTTTCGAGCGCATCGCTGCCGAAGCATCCCGCTTGGCGCACTACAACAAGCGTTCGACGATCACGTCCCGCGAAATCCAGACGGCCGTCCGTCTGCTGTTGCCTGGTGAGCTGGCCAAGCACGCCGTGTCCGAAGGCACGAAGGCTGTCACCAAGTACACCAGCTCGAAGTAATTCGGAGCGCCGCAGTTCGTTCGATCTACCCAAACGCAAACCGGTCCTTTTCAGGACCACAAAACGCATCCATACAAAAGACATATTCCTGTTAAAAACCCTCTCACAGTGGCAGAAGTTAAATATAATAAAATGAGTAAATATAATGTAATAAATAAAAGCACGCCCGTGACTGTGTTGCGCAACATGGTAGCAACATGGCATAATGAACATTACCCGAGTGCACATGAACACATGGCCAGGGTACGAAAACACAAACTGAGGTTCTATGCGAGCAGTGAAAATGAATGTTCCACAGCGTTAAAGCATCGGAAGCATCTTCTGACGATCGAATGCCAAACGGCCAAGCGAAACCTCTTTTGCCTTTCTGACCGTGCGTACGGCTGGCTTCATTTCTGATGTCCATTCGAGCCGAAGAATGGAACCACAAACAAAACAAAAGCCTAAAAATAACACCATTTCTCCACCAGCTTTGTACACTGCAGCTTTGCAAGCCCTGTACCCTGGTAGGCGCATGCAGCTTTTGTACCCTGACACGGTCACGGGCTCATTGCACTCAACAGACTCATTGTCACATACGCATAAGAATTGTTCCAACACCACCACCAACGGGTTAGGGGCGGTACACAGAGGGGAAGGGAAGGGAGCATATCGACATATCTTTTTGGTTAACATTTGTGGTGGTCCTGAGAAGGACCGTTTGAGTGAATAAATGCCCCTCGATGAACGATGGAGGCGGGGAGGCGGCGAAGATTTAGGCACGCTCTCCGCGGATGCGACGAGCCAGCTGGATGTCTTTCGGCATGATGGTGACGCGCTTCGCATGGATTGCGCACAAGTTGGTGTCCTCGAACAGGCCGACAAGGTACGCCTCGCTGGCCTCCTGCAGGGCCATCACGGCCGAGCTCTGGAAGCGCAGATCGGTCTTGAAGTCCTGGGCAATTTCACGTACCAGACGCTGGAAGGGCAGCTTGCGGATCAGCAGCTCGGTCGATTTCTGGTAGCGACGGATCTCACGCAGGGCTACGGTTCCCGGACGATAACGATGCGGCTTCTTCACTCCTCCGGTGGCCGGGGCACTCTTGCGAGCAGCCTTGGTGGCCAGCTGCTTGCGCGGAGCCTTACCTCCGGTGGACTTACGGGCAGTTTGCTTCGTACGGGCCATTTCACTGGTTCACTGGCGGTTTGGGTAGTGGAACGTAAAGACGTCTGTGTTGCGTCGACAATAGGTTCGGAATGTGGGTATCCGAAGCCGGATCGCTACTTTTATAACCTCGCTCCACGCACACATACACTCCGCTCCGATAGTGGGGTAAGCGTGAGAATGTGTACGTGTGCTCGGGTGAGTGTATAAAAGGCCGAAACATGGTGCGTTGCCCTATTGTTAATCGTGAACTCTTGAACAGTACGCATCGACATCGAAATGACTGGACGAGGCAAAGGAGGCAAAGGTCTGGGTAAAGGAGGAGCCAAGCGTCATCGCAAAGTGCTGCGCGACAACATCCAGGGCATCACCAAGCCGGCCATCCGTCGTCTGGCCCGCCGTGGAGGAGTGAAACGTATCTCCGGTCTCATCTACGAAGAAACGCGTGGCGTGCTGAAAGTGTTCCTGGAGAATGTTATCCGCGATGCGGTCACCTATACCGAACACGCCAAGCGCAAAACCGTCACCGCGATGGATGTAGTGTACGCGCTGAAGCGTCAGGGTCGCACCCTGTACGGTTTCGGAGGTTAAACTCGCCAGCCAACGCACATTTTGCCCTCATCTCAACAAAACGGTCCTTATCAGGACCACACATTCTTTGCGTCAAAATTCTCTTTCCAATGATTCCAATCGCTATGAAGTCGAGCGTTTTTTGCTCTGCCAGCTTAGGTTCATCGGAGCTTCGCACTATCGTTTGTACCCGCCGTAATGGAATTCTACCTGTGGTTGTGAGTCGAATCCTTCGCTTCTTCGGTCTACGGTGTAAAAATGTCGAAAACGCGTCACGCAGAAGCCACGCAGAAGCCAGGTAGAAGAAGAAGCAATGAGCTTCGTGTCGATCCTCGTTAACGGTGTACAGGTAATGGGTGTCCATAGTATGTTGAACGCGCTACAGATCCACAATGTTGCGACGTTGTGTGCTCGATCGTGTTTGTGTGATGGTATTAGAAAACGAAAGTCAACTGTGCCGCCATGTTAATACAAAGCTAAGAAAAATCGACCGTTTTCAAAGCCAATTGTGAAGCATTTCACACAGCTACCAGTCTTTTTTAAGACTAACACTACATATTTCACGTACTTGAGCGTCTAGCTGAACTTACTGCATCCGAAAAATAGCAGAAAACGTTACTGAAATGCAGAAATAAATTTTGGCAGAAATTTTGGCGTAAATATTGAAATAAAGTGGATTAAATATGCGCTCGTGCCCTCATGAGAAAGAGGATGCGCTCATGCCACCGGACGAGACGGAGCAAGGGATGAAATTCGCACTAATTTCGGTCATTGATAGGACACGCAAAGCAGCGTCAAAAATGTGCTGAAATTTTTGCTAACTTGCTAAAATTGGCACAATTTATGATCAAAAACATGAAACATATTATTCCACCAACATTTTGCCACGCGTATTCAAATCGAACGTCGTGTTTTTCTTTTCTTTCTCGCACGTAGTAGTGTGCGCGTTTTTTACCCACCTAGAGTCAGAAATTATCAGCAAATGCGATCGCAAACGATGATCGGTACCGTTATTTGGAAAAATCACCAAAAAAGAGGATGGCTTGGTGCCACCGAACGAGGGCGCAAGTGCGAGCGAGACGGAGCATGGGATGAAATTCGCACTAATTTCGAACACTGACAGGGACACTCAAAAAGGAGCGCACTGTGTCTAGCGCCGTGTGTCGCCGGCTCGTTTTAAGCAGCGCCAAAAATGTGATGAAATTCTTTCAATTACATTTTTGCTAACTTGCCTAAATTGGCACATTTTATAATCAAAAACATGAAACACACAATTCCACCAACACTCGATATCGGAAGGTCGGAATGGCTACTAGATGCCACGAGTATTGAAATAGAATGCGGCGTTTTTTTTTTTTCTTACACCTTATATTGGGTGCGCTTGTGCATACTCAGCTCGAGCCAAAAATTATCGGAAAATGTTACAAAACCAGTGCGCAAATTAATAGATATGAAGTGGATTAAATATGTTTTTCAAAAGGCAAGTTCGCCTCTTACTGCCCTGGTACGTGTATAATTCCACCAACATTTTGCCACGCGTATTCAAATCGAACGTCGTGTTTTTCTTTTCTTTCTCGCACGTAGTAGTGTGCGCGTTTTTTACCCAAATCGAGCCAGAAATTATTAGGAAATACGATCGCAAACGATGATCGGTACCGTTATTTGGAAAAATCACCAAAAAAGAGGATGGCTTGGTGCCAACGAGTGCGAGCGAGACGGAGCATGGGATGAAATTCGCAGCAACGTCGGTCGCTGACAGCACACACAAAGGAGCACACGCTTCGTCCGTGTGTCGCCGGCTCGTTTTAGGCAGCGTCAAAAATGTGATGAAATATTTGCACCTACGGTTTTCAATAACTTGCAAAATATGTTCCTTTTTTCAAGGGCTCACAGGGAATATAGCATAAAACCTACGTTTTCGTACACTGTACATGCACACGAACATACTTAAATTTTTGCAAATTTGCTACCTAACTTCCTTTCCCTGTTCGTATGGTGCGTACATCACACGCAAAAGGATTAAACCTTTAGTAGTTTAGTTGCAAAATATTGCATAATTATCAGATTTGACGTCATACAATTGCCCGGCTTTGGGACAACCGGTGAATTTGCATCATGCGATTGTATGCGTAGCGAGGAAGAACAGAGATAGCAACGCTCGCTCGGATAGTAGTAGTAGTAGTAGTAGTTCGGAGAGAAAATACTCTCGCCACATTCGTTCGGATACTACATTATATTAGAAGCCGAATGTCCCGCGCTCGGCACAGTCTTCGACTAGCAGCCTGATGGAACGGTTGGTCCGCGCGTCACGGTAGTGCGAATTTAGTAGTGTGTGTAAAAGTGGTGTGATACAAGTGGTGTTGAGCAGGGGGGGTCATTTTCAAAATGGCGCCAGCTCATTTCGTCGTTCTACCAGAAGCAGCAAGAGCTCATGTCGAGCAAAAGTGTGCGACGCGACAGCTAGCCTGCGCGCACGGTTATTCGTCGGGCAGTGAAATCCTCCGCGGATTGGACTAAAAAAAATATTTTTCTTTAAAACAACTGTGCTTTCTGCTGGTGAAATGCGCGTGTGCGTGTGTGAAGGAAAGGACAATGGACTGCCTTAATCGCGACGGTGCTGCGCTCGGTGCGACGGACAGCGAAATCCTCCGCGGATTCGCACTAAAAACTACTGTTTTTATAAACATAGTTGTTGTTGTTGTTGTTGCTGCTGCTGCTGGTGCAATGCGTGTGTGTGAAAAGCTTCGTAGGACCACGGACTGACCCGATTGCGGCGGTACGTCGCTCGGACGGGTGAAATGTGCGTGTGCCTGTGTGTAAGGACAATGGACTGCCTTAATCGCGACGGTGCTGCGCTCGGTGCGACGGACAGCGAAATCCTCCGCGGATTCGCACTAAAAACTACTGTTTTTATAAACATAGTTGTTGTTGTTGTTGCTGCTGCTGCTGGTGCAATGCGTGTGTGTGAAAAGCTTCGTAGGACCACGGACTGACCCGATTGCGGCGGTACGTCGCTCGGACGGGTGAAATGTGCGTGTGCCTGTGTGTAAGGACAATGGACTGCCTTAATCGCGACGGTGCTGCGCTCGGTGCGACGGACAGCGAAATCCTCCGCGGATTCGCACTAAAAACTACTGTTTTTATAAACATAGTTGTTGTTGTTGTTGTTGCTGCTGCTGCTGGTGCAATGCGTGTGTGTGAAAAGCTTCGTAGGACCACGGACTGACCCGATTGCGGCGGTACGTCGCTCGGACGGGTGAAATGCGTGTGCGTGTGTGTGAAAAGAAATGGACTGCGTTCATCCCGACGGTGCTTCGCTCGGTGCTGCGCGCGTTGCTGCGCTCGGTGCTTCGCTCGGTGCTTCACTCGGTGCGACGGACAGCGAAATCCTCCGCGGATTCGCACTAAAAACTACTGTTTTTATAAACATAGTTGTTGTTGTTGTTGTTGCTGCTGCTGCTGGTGCAATGCGTGTGTGTGAAAAGCTTCGTAGGACCACGGACTGACCCGATTGCGGCGGTACGTCGCTCGGACGGGTGAAATGTGCGTGTGCCTGTGTGTAAGGACAATGGACTGCCTTAATCGCGACGGTGCTGCGCTCGGTGCGACGGACAGCGAAATCCTCCGCGGATTCGCACTAAAAACTACTGTTTTTATAAACATAGTTGTTGTTGTTGTTGTTGCTGCTGCTGCTGGTGCAATGCGTGTGTGTGAAAAGCTTCGTAGGACCACGGACTGACCCGATTGCGGCGGTACGTCGCTCGGACGGGTGAAATGCGTGTGCGTGTGTGTGAAAAGAAATGGACTGCGTTCATCCCGACGGTGCTGCGCGCGTTGCTTCGCTCGATGCTGCGCGCGTTGCTTCACTCGGTGCGACGGACAGCGAAATCCTCCGCGGATTCGCACTTAAAACTACTGTTTTTATTAACATAGTTGTTGTTGTTGTTGTTGCTGCTGCTGCTGGTGCAATGCGTGTGTGTGTGAAAAGCTTCGTAGGACTATGGACTGGCCCGATTGCGGCGGTACGTCGCTCGGACGGGTGAAATGCGTGTGCGTGTGTGTGAAAAGAAATGGACTGCGTTCATCCCGACGGTGCTGCGCGCGTTGCTTCGCTCGGTGCTGCGCGCGTTGCTGCGCTCGGTGCGACGGACAGCGAAATCCTCCGCGGATTCGCACTAAAAACTACTGTTTTTATAAACATAGTTGTTGTTGTTGTTGTTGCTGCTGCTGCTGGTGCAATGCGTGTGTGTGTGAAAAGCTTCGTAGGACTATGGACTGGCCCGATTGCGGCGGTACGTCGCTCGGACGGGTGAAATGCGTGTGCGTGTGTGTGAAAAGAAATGGACTGCGTTCATCCCGACGGTGCTGCGCTCGGTGCTTCGCTCGGTGCTGCGCGCGTTGCTGCGCTCGGTGCGACGGACAGCGAAATCCTCCGCGGATTCGCACTAAAAACTACTGTTTTTATAAACATAGTTGTTGTTGTTGTTGTTGCTGCTGCTGCTGGTGCAATGCGTGTGTGTGTGAAAAGCTTCGTAGGACTATGGACTGGCCCGATTGCGGCGGTACGTCGCTCGGACGGGTGAAATGCGTGTGCGTGTGTGTGAAAAGAAATGGACTGCGTTCATCCCGACGGTGCTGCGCGCGTTGCTTCGCTCGATGCTGCGCGCGTTGCTTCACTCGGTGCGACGGACAGCGAAATCCTCCGCGGATTCGCACTAAAAACTACTGTTTTTATAAACATAGTTGTTGTTGTTGTTGTTGCTGCTGCTGCTGGTGCAATGCGTGTGTGTGAAAAGCTTCGTAGGACCATGGACTGGCCCGATTGCGGCGGTACGTCGCTCGGACGGGTGAAATGTGCGTGTGCCTGTGTGTAAGGACAATGGACTGCGTTCATCGCGACGGTGCTGCGCGCGTTGCTTCGCTCGGTGCTTCGCTCGGTGCTTCACTCGGTGCGACGGACAGCGAAATCCTCCGCGGATTCGCACTAAAAACTACTGTTTTTATAAACATAGTTGTTGTTGTTGTTGTTGCTGCTGCTGCTGGTGCAATGCGTGTGTGTGAAAAGCTTCGTAGGACCATGGACTGGCCCGATTGCGGCGGTACGTCGCTCGGACGGGTGAAATGTGCGTGTGCCTGTGTGTAAGGACAATGGACTGCCTTAATCGCGACGGTGCTGCGCTCGGTGCTTGGCTCGGTTGCAAAGGTCAGAAAAGTAAAGTTCGGAAAAGTAAAGCGTTCATATGTGTGCGTTAAAGAACAACGTGTAGTGAAATGGATGGGACTCTGTGCTAAGTGAACCGCAATTGCGCATCGTGGGCGCACGGTCGACACTTCAATCTGCGGCCGTCAGCGGTTCATCGTCGAAGCAGCGACAGCAGTGCGCGAAGCGGCTCTGGTCGTACCAACGAAGGTAAGTTTATTGCATGATTCATTTCTACGCATGGTTTGGGGATTCGTTGCTTTGGTCGATGGAGAAGCGAACTGCGTTGAGCCCGATGTAGTTAATTTTAGAAAATAAAAAAAATATCTGCCACTAAGGCTATGTGTAGGTTGGTTTAAACTAAACTTACATATTCCGAACTGCCGGAACCGTTCGTGGATTAATGTGTTTCGTTCGTATTGGGAAGTTTCTTAGCAATTTTGTGATTCAGACCCTCTAACAGGTACCTGCGCTAGTCATGCCCATGTCCTTTGGGTGGAATGTGGAAGTTATTTTTCCCTCGTAGGGTCGGTACGAATTTCAGGTACGAAACCAGGTAAGTTATGGAGCAGCACTGCATTTGGCATTTCACCCATTTGGCTTGCGGTACTACAAACGCAGGAGCAGGAGTCTACCTCCGACCAAAGGTTAAAAAAAAACATGAAAAATGAAAACGATCGTCAGGGGGTTTCCCGCATACGATTGCTTGTGTTTCTTCACTGAATTTCCCTTCGATTAGGTAATTGCTGCGCGCGTATGGTTTTAGCTCAGAAGAGATGGTCGAACAAAAATCTTTTGCGTAAATCGATTTGTCGCCCTGAAAAGGACGGTTTTTTTTGGTTTGCAAGATTGAGAGAAGCTCGATAGTTTTAGGCCTTCTTCTCAGTCTTCTTTGGCAGCAGCACGGCCTGAATGTTGGGCAGCACACCACCTTGGGCAATGGTGACGCCGGACAACAGCTTGTTCAATTCCTCGTCGTTGCGGATGGCCAGCTGCAGATGACGCGGGATGATGCGAGTTTTCTTGTTGTCTCGGGCAGCGTTTCCTGCCAACTCCAACACTTCAGCGGCCAAGTATTCCATGACGGCGGCCAAATACACTGGTGCACCAGCACCGACGCGCTCGGCATAGTTGCCTTTGCGGAGCAGACGGTGGATACGGCCAACCGGGAACTGCAGACCGGCACGGTTCGAGCGGGACTTTGCCTTTCCCTTCACTTTTCCTCCCTTGCCACGGCCAGACATGTTGATAACTTCGGTTTAGATGAGAGTACGTTCGCAACGATGCTCACTGCTTGGAGGGTGCTTATTTTCTGAGCAAAATTTTCCGAAATCGTGAGTTTAAATACTCCGAGCTACGCTGCCTGTACGCACTCGTGTCGAATACCCGAGAGTGATCCGAAAACCGGAATATAAACGAACCGAACCGTTAGTGATCATCATACAGTTTTTGACCCTCCGATAGTGAGCATCAGTGCGTGAATTGAGGTAAAATGGCCCCGAAAACCAGTGGAAAAGCCGCGAAGAAGTCGGGTAAAGCCCAGAAGAACATCTCCAAGTCGGACAAGAAGAAGAAAAGGAAGACCCGCAAGGAGAGCTACGCTATCTACATCTACAAGGTGTTGAAGCAAGTCCACCCGGACACCGGCATTTCGTCCAAGGCGATGAGCATCATGAACAGCTTCGTGAACGACATTTTCGAGCGCATCGCTGCCGAAGCATCCCGCTTGGCGCACTACAACAAGCGTTCGACGATCACGTCCCGCGAAATCCAGACGGCCGTCCGTCTGCTGTTGCCTGGTGAGCTGGCCAAGCACGCCGTGTCCGAAGGCACGAAGGCTGTCACCAAGTACACCAGCTCGAAGTAATTCGGAGCGCCGCAGTTCGTTCGATCTACCCAAACGCAAACCGGTCCTTTTCAGGACCACAAAACGCATCCATACAAAAGACATATTCCTGTTAAAAACCCTCTCACAGTGGCAGAAGTTAAATATAATAAAATGAGTAAATATAATGTAATAAATAAAAGCACGCCCGTGACTGTGTTGCGCAACATGGTAGCAACATGGCATAATGAACATTACCCGAGTGCACATGAACACATGGCCAGGGTACGAAAACACAAACTGAGGTTCTATGCGAGCAGTGAAAATGAATGTTCCACAGCGTTAAAGCATCGGAAGCATCTTCTGACGATCGAATGCCAAACGGCCAAGCGAAACCTCTTTTGCCTTTCTGACCGTGCGTACGGCTGGCTTCATTTCTGATGTCCATTCGAGCCGAAGAATGGAACCACAAACAAAACAAAAGCCTAAAAATAACACCATTTCTCCACCAGCTTTGTACACTGCAGCTTTGCAAGCCCTGTACCCTGGTAGGCGCATGCAGCTTTTGTACCCTGACACGGTCACGGGCTCATTGCACTCAACAGACTCATTGTCACATACGCATAAGAATTGTTCCAACACCACCACCAACGGGTTAGGGGCGGTACACAGAGGGGAAGGGAAGGGAGCATATCGACATATCTTTTTGGTTAACATTTGTGGTGGTCCTGAGAAGGACCGTTTGAGTGAATAAATGCCCCTCGATGAACGATGGAGGCGGGGAGGCGGCGAAGATTTAGGCACGCTCTCCGCGGATGCGACGAGCCAGCTGGATGTCTTTCGGCATGATGGTGACGCGCTTCGCATGGATTGCGCACAAGTTGGTGTCCTCGAACAGGCCGACAAGGTACGCCTCGCTGGCCTCCTGCAGGGCCATCACGGCCGAGCTCTGGAAGCGCAGATCGGTCTTGAAGTCCTGGGCAATTTCACGTACCAGACGCTGGAAGGGCAGCTTGCGGATCAGCAGCTCGGTCGATTTCTGGTAGCGACGGATCTCACGCAGGGCTACGGTTCCCGGACGATAACGATGCGGCTTCTTCACTCCTCCGGTGGCCGGGGCACTCTTGCGAGCAGCCTTGGTGGCCAGCTGCTTGCGCGGAGCCTTACCTCCGGTGGACTTACGGGCAGTTTGCTTCGTACGGGCCATTTCACTGGTTCACTGGCGGTTTGGGTAGTGGAACGTAAAGACGTCTGTGTTGCGTCGACAATAGGTTCGGAATGTGGGTATCCGAAGCCGGATCGCCACTTTTATAACCTCGCTCCACGCACACATACACTCCGCTCCGATCGTGTACCGATAGTGGGGTAAGCGTGAGAATGTGTACGTGTGCTCGGGTGAGTGTATAAAAGGCCGAAACATGGTGCGTTGCCCTATTGTTAATCGTGAACTCTTGAACAGTACGCATCGACATCGAAATGACTGGACGAGGCAAAGGAGGCAAAGGTCTGGGTAAAGGAGGAGCCAAGCGTCATCGCAAAGTGCTGCGCGACAACATCCAGGGCATCACCAAGCCGGCCATCCGTCGTCTGGCCCGCCGTGGAGGAGTGAAACGTATCTCCGGTCTCATCTACGAAGAAACGCGTGGCGTGCTGAAAGTGTTCCTGGAGAATGTTATCCGCGATGCGGTCACCTATACCGAACACGCCAAGCGCAAAACCGTCACCGCGATGGATGTAGTGTACGCGCTGAAGCGTCAGGGTCGCACCCTGTACGGTTTCGGAGGTTAAACTCGCCAGCCAACGCACATTTTGCCCTCATCTCAACAAAACGGTCCTTATCAGGACCACACATTCTTTGCGTCAAAATTCTCTTTCCAATGATTCCAATCGCTATGAAGTCGAGCGTTTTTTGCTCTGCCAGCTTAGGTTCATCGGAGCTTCGCACTATCGTTTGTACCCGCCGTAATGGAATTCTACCTGTGGTTGTGAGTCGAATCCTTCGCTTCTTCGGTCTACGGTGTAAAAATGTCGAAAACGCGTCACGCAGAAGCCACGCAGAAGCCAGGTAGAAGAAGAAGCAATGAGCTTCGTGTCGATCCTCGTTAACGGTGTACAGGTAATGGGTGTCCATAGTATGTTGAACGCGCTACAGATCCACAATGTTGCGACGTTGTGTGCTCGATCGTGTTTGTGTGATGGTATTAGAAAACGAAAGTCAACTGTGCCGCCATGTTAATACAAAGCTAAGAAAAATCGACCGTTTTCAAAGCCAATTGTGAAGCATTTCACACAGCTACCAGTCTTTTTTAAGACTAACACTACATATTTCACGTACTTGAGCGTCTAGCTGAACTTACTGCATCCGAAAAATAGCAGAAAACGTTACTGAAATGCAGAAATAAATTTTGGCAGAAATTTTGGCGTAAATATTGAAATAAAGTGGATTAAATATGCGCTCGTGCCCTCATGAGAAAGAGGATGCGCTCATGCCACCGGACGAGACGGAGCAAGGGATGAAATTCGCACTAATTTCGGTCATTGATAGGACACGCAAAGCAGCGTCAAAAATGTGCTGAAATTTTTGCTAACTTGCTAAAATTGGCACAATTTATGATCAAAAACATGAAACATATTATTCCACCAACATTTTGCCACGCGTATTCAAATCGAACGTCGTGTTTTTCTTTTCTTTCTCGCACGTAGTAGTGTGCGCGTTTTTTACCCACCTAGAGTCAGAAATTATCAGCAAATGCGATCGCAAACGATGATCGGTACCGTTATTTGGAAAAATCACCAAAAAAGAGGATGGCTTGGTGCCACCGAACGAGGGCGCAAGTGCGAGCGAGACGGAGCATGGGATGAAATTCGCACTAATTTCGAACACTGACAGGGACACTCAAAAAGGAGCGCACTGTGTCTAGCGCCGTGTGTCGCCGGCTCGTTTTAAGCAGCGCCAAAAATGTGATGAAATTCTTTCAATTACATTTTTGCTAACTTGCCTAAATTGGCACATTTTATAATCAAAAACATGAAACACACAATTCCACCAACACTCGATATCGGAAGGTCGGAATGGCTACTAGATGCCACGAGTATTGAAATAGAATGCGGCGTTTTTTTTTTTTCTTACACCTTATATTGGGTGCGCTTGTGCATACTCAGCTCGAGCCAAAAATTATCGGAAAATGTTACAAAACCAGTGCGCAAATTAATAGATATGAAGTGGATTAAATATGTTTTTCAAAAGGCAAGTTCGCCTCTTACTGCCCTGGTACGTGTATAATTCCACCAACATTTTGCCACGCGTATTCAAATCGAACGTCGTGTTTTTCTTTTCTTTCTCGCACGTAGTAGTGTGCGCGTTTTTTACCCAAATCGAGCCAGAAATTATTAGGAAATACGATCGCAAACGATGATCGGTACCGTTATTTGGAAAAATCACCAAAAAAGAGGATGGCTTGGTGCCAACGAGTGCGAGCGAGACGGAGCATGGGATGAAATTCGCAGCAACGTCGGTCGCTGACAGCACACACAAAGGAGCACACGCTTCGTCCGTGTGTCGCCGGCTCGTTTTAGGCAGCGTCAAAAATGTGATGAAATATTTGCACCTACGGTTTTCAATAACTTGCAAAATATGTTCCTTTTTTCAAGGGCTCACAGGGAATATAGCATAAAACCTACGTTTTCGTACACTGTACATGCACACGAACATACTTAAATTTTTGCAAATTTGCTACCTAACTTCCTTTCCCTGTTCGTATGGTGCGTACATCACACGCAAAAGGATTAAACCTTTAGTAGTTTAGTTGCAAAATATTGCATAATTATCAGATTTGACGTCATACAATTGCCCGGCTTTGGGACAACCGGTGAATTTGCATCATGCGATTGTATGCGTAGCGAGGAAGAACAGAGATAGCAACGCTCGCTCGGATAGTAGTAGTAGTAGTAGTAGTTCGGAGAGAAAATACTCTCGCCACATTCGTTCGGATACTACATTATATTAGAAGCCGAATGTCCCGCGCTCGGCACAGTCTTCGACTAGCAGCCTGATGGAACGGTTGGTCCGCGCGTCACGGTAGTGCGAATTTAGTAGTGTGTGTAAAAGTGGTGTGATACAAGTGGTGTTGAGCAGGGGGGGTCATTTTCAAAATGGCGCCAGCTCATTTCGTCGTTCTACCAGAAGCAGCAAGAGCTCATGTCGAGCAAAAGTGTGCGACGCGACAGCTAGCCTGCGCGCACGGTTATTCGTCGGGCAGTGAAATCCTCCGCGGATTGGACTAAAAAAAATATTTTTCTTTAAAACAACTGTGCTTTCTGCTGGTGAAATGCGCGTGTGCGTGTGTGAAGGAAAGGACAATGGACTGCCTTAATCGCGACGGTGCTGCGCTCGGTGCGACGGACAGCGAAATCCTCCGCGGATTCGCACTAAAAACTACTGTTTTTATAAACATAGTTGTTGTTGTTGTTGTTGCTGCTGCTGCTGGTGCAATGCGTGTGTGTGAAAAGCTTCGTAGGACCATGGACTGGCCCGATTGCGGCGGTACGTCGCTCGGACGGGTGAAATGCGTGTGCGTGTGTGTGAAAAGAAATGGACTGCGTTCATCCCGACGGTGCTTCGCTCGGTGCTGCGCGCGTTGCTGCGCTCGGTGCTTCGCTCGGTGCTTCACTCGGTGCGACGGACAGCGAAATCCTCCGCGGATTCGCAATAAAAACTACTGTTTTTATTAACATAGTTGTTGTTGTTGTTGTTGCTGCTGCTGCTGGTGCAATGCGTGTGTGTGTGAAAAGCTTCGTAGGACTATGGACTGGCCCGATTGCGGCGGTACGTCGCTCGGACGGGTGAAATGCGTGTGCGTGTGTGTGAAATGAAATGGACTGCGTTCATCCCGACGGTGCTGCGCGCGTTGCTGCGCTCGGTGCTGCGCGCGTTGCTGCGCTCGGTGCGACGGACAGCGAAATCCTCCGCGGATTCGCACTAAAAACTACTGTTTTTATAAACATAGTTGTTGTTGTTGTTGTTGCTGCTGCTGCTGGTGCAATGCGTGTGTGTGAAAAGCTTCGTAGGACCACGGACTGACCCGATTGCGGCGGTACGTCGCTCGGACGGGTGAAATGTGCGTGTGCCTGTGTGTAAGGACAATGGACTGCCTTAATCGCGACGGTGCTGCGCTCGGTGCGACGGACAGCGAAATCCTCCGCGGATTCGCACTAAAAACTACTGTTTTTATAAACATAGTTGTTGTTGTTGTTGTTGCTGCTGCTGCTGGTGCAATGCGTGTGTGTGAAAAGCTTCGTAGGACCATGGACTGGCCCGATTGCGGCGGTACGTCGCTCGGACGGGTGAAATGCGTGTGCGTGTGTGTGAAAAGAAATGGACTGCGTTCATCCCGACGGTGCTTCGCTCGGTGCTGCGCGCGTTGCTGCGCTCGGTGCTTCGCTCGGTGCTTCACTCGGTGCGACGGACAGCGAAATCCTCCGCGGATTCGCAATAAAAACTACTGTTTTTATTAACATAGTTGTTGTTGTTGTTGTTGCTGCTGCTGCTGGTGCAATGCGTGTGTGTGTGAAAAGCTTCGTAGGACTATGGACTGGCCCGATTGCGGCGGTACGTCGCTCGGACGGGTGAAATGCGTGTGCGTGTGTGTGAAATGAAATGGACTGCGTTCATCCCGACGGTGCTGCGCGCGTTGCTGCGCTCGGTGCTGCGCGCGTTGCTGCGCTCGGTGCGACGGACAGCGAAATCCTCCGCGGATTCGCACTAAAAACTACTGTTTTTATAAACATAGTTGTTGTTGTTGTTGTTGCTGCTGCTGCTGGTGCAATGCGTGTGTGTGTGAAAAGCTTCGTAGGACTATGGACTGGCCCGATTGCGGCGGTACGTCGCTCGGACGGGTGAAATGCGTGTGCGTGTGTGTGAAAAGAAATGGACTGCGTTCATCCCGACGGTGCTGCGCGCGTTGCTTCGCTCGGTGCTGCGCGCGTTGCTGCGCTCGGTGCGACGGACAGCGAAATCCTCCGCGGATTCGCACTAAAAACTACTGTTTTTATAAACATAGTTGTTGTTGTTGTTGTTGCTGCTGCTGCTGGTGCAATGCGTGTGTGTGAAAAGCTTCGTAGGACCATGGACTGGCCCGATTGCGGCGGTACGTCGCTCGGACGGGTGAAATGCGTGTGCGTGTGTGTGAAAAGAAATGGACTGCGTTCATCCCGACGGTGCTTCGCTCGGTGCTGCGCGCGTTGCTGCGCTCGGTGCTTCGCTCGGTGCTTCACTCGGTGCGACGGACAGCGAAATCCTCCGCGGATTCGCAATAAAAACTACTGTTTTTATTAACATAGTTGTTGTTGTTGTTGTTGCTGCTGCTGCTGGTGCAATGCGTGTGTGTGTGAAAAGCTTCGTAGGACTATGGACTGGCCCGATTGCGGCGGTACGTCGCTCGGACGGGTGAAATGCGTGTGCGTGTGTGTGAAATGAAATGGACTGCGTTCATCCCGACGGTGCTGCGCGCGTTGCTTCGCTCGGTGCTGCGCGCGTTGCTGCGCTCGGTGCGACGGACAGCGAAATCCTCCGCGGATTCGCACTAAAAACTACTGTTTTTATAAACATAGTTGTTGTTGTTGTTGTTGCTGCTGCTGCTGGTGCAATGCGTGTGTGTGAAAAGCTTCGTAGGACCACGGACTGACCCGATTGCGGCGGTACGTCGCTCGGACGGGTGAAATGTGCGTGTGCCTGTGTGTAAGGACAATGGACTGCCTTAATCGCGACGGTGCTGCGCTCGGTGCGACGGACAGCGAAATCCTCCGCGGATTCGCACTAAAAACTACTGTTTTTATAAACATAGTTGTTGTTGTTGTTGTTGCTGCTGCTGCTGGTGCAATGCGTGTGTGTGAAAAGCTTCGTAGGACCATGGACTGGCCCGATTGCGGCGGTACGTCGCTCGGACGGGTGAAATGCGTGTGCGTGTGTGTGAAAAGAAATGGACTGCGTTCATCCCGACGGTGCTTCGCTCGGTGCTGCGCGCGTTGCTGCGCTCGGTGCTTCGCTCGGTGCTTCACTCGGTGCGACGGACAGCGAAATCCTCCGCGGATTCGCAATAAAAACTACTGTTTTTATTAACATAGTTGTTGTTGTTGTTGTTGCTGCTGCTGCTGGTGCAATGCGTGTGTGTGTGAAAAGCTTCGTAGGACTATGGACTGGCCCGATTGCGGCGGTACGTCGCTCGGACGGGTGAAATGCGTGTGCGTGTGTGTGAAATGAAATGGACTGCGTTCATCCCGACGGTGCTGCGCGCGTTGCTTCGCTCGGTGCTGCGCGCGTTGCTGCGCTCGGTGCGACGGACAGCGAAATCCTCCGCGGATTCGCACTAAAAACTACTGTTTTTATAAACATAGTTGTTGTTGTTGTTGTTGCTGCTGCTGCTGGTGCAATGCGTGTGTGTGTGAAAAGCTTCGTAGGACTATGGACTGGCCCGATTGCGGCGGTACGTCGCTCGGACGGGTGAAATGCGTGTGCGTGTGTGTGAAAAGAAATGGACTGCGTTCATCCCGACGGTGCTGCGCGCGTTGCTTCGCTCGGTGCTGCGCGCGTTGCTTCACTCGGTGCGACGGACAGCGAAATCCTCCGCGGATTCGCACTAAAAACTACTGTTTTTATAAACATAGTTGTTGTTGTTGTTGTTGCTGCTGCTGCTGGTGCAATGCGTGTGTGTGAAAAGCTTCGTAGGACCATGGACTGGCCCGATTGCGGCGGTACGTCGCTCGGACGGGTGAAATGCGTGTGCGTGTGTGTGAAAAGAAATGGACTGCGTTCATCCCGACGGTGCTTCGCTCGGTGCTGCGCGCGTTGCTGCGCTCGGTGCTTCGCTCGGTGCTTCACTCGGTGCGACGGACAGCGAAATCCTCCGCGGATTCGCACTAAAAACTACTGTTTTTATAAACATAGTTGTTGTTGTTGTTGTTGCTGCTGCTGCTGGTGCAATGCGTGTGTGTGAAAAGCTTCGTAGGACCACGGACTGACCCGATTGCGGCGGTACGTCGCTCGGACGGGTGAAATGTGCGTGTGCCTGTGTGTAAGGACAATGGACTGCCTTAATCGCGACGGTGCTGCGCTCGGTGCGACGGACAGCGAAATCCTCCGCGGATTCGCACTAAAAACTACTGTTTTTATAAACATAGTTGTTGTTGTTGTTGTTGCTGCTGCTGCTGGTGCAATGCGTGTGTGTGAAAAGCTTCGTAGGACCACGGACTGACCCGATTGCGGCGGTACGTCGCTCGGACGGGTGAAATGCGTGTGCGTGTGTGTGAAAAGAAATGGACTGCGTTCATCCCGACGGTGCTGCGCGCGTTGCTTCGCTCGGTGCTGCGCGCGTTGCTGCGCTCGGTGCGACGGACAGCGAAATCCTCCGCGGATTCGCACTAAAAACTACTGTTTTTATTAACATAGTTGTTGTTGTTGTTGTTGCTGCTGCTGCTGGTGCAATGCGTGTGTGTGTGAAAAGCTTCGTAGGACTATGGACTGGCCCGATTGCGGCGGTACGTCGCTCGGACGGGTGAAATGCGTGTGCGTGTGTGTGAAAAGAAATGGACTGCGTTCATCCCGACGGTGCTGCGCGCGTTGCTTCGCTCGGTGCTGCGCGCGTTGCTGCGCTCGGTGCGACGGACAGCGAAATCCTCCGCGGATTCGCACTAAAAACTACTGTTTTTATAAACATAGTTGTTGTTGTTGTTGTTGCTGCTGCTGCTGGTGCAATGCGTGTGTGTGTGAAAAGCTTCGTAGGACTATGGACTGGCCCGATTGCGGCGGTACGTCGCTCGGACGGGTGAAATGCGTGTGCGTGTGTGTGAAAAGAAATGGACTGCGTTCATCCCGACGGTGCTGCGCTCGGTGCTTCGCTCGGTGCTGCGCGCGTTGCTGCGCTCGGTGCGACGGACAGCGAAATCCTCCGCGGATTCGCACTAAAAACTACTGTTTTTATAAACATAGTTGTTGTTGTTGTTGTTGCTGCTGCTGCTGGTGCAATGCGTGTGTGTGTGAAAAGCTTCGTAGGACTATGGACTGGCCCGATTGCGGCGGTACGTCGCTCGGACGGGTGA
Source organism: Anopheles marshallii (assembly GCF_943734725.1). Classification (NCBI taxonomy): domain Eukaryota; kingdom Metazoa; phylum Arthropoda; class Insecta; order Diptera; family Culicidae; genus Anopheles; species Anopheles marshallii. The sequence continues at coordinate 59,097,312 of NC_071326.1, forward strand.
AATGCGTGTGCGTGTGTGTGAAAAGAAATGGACTGCGTTCATCCCGACGGTGCTGCGCGCGTTGCTTCGCTCGGTGCTGCGCGCGTTGCTGCGCTCGGTGCGACGGACAGCGAAATCCTCCGCGGATTCGCACTAAAAACTACTGTTTTTATAAACATAGTTGTTGTTGTTGTTGTTGCTGCTGCTGCTGGTGCAATGCGTGTGTGTGAAAAGCTTCGTAGGACTATGGACTGGCCCGATTGCGGCGGTACGTCGCTCGGACGGGTGAAATGTGCGTGTGCCTGTGTGTAAGGACAATGGACTGCGTTCATCGCGACGGTGCTGCGCGCGTTGCTTCGCTCGGTGCTTCGCTCGGTGCTTCACTCGGTGCGACGGACAGCGAAATCCTCCGCGGATTCGCACTAAAAACTACTGTTTTTATAAACATAGTTGTTGTTGTTGTTGTTGCTGCTGCTGCTGGTGCAATGCGTGTGTGTGAAAAGCTTCGTAGGACCATGGACTGGCCCGATTGCGGCGGTACGTCGCTCGGACGGGTGAAATGTGCGTGTGCCTGTGTGTAAGGACAATGGACTGCCTTAATCGCGACGGTGCTGCGCTCGGTGCTTGGCTCGGTTGCAAAGGTCAGAAAAGTAAAGTTCGGAAAAGTAAAGCGTTCATATGTGTGCGTTAAAGAACAACGTGTAGTGAAATGGATGGGACTCTGTGCTAAGTGAACCGCAATTGCGCATCGTGGGCGCACGGTCGACACTTCAATCTGCGGCCGTCAGCGGTTCATCGTCGAAGCAGCGACAGCAGTGCGCGAAGCGGCTCTGGTCGTACCAACGAAGGTAAGTTTATTGCATGATTCATTTCTACGCATGGTTTGGGGATTCGTTGCTTTGGTCGATGGAGAAGCGAACTGCGTTGAGCCCGATGTAGTTAATTTTAGAAAATAAAAAAAATATCTGCCACTAAGGCTATGTGTAGGTTGGTTTAAACTAAACTTACATATTCCGAACTGCCGGAACCGTTCGTGGATTAATGTGTTTCGTTCGTATTGGGAAGTTTCTTAGCAATTTTGTGATTCAGACCCTCTAACAGGTACCTGCGCTAGTCATGCCCATGTCCTTTGGGTGGAATGTGGAAGTTATTTTTCCCTCGTAGGGTCGGTACGAATTTCAGGTACGAAACCAGGTAAGTTATGGAGCAGCACTGCATTTGGCATTTCACCCATTTGGCTTGCGGTACTACAAACGCAGGAGCAGGAGTCTACCTCCGACCAAAGGTTAAAAAAAAACATGAAAAATGAAAACGATCGTCAGGGGGTTTCCCGCATACGATTGCTTGTGTTTCTTCACTGAATTTCCCTTCGATTAGGTAATTGCTGCGCGCGTATGGTTTTAGCTCAGAAGAGATGGTCGAACAAAAATCTTTTGCGTAAATCGATTTGTCGCCCTGAAAAGGACGGTTTTTTTTGGTTTGCAAGATTGAGAGAAGCTCGATAGTTTTAGGCCTTCTTCTCAGTCTTCTTTGGCAGCAGCACGGCCTGAATGTTGGGCAGCACACCACCTTGGGCAATGGTGACGCCGGACAACAGCTTGTTCAATTCCTCGTCGTTGCGGATGGCCAGCTGCAGATGACGCGGGATGATGCGAGTTTTCTTGTTGTCTCGGGCAGCGTTTCCTGCCAACTCCAACACTTCAGCGGCCAAGTATTCCATGACGGCGGCCAAATACACTGGTGCACCAGCACCGACGCGCTCGGCATAGTTGCCTTTGCGGAGCAGACGGTGGATACGGCCAACCGGGAACTGCAGACCGGCACGGTTCGAGCGGGACTTTGCCTTTCCCTTCACTTTTCCTCCCTTGCCACGGCCAGACATGTTGATAACTTCGGTTTAGATGAGAGTACGTTCGCAACGATGCTCACTGCTTGGAGGGTGCTTATTTTCTGAGCAAAATTTTCCGAAATCGTGAGTTTAAATACTCCGAGCTACGCTGCCTGTACGCACTCGTGTCGAATACCCGAGAGTGATCCGAAAACCGGAATATAAACGAACCGAACCGTTAGTGATCATCATACAGTTTTTGACCCTCCGATAGTGAGCATCAGTGCGTGAATTGAGGTAAAATGGCCCCGAAAACCAGTGGAAAAGCCGCGAAGAAGTCGGGTAAAGCCCAGAAGAACATCTCCAAGTCGGACAAGAAGAAGAAAAGGAAGACCCGCAAGGAGAGCTACGCTATCTACATCTACAAGGTGTTGAAGCAAGTCCACCCGGACACCGGCATTTCGTCCAAGGCGATGAGCATCATGAACAGCTTCGTGAACGACATTTTCGAGCGCATCGCTGCCGAAGCATCCCGCTTGGCGCACTACAACAAGCGTTCGACGATCACGTCCCGCGAAATCCAGACGGCCGTCCGTCTGCTGTTGCCTGGTGAGCTGGCCAAGCACGCCGTGTCCGAAGGCACGAAGGCTGTCACCAAGTACACCAGCTCGAAGTAATTCGGAGCGCCGCAGTTCGTTCGATCTACCCAAACGCAAACCGGTCCTTTTCAGGACCACAAAACGCATCCATACAAAAGACATATTCCTGTTAAAAACCCTCTCAGAGTGGCAGAAGTTAAATATAATAAAATGAGTAAATATAATGTAATAAATAAAAGCACGCCCGTGACTGTGTTGCGTAACATGGTAGCAACATGGCATAATGAACATTACCCGAGTGCACATGAACACATGGCCAGGGTACGAAAACACAAACTGAGGTTCTATGCGAGCAGTGAAAATGAATGTTCCACAGCGTTAAAGCATCGGAAGCATCTTCTGACGATCGAATGCCAAACGGCCAAGCGAAACCTCTTTTGCCTTTCTGACCGTGCGTACGGCTGGCTTCATTTCTGATGTCCATTCGAGCCGAAGAATGGAACCACAAACAAAACAAAAGCCTAAAAATAACACCATTTCTCCACCAGCTTTGTACACTGCAGCTTTGCAAGCCCTGTACCCTGGTAGGCGCATGCAGCTTTTGTACCCTGACACGGTCACGGGCTCATTGCACTCAACAGACTCATTGTCACATACGCATAAGAATTGTTCCAACACCACCACCAACGGGTTAGGGGCGGTACACAGAGGGGAAGGGAAGGGAGCATATCGACATATCTTTTTGGTTAACATTTGTGGTGGTCCTGAGAAGGACCGTTTGAGTGAATAAATGCCCCTCGATGAACGATGGAGGCGGGGAGGCGGCGAAGATTTAGGCACGCTCTCCGCGGATGCGACGAGCCAGCTGGATGTCTTTCGGCATGATGGTGACGCGCTTCGCATGGATTGCGCACAAGTTGGTGTCCTCGAACAGGCCGACAAGGTACGCCTCGCTGGCCTCCTGCAGGGCCATCACGGCCGAGCTCTGGAAGCGCAGATCGGTCTTGAAGTCCTGGGCAATTTCACGTACCAGACGCTGGAAGGGCAGCTTGCGGATCAGCAGCTCGGTCGATTTCTGGTAGCGACGGATCTCACGCAGGGCTACGGTTCCCGGACGATAACGATGCGGCTTCTTCACTCCTCCGGTGGCCGGGGCACTCTTGCGAGCAGCCTTGGTGGCCAGCTGCTTGCGCGGAGCCTTACCTCCGGTGGACTTACGGGCAGTTTGCTTCGTACGGGCCATTTCACTGGTTCACTGGCGGTTTGGGTAGTGGAACGTAAAGACGTCTGTGTTGCGTCGACAATAGGTTCGGAATGTGGGTATCCGAAGCCGGATCGCCACTTTTATAACCTCGCTCCACGCACACATACACTCCGCTCCGATCGTGTACCGATAGTGGGGTAAGCGTGAGAATGTGTACGTGTGCTCGGGTGAGTATATAAAAGGCCGAAACATGGTGCGTTGCCCTATTGTTAATCGTGAACTCTTGAACAGTACGCATCGACATCGAAATGACTGGACGAGGCAAAGGAGGCAAAGGTCTGGGTAAAGGAGGAGCCAAGCGTCATCGCAAAGTGCTGCGCGACAACATCCAGGGCATCACCAAGCCGGCCATCCGTCGTCTGGCCCGCCGTGGAGGAGTGAAGCGTATCTCCGGTCTCATCTACGAAGAAACGCGTGGCGTGCTGAAAGTGTTCCTGGAGAATGTTATCCGCGATGCGGTCACCTATACCGAACACGCCAAGCGCAAAACCGTCACCGCGATGGATGTAGTGTACGCGCTGAAGCGTCAGGGTCGCACCCTGTACGGTTTCGGAGGTTAAACTCGCCAGCCAACGCACATTTTGCCCTCATCTCAACAAAACGGTCCTTATCAGGACCACATATTCTTTGCGTCAAAATTCTCTTTCCAATGATTCCAATCGCTATGAAGTCGAGCGTTTTTTGCTCTGCCAGCTTAGGTTCATCGGAGCTTCGCACTATCGTTTGTACCCGCCGTAATGGAATTCTACCTGTGGTTGCGAGTCGAATCCTTCGCTTCGTCGGTCTACGGGGTAAAAATGTCACGGTGTAAAAATGTCCAAAACGCGTCACGCAGAAGCCACGCAGAAGCCAGGTAGAAGAAGAAGCAATGAGCATCGTGTCGATCCTCGTGAACGGTGTACAGGTAATGGGTGTCCATAGTATGTTGAACGCGCTACAGATCCACAATGTTGCGACGTTGTGTGCTCGATCGTGTTTGTGTGATGGTATTAGAAAACGAAAGTCAACTGTGCCGCCATGTTGATACAAAGCTAAGAAAAATCGACCGTTTTCAAAGCCAATTGTGAAGCATTTCACACAGCTACCAGTCCTTTTTAAGACTAACACTACATATTTCACGTACTTGAGCGTCTAGCTTAACTTACTGCATCCGAAAAATAGCAGAAAACGTTACTGAAATGCAAAAATAAATTTTGGCAGAAATTTTGGCGTAAATATTGAAATAAAGTGGATTAAATATGCGCTCGTGCCCTCATGAGAAAGAGGATGCGCTCATGCCACCGGACGAGACGGAGCAAGGGATGAAATTCGCACTAATTTCGGTCATTGATAGGACACGCAAAGCAGCGTCAAAAATGTGCTGAAATTTTTGCTAACTTGCTAAAATTGGCACAATTTATGATCAAAAACATGAAACATATTATTCCACCAACATTTTGCCACGCGTATTCAAATCGAACGTCGTGTTTTTCTTTTCTTTCTCGCACGTAGTAGTGTGCGCGTTTTTTACCCACCTAGAGTCAGAAATTATCAGCAAATGCGATCGCAAACGATGATCGGTACCGTTATTTGGAAAAATCACCAAAAAAGAGGATGGCTTGGTGCCACCGAACGAGGGCGCAAGTGCGAGCGAGACGGAGCATGGGATGAAATTCGCACTAATTTCGAACACTGACAGGGACACTCAAAAAGGAGCGCACTGTGTCTAGCGCCGTGTGTCGCCGGCTCGTTTTAAGCAGCGCCAAAAATGTGATGAAATTCTTTCAATTACATTTTTGCTAACTTGCCTAAATTGGCACATTTTATAATCAAAAACATGAAACACACAATTCCACCAACACTCGATATCGGAAGGTCGGAATGGCTACTAGATGCCACGAGTATTGAAATAGAATGCGGCGTTTTTTTTTTTCTTACACCTTATATTGGGTGCGCTTGTGCATACTCAGCTCGAGCCAAAAATTATCGGAAAATGTTACAAAACCAGTGCGCAAATTAATAGATATGAAGTGGATTAAATATGTTTTTCAAAAGGCAAGTTCGCCTCTTACTGCCCTGGTACGTGTATAATTCCACCAACATTTTGCCACGCGTATTCAAATCGAACGTCGTGTTTTTCTTTTCTTTCTCGCACGTAGTAGTGTGCGCGTTTTTTACCCAAATCGAGCCAGAAATTATCAGGAAATACGATCGCAAACGATGATGGGTACCGTTATTTGAAAAAATCACCAAAAAAGAGGATGGCTTGGTGCCAACGAGTGCGAGCGAGACGGAGCATGGGATGAAATTCGCAGCAACGTCGGTCGCTGACAGCACACACAAAGGAGCACACGCTTCGTCCGTGTGTCGCCGGCTCGTTTTAGGCAGCGTCAAAAATGTGATGAAATATTTGCACCTACGGTTTTCAATAACTTGCAAAATATGTTCCTTTTTTCAAGGGCTCACAGGGAATATAGCATAAAACCTACGTTTTCGTACACTGTACATGCACACGAACATACTTAAATTTTTGCAAATTTGCTACCTAACTTCCTTTCCCTGTTCGTATGGTGCGTACATCACACGCAAAAGGATTAAACCTTTAGTAGTTTAGTTGCAAAATATTGCATAATTATCAGATTTGACGTCATACAATTGCCCGGCTTTGGGACAACCGGTGAATTTGCATCATGCGATTGTATGCGTAGCGAGGAAGAACAGAGATAGCAACGCTCGCTCGGATAGTAGTAGTAGTTGTAGTAGTTCGGAGAGAAAATACTCTCGCCACATTCGTTCGGATACAAGATTATATTAGAAGCCGAATGTCCCGCGCTCGGCACAGTCTTCGACTAGCAGCCTGATGGAACGGTTGGTCCGCGCGTCACGGTAGTGCGAATTTAGTAGTGTGTGTAAAAGTGGTGTGATACAAGTGGTGTTGAGCAGGGGGGGTCATTTTCAAAATGGCGCCAGCTCATTTCGTCGTCCTTCCAGAAGCAGCATGAGCTCATGTCGAGCAAAAGTGTGCGACGCGACAGTTAATCCTGCGCAGGGTTATTCGTTGGGTTTAGTATATCGGGTAGAGGAATCCTCCGCGGATTCGTACTAAAAAAAATATTTTTCTTTAAAACAACTGTGCTTTCTGCTGGTGAAATGCGCGTGTGCGTGTGTGAAAGAAAGGACCATGGACTGCGTTAATCGCGACGGTGCTTCGCTCGGTGCGACGGACAGCGAAATCCTCCGCGGATTCGCACTAAAAACTACTGTTTTTATAAACATAGTTGTTGTTGTTGTTGTTGCTGCTGCTGCTGGTGCAATGCGTGTGTGTGTGAAAAGCTTCGTAGGACCATGGACTGACCCGATTGCGGCGGTACGTCGCTCGGACGGGTGAAATGTGCGTGTGCCTGTGTGTAAGGACAATGGACTGCGTTAATCGCGACGGTGCTTCGCTCGGTGCGACGGACAGCGAAATCCTCCGCGGATTCGCACTAAAAACTACTGTTTTTATAAACATAGTTGTTGTTGTTGTTGTTGCTGCTGCTGCTGGTGCAATGCGTGTGTGTGTGAAAAGCTTCGTAGGACCATGGACTGACCCGATTGCGGCGGTACGTCGCTCGGACGGGTGAAATGTGCGTGTGCCTGTGTGTAAGGACAATGGACTGCGTTAATCGCGACGGTGCTTCGCTCGGTGCGACGGACAGCGAAATCCTCCGCGGATTCGCACTAAAAACTACTGTTTTTATAAACATAGTTGTTGTTGTTGTTGTTGCTGCTGCTGCTGGTGCAATGCGTGTGTGTGTGAAAAGCTTCGTAGGACCATGGACTGACCCGATTGCGGCGGTACGTCGCTCGGACGGGTGAAATGTGCGTGTGCCTGTGTGTAAGGACAATGGACTGCGTTAATCGCGACGGTGCTTCGCTCGGTGCGACGGACAGCGAAATCCTCCGCGGATTCGCACTAAAAACTACTGTTTTTATAAACATAGTTGTTGTTGTTGTTGTTGCTGCTGCTGCTGGTGCAATGCGTGTGTGTGTGAAAAGCTTCGTAGGACCATGGACTGGCCCGATTGCGGCGGTACGTCGCTCGGACGGGTGAAATGTGCGTGTGCCTGTGTGTAAGGACAATGGACTGCGTTAATCGCGACGGTGCTTCGCTCGGTGCGACGGACAGCGAAATCCTCCGCGGATTCGCACTAAAAACTACTGTTTTTATAAACATAGTTGTTGTTGTTGTTGTTGCTGCTGCTGCTGGTGCAATGCGTGTGTGTGTGAAAAGCTTCGTAGGACCATGGACTGACCCGATTGCGGCGGTACGTCGCTCGGACGGGTGAAATGTGCGTGTGCCTGTGTGTAAGGACAATGGACTGCGTTAATCGCGACGGTGCTTCGCTCGGTGCGACGGACAGCGAAATCCTCCGCGGATTCGCACTAAAAACTACTGTTTTTATAAACATAGTTGTTGTTGTTGTTGTTGCTGCTGCTGCTGGTGCAATGCGTGTGTGTGTGAAAAGCTTCGTAGGACCATGGACTGACCCGATTGCGGCGGTACGTCGCTCGGACGGGTGAAATGTGCGTGTGCCTGTGTGTAAGGACAATGGACTGCGTTAATCGCGACGGTGCTTCGCTCGGTGCGACGGACAGCGAAATCCTCCGCGGATTCGCACTAAAAACTACTGTTTTTATAAACATAGTTGTTGTTGTTGTTGTTGCTGCTGCTGCTGGTGCAATGCGTGTGTGTGTGAAAAGCTTCGTAGGACCATGGACTGACCCGATTGCGGCGGTACGTCGCTCGGACGGGTGAAATGTGCGTGTGCCTGTGTGTAAGGACAATGGACTGCGTTAATCGCGACGGTGCTTCGCTCGGTGCGACGGACAGCGAAATCCTCCGCGGATTCGCACTAAAAACTACTGTTTTTATAAACATAGTTGTTGTTGTTGTTGTTGCTGCTGCTGCTGGTGCAATGCGTGTGTGTGTGAAAAGCTTCGTAGGACCATGGACTGACCCGATTGCGGCGGTACGTCGCTCGGACGGGTGAAATGCGCGTGTGCCTGTGTGTAAGGACAATGGACTGCCTTAATCGCGACGGTGCTGCGCTCGGTGCTTGGCTAGGTTGCAAAGGTCAGAAAAGTAAAGTTCGGAAAAGTAAAGCGTTCATATATGTGCGTTAAAGAACAACGTGTAGTGAAATGGATGGGACTCTGTGCTAAGTGAACCGCAATTGCGCATTGTGGGCGCACGGTCGACACTTCAATCTGCGGCCGTCAGCGGTTCATCGTCGAAGCAGCGACAGCAGTGCGCGAAGCGGCTCTGGTCGTACCAACGAAGGTAAGTTTATTGCATGATTCATTTCTACGCATGGTTTGGGGATTCGTTGCTTTGGTCGATGGAGAAGCAAACTGCGTTGAGCCCGATGTAGTTTATTTTAGAAAATAAAAAAAATATCTGCCACTAAGGCTATGTGTAGGTTGGTTTAAACTAAACTTACATATTCCGAACTGCCGGAACCGTTCGTGGATTAATGTGTTTCGTTCGTATTGGGAAGTTTCTTAGCAATTTTGTGATTCAGACCCTCTAACAGGTACCTGCGCTAGTCATGCCCATGTCCTTTGGGTGGAATGTGGAAGTTATTTTTCCCTCGTAGGGTCGGTACGAATTTCAGGTACGAAACCAGGTAAGTTTTGGAGCAGCACTGCATTTGGCATTTCACCCATTTGGCTTGCGGTACTACAAACGCAGGAGCAGGAGTCTACCTCCGACCAAAGGTTAAAAAAAAACATGAAAAATGAAAACGATCGTCAGGGGGTTTCCCGCATACGATTGCTTGTGTTTCTTCACTGAATTTCCCTTCGATTAGGTAATTGCTGCGCGCGTATGGTTTTAGCTCAGAAGAGATGGTCGAACAAAAATCTTTTGCGTAAATCGATTTGTCGCCCTGAAAAGGACGGTTTTTTTTGGTTTGCAAGATTGAGAGAAGCTCGATAGCTTTAGGCCTTCTTCTCAGTCTTCTTTGGCAGCAGCACGGCCTGAATGTTGGGCAGCACACCACCTTGGGCAATGGTGACGCCGGACAACAGCTTGTTCAATTCCTCGTCGTTACGGATGGCCAGCTGCAGATGACGCGGGATGATGCGAGTTTTCTTGTTGTCTCGGGCAGCGTTTCCTGCCAACTCCAACACTTCAGCGGCCAAGTATTCCATGACGGCGGCCAAATACACTGGTGCACCAGCACCGACGCGCTCGGCATAGTTGCCTTTGCGGAGCAGACGGTGGATACGGCCAACCGGGAACTGCAGACCGGCACGGTTCGAGCGGGACTTTGCCTTTCCCTTCACTTTTCCTCCCTTGCCACGGCCAGACATGTTGATAACTTCGGTTTAGATGAGAGTACGTTCGCAACGATGCTCACGGCTTGGAGGGTGCTTATTTTCTGAGCAAAATTTTCCGAAATCGTGAGTTTAAATACTCCGAGCTACGCTGCCTGTACGCACTCGTGTCGAATACCCGAGAGTGATCCGAAAACCGGAATATAAACGAACCGAACCGTTAGTGATCATCATACAGTTTTTGACCCTCCGATAGTGAGCATCAGTGCGTGAATTGAGGTAAAATGGCCCCGAAAACCAGTGGAAAAGCCGCGAAGAAGTCGGGTAAAGCCCAGAAGAACATCTCCAAGTCGGACAAGAAGAAGAAAAGGAAGACCCGCAAGGAGAGCTACGCTATCTACATCTACAAGGTGTTGAAGCAAGTCCACCCGGACACCGGCATTTCGTCCAAGGCGATGAGCATCATGAACAGCTTCGTGAACGACATTTTCGAGCGCATCGCTGCCGAAGCATCCCGCTTGGCGCACTACAACAAGCGTTCGACGATCACGTCCCGCGAAATCCAGACGGCCGTCCGTCTGCTGTTGCCTGGTGAGCTGGCCAAGCACGCCGTGTCCGAAGGCACGAAGGCTGTCACCAAGTACACCAGCTCGAAGTAATTCGGAGCGCCGCAGTTCGTTCGATCTACCCAAACGCAAACCGGTCCTTTTCAGGACCACAAAACGCATCCATACAAAAGACATATTCCTGTTAAAAACCCTCTCAGAGTGGCAGAAGTTAAATATAATAAAATGAGTAAATATAATGTAATAAATAAAAGCACGCCCGTGACTGTGTTGCGTAACATGGTAGCAACATGGCATAATGAACATTACCCGAGTGCACATGAACACATGGCCAGGGTACGAAAACACAAACTGAGGTTCTATGCGAGCAGTGAAAATGAATGTTCCACAGCGTTAAAGCATCGGAAGCATCTTCTGACGATCGAATGCCAAACGGCCAAGCGAAACCTCTTTTGCCTTTCTGACCGTGCGTACGGCTGGCTTCATTTCTGATGTCCATTCGAGCCGAAGAATGGAACCACAAACAAAACAAAAGCCTAAAAATAACACCATTTCTCCACCAGCTTTGTACACTGCAGCTTTGCAAGCCCTGTACCCTGGTAGGCGCATGCAGCTTTTGTACCCTGACACGGTCACGGGCTCATTGCACTCAACAGACTCATTGTCACATACGCATAAGAATTGTTCCAACACCACCACCAACGGGTTAGGGGCGGTACACAGAGGGGAAGGGAAGGGAGCATATCGACATATCTTTTTGGTTAACATTTGTGGTGGTCCTGAGAAGGACCGTTTGAGTGAATAAATGCCCCTCGATGAACGATGGAGGCGGGGAGGCGGCGAAGATTTAGGCACGCTCTCCGCGGATGCGACGAGCCAGCTGGATGTCTTTCGGCATGATGGTGACGCGCTTCGCATGGATTGCGCACAAGTTGGTGTCCTCGAACAGGCCGACAAGGTACGCCTCGCTGGCCTCCTGCAGGGCCATCACGGCCGAGCTCTGGAAGCGCAGATCGGTCTTGAAGTCCTGGGCAATTTCACGTACCAGACGCTGGAAGGGCAGCTTGCGGATCAGCAGCTCGGTCGATTTCTGGTAGCGACGGATCTCACGCAGGGCTACGGTTCCCGGACGATAACGATGCGGCTTCTTCACTCCTCCGGTGGCCGGGGCACTCTTGCGAGCAGCCTTGGTGGCCAGCTGCTTGCGCGGAGCCTTACCTCCGGTGGACTTACGGGCAGTTTGCTTCGTACGGGCCATTTCACTGGTTCACTGGCGGTTTGGGTAGTGGAACGTAAAGACGTCTGTGTTGCGTCGACAATAGGTTCGGAATGTGGGTATCCGAAGCCGGATCGCCACTTTTATAACCTCGCTCCACGCACACATACACTCCGCTCCGATCGTGTACCGATAGTGGGGTAAGCGTGAGAATGTGTACGTGTGCTCGGGTGAGTATATAAAAGGCCGAAACATGGTGCGTTGCCCTATTGTTAATCGTGAACTCTTGAACAGTACGCATCGACATCGAAATGACTGGACGAGGCAAAGGAGGCAAAGGTCTGGGTAAAGGAGGAGCCAAGCGTCATCGCAAAGTGCTGCGCGACAACATCCAGGGCATCACCAAGCCGGCCATCCGTCGTCTGGCCCGCCGTGGAGGAGTGAAGCGTATCTCCGGTCTCATCTACGAAGAAACGCGTGGCGTGCTGAAAGTGTTCCTGGAGAATGTTATCCGCGATGCGGTCACCTATACCGAACACGCCAAGCGCAAAACCGTCACCGCGATGGATGTAGTGTACGCGCTGAAGCGTCAGGGTCGCACCCTGTACGGTTTCGGAGGTTAAACTCGCCAGCCAATGCACATTTTGCCCTCATCTCAACAAAACGGTCCTTATCAGGACCACATATTCTTTGCGTCAAAATTCTCTTTCCAATGATTCCAATCGCTATGAAGTCGTGCGTTTTTTGCTCTGCCAGCTTAGGTTCATCGGAGCTTCGCACTATCGTTTGTACCCGCCGTAATGGAATTCTACCTGTGGTTGCGAGTCGAATCCTTCGCTTCGTCGGTCTACGGGGTAAAAATGTCACGGTGTAAAAATGTCCAAAACGCGTCACGCAGAAGCCACGCAGAAGCCAGGTAGAAGAAGAAGCAATGAGCATCGTGTCGATCCTCGTGAACGGTGTACAGGTAATGGGTGTCCATAGTATGTTGAACGCGCTACAGATCCACAATGTTGCGACGTTGTGTGCTCGATCGTGTTTGTGTGATGGTATTAGAAAACGAAAGTCAACTGTGCCGCCATGTTGATACAAAGCTAAGAAAAATCGACCGTTTTCAAAGCCAATTGTGAAGCATTTCACACAGCTACCAGTCTTTTTTAAGACTAACACTACATATTTCACGTACTTGAGCGTCTAGCTTAACTTACTGCATCCGAAAAATAGCAGAAAACGTTACTGAAATGCAGAAATAAATTTTGGCAGAAATTTTGGCGTAAATATTGAAATAAAGTGGATTAAATATGCGCTCGTGCCCTCATGAGAAAGAGGATGCGCTCATGCCACCGGACGAGACGGAGCAAGGGATGAAATTCGCACTAATTTCGGTCATTGATAGGACACGCAAAGCAGCGTCAAAAATGTGCTGAAATTTTTGCTAACTTGCTAAAATTGGCACAATTTATGATCAAAAACATGAAACATATTATTCCACCAACATTTTGCCACGCGTATTCAAATCGAACGTCGTGTTTTTCTTTTCTTTCTCGCACGTAGTAGTGTGCGCGTTTTTTACCCACCTAGAGTCAGAAATTATCAGCAAATGCGATCGCAAACGATGATCGGTACCGTTATTTGGAAAAATCACCAAAAAAGAGGATGGCTTGGTGCCACCGAACGAGGGCGCAAGTGCGAGCGAGACGGAGCATGGGATGAAATTCGCACTAATTTCGAACACTGACAGGGACACTCAAAAAGGAGCGCACTGTGTCTAGCGCCGTGTGTCGCCGGCTCGTTTTAAGCAGCGCCAAAAATGTGATGAAATTCTTTCAATTACATTTTTGCTAACTTGCCTAAATTGGCACATTTTATAATCAAAAACATGAAACACACAATTCCACCAACACTCGATATCGGAAGGTCGGAATGGCTACTAGATGCCACGAGTATTGAAATAGAATGCGGCGTTTTTTTTTTTCTTACACCTTATATTGGGTGCGCTTGTGCATACTCAGCTCGAGCCAAAAATTATCGGAAAATGTTACAAAACCAGTGCGCAAATTAATAGATATGAAGTGGATTAAATATGTTTTTCAAAAGGCAAGTTCGCCTCTTACTGCCCTGGTACGTGTATAATTCCACCAACATTTTGCCACGCGTATTCAAATCGAACGTCGTGTTTTTCTTTTCTTTCTCGCACGTAGTAGTGTGCGCGTTTTTTACCCAAATCGAGCCAGAAATTATCAGGAAATACGATCGCAAACGATGATGGGTACCGTTATTTGGAAAAATCACCAAAAAAGAGGATGGCTTGGTGCCAACGAGTGCGAGCGAGACGGAGCATGGGATGAAATTCGCAGCAACGTCGGTCGCTGACAGCACACACAAAGGAGCACACGCTTCGTCCGTGTGTCGCCGGCTCGTTTTAGGCAGCGTCAAAAATGTGATGAAATATTTGCACCTACGGTTTTCAATAACTTGCAAAATATGTTCCTTTTTTCAAGGGCTCACAGGGAATATAGCATAAAACCTACGTTTTCGTACACTGTACATGCTCACGAACATACTTAAATTTTTGCAAATTTGCTACCTAACTTCCTTTCCCTGTTCGTATGGTGCGTACATCACACGCAAAAGGATTAAACCTTTAGTAGTTTAGTTGCAAAATATTGCATAATTATCAGATTTGACGTCATACAATTGCCCGGCTTTGGGACAACCGGTGAATTTGCATCATGCGATTGTATGCGTAGCGAGGAAGAACAGAGATAGCAACGCTCGCTCGGATAGTAGTAGTAGTTGTAGTAGTTCGGAGAGAAAATACTCTCGCCACATTCGTTCGGATACAAGATTATATTAGAAGCCGAATGTCCCGCGCTCGGCACAGTCTTCGACTAGCAGCCTGATGGAACGGTTGGTCCGCGCGTCACGGTAGTGCGAATTTAGTAGTGTGTGTAAAAGTGGTGTGATACAAGTGGTGTTGAGCAGGGGGGGTCATTTTCAAAATGGCGCCAGCTCATTTCGTCGTCCTTCCAGAAGCAGCATGAGCTCATGTCGAGCAAAAGTGTGCGACGCGACAGTTAATCCTGCGCAGGGTTATTCGTTGGGTTTAGTATATCGGGTAGAGGAATCCTCCGCGGATTCGTACTAAAAAAAATATTTTTCTTTAAAACAACTGTGCTTTCTGCTGGTGAAATGCGCGTGTGCGTGTGTGAAAGAAAGGACCATGGACTGCGTTAATCGCGACGGTGCTTCGCTCGGTGCGACGGACAGCGAAATCCTCCGCGGATTCGCACTAAAAACTACTGTTTTTATAAACATAGTTGTTGTTGTTGTTGTTGCTGCTGCTGCTGGTGCAATGCGTGTGTGTGTGAAAAGCTTCGTAGGACCATGGACTGACCCGATTGCGGCGGTACGTCGCTCGGACGGGTGAAATGTGCGTGTGCCTGTGTGTAAGGACAATGGACTGCGTTAATCGCGACGGTGCTTCGCTCGGTGCGACGGACAGCGAAATCCTCCGCGGATTCGCACTAAAAACTACTGTTTTTATAAACATAGTTGTTGTTGTTGTTGTTGCTGCTGCTGCTGGTGCAATGCGTGTGTGTGTGAAAAGCTTCGTAGGACCATGGACTGACCCGATTGCGGCGGTACGTCGCTCGGACGGGTGAAATGTGCGTGTGCCTGTGTGTAAGGACAATGGACTGCGTTAATCGCGACGGTGCTTCGCTCGGTGCGACGGACAGCGAAATCCTCCGCGGATTCGCACTAAAAACTACTGTTTTTATAAACATAGTTGTTGTTGTTGTTGTTGCTGCTGCTGCTGGTGCAATGCGTGTGTGTGTGAAAAGCTTCGTAGGACCATGGACTGACCCGATTGCGGCGGTACGTCGCTCGGACGGGTGAAATGTGCGTGTGCCTGTGTGTAAGGACAATGGACTGCGTTAATCGCGACGGTGCTTCGCTCGGTGCGACGGACAGCGAAATCCTCCGCGGATTCGCACTAAAAACTACTGTTTTTATAAACATAGTTGTTGTTGTTGTTGTTGCTGCTGCTGCTGGTGCAATGCGTGTGTGTGTGAAAAGCTTCGTAGGACCATGGACTGACCCGATTGCGGCGGTACGTCGCTCGGACGGGTGAAATGTGCGTGTGCCTGTGTGTAAGGACAATGGACTGCGTTAATCGCGACGGTGCTTCGCTCGGTGCGACGGACAGCGAAATCCTCCGCGGATTCGCACTAAAAACTACTGTTTTTATAAACATAGTTGTTGTTGTTGTTGTTGCTGCTGCTGCTGGTGCAATGCGTGTGTGTGTGAAAAGCTTCGTAGGACCATGGACTGACCCGATTGCGGCGGTACGTCGCTCGGACGGGTGAAATGTGCGTGTGCCTGTGTGTAAGGACAATGGACTGCGTTAATCGCGACGGTGCTTCGCTCGGTGCGACGGACAGCGAAATCCTCCGCGGATTCGCACTAAAAACTACTGTTTTTATAAACATAGTTGTTGTTGTTGTTGTTGCTGCTGCTGCTGGTGCAATGCGTGTGTGTGTGAAAAGCTTCGTAGGACCATGGACTGGCCCGATTGCGGCGGTACGTCGCTCGGACGGGTGAAATGTGCGTGTGCCTGTGTGTAAGGACAATGGACTGCGTTAATCGCGACGGTGCTTCGCTCGGTGCGACGGACAGCGAAATCCTCCGCGGATTCGCACTAAAAACTACTGTTTTTATAAACATAGTTGTTGTTGTTGTTGTTGCTGCTGCTGCTGGTGCAATGCGTGTGTGTGTGAAAAGCTTCGTAGGACCATGGACTGACCCGATTGCGGCGGTACGTCGCTCGGACGGGTGAAATGTGCGTGTGCCTGTGTGTAAGGACAATGGACTGCGTTAATCGCGACGGTGCTTCGCTCGGTGCGACGGACAGCGAAATCCTCCGCGGATTCGCACTAAAAACTACTGTTTTTATAAACATAGTTGTTGTTGTTGTTGTTGCTGCTGCTGCTGGTGCAATGCGTGTGTGTGTGAAAAGCTTCGTAGGACCATGGACTGACCCGATTGCGGCGGTACGTCGCTCGGACGGGTGAAATGCGCGTGTGCCTGTGTGTAAGGACAATGGACTGCCTTAATCGCGACGGTGCTGCGCTCGGTGCTTGGCTAGGTTGCAAAGGTCAGAAAAGTAAAGTTCGGAAAAGTAAAGCGTTCATATATGTGCGTTAAAGAACAACGTGTAGTGAAATGGATGGGACTCTGTGCTAAGTGAACCGCAATTGCGCATCGTGGGCGCACGGTCGACACTTCAATCTGCGGCCGTCAGCGGTTCATCGTCGAAGCAGCGACAGCAGTGCGCGAAGCGGCTCTGGTCGTACCAACGAAGGTAAGTTTATTGCATGATTCATTTCTACGCATGGTTTGGGGATTCGTTGCTTTGGTCGATGGAGAAGCAAACTGCGTTGAGCCCGATGTAGTTTATTTTAGAAAATAAAAAAAATATCTGCCACTAAGGCTATGTGTAGGTTGGTTTAAACTAAACTTACATATTCCGAACTGCCGGAACCGTTCGTGGATTAATGTGTTTCGTTCGTATTGGGAAGTTTCTTAGCAATTTTGTGATTCAGACCCTCTAACAGGTACCTGCGCTAGTCATGCCCATGTCCTTTGGGTGGAATGTGGAAGTTATTTTTCCCTCGTAGGGTCGGTACGAATTTCAGGTACGAAACCAGGTAAGTTTTGGAGCAGCACTGCATTTGGCATTTCACCCATTTGGCTTGCGGTACTACAAACGCAGGAGCAGGAGTCTACCTCCGACCAAAGGTTAAAAAAAAACATGAAAAATGAAAACGATCGTCAGGGGGTTTCCCGCATACGATTGCTTGTGTTTCTTCACTGAATTTCCCTTCGATTAGGTAATTGCTGCGCGCGTATGGTTTTAGCTCAGAAGAGATGGTCGAACAAAAATCTTTTGCGTAAATCGATTTGTCGCCCTGAAAAGGACGGTTTTTTTTGGTTTGCAAGATTGAGAGAAGCTCGATAGCTTTAGGCCTTCTTCTCAGTCTTCTTTGGCAGCAGCACGGCCTGAATGTTGGGCAGCACACCACCTTGGGCAATGGTGACGCCGGACAACAGCTTGTTCAATTCCTCGTCGTTACGGATGGCCAGCTGCAGATGACGCGGGATGATGCGAGTTTTCTTGTTGTCTCGGGCAGCGTTTCCTGCCAACTCCAACACTTCAGCGGCCAAGTATTCCATGACGGCGGCCAAATACACTGGTGCACCAGCACCGACGCGCTCGGCATAGTTGCCTTTGCGGAGCAGACGGTGGATACGGCCAACCGGGAACTGCAGACCGGCACGGTTCGAGCGGGACTTTGCCTTTCCCTTCACTTTTCCTCCCTTGCCACGGCCAGACATGTTGATAACTTCGGTTTAGATGAGAGTACGTTCGCAACGATGCTCACGGCTTGGAGGGTGCTTATTTTCTGAGCAAAATTTTCCGAAATCGTGAGTTTAAATACTCCGAGCTACGCTGCCTGTACGCACTCGTGTCGAATACCCGAGAGTGATCCGAAAACCGGAATATAAACGAACCGAACCGTTAGTGATCATCATACAGTTTTTGACCCTCCGATAGTGAGCATCAGTGCGTGAATTGAGGTAAAATGGCCCCGAAAACCAGTGGAAAAGCCGCGAAGAAGTCGGGTAAAGCCCAGAAGAACATCTCCAAGTCGGACAAGAAGAAGAAAAGGAAGACCCGCAAGGAGAGCTACGCTATCTACATCTACAAGGTGTTGAAGCAAGTCCACCCGGACACCGGCATTTCGTCCAAGGCGATGAGCATCATGAACAGCTTCGTGAACGACATTTTCGAGCGCATCGCTGCCGAAGCATCCCGCTTGGCGCACTACAACAAGCGTTCGACGATCACGTCCCGCGAAATCCAGACGGCCGTCCGTCTGCTGTTGCCTGGTGAGCTGGCCAAGCACGCCGTGTCCGAAGGCACGAAGGCTGTCACCAAGTACACCAGCTCGAAGTAATTCGGAGCGCCGCAGTTCGTTCGATCTACCCAAACGCAAACCGGTCCTTTTCAGGACCACAAAACGCATCCATACAAAAGACATATTCCTGTTAAAAACCCTCTCAGAGTGGCAGAAGTTAAATATAATAAAATGAGTAAATATAATGTAATAAATAAAAGCACGCCCGTGACTGTGTTGCGTAACATGGTAGCAACATGGCATAATGAACATTACCCGAGTGCACATGAACACATGGCCAGGGTACGAAAACACAAACTGAGGTTCTATGCGAGCAGTGAAAATGAATGTTCCACAGCGTTAAAGCATCGGAAGCATCTTCTGACGATCGAATGCCAAACGGCCAAGCGAAACCTCTTTTGCCTTTCTGACCGTGCGTACGGCTGGCTTCATTTCTGATGTCCATTCGAGCCGAAGAATGGAACCACAAACAAAACAAAAGCCTAAAAATAACACCATTTCTCCACCAGCTTTGTACACTGCAGCTTTGCAAGCCCTGTACCCTGGTAGGCGCATGCAGCTTTTGTACCCTGACACGGTCACGGGCTCATTGCACTCAACAGACTCATTGTCACATACGCATAAGAATTGTTCCAACACCACCACCAACGGGTTAGGGGCGGTACACAGAGGGGAAGGGAAGGGAGCATATCGACATATCTTTTTGGTTAACATTTGTGGTGGTCCTGAGAAGGACCGTTTGAGTGAATAAATGCCCCTCGATGAACGATGGAGGCGGGGAGGCGGCGAAGATTTAGGCACGCTCTCCGCGGATGCGACGAGCCAGCTGGATGTCTTTCGGCATGATGGTGACGCGCTTCGCATGGATTGCGCACAAGTTGGTGTCCTCGAACAGGCCGACAAGGTACGCCTCGCTGGCCTCCTGCAGGGCCATCACGGCCGAGCTCTGGAAGCGCAGATCGGTCTTGAAGTCCTGGGCAATTTCACGTACCAGACGCTGGAAGGGCAGCTTGCGGATCAGCAGCTCGGTCGATTTCTGGTAGCGACGGATCTCACGCAGGGCTACGGTTCCCGGACGATAACGATGCGGCTTCTTCACTCCTCCGGTGGCCGGGGCACTCTTGCGAGCAGCCTTGGTGGCCAGCTGCTTGCGCGGAGCCTTACCTCCGGTGGACTTACGGGCAGTTTGCTTCGTACGGGCCATTTCACTGGTTCACTGGCGGTTTGGGTAGTGGAACGTAAAGACGTCTGTGTTGCGTCGACAATAGGTTCGGAATGTGGGTATCCGAAGCCGGATCGCCACTTTTATAACCTCGCTCCACGCACACATACACTCCGCTCCGATCGTGTACCGATAGTGGGGTAAGCGTGAGAATGTGTACGTGTGCTCGGGTGAGTATATAAAAGGCCGAAACATGGTGCGTTGCCCTATTGTTAATCGTGAACTCTTGAACAGTACGCATCGACATCGAAATGACTGGACGAGGCAAAGGAGGCAAAGGTCTGGGTAAAGGAGGAGCCAAGCGTCATCGCAAAGTGCTGCGCGACAACATCCAGGGCATCACCAAGCCGGCCATCCGTCGTCTGGCCCGCCGTGGAGGAGTGAAGCGTATCTCCGGTCTCATCTACGAAGAAACGCGTGGCGTGCTGAAAGTGTTCCTGGAGAATGTTATCCGCGATGCGGTCACCTATACCGAACACGCCAAGCGCAAAACCGTCACCGCGATGGATGTAGTGTACGCGCTGAAGCGTCAGGGTCGCACCCTGTACGGTTTCGGAGGTTAAACTCGCCAGCCAATGCACATTTTGCCCTCATCTCAACAAAACGGTCCTTATCAGGACCACATATTCTTTGCGTCAAAATTCTCTTTCCAATGATTCCAATCGCTATGAAGTCGTGCGTTTTTTGCTCTGCCAGCTTAGGTTCATCGGAGCTTCGCACTATCGTTTGTACCCGCCGTAATGGAATTCTACCTGTGGTTGCGAGTCGAATCCTTCGCTTCGTCGGTCTACGGGGTAAAAATGTCACGGTGTAAAAATGTCCAAAACGCGTCACGCAGAAGCCACGCAGAAGCCAGGTAGAAGAAGAAGCAATGAGCATCGTGTCGATCCTCGTGAACGGTGTACAGGTAATGGGTGTCCATAGTATGTTGAACGCGCTACAGATCCACAATGTTGCGACGTTGTGTGCTCGATCGTGTTTGTGTGATGGTATTAGAAAACGAAAGTCAACTGTGCCGCCATGTTGATACAAAGCTAAGAAAAATCGACCGTTTTCAAAGCCAATTGTGAAGCATTTCACACAGCTACCAGTCTTTTTTAAGACTAACACTACATATTTCACGTACTTGAGCGTCTAGCTTAACTTACTGCATCCGAAAAATAGCAGAAAACGTTACTGAAATGCAGAAATAAATTTTGGCAGAAATTTTGGCGTAAATATTGAAATAAAGTGGATTAAATATGCGCTCGTGCCCTCATGAGAAAGAGGATGCGCTCATGCCACCGGACGAGACGGAGCAAGGGATGAAATTCGCACTAATTTCGGTCATTGATAGGACACGCAAAGCAGCGTCAAAAATGTGCTGAAATTTTTGCTAACTTGCTAAAATTGGCACAATTTATGATCAAAAACATGAAACATATTATTCCACCAACATTTTGCCACGCGTATTCAAATCGAACGTCGTGTTTTTCTTTTCTTTCTCGCACGTAGTAGTGTGCGCGTTTTTTACCCACCTAGAGTCAGAAATTATCAGCAAATGCGATCGCAAACGATGATCGGTACCGTTATTTGGAAAAATCACCAAAAAAGAGGATGGCTTGGTGCCACCGAACGAGGGCGCAAGTGCGAGCGAGACGGAGCATGGGATGAAATTCGCACTAATTTCGAACACTGACAGGGACACTCAAAAAGGAGCGCACTGTGTCTAGCGCCGTGTGTCGCCGGCTCGTTTTAAGCAGCGCCAAAAATGTGATGAAATTCTTTCAATTACATTTTTGCTAACTTGCCTAAATTGGCACATTTTATAATCAAAAACATGAAACACACAATTCCACCAACACTCGATATCGGAAGGTCGGAATGGCTACTAGATGCCACGAGTATTGAAATAGAATGCGGCGTTTTTTTTTTTCTTACACCTTATATTGGGTGCGCTTGTGCATACTCAGCTCGAGCCAAAAATTATCGGAAAATGTTACAAAACCAGTGCGCAAATTAATAGATATGAAGTGGATTAAATATGTTTTTCAAAAGGCAAGTTCGCCTCTTACTGCCCTGGTACGTGTATAATTCCACCAACATTTTGCCACGCGTATTCAAATCGAACGTCGTGTTTTTCTTTTCTTTCTCGCACGTAGTAGTGTGCGCGTTTTTTACCCAAATCGAGCCAGAAATTATCAGGAAATACGATCGCAAACGATGATGGGTACCGTTATTTGGAAAAATCACCAAAAAAGAGGATGGCTTGGTGCCAACGAGTGCGAGCGAGACGGAGCATGGGATGAAATTCGCAGCAACGTCGGTCGCTGACAGCACACACAAAGGAGCACACGCTTCGTCCGTGTGTCGCCGGCTCGTTTTAGGCAGCGTCAAAAATGTGATGAAATATTTGCACCTACGGTTTTCAATAACTTGCAAAATATGTTCCTTTTTTCAAGGGCTCACAGGGAATATAGCATAAAACCTACGTTTTCGTACACTGTACATGCACACGAACATACTTAAATTTTTGCAAATTTGCTACCTAACTTCCTTTCCCTGTTCGTATGGTGCGTACATCACACGCAAAAGGATTAAACCTTTAGTAGTTTAGTTGCAAAATATTGCATAATTATCAGATTTGACGTCATACAATTGCCCGGCTTTGGGACAACCGGTGAATTTGCATCATGCGATTGTATGCGTAGCGAGGAAGAACAGAGATAGCAACGCTCGCTCGGATAGTAGTAGTAGTTGTAGTAGTTCGGAGAGAAAATACTCTCGCCACATTCGTTCGGATACAAGATTATATTAGAAGCCGAATGTCCCGCGCTCGGCACAGTCTTCGACTAGCAGCCTGATGGAACGGTTGGTCCGCGCGTCACGGTAGTGCGAATTTAGTAGTGTGTGTAAAAGTGGTGTGATACAAGTGGTGTTGAGCAGGGGGGGTCATTTTCAAAATGGCGCCAGCTCATTTCGTCGTCCTTCCAGAAGCAGCATGAGCTCATGTCGAGCAAAAGTGTGCGACGCGACAGTTAATCCTGCGCAGGGTTATTCGTTGGGTTTAGTATATCGGGTAGAGGAATCCTCCGCGGATTCGTACTAAAAAAAATATTTTTCTTTAAAACAACTGTGCTTTCTGCTGGTGAAATGCGCGTGTGCGTGTGTGAAAGAAAGGACCATGGACTGCGTTAATCGCGACGGTGCTTCGCTCGGTGCGACGGACAGCGAAATCCTCCGCGGATTCGCACTAAAAACTACTGTTTTTATAAACATAGTTGTTGTTGTTGTTGTTGCTGCTGCTGCTGGTGCAATGCGTGTGTGTGTGAAAAGCTTCGTAGGACCATGGACTGACCCGATTGCGGCGGTACGTCGCTCGGACGGGTGAAATGTGCGTGTGCCTGTGTGTAAGGACAATGGACTGCGTTAATCGCGACGGTGCTTCGCTCGGTGCGACGGACAGCGAAATCCTCCGCGGATTCGCACTAAAAACTACTGTTTTTATAAACATAGTTGTTGTTGTTGTTGTTGCTGCTGCTGCTGGTGCAATGCGTGTGTGTGTGAAAAGCTTCGTAGGACCATGGACTGACCCGATTGCGGCGGTACGTCGCTCGGACGGGTGAAATGTGCGTGTGCCTGTGTGTAAGGACAATGGACTGCGTTAATCGCGACGGTGCTTCGCTCGGTGCGACGGACAGCGAAATCCTCCGCGGATTCGCACTAAAAACTACTGTTTTTATAAACATAGTTGTTGTTGTTGTTGTTGCTGCTGCTGCTGGTGCAATGCGTGTGTGTGTGAAAAGCTTCGTAGGACCATGGACTGACCCGATTGCGGCGGTACGTCGCTCGGACGGGTGAAATGTGCGTGTGCCTGTGTGTAAGGACAATGGACTGCGTTAATCGCGACGGTGCTTCGCTCGGTGCGACGGACAGCGAAATCCTCCGCGGATTCGCACTAAAAACTACTGTTTTTATAAACATAGTTGTTGTTGTTGTTGTTGCTGCTGCTGCTGGTGCAATGCGTGTGTGTGTGAAAAGCTTCGTAGGACCATGGACTGACCCGATTGCGGCGGTACGTCGCTCGGACGGGTGAAATGTGCGTGTGCCTGTGTGTAAGGACAATGGACTGCGTTAATCGCGACGGTGCTTCGCTCGGTGCGACGGACAGCGAAATCCTCCGCGGATTCGCACTAAAAACTACTGTTTTTATAAACATAGTTGTTGTTGTTGTTGTTGCTGCTGCTGCTGGTGCAATGCGTGTGTGTGTGAAAAGCTTCGTAGGACCATGGACTGACCCGATTGCGGCGGTACGTCGCTCGGACGGGTGAAATGTGCGTGTGCCTGTGTGTAAGGACAATGGACTGCGTTAATCGCGACGGTGCTTCGCTCGGTGCGACGGACAGCGAAATCCTCCGCGGATTCGCACTAAAAACTACTGTTTTTATAAACATAGTTGTTGTTGTTGTTGTTGCTGCTGCTGCTGGTGCAATGCGTGTGTGTGTGAAAAGCTTCGTAGGACCATGGACTGGCCCGATTGCGGCGGTACGTCGCTCGGACGGGTGAAATGTGCGTGTGCCTGTGTGTAAGGACAATGGACTGCGTTAATCGCGACGGTGCTTCGCTCGGTGCGACGGACAGCGAAATCCTCCGCGGATTCGCACTAAAAACTACTGTTTTTATAAACATAGTTGTTGTTGTTGTTGTTGCTGCTGCTGCTGGTGCAATGCGTGTGTGTGTGAAAAGCTTCGTAGGACCATGGACTGGCCCGATTGCGGCGGTACGTCGCTCGGACGGGTGAAATGTGCGTGTGCCTGTGTGTAAGGACAATGGACTGCGTTAATCGCGACGGTGCTTCGCTCGGTGCGACGGACAGCGAAATCCTCCGCGGATTCGCACTAAAAACTACTGTTTTTATAAACATAGTTGTTGTTGTTGTTGTTGCTGCTGCTGCTGGTGCAATGCGTGTGTGTGTGAAAAGCTTCGTAGGACCATGGACTGACCCGATTGCGGCGGTACGTCGCTCGGACGGGTGAAATGTGCGTGTGCCTGTGTGTAAGGACAATGGACTGCGTTAATCGCGACGGTGCTTCGCTCGGTGCGACGGACAGCGAAATCCTCCGCGGATTCGCACTAAAAACTACTGTTTTTATAAACATAGTTGTTGTTGTTGTTGTTGCTGCTGCTGCTGGTGCAATGCGTGTGTGTGTGAAAAGCTTCGTAGGACCATGGACTGACCCGATTGCGGCGGTACGTCGCTCGGACGGGTGAAATGCGCGTGTGCCTGTGTGTAAGGACAATGGACTGCCTTAATCGCGACGGTGCTGCGCTCGGTGCTTGGCTAGGTTGCAAAGGTCAGAAAAGTAAAGTTCGGAAAAGTAAAGCGTTCATATATGTGCGTTAAAGAACAACGTGTAGTGAAATGGATGGGACTCTGTGCTAAGTGAACCGCAATTGCGCATCGTGGGCGCACGGTCGACACTTCAATCTGCGGCCGTCAGCGGTTCATCGTCGAAGCAGCGACAGCAGTGCGCGAAGCGGCTCTGGTCGTACCAACGAAGGTAAGTTTATTGCATGATTCATTTCTACGCATGGTTTGGGGATTCGTTGCTTTGGTCGATGGAGAAGCAAACTGCGTTGAGCCCGATGTAGTTTATTTTAGAAAATAAAAAAAATATCTGCCACTAAGGCTATGTGTAGGTTGGTTTAAACTAAACTTACATATTCCGAACTGCCGGAACCGTTCGTGGATTAATGTGTTTCGTTCGTATTGGGAAGTTTCTTAGCAATTTTGTGATTCAGACCCTCTAACAGGTACCTGCGCTAGTCATGCCCATGTCCTTTGGGTGGAATGTGGAAGTTATTTTTCCCTCGTAGGGTCGGTACGAATTTCAGGTACGAAACCAGGTAAGTTTTGGAGCAGCACTGCATTTGGCATTTCACCCATTTGGCTTGCGGTACTACAAACGCAGGAGCAGGAGTCTACCTCCGACCAAAGGTTAAAAAAAAACATGAAAAATGAAAACGATCGTCAGGGGGTTTCCCGCATACGATTGCTTGTGTTTCTTCACTGAATTTCCCTTCGATTAGGTAATTGCTGCGCGCGTATGGTTTTAGCTCAGAAGAGATGGTCGAACAAAAATCTTTTGCGTAAATCGATTTGTCGCCCTGAAAAGGACGGTTTTTTTTGGTTTGCAAGATTGAGAGAAGCTCGATAGCTTTAGGCCTTCTTCTCAGTCTTCTTTGGCAGCAGCACGGCCTGAATGTTGGGCAGCACACCACCTTGGGCAATGGTGACGCCGGACAACAGCTTGTTCAATTCCTCGTCGTTACGGATGGCCAGCTGCAGATGACGCGGGATGATGCGAGTTTTCTTGTTGTCTCGGGCAGCGTTTCCTGCCAACTCCAACACTTCAGCGGCCAAGTATTCCATGACGGCGGCCAAATACACTGGTGCACCAGCACCGACGCGCTCGGCATAGTTGCCTTTGCGGAGCAGACGGTGGATACGGCCAACCGGGAACTGCAGACCGGCACGGTTCGAGCGGGACTTTGCCTTTCCCTTCACTTTTCCTCCCTTGCCACGGCCAGACATGTTGATAACTTCGGTTTAGATGAGAGTACGTTCGCAACGATGCTCACGGCTTGGAGGGTGCTTATTTTCTGAGCAAAATTTTCCGAAATCGTGAGTTTAAATACTCCGAGCTACGCTGCCTGTACGCACTCGTGTCGAATACCCGAGAGTGATCCGAAAACCGGAATATAAACGAACCGAACCGTTAGTGATCATCATACAGTTTTTGACCCTCCGATAGTGAGCATCAGTGCGTGAATTGAGGTAAAATGGCCCCGAAAACCAGTGGAAAAGCCGCGAAGAAGTCGGGTAAAGCCCAGAAGAACATCTCCAAGTCGGACAAGAAGAAGAAAAGGAAGACCCGCAAGGAGAGCTACGCTATCTACATCTACAAGGTGTTGAAGCAAGTCCACCCGGACACCGGCATTTCGTCCAAGGCGATGAGCATCATGAACAGCTTCGTGAACGACATTTTCGAGCGCATCGCTGCCGAAGCATCCCGCTTGGCGCACTACAACAAGCGTTCGACGATCACGTCCCGCGAAATCCAGACGGCCGTCCGTCTGCTGTTGCCTGGTGAGCTGGCCAAGCACGCCGTGTCCGAAGGCACGAAGGCTGTCACCAAGTACACCAGCTCGAAGTAATTCGGAGCGCCGCAGTTCGTTCGATCTACCCAAACGCAAACCGGTCCTTTTCAGGACCACAAAACGCATCCATACAAAAGACATATTCCTGTTAAAAACCCTCTCAGAGTGGCAGAAGTTAAATATAATAAAATGAGTAAATATAATGTAATAAATAAAAGCACGCCCGTGACTGTGTTGCGTAACATGGTAGCAACATGGCATAATGAACATTACCCGAGTGCACATGAACACATGGCCAGGGTACGAAAACACAAACTGAGGTTCTATGCGAGCAGTGAAAATGAATGTTCCACAGCGTTAAAGCATCGGAAGCATCTTCTGACGATCGAATGCCAAACGGCCAAGCGAAACCTCTTTTGCCTTTCTGACCGTGCGTACGGCTGGCTTCATTTCTGATGTCCATTCGAGCCGAAGAATGGAACCACAAACAAAACAAAAGCCTAAAAATAACACCATTTCTCCACCAGCTTTGTACACTGCAGCTTTGCAAGCCCTGTACCCTGGTAGGCGCATGCAGCTTTTGTACCCTGACACGGTCACGGGCTCATTGCACTCAACAGACTCATTGTCACATACGCATAAGAATTGTTCCAACACCACCACCAACGGGTTAGGGGCGGTACACAGAGGGGAAGGGAAGGGAGCATATCGACATATCTTTTTGGTTAACATTTGTGGTGGTCCTGAGAAGGACCGTTTGAGTGAATAAATGCCCCTCGATGAACGATGGAGGCGGGGAGGCGGCGAAGATTTAGGCACGCTCTCCGCGGATGCGACGAGCCAGCTGGATGTCTTTCGGCATGATGGTGACGCGCTTCGCATGGATTGCGCACAAGTTGGTGTCCTCGAACAGGCCGACAAGGTACGCCTCGCTGGCCTCCTGCAGGGCCATCACGGCCGAGCTCTGGAAGCGCAGATCGGTCTTGAAGTCCTGGGCAATTTCACGTACCAGACGCTGGAAGGGCAGCTTGCGGATCAGCAGCTCGGTCGATTTCTGGTAGCGACGGATCTCACGCAGGGCTACGGTTCCCGGACGATAACGATGCGGCTTCTTCACTCCTCCGGTGGCCGGGGCACTCTTGCGAGCAGCCTTGGTGGCCAGCTGCTTGCGCGGAGCCTTACCTCCGGTGGACTTACGGGCAGTTTGCTTCGTACGGGCCATTTCACTGGTTCACTGGCGGTTTGGGTAGTGGAACGTAAAGACGTCTGTGTTGCGTCGACAATAGGTTCGGAATGTGGGTATCCGAAGCCGGATCGCCACTTTTATAACCTCGCTCCACGCACACATACACTCCGCTCCGATCGTGTACCGATAGTGGGGTAAGCGTGAGAATGTGTACGTGTGCTCGGGTGAGTGTATAAAAGGCCGAAACATGGTGCGTTGCCTTATTGTTAATCGTGAACTCTTGAACAGTACGCATCGACATCGAAATGACTGGACGAGGCAAAGGAGGCAAAGGTCTGGGTAAAGGAGGAGCCAAGCGTCATCGCAAAGTGCTGCGCGACAACATCCAGGGCATCACCAAGCCGGCCATCCGTCGTCTGGCCCGCCGTGGAGGAGTGAAGCGTATCTCCGGTCTCATCTACGAAGAAACGCGTGGCGTGCTGAAAGTGTTCCTGGAGAATGTTATCCGCGATGCGGTCACCTATACCGAACACGCCAAGCGCAAAACCGTCACCGCGATGGATGTAGTGTACGCGCTGAAGCGTCAGGGTCGCACCCTGTACGGTTTCGGAGGTTAAACTCGCCAGCCAATGCACATTTTGCCCTCATCTCAACAAAACGGTCCTTATCAGGACCACATATTCTTTGCGTCAAAATTCTCTTTCCAATGATTCCAATCGCTATGAAGTCGTGCGTTTTTTGCTCTGCCAGCTTAGGTTCATCGGAGCTTCGCACTATCGTTTGTACCCGCCGTAATGGAATTCTACCTGTGGTTGCGAGTCGAATCCTTCGCTTCGTCGGTCTACGGGGTAAAAATGTCACGGTGTAAAAATGTCCAAAACGCGTCACGCAGAAGCCACGCAGAAGCCAGGTAGAAGAAGAAGCAATGAGCATCGTGTCGATCCTCGTGAACGGTGTACAGGTAATGGGTGTCCATAGTATGTTGAACGCGCTACAGATCCACAATGTTGCGACGTTGTGTGCTCGATCGTGTTTGTGTGATGGTATTAGAAAACGAAAGTCAACTGTGCCGCCATGTTGATACAAAGCTAAGAAAAATCGACCGTTTTCAAAGCCAATTGTGAAGCATTTCACACAGCTACCAGTCTTTTTTAAGACTAACACTACATATTTCACGTACTTGAGCGTCTAGCTTAACTTACTGCATCCGAAAAATAGCAGAAAACGTTACTGAAATGCAGAAATAAATTTTGGCAGAAATTTTGGCGTAAATATTGAAATAAAGTGGATTAAATATGCGCTCGTGCCCTCATGAGAAAGAGGATGCGCTCATGCCACCGGACGAGACGGAGCAAGGGATGAAATTCGCACTAATTTCGGTCATTGATAGGACACGCAAAGCAGCGTCAAAAATGTGCTGAAATTTTTGCTAACTTGCTAAAATTGGCACAATTTATGATCAAAAACATGAAACATATTATTCCACCAACATTTTGCCACGCGTATTCAAATCGAACGTCGTGTTTTTCTTTTCTTTCTCGCACGTAGTAGTGTGCGCGTTTTTTACCCACCTAGAGTCAGAAATTATCAGCAAATGCGATCGCAAACGATGATCGGTACCGTTATTTGGAAAAATCACCAAAAAAGAGGATGGCTTGGTGCCACCGAACGAGGACGCAAGTGCGAGCGAGACGGAGCATGGGATGAAATTCGCACTAATTTCGAACACTGACAGGGACACTCAAAAAGGAGCGCACTGTGTCTAGCGCCGTGTGTCGCCGGCTCGTTTTAAGCAGCGCCAAAAATGTGATGAAATTCTTTCAATTACATTTTTGCTAACTTGCCTAAATTGGCACATTTTATAATCAAAAACATGAAACACACAATTCCACCAACACTCGATATCGGAAGGTCGGAATGGCTACTAGATGCCACGAGTATTGAAATAGAATGCGGCGTTTTTTTTTTTCTTACACCTTATATTGGGTGCGCTTGTGCATACTCAGCTCGAGCCAAAAATTATCGGAAAATGTTACAAAACCAGTGCGCAAATTAATAGATATGAAGTGGATTAAATATGTTTTTCAAAAGGCAAGTTCGCCTCTTACTGCCCTGGTACGTGTATAATTCCACCAACATTTTGCCACGCGTATTCAAATCGAACGTCGTGTTTTTCTTTTCTTTCTCGCACGTAGTAGTGTGCGCGTTTTTTACCCAAATCGAGCCAGAAATTATCAGGAAATACGATCGCAAACGATGATGGGTACCGTTATTTGGAAAAATCACCAAAAAAGAGGATGGCTTGGTGCCAACGAGTGCGAGCGAGACGGAGCATGGGATGAAATTCGCAGCAACGTCGGTCGCTGACAGCACACACAAAGGAGCACACGCTTCGTCCGTGTGTCGCCGGCTCGTTTTAGGCAGCGTCAAAAATGTGATGAAATATTTGCACCTACGGTTTTCAATAACTTGCAAAATATGTTCCTTTTTTCAAGGGCTCACAGGGAATATAGCATAAAACCTACGTTTTCGTACACTGTACATGCACACGAACATACTTAAATTTTTGCAAATTTGCTACCTAACTTCCTTTCCCTGTTCGTATGGTGCGTACATCACACGCAAAAGGATTAAACCTTTAGTAGTTTAGTTGCAAAATATTGCATAATTATCAGATTTGACGTCATACAATTGCCCGGCTTTGGGACAACCGGTGAATTTGCATCATGCGATTGTATGCGTAGCGAGGAAGAACAGAGATAGCAACGCTCGCTCGGATAGTAGTAGTAGTTGTAGTAGTTCGGAGAGAAAATACTCTCGCCACATTCGTTCGGATACAAGATTATATTAGAAGCCGAATGTCCCGCGCTCGGCACAGTCTTCGACTAGCAGCCTGATGGAACGGTTGGTCCGCGCGTCACGGTAGTGCGAATTTAGTAGTGTGTGTAAAAGTGGTGTGATACAAGTGGTGTTGAGCAGGGGGGGTCATTTTCAAAATGGCGCCAGCTCATTTCGTCGTCCTTCCAGAAGCAGCATGAGCTCATGTCGAGCAAAAGTGTGCGACGCGACAGTTAATCCTGCGCAGGGTTATTCGTTGGGTTTAGTATATCGGGTAGAGGAATCCTCCGCGGATTCGTACTAAAAAAAATATTTTTCTTTAAAACAACTGTGCTTTCTGCTGGTGAAATGCGCGTGTGCGTGTGTGAAAGAAAGGACCATGGACTGCGTTAATCGCGACGGTGCTTCGCTCGGTGCGACGGACAGCGAAATCCTCCGCGGATTCGCACTAAAAACTACTGTTTTTATAAACATAGTTGTTGTTGTTGTTGTTGCTGCTGCTGCTGGTGCAATGCGTGTGTGTGTGAAAAGCTTCGTAGGACCATGGACTGGCCCGATTGCGGCGGTACGTCGCTCGGACGGGTGAAATGTGCGTGTGCCTGTGTGTAAGGACAATGGACTGCGTTAATCGCGACGGTGCTTCGCTCGGTGCGACGGACAGCGAAATCCTCCGCGGATTCGCACTAAAAACTACTGTTTTTATAAACATAGTTGTTGTTGTTGTTGTTGCTGCTGCTGCTGGTGCAATGCGTGTGTGTGTGAAAAGCTTCGTAGGACCATGGACTGGCCCGATTGCGGCGGTACGTCGCTCGGACGGGTGAAATGTGCGTGTGCCTGTGTGTAAGGACAATGGACTGCGTTAATCGCGACGGTGCTTCGCTCGGTGCGACGGACAGCGAAATCCTCCGCGGATTCGCACTAAAAACTACTGTTTTTATAAACATAGTTGTTGTTGTTGTTGTTGCTGCTGCTGCTGGTGCAATGCGTGTGTGTGTGAAAAGCTTCGTAGGACCATGGACTGACCCGATTGCGGCGGTACGTCGCTCGGACGGGTGAAATGTGCGTGTGCCTGTGTGTAAGGACAATGGACTGCGTTAATCGCGACGGTGCTTCGCTCGGTGCGACGGACAGCGAAATCCTCCGCGGATTCGCACTAAAAACTACTGTTTTTATAAACATAGTTGTTGTTGTTGTTGTTGCTGCTGCTGCTGGTGCAATGCGTGTGTGTGTGAAAAGCTTCGTAGGACCATGGACTGGCCCGATTGCGGCGGTACGTCGCTCGGACGGGTGAAATGTGCGTGTGCCTGTGTGTAAGGACAATGGACTGCGTTAATCGCGACGGTGCTTCGCTCGGTGCGACGGACAGCGAAATCCTCCGCGGATTCGCACTAAAAACTACTGTTTTTATAAACATAGTTGTTGTTGTTGTTGTTGCTGCTGCTGCTGGTGCAATGCGTGTGTGTGTGAAAAGCTTCGTAGGACCATGGACTGACCCGATTGCGGCGGTACGTCGCTCGGACGGGTGAAATGTGCGTGTGCCTGTGTGTAAGGACAATGGACTGCGTTAATCGCGACGGTGCTTCGCTCGGTGCGACGGACAGCGAAATCCTCCGCGGATTCGCACTAAAAACTACTGTTTTTATAAACATAGTTGTTGTTGTTGTTGTTGCTGCTGCTGCTGGTGCAATGCGTGTGTGTGTGAAAAGCTTCGTAGGACCATGGACTGGCCCGATTGCGGCGGTACGTCGCTCGGACGGGTGAAATGTGCGTGTGCCTGTGTGTAAGGACAATGGACTGCGTTAATCGCGACGGTGCTTCGCTCGGTGCGACGGACAGCGAAATCCTCCGCGGATTCGCACTAAAAACTACTGTTTTTATAAACATAGTTGTTGTTGTTGTTGTTGCTGCTGCTGCTGGTGCAATGCGTGTGTGTGTGAAAAGCTTCGTAGGACCATGGACTGACCCGATTGCGGCGGTACGTCGCTCGGACGGGTGAAATGTGCGTGTGCCTGTGTGTAAGGACAATGGACTGCGTTAATCGCGACGGTGCTTCGCTCGGTGCGACGGACAGCGAAATCCTCCGCGGATTCGCACTAAAAACTACTGTTTTTATAAACATAGTTGTTGTTGTTGTTGTTGCTGCTGCTGCTGGTGCAATGCGTGTGTGTGTGAAAAGCTTCGTAGGACCATGGACTGGCCCGATTGCGGCGGTACGTCGCTCGGACGGGTGAAATGTGCGTGTGCCTGTGTGTAAGGACAATGGACTGCGTTAATCGCGACGGTGCTTCGCTCGGTGCGACGGACAGCGAAATCCTCCGCGGATTCGCACTAAAAACTACTGTTTTTATAAACATAGTTGTTGTTGTTGTTGTTGCTGCTGCTGCTGGTGCAATGCGTGTGTGTGTGAAAAGCTTCGTAGGACCATGGACTGGCCCGATTGCGGCGGTACGTCGCTCGGACGGGTGAAATGTGCGTGTGCCTGTGTGTAAGGACAATGGACTGCGTTAATCGCGACGGTGCTTCGCTCGGTGCGACGGACAGCGAAATCCTCCGCGGATTCGCACTAAAAACTACTGTTTTTATAAACATAGTTGTTGTTGTTGTTGTTGCTGCTGCTGCTGGTGCAATGCGTGTGTGTGTGAAAAGCTTCGTAGGACCATGGACTGACCCGATTGCGGCGGTACGTCGCTCGGACGGGTGAAATGTGCGTGTGCCTGTGTGTAAGGACAATGGACTGCGTTAATCGCGACGGTGCTTCGCTCGGTGCGACGGACAGCGAAATCCTCCGCGGATTCGCACTAAAAACTACTGTTTTTATAAACATAGTTGTTGTTGTTGTTGTTGCTGCTGCTGCTGGTGCAATGCGTGTGTGTGTGAAAAGCTTCGTAGGACCATGGACTGGCCCGATTGCGGCGGTACGTCGCTCGGACGGGTGAAATGTGCGTGTGCCTGTGTGTAAGGACAATGGACTGCGTTAATCGCGACGGTGCTTCGCTCGGTGCGACGGACAGCGAAATCCTCCGCGGATTCGCACTAAAAACTACTGTTTTTATAAACATAGTTGTTGTTGTTGTTGTTGCTGCTGCTGCTGGTGCAATGCGTGTGTGTGTGAAAAGCTTCGTAGGACCATGGACTGACCCGATTGCGGCGGTACGTCGCTCGGACGGGTGAAATGTGCGTGTGCCTGTGTGTAAGGACAATGGACTGCGTTAATCGCGACGGTGCTTCGCTCGGTGCGACGGACAGCGAAATCCTCCGCGGATTCGCACTAAAAACTACTGTTTTTATAAACATAGTTGTTGTTGTTGTTGTTGCTGCTGCTGCTGGTGCAATGCGTGTGTGTGTGAAAAGCTTCGTAGGACCATGGACTGGCCCGATTGCGGCGGTACGTCGCTCGGACGGGTGAAATGTGCGTGTGCCTGTGTGTAAGGACAATGGACTGCGTTAATCGCGACGGTGCTTCGCTCGGTGCGACGGACAGCGAAATCCTCCGCGGATTCGCACTAAAAACTACTGTTTTTATAAACATAGTTGTTGTTGTTGTTGTTGCTGCTGCTGCTGGTGCAATGCGTGTGTGTGTGAAAAGCTTCGTAGGACCATGGACTGACCCGATTGCGGCGGTACGTCGCTCGGACGGGTGAAATGTGCGTGTGCCTGTGTGTAAGGACAATGGACTGCGTTAATCGCGACGGTGCTTCGCTCGGTGCGACGGACAGCGAAATCCTCCGCGGATTCGCACTAAAAACTACTGTTTTTATAAACATAGTTGTTGTTGTTGTTGTTGCTGCTGCTGCTGGTGCAATGCGTGTGTGTGTGAAAAGCTTCGTAGGACCATGGACTGGCCCGATTGCGGCGGTACGTCGCTCGGACGGGTGAAATGTGCGTGTGCCTGTGTGTAAGGACAATGGACTGCGTTAATCGCGACGGTGCTTCGCTCGGTGCGACGGACAGCGAAATCCTCCGCGGATTCGCACTAAAAACTACTGTTTTTATAAACATAGTTGTTGTTGTTGTTGTTGCTGCTGCTGCTGGTGCAATGCGTGTGTGTGTGAAAAGCTTCGTAGGACCATGGACTGGCCCGATTGCGGCGGTACGTCGCTCGGACGGGTGAAATGTGCGTGTGCCTGTGTGTAAGGACAATGGACTGCGTTAATCGCGACGGTGCTTCGCTCGGTGCGACGGACAGCGAAATCCTCCGCGGATTCGCACTAAAAACTACTGTTTTTATAAACATAGTTGTTGTTGTTGTTGTTGCTGCTGCTGCTGGTGCAATGCGTGTGTGTGTGAAAAGCTTCGTAGGACCATGGACTGACCCGATTGCGGCGGTACGTCGCTCGGACGGGTGAAATGTGCGTGTGCCTGTGTGTAAGGACAATGGACTGCGTTAATCGCGACGGTGCTTCGCTCGGTGCGACGGACAGCGAAATCCTCCGCGGATTCGCACTAAAAACTACTGTTTTTATAAACATAGTTGTTGTTGTTGTTGTTGCTGCTGCTGCTGGTGCAATGCGTGTGTGTGTGAAAAGCTTCGTAGGACCATGGACTGGCCCGATTGCGGCGGTACGTCGCTCGGACGGGTGAAATGTGCGTGTGCCTGTGTGTAAGGACAATGGACTGCGTTAATCGCGACGGTGCTTCGCTCGGTGCGACGGACAGCGAAATCCTCCGCGGATTCGCACTAAAAACTACTGTTTTTATAAACATAGTTGTTGTTGTTGTTGTTGCTGCTGCTGCTGGTGCAATGCGTGTGTGTGTGAAAAGCTTCGTAGGACCATGGACTGACCCGATTGCGGCGGTACGTCGCTCGGACGGGTGAAATGTGCGTGTGCCTGTGTGTAAGGACAATGGACTGCGTTAATCGCGACGGTGCTTCGCTCGGTGCGACGGACAGCGAAATCCTCCGCGGATTCGCACTAAAAACTACTGTTTTTATAAACATAGTTGTTGTTGTTGTTGTTGCTGCTGCTGCTGGTGCAATGCGTGTGTGTGTGAAAAGCTTCGTAGGACCATGGACTGGCCCGATTGCGGCGGTACGTCGCTCGGACGGGTGAAATGTGCGTGTGCCTGTGTGTAAGGACAATGGACTGCGTTAATCGCGACGGTGCTTCGCTCGGTGCGACGGACAGCGAAATCCTCCGCGGATTCGCACTAAAAACTACTGTTTTTATAAACATAGTTGTTGTTGTTGTTGTTGCTGCTGCTGCTGGTGCAATGCGTGTGTGTGTGAAAAGCTTCGTAGGACCATGGACTGACCCGATTGCGGCGGTACGTCGCTCGGACGGGTGAAATGTGCGTGTGCCTGTGTGTAAGGACAATGGACTGCGTTAATCGCGACGGTGCTTCGCTCGGTGCGACGGACAGCGAAATCCTCCGCGGATTCGCACTAAAAACTACTGTTTTTATAAACATAGTTGTTGTTGTTGTTGTTGCTGCTGCTGCTGGTGCAATGCGTGTGTGTGTGAAAAGCTTCGTAGGACCATGGACTGGCCCGATTGCGGCGGTACGTCGCTCGGACGGGTGAAATGTGCGTGTGCCTGTGTGTAAGGACAATGGACTGCGTTAATCGCGACGGTGCTTCGCTCGGTGCGACGGACAGCGAAATCCTCCGCGGATTCGCACTAAAAACTACTGTTTTTATAAACATAGTTGTTGTTGTTGTTGTTGCTGCTGCTGCTGGTGCAATGCGTGTGTGTGTGAAAAGCTTCGTAGGACCATGGACTGGCCCGATTGCGGCGGTACGTCGCTCGGACGGGTGAAATGTGCGTGTGCCTGTGTGTAAGGACAATGGACTGCGTTAATCGCGACGGTGCTTCGCTCGGTGCGACGGACAGCGAAATCCTCCGCGGATTCGCACTAAAAACTACTGTTTTTATAAACATAGTTGTTGTTGTTGTTGTTGCTGCTGCTGCTGGTGCAATGCGTGTGTGTGTGAAAAGCTTCGTAGGACCATGGACTGACCCGATTGCGGCGGTACGTCGCTCGGACGGGTGAAATGTGCGTGTGCCTGTGTGTAAGGACAATGGACTGCGTTAATCGCGACGGTGCTTCGCTCGGTGCGACGGACAGCGAAATCCTCCGCGGATTCGCACTAAAAACTACTGTTTTTATAAACATAGTTGTTGTTGTTGTTGTTGCTGCTGCTGCTGGTGCAATGCGTGTGTGTGTGAAAAGCTTCGTAGGACCATGGACTGGCCCGATTGCGGCGGTACGTCGCTCGGACGGGTGAAATGTGCGTGTGCCTGTGTGTAAGGACAATGGACTGCGTTAATCGCGACGGTGCTTCGCTCGGTGCGACGGACAGCGAAATCCTCCGCGGATTCGCACTAAAAACTACTGTTTTTATAAACATAGTTGTTGTTGTTGTTGTTGCTGCTGCTGCTGGTGCAATGCGTGTGTGTGTGAAAAGCTTCGTAGGACCATGGACTGACCCGATTGCGGCGGTACGTCGCTCGGACGGGTGAAATGTGCGTGTGCCTGTGTGTAAGGACAATGGACTGCGTTAATCGCGACGGTGCTTCGCTCGGTGCGACGGACAGCGAAATCCTCCGCGGATTCGCACTAAAAACTACTGTTTTTATAAACATAGTTGTTGTTGTTGTTGTTGCTGCTGCTGCTGGTGCAATGCGTGTGTGTGTGAAAAGCTTCGTAGGACCATGGACTGGCCCGATTGCGGCGGTACGTCGCTCGGACGGGTGAAATGTGCGTGTGCCTGTGTGTAAGGACAATGGACTGCGTTAATCGCGACGGTGCTTCGCTCGGTGCGACGGACAGCGAAATCCTCCGCGGATTCGCACTAAAAACTACTGTTTTTATAAACATAGTTGTTGTTGTTGTTGTTGCTGCTGCTGCTGGTGCAATGCGTGTGTGTGTGAAAAGCTTCGTAGGACCATGGACTGACCCGATTGCGGCGGTACGTCGCTCGGACGGGTGAAATGTGCGTGTGCCTGTGTGTAAGGACAATGGACTGCGTTAATCGCGACGGTGCTTCGCTCGGTGCGACGGACAGCGAAATCCTCCGCGGATTCGCACTAAAAACTACTGTTTTTATAAACATAGTTGTTGTTGTTGTTGTTGCTGCTGCTGCTGGTGCAATGCGTGTGTGTGTGAAAAGCTTCGTAGGACCATGGACTGG
This sequence comes from Anopheles marshallii, assembly GCF_943734725.1. Classification (NCBI taxonomy): domain Eukaryota; kingdom Metazoa; phylum Arthropoda; class Insecta; order Diptera; family Culicidae; genus Anopheles; species Anopheles marshallii. The sequence continues at coordinate 59,135,565 of NC_071326.1, forward strand.
CCCGATTGCGGCGGTACGTCGCTCGGACGGGTGAAATGTGCGTGTGCCTGTGTGTAAGGACAATGGACTGCGTTAATCGCGACGGTGCTTCGCTCGGTGCGACGGACAGCGAAATCCTCCGCGGATTCGCACTAAAAACTACTGTTTTTATAAACATAGTTGTTGTTGTTGTTGTTGCTGCTGCTGCTGGTGCAATGCGTGTGTGTGTGAAAAGCTTCGTAGGACCATGGACTGACCCGATTGCGGCGGTACGTCGCTCGGACGGGTGAAATGTGCGTGTGCCTGTGTGTAAGGACAATGGACTGCGTTAATCGCGACGGTGCTTCGCTCGGTGCGACGGACAGCGAAATCCTCCGCGGATTCGCACTAAAAACTACTGTTTTTATAAACATAGTTGTTGTTGTTGTTGTTGCTGCTGCTGCTGGTGCAATGCGTGTGTGTGTGAAAAGCTTCGTAGGACCATGGACTGACCCGATTGCGGCGGTACGTCGCTCGGACGGGTGAAATGTGCGTGTGCCTGTGTGTAAGGACAATGGACTGCGTTAATCGCGACGGTGCTTCGCTCGGTGCGACGGACAGCGAAATCCTCCGCGGATTCGCACTAAAAACTACTGTTTTTATAAACATAGTTGTTGTTGTTGTTGTTGCTGCTGCTGCTGGTGCAATGCGTGTGTGTGTGAAAAGCTTCGTAGGACCATGGACTGGCCCGATTGCGGCGGTACGTCGCTCGGACGGGTGAAATGTGCGTGTGCCTGTGTGTAAGGACAATGGACTGCGTTAATCGCGACGGTGCTTCGCTCGGTGCGACGGACAGCGAAATCCTCCGCGGATTCGCACTAAAAACTACTGTTTTTATAAACATAGTTGTTGTTGTTGTTGTTGCTGCTGCTGCTGGTGCAATGCGTGTGTGTGTGAAAAGCTTCGTAGGACCATGGACTGACCCGATTGCGGCGGTACGTCGCTCGGACGGGTGAAATGTGCGTGTGCCTGTGTGTAAGGACAATGGACTGCGTTAATCGCGACGGTGCTTCGCTCGGTGCGACGGACAGCGAAATCCTCCGCGGATTCGCACTAAAAACTACTGTTTTTATAAACATAGTTGTTGTTGTTGTTGTTGCTGCTGCTGCTGGTGCAATGCGTGTGTGTGTGAAAAGCTTCGTAGGACCATGGACTGACCCGATTGCGGCGGTACGTCGCTCGGACGGGTGAAATGTGCGTGTGCCTGTGTGTAAGGACAATGGACTGCGTTAATCGCGACGGTGCTTCGCTCGGTGCGACGGACAGCGAAATCCTCCGCGGATTCGCACTAAAAACTACTGTTTTTATAAACATAGTTGTTGTTGTTGTTGTTGCTGCTGCTGCTGGTGCAATGCGTGTGTGTGTGAAAAGCTTCGTAGGACCATGGACTGGCCCGATTGCGGCGGTACGTCGCTCGGACGGGTGAAATGTGCGTGTGCCTGTGTGTAAGGACAATGGACTGCGTTAATCGCGACGGTGCTTCGCTCGGTGCGACGGACAGCGAAATCCTCCGCGGATTCGCACTAAAAACTACTGTTTTTATAAACATAGTTGTTGTTGTTGTTGTTGCTGCTGCTGCTGGTGCAATGCGTGTGTGTGTGAAAAGCTTCGTAGGACCATGGACTGACCCGATTGCGGCGGTACGTCGCTCGGACGGGTGAAATGTGCGTGTGCCTGTGTGTAAGGACAATGGACTGCGTTAATCGCGACGGTGCTTCGCTCGGTGCGACGGACAGCGAAATCCTCCGCGGATTCGCACTAAAAACTACTGTTTTTATAAACATAGTTGTTGTTGTTGTTGTTGCTGCTGCTGCTGGTGCAATGCGTGTGTGTGTGAAAAGCTTCGTAGGACCATGGACTGACCCGATTGCGGCGGTACGTCGCTCGGACGGGTGAAATGCGCGTGTGCCTGTGTGTAAGGACAATGGACTGCCTTAATCGCGACGGTGCTGCGCTCGGTGCTTGGCTAGGTTGCAAAGGTCAGAAAAGTAAAGTTCGGAAAAGTAAAGCGTTCATATATGTGCGTTAAAGAACAACGTGTAGTGAAATGGATGGGACTCTGTGCTAAGTGAACCGCAATTGCGCATCGTGGGCGCACGGTCGACACTTCAATCTGCGGCCGTCAGCGGTTCATCGTCGAAGCAGCGACAGCAGTGCGCGAAGCGGCTCTGGTCGTACCAACGAAGGTAAGTTTATTGCATGATTCATTTCTACGCATGGTTTGGGGATTCGTTGCTTTGGTCGATGGAGAAGCAAACTGCGTTGAGCCCGATGTAGTTTATTTTAGAAAATAAAACAAATATCTGCCACTAAGGCTATGTGTAGGTTGGTTTAAACTAAACTTACATATTCCGAACTGCCGGAACCGTTCGTGGATTAATGTGTTTCGTTCGTATTGGGAAGTTTCTTAGCAATTTTGTGATTCAGACCCTCTAACAGGTACCTGCGCTAGTCATGCCCATGTCCTTTGGGTGGAATGTGGAAGTTATTTTTCCCTCGTAGGGTCGGTACGAATTTCAGATACGAAACCAGGTAAGTTATGGAGCAGCACTGCATTTGGCATTTCACCCATTTGGCTTGCGGTACTACAAACGCAGGAGCAGGAGTCTACCTCCGACCAAAGGTTAAAAAAAAACATGAAAAATGAAAACGATCGTCAGGGGGTTTCCCGCATACGATTGCTTGTGTTTCTTCACTGAATTTCCCTTCGATTAGGTAATTGCTGCGCGCGTATGGTTTTAGCTCAGAAGAGATGGTCGAACAAAAATCTTTTGCGTAAATCGATTTGTCGCCCTGAAAAGGACGGTTTTTTTTGGTTTGCAAGATTGAGAGAAGCTCGATAGCTTTAGGCCTTCTTCTCAGTCTTCTTTGGCAGCAGCACGGCCTGAATGTTGGGCAGCACACCACCTTGGGCAATGGTGACGCCGGACAACAGCTTGTTCAATTCCTCGTCGTTACGGATGGCCAGCTGCAGATGACGCGGGATGATGCGAGTTTTCTTGTTGTCTCGGGCAGCGTTTCCTGCCAACTCCAACACTTCAGCGGCCAAGTATTCCATGACGGCGGCCAAATACACTGGTGCACCAGCACCGACGCGCTCGGCATAGTTGCCTTTGCGGAGCAGACGGTGGATACGGCCAACCGGGAACTGCAGACCGGCACGGTTCGAGCGGGACTTTGCCTTTCCCTTCACTTTTCCTCCCTTGCCACGGCCAGACATGTTGATAACTTCGGTTTAGATGAGAGTACGTTCGCAACGATGCTCACGGCTTGGAGGGTGCTTATTTTCTGAGCAAAATTTTCCGAAATCGTGAGTTTAAATACTCCGAGCTACGCTGCCTGTACGCACTCGTGTCGAATACCCGAGAGTGATCCGAGTGATCCGAAAACCGGAATATAAACGAACCGAACCGTTAGTGATCATCATACAGTTTTTGACCCTCCGATAGTGAGCATCAGTGCGTGAATTGAGGTAAAATGGCCCCGAAAACCAGTGGAAAAGCCGCGAAGAAGTCGGGTAAAGCCCAGAAGAACATCTCCAAGTCGGACAAGAAGAAGAAAAGGAAGACCCGCAAGGAGAGCTACGCTATCTACATCTACAAGGTGTTGAAGCAAGTCCACCCGGACACCGGCATTTCGTCCAAGGCGATGAGCATCATGAACAGCTTCGTGAACGACATTTTCGAGCGCATCGCTGCCGAAGCATCCCGCTTGGCGCACTACAACAAGCGTTCGACGATCACGTCCCGCGAAATCCAGACGGCCGTCCGTCTGCTGTTGCCTGGTGAGCTGGCCAAGCACGCCGTGTCCGAAGGCACGAAGGCTGTCACCAAGTACACCAGCTCGAAGTAATTCGGAGCGCCGCAGTTCGTTCGATCTACCCAAACGCAAACCGGTCCTTTTCAGGACCACAAAACGCATCCATACAAAAGACATATTCCTGTTAAAAACCCTCTCAGAGTGGCAGAAGTTAAATATAATAAAATGAGTAAATATAATGTAATAAATAAAAGCACGCCCGTGACTGTGTTGCGTAACATGGTAGCAACATGGCATAATGAACATTACCCGAGTGCACATGAACACATGGCCAGGGTACGAAAACACAAACTGAGGTTCTATGCGAGCAGTGAAAATGAATGTTCCACAGCGTTAAAGCATCGGAAGCATCTTCTGACGATCGAATGCCAAACGGCCAAGCGAAACCTCTTTTGCCTTTCTGACCGTGCGTACGGCTGGCTTCATTTCTGATGTCCATTCGAGCCGAAGAATGGAACCACAAACAAAACAAAAGCCTAAAAATAACACCATTTCTCCACCAGCTTTGTACACTGCAGCTTTGCAAGCCCTGTACCCTGGTAGGCGCATGCAGCTTTTGTACCCTGACACGGTCACGGGCTCATTGCACTCAACAGACTCATTGTCACATACGCATAAGAATTGTTCCAACACCACCACCAACGGGTTAGGGGCGGTACACAGAGGGGAAGGGAAGGGAGCATATCGACATATCTTTTTGGTTAACATTTGTGGTGGTCCTGAGAAGGACCGTTTGAGTGAATAAATGCCCCTCGATGAACGATGGAGGCGGGGAGGCGGCGAAGATTTAGGCACGCTCTCCGCGGATGCGACGAGCCAGCTGGATGTCTTTCGGCATGATGGTGACGCGCTTCGCATGGATTGCGCACAAGTTGGTGTCCTCGAACAGGCCGACAAGGTACGCCTCGCTGGCCTCCTGCAGGGCCATCACGGCCGAGCTCTGGAAGCGCAGATCGGTCTTGAAGTCCTGGGCAATTTCACGTACCAGACGCTGGAAGGGCAGCTTGCGGATCAGCAGCTCGGTCGATTTCTGGTAGCGACGGATCTCACGCAGGGCTACGGTTCCCGGACGATAACGATGCGGCTTCTTCACTCCTCCGGTGGCCGGGGCACTCTTGCGAGCAGCCTTGGTGGCCAGCTGCTTGCGCGGAGCCTTACCTCCGGTGGACTTACGGGCAGTTTGCTTCGTACGGGCCATTTCACTGGTTCACTGGCGGTTTGGGTAGTGGAACGTAAAGACGTCTGTGTTGCGTCGACAATAGGTTCGGAATGTGGGTATCCGAAGCCGGATCGCCACTTTTATAACCTCGCTCCACGCACACATACACTCCGCTCCGATCGTGTACCGATAGTGGGGTAAGCGTGAGAATGTGTACGTGTGCTCGGGTGAGTATATAAAAGGCCGAAACATGGTGCGTTGCCCTATTGTTAATCGTGAACTCTTGAACAGTACGCATCGACATCGAAATGACTGGACGAGGCAAAGGAGGCAAAGGTCTGGGTAAAGGAGGAGCCAAGCGTCATCGCAAAGTGCTGCGCGACAACATCCAGGGCATCACCAAGCCGGCCATCCGTCGTCTGGCCCGCCGTGGAGGAGTGAAGCGTATCTCCGGTCTCATCTACGAAGAAACGCGTGGCGTGCTGAAAGTGTTCCTGGAGAATGTTATCCGCGATGCGGTCACCTATACCGAACACGCCAAGCGCAAAACCGTCACCGCGATGGATGTAGTGTACGCGCTGAAGCGTCAGGGTCGCACCCTGTACGGTTTCGGAGGTTAAACTCGCCAGCCAATGCACATTTTGCCCTCATCTCAACAAAACGGTCCTTATCAGGACCACATATTCTTTGCGTCAAAATTCTCTTTCCAATGATTCCAATCGCTATGAAGTCGTGCGTTTTTTGCTCTGCCAGCTTAGGTTCATCGGAGCTTCGCACTATCGTTTGTACCCGCCGTAATGGAATTCTACCTGTGGTTGCGAGTCGAATCCTTCGCTTCGTCGGTCTACGGGGTAAAAATGTCACGGTGTAAAAATGTCCAAAACGCGTCACGCAGAAGCCACGCAGAAGCCAGGTAGAAGAAGAAGCAATGAGCATCGTGTCGATCCTCGTGAACGGTGTACAGGTAATGGGTGTCCATAGTATGTTGAACGCGCTACAGATCCACAATGTTGCGACGTTGTGTGCTCGATCGTGTTTGTGTGATGGTATTAGAAAACGAAAGTCAACTGTGCCGCCATGTTGATACAAAGCTAAGAAAAATCGACCGTTTTCAAAGCCAATTGTGAAGCATTTCACACAGCTACCAGTCTTTTTTAAGACTAACACTACATATTTCACGTACTTGAGCGTCTAGCTTAACTTACTGCATCCGAAAAATAGCAGAAAACGTTACTGAAATGCAGAAATAAATTTTGGCAGAAATTTTGGCGTAAATATTGAAATAAAGTGGATTAAATATGCGCTCGTGCCCTCATGAGAAAGAGGATGCGCTCATGCCACCGGACGAGACGGAGCAAGGGATGAAATTCGCACTAATTTCGGTCATTGATAGGACACGCAAAGCAGCGTCAAAAATGTGCTGAAATTTTTGCTAACTTGCTAAAATTGGCACAATTTATGATCAAAAACATGAAACATATTATTCCACCAACATTTTGCCACGCGTATTCAAATCGAACGTCGTGTTTTTCTTTTCTTTCTCGCACGTAGTAGTGTGCGCGTTTTTTACCCACCTAGAGTCAGAAATTATCAGCAAATGCGATCGCAAACGATGATCGGTACCGTTATTTGGAAAAATCACCAAAAAAGAGGATGGCTTGGTGCCACCGAACGAGGGCGCAAGTGCGAGCGAGACGGAGCATGGGATGAAATTCGCACTAATTTCGAACACTGACAGGGACACTCAAAAAGGAGCGCACTGTGTCTAGCGCCGTGTGTCGCCGGCTCGTTTTAAGCAGCGCCAAAAATGTGATGAAATTCTTTCAATTACATTTTTGCTAACTTGCCTAAATTGGCACATTTTATAATCAAAAACATGAAACACACAATTCCACCAACACTCGATATCGGAAGGTCGGAATGGCTACTAGATGCCACGAGTATTGAAATAGAATGCGGCGTTTTTTTTTTTCTTACACCTTATATTGGGTGCGCTTGTGCATACTCAGCTCGAGCCAAAAATTATCGGAAAATGTTACAAAACCAGTGCGCAAATTAATAGATATGAAGTGGATTAAATATGTTTTTCAAAAGGCAAGTTCGCCTCTTACTGCCCTGGTACGTGTATAATTCCACCAACATTTTGCCACGCGTATTCAAATCGAACGTCGTGTTTTTCTTTTCTTTCTCGCACGTAGTAGTGTGCGCGTTTTTTACCCAAATCGAGCCAGAAATTATCAGGAAATACGATCGCAAACGATGATGGGTACCGTTATTTGGAAAAATCACCAAAAAAGAGGATGGCTTGGTGCCAACGAGTGCGAGCGAGACGGAGCATGGGATGAAATTCGCAGCAACGTCGGTCGCTGACAGCACACACAAAGGAGCACACGCTTCGTCCGTGTGTCGCCGGCTCGTTTTAGGCAGCGTCAAAAATGTGATGAAATATTTGCACCTACGGTTTTCAATAACTTGCAAAATATGTTCCTTTTTTCAAGGGCTCACAGGGAATATAGCATAAAACCTACGTTTTCGTACACTGTACATGCACACGAACATACTTAAATTTTTGCAAATTTGCTACCTAACTTCCTTTCCCTGTTCGTATGGTGCGTACATCACACGCAAAAGGATTAAACCTTTAGTAGTTTAGTTGCAAAATATTGCATAATTATCAGATTTGACGTCATACAATTGCCCGGCTTTGGGACAACCGGTGAATTTGCATCATGCGATTGTATGCGTAGCGAGGAAGAACAGAGATAGCAACGCTCGCTCGGATAGTAGTAGTAGTTGTAGTAGTTCGGAGAGAAAATACTCTCGCCACATTCGTTCGGATACAAGATTATATTAGAAGCCGAATGTCCCGCGCTCGGCACAGTCTTCGACTAGCAGCCTGATGGAACGGTTGGTCCGCGCGTCACGGTAGTGCGAATTTAGTAGTGTGTGTAAAAGTGGTGTGATACAAGTGGTGTTGAGCAGGGGGGGTCATTTTCAAAATGGCGCCAGCTCATTTCGTCGTCCTTCCAGAAGCAGCATGAGCTCATGTCGAGCAAAAGTGTGCGACGCGACAGTTAATCCTGCGCAGGGTTATTCGTTGGGTTTAGTATATCGGGTAGAGGAATCCTCCGCGGATTCGTACTAAAAAAAATATTTTTCTTTAAAACAACTGTGCTTTCTGCTGGTGAAATGCGCGTGTGCGTGTGTGAAAGAAAGGACCATGGACTGCGTTAATCGCGACGGTGCTTCGCTCGGTGCGACGGACAGCGAAATCCTCCGCGGATTCGCACTAAAAACTACTGTTTTTATAAACATAGTTGTTGTTGTTGTTGTTGCTGCTGCTGCTGGTGCAATGCGTGTGTGTGTGAAAAGCTTCGTAGGACCATGGACTGACCCGATTGCGGCGGTACGTCGCTCGGACGGGTGAAATGTGCGTGTGCCTGTGTGTAAGGACAATGGACTGCGTTAATCGCGACGGTGCTTCGCTCGGTGCGACGGACAGCGAAATCCTCCGCGGATTCGCACTAAAAACTACTGTTTTTATAAACATAGTTGTTGTTGTTGTTGTTGCTGCTGCTGCTGGTGCAATGCGTGTGTGTGTGAAAAGCTTCGTAGGACCATGGACTGACCCGATTGCGGCGGTACGTCGCTCGGACGGGTGAAATGTGCGTGTGCCTGTGTGTAAGGACAATGGACTGCGTTAATCGCGACGGTGCTTCGCTCGGTGCGACGGACAGCGAAATCCTCCGCGGATTCGCACTAAAAACTACTGTTTTTATAAACATAGTTGTTGTTGTTGTTGTTGCTGCTGCTGCTGGTGCAATGCGTGTGTGTGTGAAAAGCTTCGTAGGACCATGGACTGGCCCGATTGCGGCGGTACGTCGCTCGGACGGGTGAAATGTGCGTGTGCCTGTGTGTAAGGACAATGGACTGCGTTAATCGCGACGGTGCTTCGCTCGGTGCGACGGACAGCGAAATCCTCCGCGGATTCGCACTAAAAACTACTGTTTTTATAAACATAGTTGTTGTTGTTGTTGTTGCTGCTGCTGCTGGTGCAATGCGTGTGTGTGTGAAAAGCTTCGTAGGACCATGGACTGACCCGATTGCGGCGGTACGTCGCTCGGACGGGTGAAATGTGCGTGTGCCTGTGTGTAAGGACAATGGACTGCGTTAATCGCGACGGTGCTTCGCTCGGTGCGACGGACAGCGAAATCCTCCGCGGATTCGCACTAAAAACTACTGTTTTTATAAACATAGTTGTTGTTGTTGTTGTTGCTGCTGCTGCTGGTGCAATGCGTGTGTGTGTGAAAAGCTTCGTAGGACCATGGACTGGCCCGATTGCGGCGGTACGTCGCTCGGACGGGTGAAATGTGCGTGTGCCTGTGTGTAAGGACAATGGACTGCGTTAATCGCGACGGTGCTTCGCTCGGTGCGACGGACAGCGAAATCCTCCGCGGATTCGCACTAAAAACTACTGTTTTTATAAACATAGTTGTTGTTGTTGTTGTTGCTGCTGCTGCTGGTGCAATGCGTGTGTGTGTGAAAAGCTTCGTAGGACCATGGACTGGCCCGATTGCGGCGGTACGTCGCTCGGACGGGTGAAATGTGCGTGTGCCTGTGTGTAAGGACAATGGACTGCGTTAATCGCGACGGTGCTTCGCTCGGTGCGACGGACAGCGAAATCCTCCGCGGATTCGCACTAAAAACTACTGTTTTTATAAACATAGTTGTTGTTGTTGTTGTTGCTGCTGCTGCTGGTGCAATGCGTGTGTGTGTGAAAAGCTTCGTAGGACCATGGACTGACCCGATTGCGGCGGTACGTCGCTCGGACGGGTGAAATGTGCGTGTGCCTGTGTGTAAGGACAATGGACTGCGTTAATCGCGACGGTGCTTCGCTCGGTGCGACGGACAGCGAAATCCTCCGCGGATTCGCACTAAAAACTACTGTTTTTATAAACATAGTTGTTGTTGTTGTTGTTGCTGCTGCTGCTGGTGCAATGCGTGTGTGTGTGAAAAGCTTCGTAGGACCATGGACTGGCCCGATTGCGGCGGTACGTCGCTCGGACGGGTGAAATGTGCGTGTGCCTGTGTGTAAGGACAATGGACTGCGTTAATCGCGACGGTGCTTCGCTCGGTGCGACGGACAGCGAAATCCTCCGCGGATTCGCACTAAAAACTACTGTTTTTATAAACATAGTTGTTGTTGTTGTTGTTGCTGCTGCTGCTGGTGCAATGCGTGTGTGTGTGAAAAGCTTCGTAGGACCATGGACTGACCCGATTGCGGCGGTACGTCGCTCGGACGGGTGAAATGTGCGTGTGCCTGTGTGTAAGGACAATGGACTGCGTTAATCGCGACGGTGCTTCGCTCGGTGCGACGGACAGCGAAATCCTCCGCGGATTCGCACTAAAAACTACTGTTTTTATAAACATAGTTGTTGTTGTTGTTGTTGCTGCTGCTGCTGGTGCAATGCGTGTGTGTGTGAAAAGCTTCGTAGGACCATGGACTGGCCCGATTGCGGCGGTACGTCGCTCGGACGGGTGAAATGTGCGTGTGCCTGTGTGTAAGGACAATGGACTGCGTTAATCGCGACGGTGCTTCGCTCGGTGCGACGGACAGCGAAATCCTCCGCGGATTCGCACTAAAAACTACTGTTTTTATAAACATAGTTGTTGTTGTTGTTGTTGCTGCTGCTGCTGGTGCAATGCGTGTGTGTGTGAAAAGCTTCGTAGGACCATGGACTGGCCCGATTGCGGCGGTACGTCGCTCGGACGGGTGAAATGTGCGTGTGCCTGTGTGTAAGGACAATGGACTGCGTTAATCGCGACGGTGCTTCGCTCGGTGCGACGGACAGCGAAATCCTCCGCGGATTCGCACTAAAAACTACTGTTTTTATAAACATAGTTGTTGTTGTTGTTGTTGCTGCTGCTGCTGGTGCAATGCGTGTGTGTGTGAAAAGCTTCGTAGGACCATGGACTGACCCGATTGCGGCGGTACGTCGCTCGGACGGGTGAAATGTGCGTGTGCCTGTGTGTAAGGACAATGGACTGCGTTAATCGCGACGGTGCTTCGCTCGGTGCGACGGACAGCGAAATCCTCCGCGGATTCGCACTAAAAACTACTGTTTTTATAAACATAGTTGTTGTTGTTGTTGTTGCTGCTGCTGCTGGTGCAATGCGTGTGTGTGTGAAAAGCTTCGTAGGACCATGGACTGGCCCGATTGCGGCGGTACGTCGCTCGGACGGGTGAAATGTGCGTGTGCCTGTGTGTAAGGACAATGGACTGCGTTAATCGCGACGGTGCTTCGCTCGGTGCGACGGACAGCGAAATCCTCCGCGGATTCGCACTAAAAACTACTGTTTTTATAAACATAGTTGTTGTTGTTGTTGTTGCTGCTGCTGCTGGTGCAATGCGTGTGTGTGTGAAAAGCTTCGTAGGACCATGGACTGGCCCGATTGCGGCGGTACGTCGCTCGGACGGGTGAAATGTGCGTGTGCCTGTGTGTAAGGACAATGGACTGCGTTAATCGCGACGGTGCTTCGCTCGGTGCGACGGACAGCGAAATCCTCCGCGGATTCGCACTAAAAACTACTGTTTTTATAAACATAGTTGTTGTTGTTGTTGTTGCTGCTGCTGCTGGTGCAATGCGTGTGTGTGTGAAAAGCTTCGTAGGACCATGGACTGACCCGATTGCGGCGGTACGTCGCTCGGACGGGTGAAATGTGCGTGTGCCTGTGTGTAAGGACAATGGACTGCGTTAATCGCGACGGTGCTTCGCTCGGTGCGACGGACAGCGAAATCCTCCGCGGATTCGCACTAAAAACTACTGTTTTTATAAACATAGTTGTTGTTGTTGTTGTTGCTGCTGCTGCTGGTGCAATGCGTGTGTGTGTGAAAAGCTTCGTAGGACCATGGACTGACCCGATTGCGGCGGTACGTCGCTCGGACGGGTGAAATGCGCGTGTGCCTGTGTGTAAGGACAATGGACTGCCTTAATCGCGACGGTGCTGCGCTCGGTGCTTGGCTAGGTTGCAAAGGTCAGAAAAGTAAAGTTCGGAAAAGTAAAGCGTTCATATATGTGCGTTAAAGAACAACGTGTAGTGAAATGGATGGGACTCTGTGCTAAGTGAACCGCAATTGCGCATCGTGGGCGCACGGTCGACACTTCAATCTGCGGCCGTCAGCGGTTCATCGTCGAAGCAGCGACAGCAGTGCGCGAAGCGGCTCTGGTCGTACCAACGAAGGTAAGTTTATTGCATGATTCATTTCTACGCATGGTTTGGGGATTCGTTGCTTTGGTCGATGGAGAAGCAAACTGCGTTGAGCCCGATGTAGTTTATTTTAGAAAATAAAAAAAATATCTGCCACTAAGGCTATGTGTAGGTTGGTTTAAACTAAACTTACATATTCCGAACTGCCGGAACCGTTCGTGGATTAATGTGTTTCGTTCGTATTGGGAAGTTTCTTAGCAATTTTGTGATTCAGACCCTCTAACAGGTACCTGCGCTAGTCATGCCCATGTCCTTTGGGTGGAATGTGGAAGTTATTTTTCCCTCGTAGGGTCGGTACGAATTTCAGGTACGAAACCAGGTAAGTTTTGGAGCAGCACTGCATTTGGCATTTCACCCATTTGGCTTGCGGTACTACAAACGCAGGAGCAGGAGTCTACCTCCGACCAAAGGTTAAAAAAAAACATGAAAAATGAAAACGATCGTCAGGGGGTTTCCCGCATACGATTGCTTGTGTTTCTTCACCGAATTTCCCTTCGATTAGGTAATTGCTGCGCGCGTATGGTTTTAGCTCAGAAGAGATGGTCGAACAAAAATCTTTTGCGTAAATCGATTTGTCGCCCTGAAAAGGACGGTTTTTTTTGGTTTGCAAGATTGAGAGAAGCTCGATAGCTTTAGGCCTTCTTCTCAGTCTTCTTTGGCAGCAGCACGGCCTGAATGTTGGGCAGCACACCACCTTGGGCAATGGTGACGCCGGACAACAGCTTGTTCAATTCCTCGTCGTTGCGGATGGCCAGCTGCAGATGACGCGGGATGATGCGAGTTTTCTTGTTGTCTCGGGCAGCGTTTCCTGCCAACTCCAACACTTCAGCGGCCAAGTATTCCATGACGGCGGCCAAATACACTGGTGCACCAGCACCGACGCGCTCGGCATAGTTGCCTTTGCGGAGCAGACGGTGGATACGGCCAACCGGGAACTGCAGACCGGCACGGTTCGAGCGGGACTTTGCCTTTCCCTTCACTTTTCCTCCCTTGCCACGGCCAGACATGTTGATAACTTCGGTTTAGATGAGAGTACGTTCGCAACGATGCTCACTGCTTGGAGGGTGCTTATTTTCTGAGCAAAATTTTCCGAAATCGTGAGTTTAAATACTCCGAGCTACGCTGCCTGTACGCACTCGTGTCGAATACCCGAGAGTGATCCGAAAACCGGAATATAAACGAACCGAACCGTTAGTGATCATCATACAGTTTTTGACATCATACAGTTTTTGACATTCTTAACGTGACAGCCGAAGTGTACAGACGTACTTTTACCTTGTGCTCTCGACCGATCGTTATTGCCTGTGTTATTCAGCGTACCTGTGACAGTTTTCGTTTTGCCCGTACGTATTCGCCAAAGTGCAGATTTTTGCCGGTGCACCTGTTTTGTGGGTACACTTATGGTGCGGATTTGTGCTGTGGTGATATTCGTCGAGTGATATTGAACCTGTGCAGTGTGTGTATTTTCCGTGTTTTGGTGGTGAAGTGGAGCTGATTTTACAGAGTTTGCTTCACAAACTCAGTGGCCAGTAACACTTCATTCCCACAATTCTTGGGCCGACACCATGTCGGGCCCACCCAGCCTGGAGAGGGACTTTCCCTCTCTCGGCACCAACCGAGAGAGGCCCATCCCCACGTGGATGGACAAAAACAATGTGTGTGGTGATTTGAAGTTTCTAGTGATGGAGAAGCTGGATGGGTCGGCTTTACCGAAAAACCCTTTCATTATCGGTAAAACCATCCAAAGTGCTGTCGGTGATCTTGCTGAACCTGGACGCGTAATCGACAACGGCAACAAACTCCTCTTGAAGACCAGAAGCCAGCAACAATACAACCAGCTACAGAAAATCAGCCAACTCATCGATTCGACCCCCGTAAAAGTAACCCCTCATAATACCCTTAACAGTGTTCAGTGTGTAGTATTTGCCCCCGACCTTAAAGACATTAGTGACGAAGACATCCTAGCTGAACTCAAGTCCCAGAACGTTATCCATGTGCGTCGGTTTACCCGTAAAGTGAACGGCGAAATACTACCCACCAGCATCTTCCTCCTCCGCATTAATGCCACCAAAATCCCTCAATTCATCCGTCTTGGCGCCCTTCAAGTTAGCACCCGTCCCTACTATCCTAAACCAATGCAATGTTTTAACTGTGGACAATTTGGTCACACTAAGCTCCATTGCAAACTATCCCCAATTTGTTCCAACTGTAGTACCCCTGCGCATGGTGAATGCACTGCAGAACCAGTATGCGTAAATTGCAAATCTAAACACAACTCCCTGTCTCGTTCCTGTCCCCGTTACAAAGAAGAAGAAGCCATAATCCACTACAAAGTAGATAAAAATTGTTCCTACGGTGAAGCCCGTCGAATGATCTCCTCTTCCGCAATTCCCTCCCCTGTACAACAAAGACTAACATACGCTCAACAAACCACACAAGACGAAAAAGACACAATGATTGCCACACTACAACTCACACTTAAACAACAAGAAAACACTATCGCTAAACTAACCGAAACTATGAACAACATGAACAAACAACTACTTGAACAACAAAAACTTATCCAAAGTTTCTTAAAATCTAGCAACAAAAAACACTCAAATAGCTCACTTGAATCCGACTCAGACTCGAACACACTAACCGATTCAGATGAATCAATCACCTCCTCAGCCTCCTCCCTCTCCCGCAAACGTGCCCGCAACAAGGGCACCCCGTCCTCCGAAGAGGACACCCCCCAACCCATTATTCCTTCTCCCACCCCCTCAAATATCCCCCCTTCCATCCCCGACCAAAATCCCCCTCCAATCCGCAGCAAGAAAAAGAAAAAACCAAGTTAATACACACACAACACACCCAACATCAGCTTCCAATTAATCCCCTACCTTCGTTACCATTTTCCCTAATATCCTTTTCAACACACAAACAATAAGCAATAATCAAAATCCCATTTTCGCACTTTCCTGGAATATCAGAAGCATGAGAACTAACGTAGAAGAACTTAGATTATTATTAACCCGCCATAACCCCAGTATTATAACCCTACAGGAAACTATCACAATACCTTCTCTCAACAGCACCCCATTTAATAAATACAACTGGTTTTTTAATCCATGTCCATCCAATCCTCACCATAGCGTGTGCATTGGAACTCTTAAAAACATACCTTCTAAAAGAATCAATCTCACAACCACACTACCTGCAATAGCCGTTAAAATTGAATCACCTCTTCCAGCCACTGTTCTTTGTCTCTATCTACCACCTTCTCTAACAATTCCGATAATAAATAGCGAACTTACCCAACTAATACACCAATTACCCAAACCTCTCATTATCCTTGGCGACCTAAACGCACAACATTGCTCCTGGGGTTGTTCCATAACGAACAATCGTGGGAATAATATTGGCAACATTTTTGAATCCTTCGACCTTCAAGTCCTTTTCAACCAAACTCCCACCCGCATATCTCCCACAAATGGCTCAGGGTCAATCATTGACCACTGTACCATCTCATCCTCCATTGCACCTCAATTCCAAATCCAAATCAGCAACGATACCCACAATAGTGACCATTATCCCATGTTCATCTCCAGCAGTTTTCCCACTTATCGACCACTTCAACGTCCCAAGTGGAAATATGAAGAGGCCGATTGGGAAAAATACCAAACAGAAATCATTTTCAACCTTCCCTTAGAAGAACTTCCCACCATCCCACGTTTCCTTCACGCCATAGAAAATGCAGCTTCCCTTAGCATCCCCCGTACCAAAGGCACTCCTTCCAAAAGAAATGTCCCCTGGTGGAACGAGACAGTCGCCCAGGCTATTAAAGCCAGGCGTACTGCCTTACGGAAATTCCGTCGAGCCAGCAACACCCCCGATAATTTTTTTACACCCGTGTTGGCTGAACAATATCGTGAAGCTAACCGTCTTGCCAAGGAAGCTGTGCGTCTCTCCAAAGAGGACACATGGAATAGATTCGTTAGCGATATCAATCCTAACTCTACCTCTAAAGAAATTTGGAGGAGAGTGAGTGTCCTTTCGGGTAGAAAACCGCAAGCTTCTCCGATTTCCCTGCACTTCTCCGGCACAACCGTACCTCCCTCCGAAATCCCTGAAACCTTCGCCAAACACTTTGCCAACACTTCTGCAACTGAAAACTTTCCGCCCACTTTCCAAAAACACAAAACAAACGCAGAATCCATACCCATCCCTAAGACAAACGCTACCCACCATAGATACAATAGACTATTCTCAATAGAAGAACTAAACTGGGCTCTTAGAAAATGTAAAGGTTCCTCGTCCGGCCCCGATAATATTGGTTATCCTCTCCTCAAAAACCTACCCCTACAAGCCAAACTAAAACTCCTCAATATTTATAACGACATCTGGTCCACTGGTAACATTCCTAAGGAATGGAAATCCAGCCTCACCATTCCCATCCCTAAGCCTAACAAACCTAGCACTGATGTAGATAGCTACCGCCCCATTTCTCTTCTCAACTGTATAATGAAAGTCCTAGAACGCATGGTTAACCGTAGACTAACTCAAGAAATAGAAGATAGAAAACTCCTTAGTTCTGATCAACACGGCTTTCGGTGCGGCATGGGTACGGAAACGTACTTTGCCAAACTAGATGACGTGTTGGAAACAGCCCACACTCATAACTACCACATAGACCTCGCTATAATAGACCTTTCCAAAGCTTTTGACCGTACCTGGCGACACTCCATACTAGAACAACTATCCAGATGGAACCTCGGTGGACGTCTCACAAACTTCATCGAGAGCTTCCTTACTGACCGCACCTTCCGAGTCCTCATCGGTACCGACCTCTCCAATCCATACACGCTCGAAAATGGCGTCCCACAAGGTGCCATTCTCTCACCAACCCTTTTTCTTATCAGCATTGAATCCTTATTTTGCTCTATTCCTACACAAATTAAATCATTCGTATATGCAGACGATATCATCCTAGCCTCTTCATCCAGCTCTTGTGCAGAATCTCGTAAACTCCTGCAAGCAGGGGTCGACAAGGTTAGGCAATGGGCTAGGTGGACAGGTTATGAAATATCACACACCAAATCCAAAATCCTACACATTTGCAATAACTTTTTCCCACACTACAAAAAAGATATCACTTTCAACAACACACCCATACCAAACACACGACGCGCAGACATTTTAGGAGTTACATTCGACGCAAGACTTTCCTTCATTCCCCATTCCACACGCATTAAGAAAGAAGCAAAAAGCCGGCTGAACCTCTTCAAAATGCTCGGAACTGGAAAGCACCGAGCATCCCGCAACACACTCATCCGAATCATCAATAGCTGGTTACTCCCAAAACTACTCTACGGCATCGAGATTGTCTCCCGAAAGAGAGAAACCTTCGAGAAGACAATAGCACCGCTCTACCACACCGCAATACAATCTTCCACCGGAGCATTCATCACCAGTCCCACCGATTCACTCCTCTGCGAAAGCGGCCTCCTTCCTCTACACCACATCATCACCAACAAAATAGTAGCAGCAGCAACTAGACTACAGGAAAAAGGGATCCAAGCTACGTCTCTCTCCAATAGAGCCAGCACTGCATTCCAAACCCTCACCAACCAACAATTACCACAAGTTCTCCACCTCACTAGGCGCGGTCAGCGCCCCTGGTATCAACAAACACCTACAATAGACTGGGACCTTAAACTCCAACTAAAAGCAGGAAAAAGCAGCCATATAGCCAACCAAATCTTCACACGCCACATCCGGAACAAGTATCAACACCACCACCACATCTTCACCGACGGCTCTGTTTTACACGAGTCCGCCGGATGCGGAATACATTCCTCTTTCGACAATAGTGCCATTAAATTACCAAATAACACTTCCATTTTTTCTGCAGAAGCAATAGCCATGCTCATCGCCGCCGAAGAAAGTCTTCGCAGTGATAAGCCCAACGTCATCTTCACCGACAGCGCCAGCGTACTAGCAGCCCTAGAACATGGTGTTGTCCGTGACCCACACATCCAACAACTAGACCAACTCCCCACAACACCGGAAATAGCCTTCTGCTGGATTCCTGGTCATTCAGGAATTCGCGGAAACGAAAAAGCCGACCGACTAGCCAACCAGGGTAGATCCCGATCCCCAGAAACCGACAACTCCATAGCACGCCGAGACCTCATCCATTGGACAACAAATACCATAGCGCAGAAATGGAACACCACCTGGATAAATACCAACACCTCAAAACTTCGCCTCATCAAACACACCACAGCAGCATGGAGCGACCCAGAATCCAGCCGTAACCAAAGAGTACTTTCCCGACTCCGCATTGGACACACCCGCCTTACCCACTCCTACATCTGCGACAAATCCACACCACCACTCTGCAGCTTCTGTGGTGTCGACATCACCGTACTGCACATCCTAACCGACTGCCACGGCTTCGCCAACCATCGACTATCCTGCCAACTTGACACTAACATCACTAACATCTTATCACCGAACCCCGATAATCAACGCAAACTCATCAAATTTCTCCGCATCAGTAACCTGTATAAAGAAATATAATCATCCATAGCCATCTAGACCACCATCACCTACAGTAAAGAGGCGAATGAAGCTGCCCAGCTCAAAGTCTCTATAAAAACAATAAAAAAAAAAAAAAAAATACAGTTTTTGACCCTCCGATAGTGAGCATCAGTGCGTGAATTGAGGTAAAATGGCCCCGAAAACCAGTGGAAAAGCCGCGAAGAAGTCGGGTAAAGCCCAGAAGAACATCTCCAAGTCGGACAAGAAGAAGAAAAGGAAGACCCGCAAGGAGAGCTACGCTATCTACATCTACAAGGTGTTGAAGCAAGTCCACCCGGACACCGGCATTTCGTCCAAGGCGATGAGCATCATGAACAGCTTCGTGAACGACATTTTCGAGCGCATCGCTGCCGAAGCATCCCGCTTGGCGCACTACAACAAGCGTTCGACGATCACGTCCCGCGAAATCCAGACGGCCGTCCGTCTGCTGTTGCCTGGTGAGCTGGCCAAGCACGCCGTGTCCGAAGGCACGAAGGCTGTCACCAAGTACACCAGCTCGAAGTAATTCGGAGCGCCGCAGTTCGTTCGATCTACCCAAACGCAAACCGGTCCTTTTCAGGACCACAAAACGCATCCATACAAAAGACATATTCCTGTTAAAAACCCTCTCACAGTGGCAGAAGTTAAATATAATAAAATGAGTAAATATAATGTAATAAATAAAAGCACGCCCGTGACTGTGTTGCGCAACATGGTAGCAACATGGCATAATGAACATTACCCGAGTGCACATGAACACATGGCCAGGGTACGAAAACACAAACTGAGGTTCTATGCGAGCAGTGAAAATGAATCAGCGTTAAAGCATCGGAAGCATCTTCTGACGATCGAATGCCAAACGGCCAAGCGAAACCTCTTTTGCCTTTCTGACCGTGCGTACGGCTGGCTTCATTTCTGATGTCCATTCGAGCCGAAGAATGGAACCACAAACAAAACAAAAGCCTAAAAATAACACCATTTCTCCACCAGCTTTGTACACTGCAGCTTTGCAAGCCCTGTACCCTGGTAGGCGCATGCAGCTTTTGTACCCTGACACGGTCACGGGCTCATTGCACTCAACAGACTCATTGTCACATACGCATAAGAATTGTTCCAACACCACCACCAACGGGTTAGGGGCGGTACACAGAGGGGAAGGGAAGGGAGCATATCGACATATCTTTTTGGTTAACATTTGTGGTGGTCCTGAGAAGGACCGTTTGAGTGAATAAATGCCCCTCGATGAACGATGGAGGCGGGGAGGCGGCGAAGATTTAGGCACGCTCTCCGCGGATGCGACGAGCCAGCTGGATGTCTTTCGGCATGATGGTGACGCGCTTCGCATGGATTGCGCACAAGTTGGTGTCCTCGAACAGGCCGACAAGGTACGCCTCGCTGGCCTCCTGCAGGGCCATCACGGCCGAGCTCTGGAAGCGCAGATCGGTCTTGAAGTCCTGGGCAATTTCACGTACCAGACGCTGGAAGGGCAGCTTGCGGATCAGCAGCTCGGTCGATTTCTGGTAGCGACGGATCTCACGCAGGGCTACGGTTCCCGGACGATAACGATGCGGCTTCTTCACTCCTCCGGTGGCCGGGGCACTCTTGCGAGCAGCCTTGGTGGCCAGCTGCTTGCGCGGAGCCTTACCTCCGGTGGACTTACGGGCAGTTTGCTTCGTACGGGCCATTTCACTGGTTCACTGGCGGTTTGGGTAGTGGAACGTAAAGACGTCTGTGTTGCGTCGACAATAGGTTCGGAATGTGGGTATCCGAAGCCGGATCGCCACTTTTATAACCTCGCTCCACGCACACATACACTCCGCTCCGATCGTGTACCGATAGTGGGGTAAGCGTGAGAATGTGTACGTGTGCTCGGGTGAGTGTATAAAAGGCCGAAACATGGTGCGTTGCCCTATTGTTAATCGTGAACTCTTGAACAGTACGCATCGACATCGAAATGACTGGACGAGGCAAAGGAGGCAAAGGTCTGGGTAAAGGAGGAGCCAAGCGTCATCGCAAAGTGCTGCGCGACAACATCCAGGGCATCACCAAGCCGGCCATCCGTCGTCTGGCCCGCCGTGGAGGAGTGAAACGTATCTCCGGTCTCATCTACGAAGAAACGCGTGGCGTGCTGAAAGTGTTCCTGGAGAATGTTATCCGCGATGCGGTCACCTATACCGAACACGCCAAGCGCAAAACCGTCACCGCGATGGATGTAGTGTACGCGCTGAAGCGTCAGGGTCGCACCCTGTACGGTTTCGGAGGTTAAACTCGCCAGCCAACGCACATTTTGCCCTCATCTCAACAAAACGGTCCTTATCAGGACCACACATTCTTTGCGTCAAAATTCTCTTTCCAATGATTCCAATCGCTATGAAGTCGTGCGTTTTTTGCTCTGCCAGCTTAGGTTCATCGGAGCTTCGCACTATCGTTTGTACCCGCCGTAATGGAATTCTACCTGTGGTTGCGAGTCGAATCCTTCGCTTCGTCGGTCTACGGGGTAAACATGTCACGGTGTAAAAATGTCGAAAACGCGTCACGCAGAAGCCACGCAGAAGCCAGGTAGAAGAAGAAGCAATGAGCTTCGTGTCGATCCTCGTTAACGGTGTACAGGTAATGGGTGTCCATAGTATGTTGAACGCGCTACAGATCCACAATGTTGCGACGTTGTGTGCTCGATCGTGTTTGTGTGATGGTATTAGAAAACGAAAGTCAACTGTGCCGCCATGTTAATACAAAGCTAAGAAAAATCGACCGTTTTCAAAGCCAATTGTGAAGCATTTCACACAGCTACCAGTCTTTTTTAAGACTAACACTACATATTTCACGTACTTGAGCGTCTAGCTGAACTTACTGCATCCGAAAAATAGCAGAAAACGTTACTGAAATGCAGAAATAAATTTTGGCAGAAATTTTGGCGTAAATATTGAAATAAAGTGGATTAAATATGCGCTCGTGCCCTCATGAGAAAGAGGATGCGCTCATGCCACCGGACGAGACGGAGCAAGGGATGAAATTCGCACTAATTTCGGTCATTGATAGGACACGCAAAGCAGCGTCAAAAATGTGCTGAAATTTTTGCTAACTTGCTAAAATTGGCACAATTTATGATCAAAAACATGAAACATATTATTCCACCAACATTTTGCCACGCGTATTCAAATCGAACGTCGTGTTTTTCTTTTCTTTCTCGCACGTAGTAGTGTGCGCGTTTTTTACCCACCTAGAGTCAGAAATTATCAGCAAATGCGATCACAAACGATGATCGGTACCGTTATTTGGAAAAATCACCGAAAAAGAGGATGGCTTGGTGCCACCGAACGAGGGCGCAAGTGCGAGCGAGACGGAGCATGGGATGAAATTCGCACTAATTTCGAACACTGACAGGGACACTCAAAAAGGAGCGCACGGTGTCTAGCGCCGTGTGTCGCCGGCTCGTTTTAAGCAGCGCCAAAAATGTGATGAAATTCTTTCAATTACATTTTTGCTAACTTGCCTAAATTGGCACATTTTATAATCAAAAACATGAATCACACAATTCCACCAACACTCGATATCGGAAGGTCGGAATGGCTACTAGATGCCACGAGTATTGAAATAGAATGCGGCGTTTTTTTTCTTACACCTAATATTGGGTGCGTTTGTGCATACTCAGCTCGAGCCAAAAATTATCGGAAAATGTTACAAAACCAGTGCGCAAATTAATAGATATGAAGTGGATTAAATATGTTTTTCAAAAGGCAAGTTCGCCTCTTACTGCCCTGGTACGTGTAAAATTCCACCAACATTTTGCCACGCGTATTCAAATCGAACGTCGTGTTTTTCTTTTCTTTCTCGCACGTAGTAGTGTGCGCGTTTTTTACCCAACTCGAGCCAGAAATTATCAGGAAATGCGATCGCAAACGATGATCGGTACCGTTATTTGGAAAAATCACCAAAAAAGAGGATGGCTTGGTGCCAACGAGTGCGAGCGAGACGGAGCACGGGATGAAATTCGCAGCAACGTCGGTCGCTGACAGCACACACAAAGGAGCACACGCTTCGTCCGTGTGTCGCCGGCTCGTTTTAGGCAGCGTCAAAAATGTGATGAAATATTTGCACCTACGGTTTTCAATAACTTGCAAAATATGTTCCTTTTTTCAAGGGCTCACAGGGAATATAGCATAAAACCTACGTTTTCGTACACTGTACATGCACACGAACATACTTAAATTTTTGCAAATTTGCTACCTAACTTCCTTTCCCTGTTCGTATGGTGCGTACATCACACGCAAAAGGATTAAACCTTTAGTAGTTTAGTTGCAAAATATTGCATAATTATCAGATTTGACGTCATACAATTGCCCGGCTTTGGGACAACCGGTGAATTTGCATCATGCGATTGTATGCGTAGCGAGGAAGAACAGAGATAGCAACGCTCGCTCGGATAGTAGTAGTAGTAGTAGTAGTTCGGAGAGAAAATACTCTCGCCACATTCGTTCGGATACTACATTATATTAGAAGCCGAATCTCCCGCGCTCGGCACAGTCTTCGACTAGCAGCCTGATGGAACGGTTGGTCCGCGCGTCACGGTAGTGCGAATTTAGTAGTGTGTGTAAAAGTGGTGTGATACAAGTGGTGTTGAGCAGGGGGGGTCATTTTCAAAATGGCGCCAGCTCATTTCGTCGTCCTTCCAGAAGCAGCATGAGCTCATGTCGAGCAAAAGTGTGCGACGCGACAGTTAATCCTGCGCAGGGTTATTCGTTGGGTTTAGTACATCGGGTAGAGGAATCCTCCGCGGATTCGTACTAAAAAAAATATTTTTCTTTAAAACAACTGTGCGTTCTGCTGGTGAAATGCGCGTGTGCGTGTGTGAAAGAAAGGACCATGGACTGCGTTAATCGCGACGGTGCTTCGCTCGGTGCGACGGACAGCGAAATCCTCCGCGGATTCGCACTAAAAACTACTGTTTTTATAAACATAGTTGTTGTTGTTGTTGTTGCTGCTGCTGCTGGTGCAATGCGTGTGTGTGTGAAAAGCTTCGTAGGACCATGGACTGACCCGATTGCGGCGGTACGTCGCTCGGACGGGTGAAATGTGCGTGTGCCTGTGTGTAAGGACAATGGACTGCGTTAATCGCGACGGTGCTTCGCTCGGTGCGACGGACAGCGAAATCCTCCGCGGATTCGCACTAAAAACTACTGTTTTTATAAACATAGTTGTTGTTGTTGTTGTTGCTGCTGCTGCTGGTGCAATGCGTGTGTGTGTGAAAAGCTTCGTAGGACCATGGACTGACCCGATTGCGGCGGTACGTCGCTCGGACGGGTGAAATGTGCGTGTGCCTGTGTGTAAGGACAATGGACTGCGTTAATCGCGACGGTGCTTCGCTCGGTGCGACGGACAGCGAAATCCTCCGCGGATTCGCACTAAAAACTACTGTTTTTATAAACATAGTTGTTGTTGTTGTTGTAGCTGCTGCTGCTGGTGCAATGCGTGTGTGTGTGAAAAGCTTCGTAGGACCATGGACTGACCCGATTGCGGCGGTACGTCGCTCGGACGGGTGAAATGTGCGTGTGCCTGTGTGTAAGGACAATGGACTGCGTTAATCGCGACGGTGCTTCGCTCGGTGCGACGGACAGCGAAATCCTCCGCGGATTCGCACTAAAAACTACTGTTTTTATAAACATAGTTGTTGTTGTTGTTGTTGCTGCTGCTGCTGGTGCAATGCGTGTGTGTGTGAAAAGCTTCGTAGGACCATGGACTGACCCGATTGCGGCGGTACGTCGCTCGGACGGGTGAAATGTGCGTGTGCTTGTGTGTAAGGACAATGGACTGCGTTAATCGCGACGGTGCTGCGCTCGGTGCGACGGACAGCGAAATCCTCCGCGGATTCGCACTAAAAACTACTGTTTTTATAAACATAGTTGTTGTTGTTGTTGTTGCTGCTGCTGCTGGTGCAATGCGTGTGTGTGTGAAAAGCTTCGTAGGACCATGGACTGACCCGATTGCGGCGGTACGTCGCTCGGACGGGTGAAATGTGCGTGTGCCTGTGTGTAAGGACAATGGACTGCGTTAATCGCGACGGTGCTTCGCTCGGTGCGACGGACAGCGAAATCCTCCGCGGATTCGCACTAAAAACTACTGTTTTTATAAACATAGTTGTTGTTGTTGTTGTAGCTGCTGCTGCTGGTGCAATGCGTGTGTGTGTGAAAAGCTTCGTAGGACCATGGACTGACCCGATTGCGGCGGTACGTCGCTCGGACGGGTGAAATGTGCGTGTGCCTGTGTGTAAGGACAATGGACTGCGTTAATCGCGACGGTGCTTCGCTCGGTGCGACGGACAGCGAAATCCTCCGCGGATTCGCACTAAAAACTACTGTTTTTATAAACATAGTTGTTGTTGTTGTTGTTGCTGCTGCTGCTGGTGCAATGCGTGTGTGTGTGAAAAGCTTCGTAGGACCATGGACTGACCCGATTGCGGCGGTACGTCGCTCGGACGGGTGAAATGTGCGTGTGCCTGTGTGTAAGGACAATGGACTGCGTTAATCGCGACGGTGCTTCGCTCGGTGCGACGGACAGCGAAATCCTCCGCGGATTCGCACTAAAAACTACTGTTTTTATAAACATAGTTGTTGTTGTTGTTGTTGCTGCTGCTGCTGGTGCAATGCGTGTGTGTGTGAAAAGCTTCGTAGGACCATGGACTGACCCGATTGCGGCGGTACGTCGCTCGGACGGGTGAAATGTGCGTGTGCTTGTGTGTAAGGACAATGGACTGCGTTAATCGCGACGGTGCTTCGCTCGGTGCGACGGACAGCGAAATCCTCCGCGGATTCGCACTAAAAACTACTGTTTTTATAAACATAGTTGTTGTTGTTGTTGTAGCTGCTGCTGCTGGTGCAATGCGTGTGTGTGTGAAAAGCTTCGTAGGACCATGGACTGACCCGATTGCGGCGGTACGTCGCTCGGACGGGTGAAATGTGCGTGTGCCTGTGTGTAAGGACAATGGACTGCGTTAATCGCGACGGTGCTTCGCTCGGTGCGACGGACAGCGAAATCCTCCGCGGATTCGCACTAAAAACTACTGTTTTTATAAACATAGTTGTTGTTGTTGTTGTAGCTGCTGCTGCTGGTGCAATGCGTGTGTGTGTGAAAAGCTTCGTAGGACCATGGACTGACCCGATTGCGGCGGTACGTCGCTCGGACGGGTGAAATGTGCGTGTGCTTGTGTGTAAGGACAATGGACTGCGTTAATCGCGACGGTGCTGCGCTCGGTGCTTGGCTCGGTTGCAAAGGTCAGAAAAGTAAAGTTCGGAAAAGTAAAGCGTTCATATGTGTGCGTTAAAGAACAACGTGTAGTGAAATGGATGGGACTCTGTGCTAAGTGAACCGCAATTGCGCATCGTGGGCGCACGGTCGACACTTCAATCTGCGGCCGTCAGCGGTTCATCGTCGAAGCAGCGACAGCAGTGCGCGAAGCGGCTCTGGTCGTACCAACGAAGGTAAGTTTATTGCATGATTCATTTCTACGCATGGTTTGGGGATTCGTTGCTTTGGTCGATGGAGAAGCAAACTGCGTTGAGCCCGATGTAGTTTATTTTAGAAAATAAAACAAATATCTGCCACTAAGGCTATGTGTAGGTTGGTTTAAACTAAACTTACATATTCCGAACTGCCGGAACCGTTCGTGGATTAATGTGTTTCGTTCGTATTGGGAAGTTTCTTAGCAATTTTGTGATTCAGACCCTCTAACAGGTACCTGCGCTAGTCATGCCCATGTCCTTTGGGTGGAATGTGGAAGTTATTTTTCCCTCGTAGGGTCGGTACGAATTTCAGATACGAAACCAGGTAAGTTATGGAGCAGCACTGCATTTGGCATTTCACCCATTTGGCTTGCGGTACTACAAACGCAGGAGCAGGAGTCTACCTCCGACCAAAGGTTAAAAAAAAACATGAAAAATGAAAACGATCGTCAGGGGGTTTCCCGCATACGATTGCTTGTGTTTCTTCACTGAATTTCCCTTCGATTAGGTAATTGCTGCGCGCGTATGGTTTTAGCTCAGAAGAGATGGTCGAACAAAAATCTTTTGCGTAAATCGATTTGTCGCCCTGAAAAGGACGGTTTTTTTTGGTTTGCAAGATTGAGAGAAGCTCGATAGCTTTAGGCCTTCTTCTCAGTCTTCTTTGGCAGCAGCACGGCCTGAATGTTGGGCAGCACACCACCTTGGGCAATGGTGACGCCGGACAACAGCTTGTTCAATTCCTCGTCGTTGCGGATGGCCAGCTGCAGATGACGCGGGATGATGCGAGTTTTCTTGTTGTCTCGGGCAGCGTTTCCTGCCAACTCCAACACTTCAGCGGCCAAGTATTCCATGACGGCGGCCAAATACACTGGTGCACCAGCACCGACGCGCTCGGCATAGTTGCCTTTGCGGAGCAGACGGTGGATACGGCCAACCGGGAACTGCAGACCGGCACGGTTCGAGCGGGACTTTGCCTTTCCCTTCACTTTTCCTCCCTTGCCACGGCCAGACATGTTGATAACTTCGGTTTAGATGAGAGTACGTTCGCAACGATGCTCACTGCTTGGAGGGTGCTTATTTTCTGAGCAAAATTTTCCGAAATCGTGAGTTTAAATACTCCGAGCTACGCTGCCTGTACGCACTCGTGTCGAATACCCGAGAGTGATCCGAAAACCGGAATATAAACGAACCGAACCGTTAGTGATCATCATACAGTTTTTGCATCATACAGTTTTCATTCTTAACGTGACAGCCGAAGTGTACAGACGTACTTTTACCTTGTGCTCTCGACCGATCGTTATTGCCTGTGTTATTCAGCGTACCTGTGACAGTTTTCGTTTTGCCCGTACGTATTCGCCAAAGTGCAGATTTTTGCCGGTGCACCTGTTTTGTGGGTACACTTATGGTGCGGATTTGTGCTGTGGTGATATTCGTCGAGTGATATTTAACCTGTGCAGTGTGTGTATTTTCCGTGTTTTGGTAGTGAAGTGGAGCTGATTTTACAGAGTTTGCTTCACAAACTCAGTGGCCAGTAACACTTCATTTCCACAATTCTTGGGCCGACACCATGTCGGGCCCACCCAGCCTGGAGAGGGACTTTCCCTCTCTCGGCACCAACCGAGAGAGGCCCATCCCCGCGTGGATGGACAAAAACAATGTGTGTGGTGATTTGAAGTTTCTAGTGATGGAGAAGTTGGATGGGTCGGCTTTACCGAAAAACCCTTTCATTATCGGTAAAACAATCCAAAGTGCTGTCGGTGATCTTGCTGAACCTGGACGCGTAATCGACAACGGCAACAAACTCCTCTTGAAGACCAGAAGCCAGCAACAATACAACCAGCTACAGAAAATCAGCCAACTCATCGATTCGACCCCCGTAAAAGTAACCCCTCATAATACCCTTAACAGTGTTCAGTGTGTAGTGTTTGCCCCCGACCTTAAAGACATTAGTGACGAAGACATCCTAGCTGAACTAAAGTCCCAGAACGTTATCCATGTGCGTCGGTTTACCCGTAAAGTGAACGGCGAAATACTACCCACCAGCATCTTCCTCCTCCGCATTAATGCCACCAAAATCCCTCAATTCATCCGTCTTGGCGCCCTTCAAGTTAGCACCCGTCCCTACTATCCTAAACCAATGCAATGTTTTAACTGTGGACAATTTGGTCACACTAAGCTCCATTGCAAACTATCCCCAATTTGTTCCAACTGTAGTACCCCTGCGCATGGTGAATGCACTGCAGAACCAGTATGCGTAAATTGCAAATCTAAACACAACTCCCTGTCTCGTTCCTGTCCCCGTTACAAAGAAGAAGAAGCCATAATCCACTACAAAGTAGATAAAAATTGTTCCTACGGTGAAGCCCGTAGAATGATCTCCTCTCCCGCAATTCCATCCCCTGTACAACAAAGACTAACATACGCTCAACAAACCACACAAGACGAAAAAGACACAATGATTGCCACACTACAACTCACACTTAAACAACAAGAAAACACTATCGCTAAACTAACCGAAACTATGAACAACATGAACAAACAACTACTTGAACAACAAAAACTTATCCAAAGTTTCTTAAAATCTAGCAACAAAAAACACTCAAATAGCTCACTTGAATCCGACTCAGACTCGAACACACTAACCGATTCAGATGAATCAATCACCTCCTCAGCCTCCTCCCTCTCCCGCAAACGTGCCCGCAACAAGGGCACCCCGTCCTCGGAAGAGGACACCCCCCAACCCATTATTCCTTCTCCCACCCCCTCAAATATCCCCCCTTCCATCCCCGACCAAAATCCCCCTCCAATCCGCAGCAAGAAAAAGAAAAAACCAAGTTAATACACACACAACACACCCAACATCAGCTTCCAATTAATCCCCTACCTTCGTTACCATTTTCCCTAATATCCTTTTCAACACACAAACAATAAGCAATAATCAAAATCCCATTTTCGCACTTTCCTGGAATATCAGAAGCATGAGAACTAACGTAGAAGAACTTAGATTATTATTAACCCGCCATAACCCCAGTATTATAACCCTACAGGAAACTATCACAATACCTTCTCTCAACAGCACCCCATTTAATAAATACAACTGGTTTTTTAATCCATGTCCATCCAATCCTCACCATAGCGTGTGCATTGGAACTCTTAAAAACATACCTTCTAAAAGAATCAATCTCACAACCACACTACCTGCAATAGCCGTTAAAATTGAATCACCTCTTCCAGCCACTGTTCTTTGTCTCTATCTACCACCTTCTCTAACAATTCCGATAATAAATAGCGAACTTACCCAACTAATACACCAATTACCCAAACCTCTCATTATCCTTGGCGACCTAAACGCACAACATTGCTCCTGGGGTTGTTCCATAACGAACAATCGTGGGAATAATATTGGCAACATTTTTGAATCCTTCGACCTTCAAGTCCTTTTCAACCAAACTCCCACCCGCATATCTCCCACAAATGGCTCAGGGTCAATCATTGACCACTGTACCATCTCATCCTCCATTGCACCTCAATTCCAAATCCAAATCAGCAACGATACCCACAATAGTGACCATTATCCCATGTTCATCTCCAGCAGTTTTCCCACTTATCGACCACTTCAACGTCCCAAGTGGAAATATGAAGAGGCCGATTGGGAAAAATACCAAACAGAAATCATTTTCAACCTTCCCTTAGAAGAACTTCCCACCATCCCACGTTTCCTTCACGCCATAGAAAATGCAGCTTCCCTTAGCATCCCCCGTACCAAAGGCACTCCTTCCAAAAGAAATGTCCCCTGGTGGAACGAGACAGTCGCCCAGGCTATTAAAGCCAGGCGTACTGCCTTACGGAAATTCCGTCGAGCCAGCAACACCCCCGATAATTTTTTTACACCCGTGTTGGCTGAACAATATCGTGAAGCTAACCGTCTTGCCAAGGAAGCTGTGCGTCTCTCCAAAGAGGACACATGGAATAGATTCGTTAGCGATATCAATCCTAACTCTACCTCTAAAGAAATTTGGAGGAGAGTGAGTGTCCTTTCGGGTAGAAAACCGCAAGCTTCTCCGATTTCCCTGCACTTCTCCGGCACAACTGTACCTCCCTCCGAAATCCCTGAAACCTTCGCCAAACACTTTGCCAACACTTCTGCAACTGAAAACTTTCCGCCCACTTTCCAAAAACACAAAACAAATGCAGAATCCATACCCATCCCTAAGACAAACGCTACCCACCATAGATACAATAGACTATTCTCAACAGCAGAACTAAACTGGGCTCTTAGAAAATGTAAAGGTTCCTCGTCCGGCCCCGATAATATTGGTTATCCTCTCCTCAAAAACCTACCCCTACAAGCCAAACTAAAACTCCTCAATATTTATAACGACATCTGGTCCACTGGTAACATTCCTAAGGAATGGAAATCCAGCCTCACCATTCCCATCCCTAAGCCTAACAAACCTAGCACTGATGTAGATAGCTACCGCCCCATTTCTCTTCTCAACTGTATAATGAAAGTCCTAGAACGCATGGTTAACCGTAGACTAACTCAAGAAATAGAAGATAGAAAACTCCTTAGTTCTGATCAACACGGCTTTCGGTGCGGCATGGGTACGGAAACGTACTTTGCCAAACTAGATGACGTGTTGGAAACAGCCCACACTCATAACTACCACATAGACCTCGCTATAATAGACCTTTCCAAAGCTTTTGACCGTACCTGGCGACACTCCATACTAGAACAACTATCCAGATGGAACCTCGGTGGACGTCTCACAAACTTCATCGAGAGCTTCCTTACTGACCGCACCTTCCGAGTCCTCATCGGTACCGACCTCTCCAATCCATACACGCTCGAAAATGGCGTCCCACAAGGTGCCATTCTCTCACCAACCCTTTTCCTTATCAGCATTGAATCCTTATTTTGCTCTATTCCTACACAAATTAAATCATTCGTATATGCAGATGATATCATCCTAGCCTCTTCATCCAGCTCTTGTGCAGAATCTCGTAAACTCCTGCAAGCAGGGGTTGACAAGGTTAGGCAATGGGCTAGGTGGACAGGTTATGAAATATCACACACCAAATCCAAAATCCTACACATTTGCAATAACTTTTTCCCACACTACAAAAAAGATATCACTTTCAATAATACACCCATACCAAACACACGACGCGCAGACATTTTAGGAGTTACATTCGACACAAGACTTTCCTTCATTCCCCATTCCACACGCATTAAGAAAGAAGCAAAAAGCCGGCTGAACCTCTTCAAAATGCTCGGAACTGGAAAGCACCGAGCATCCCGCAACACACTCATCCGAATCATCAATAGCTGGTTACTCCCAAAACTACTCTACGGCATCGAGATTGTCTCCCGAAAGAGAGAAACGTTCGAGAAGACAATAGCACCGCTCTACCACACCGCAATACAATCTTCCACCGGAGCATTCATCACCAGTCCCACCGATTCACTCCTCTGCGAAAGCGGCCTCCTTCCTCTACACCACATCATCACCAACAAAATAGTAGCAGCAGCAACTAGACTACAGGAAAAAGGGATCCAAGCCACCTCTCTCTCCAATAGAGCCAGCACTGCATTCCAAACCCTCACCAACCAACAATTACCACAAGTTCTCCACCTCACTAGGCGCGGTCAGCGCCCCTGGTATCAACAAACACCTACAATAGACTGGGACCTTAAACTCCAACTAAAAGCAGGAAAAAGCAGCCATATAGCCAACCAAATCTTCACACGCCACATCCGGAACAAGTATCAACACCACCACCACATCTTCACCGACGGCTCTGTTCTACACGAGTCCGCCGGATGCGGAATACATTCCTCTTTCGACAATAGTGCCATTAAATTACCTAATAACACTTCCATTTTTTCTGCAGAAGCAATAGCCATGCTCATCGCCGCCGAAGAAAGTCTTCGCAGTGATAAGCCCAACGTCATCTTCACCGACAGCGCCAGCGTACTAGCAGCCCTAGAACATGGTGTTGTCCGTGACCCACACATCCAACAACTAGACCAACTCCCCACAACACCGGAAATAGCCTTCTGCTGGATTCCTGGTCATTCAGGAATTCGCGGAAACGAAAAAGCCGACCGACTAGCCAACCAGGGTAGATCCCGATCCCCAGAAACCGACAACCCCATAGCACGCCGAGACCTCATCCATTGGACAACAAATACCATAGCGCAGAAATGGAACACCACCTGGATAAATACCAACACCTCAAAACTTCGCCTCATCAAACACACCACAGCAGCATGGAGCGACCCAGAATCCAGCCGTAACCAAAGAATACTTTCCCGACTCCGCATTGGACACACCCGCCTTACCCACTCCTACATCTGCGACAAATCCACACCACCACTCTGCAGCTTCTGTGGTGTCGACATCACCGTACTGCACATCCTAACCGACTGCCACGGCTTCGCCAACCATCGACTATCCTGCCAACTTGACACTAACATCACTAACATCTTATCACCGAACCCCGATAATCAACGCAAACTCATCAAATTTCTCCGCATCAGTAACCTGTATAAAGAAATATAATCATCCATAGCCATCTAGACCACCATCACCTACAGTAAAGAGGCGAATGAAGCTGCCCAGCTCAAAGTCTCTATAAAAACAATAAAAAAAAAAAAAAAATACAGTTTTTGCATTCTTAACGTGACAGCCGAAGTGTACAGACGTACTTTTACCTTGTGCTCTCGACCGATCGTTATTGCCTGTGTTATTCAGCGTACCTGTGACAGTTTTCGTTTTGCCCGTACGTATTCGCCAAAGTGCAGATTTTTGCCGGTGCACCTGTTTTGTGGGTACACTTATGGTGCGGATTTGTGCTGTGGTGATATTCGTCGAGTGATATTGAACCTGTGCAGTGTGTGTATTTTCCGTGTTTTGGTGGTGAAGTGGAGCTGATTTTACAGAGTTTGCTTCACAAACTCAGTGGCCAGTAACACTTCATTCCCACAATTCTTGGGCCGACACCATGTCGGGCCCACCCAGCCTGGAGAGGGACTTTCCCTCTCTCGGCACCAACCGAGAGAGGCCCATCCCCGCGTGGATGGACAAAAACAATGTGTGTGGTGATTTGAAGTTTCTAGTGATGGAGAAGTTGGATGGGTCGGCTTTACCGAAAAACCCTTTCATTATCGGTAAAACCATCCAAAGTGCTGTCGGTGATCTTGCTGAACCTGGACGCGTAATCGACAACGGCAACAAACTCCTCTTGAAGACCAGAAGCCAGCAACAATACAACCAGCTACAGAAAATCAGCCAACTCATCGATTCGACCCCCGTAAAAGTAACCCCTCATAATACCCTTAACAGTGTTCAGTGTGTAGTGTTTGCCCCCGACCTTAAAGACATTAGTGACGAAGACATCCTAGCTGAACTCAAGTCCCAGAACGTTATCCATGTGCGTCGGTTTACCCGTAAAGTGAACGGCGAAATACTACCCACCAGCATCTTCCTCCTCCGCATAAATGCCACCAAAATCCCTCAATTCATCCGTCTTGGCGCCCTTCAAGTTAGCACCCGTCCCTACTATCCTAAACCAATGCAATGTTTTAACTGTGGACAATTTGGTCACACTAAGCTCCATTGCAAACTATCCCCAATTTGTTCCAACTGTAGTACCCCTGCGCATGGTGAATGCACTGCAGAACCAGTATGCGTAAATTGCAAATCTAAACACAACTCCCTGTCTCGTTCCTGTCCCCGTTACAAAGAAGAAGAAGCCATAATCCACTACAAAGTAGATAAAAATTGTTCCTACGGTGAAGCCCGTAGAATGATCTCCTCTCCCGCAATTCCCTCCCCTGTACAACAAAGACTAACATACGCTCAACAAACCACACAAGACGAAAAAGACACAATGATTGCCACACTACAACTCACACTTAAACAACAAGAAAACACTATCGCTAAACTAACCGAAACTATGAACAACATGAACAAACAACTACTTGAACAACAAAAACTTATCCAAAGTTTCTTAAAATCTAGCAACAAAAAACACTCAAATAGCTCACTTGAATCCGACTCAGACTCGAACACACTAACCGATTCAGATGAATCAATCACCTCCTCAGCCTCCTCCCTCTCCCGCAAACGTGCCCGCAACAAGGGCACCCCGTCCTCCGAAGAGGACACCCCCCAACCCATTATTCCTTCTCCCACCCCCTCAAATATCCCCCCTTCCATCCCCGACCAAAATCCCCCTCCAATCCGCAGCAAGAAAAAGAAAAAACCAAGTTAATACACACACAACACACCCAACATCAGCTTCCAATTAATCCCCTACCTTCGTTACCATTTTCCCTAATATCCTTTTCAACACACAAACAATAAGCAATAATCAAAATCCCATTTTCGCACTTTCCTGGAATATCAGAAGCATGAGAACTAACGTAGAAGAACTTAGATTATTATTAACCCGCCATAACCCCAGTATTATAACCCTACAGGAAACTATCACAATACCTTCTCTCAACAGCACCCCATTTAATAAATACAACTGGTTTTTTAATCCATGTCCATCCAATCCTCACCATAGCGTGTGCATTGGAACTCTTAAAAACATATCTTCTAAAAGAATCAATCTCACAACCACACTACCTGCAATAGCCGTTAAAATTGAATCACCTCTTCCAGCCACTGTTCTTTGTCTCTATCTACCACCTTCTCTAACAATTCCGATAATAAATAGCGAACTTACCCAACTAATACACCAATTACCCAAACCTCTCATTATCCTTGGCGACCTAAACGCACAACATTGCTCCTGGGGTTGTTCCATAACGAACAATCGTGGGAATAATATTGGCAACATTTTTGAATCCTTCGACCTTCAAGTCCTTTTCAACCAAACTCCCACCCGCATATCTCCCACAAATGGCTCAGGGTCAATCATTGACCACTGTACCATCTCATCCTCCATTGCACCTCAATTCCAAATCCAAATCAGCAACGATACCCACAATAGTGACCATTATCCCATGTTCATCTCCAGCAGTTTTCCCACTTATCGACCACTTCAACGTCCCAAGTGGAAATATGAAGAGGCCGATTGGGAAAAATACCAAACAGAAATCATTTTCAACCTTCCCTTAGAAGAACTTCCCACCATCCCACGTTTCCTTCACGCCATAGAAAATGCAGCTTCCCTTAGCATCCCCCGTACCAAAGGCACTCCTTCCAAAAGAAATGTCCCCTGGTGGAACGAGACAGTCGCCCAGGCTATTAAAGCCAGGCGTACTGCCTTACGGAAATTCCGTCGAGCCAGCAACACCCCCGATAATTTTTTTACACCCGTGTTGGCTGAACAATATCGTGAAGCTAACCGTCTTGCCAAGGAAGCTGTGCGTCTCTCCAAAGAGGACACATGGAATAGATTCGTTAGCGATATCAATCCTAACTCTACCTCTAAAGAAATTTGGAGGAGAGTGAGTGTCCTCTCGGGTAGAAAACCGCAAGCTTCTCCGATTTCCCTGCACTTCTCCGGCACAACCGTACCTCCCTCCGAAATCCCTGAGACCTTCGCCAAACACTTTGCCAACACCTCTGCAACTGAAAACTTTCCGCCCACTTTCCAAAAACACAAAACAAACGCAGAATCCATACCCATCCCTAAGACAAACGCTACCCACCATAGATACAATAGACTATTCTCAATAGCAGAACTAAACTGGGCTCTTAGAAAATGTAAAGGTTCCTCGTCCGGCCCCGATAATATTGGTTATCCTCTCCTCAAAAACCTACCCCTGCAAGCCAAACTAAAACTCCTCAATATTTATAACGACATCTGGTCCACTGGTAACATTCCTAAGGAATGGAAATCCAGCCTCACCATTCCCATCCCTAAGCCTAACAAACCTAGCACTGATGTAGATAGCTACCGCCCCATTTCTCTTCTCAACTGTATAATGAAAGTCCTAGAACGCATGGTTAACCGTAGACTAACTCAAGAAATAGAAGATAGAAAACTCCTTAGTTCTGATCAACACGGCTTTCGGTGCGGCATGGGTACGGAAACGTACTTTGCCAAACTAGATGACGTGTTGGAAACAGCCCACACTCATAACTACCACATAGACCTCGCTATAATAGACCTTTCCAAAGCTTTTGACCGTACCTGGCGACACTCCATACTAGAACAACTATCCAGATGGAACCTCGGTGGACGTCTCACAAACTTCATCGAGAGCTTCCTTACTGACCGCACCTTCCGAGTCCTCATCGGTACCGACCTCTCCAATCCATACACGCTCGAAAATGGCGTCCCACAAGGTGCCATTCTCTCACCAACCCTTTTCCTTATCAGCATTGAATCCTTATTTTGCTCTATTCCTACACAAATTAAATCATTCGTATATGCAGATGATATCATCCTAGCCTCTTCATCCAGCTCTTGTGCAGAATCTCGTAAACTCCTGCAAGCAGGGGTTGACAAGGTTAGGCAATGGGCTAGGTGGACAGGTTATGAAATATCACACACCAAATCCAAAATCCTACACATTTGCAATAACTTTTTCCCACACTACAAAAAAGATATCACTTTCAACAACACACCCATACCAAACACACGACGCGCAGACATTTTAGGAGTTACATTCGACGCAAGACTTTCCTTCATTCCCCATTCCACACGCATTAAGAAAGAAGCAAAAAGCCGGCTGAACCTCTTCAAAATGCTCGGAACTGGAAAGCACCGAGCATCCCGCAACACACTCATCCGAATCATCAATAGCTGGTTACTCCCAAAACTACTCTACGGCATCGAGATTGTCTCCCGAAAGAGAGAAACGTTCGAGAAGACAATAGCACCGCTCTACCACACCGCAATACAATCTTCCACCGGAGCATTCATCACCAGTCCCACCGATTCACTCCTCTGCGAAAGCGGCCTCCTTCCTCTACACCACATCATCACCAACAAAATAGTAGCAGCAGCAACTAGACTACAGGAAAAAGGGATCCAAGCCACCGCTCTCTCCAATAGAGCCAGCACTGCATTCCATACCCTCACCAACCAACAATTACCACAAGTTCTCCACCTCACTAGGCGCGGTCAGCGCCCCTGGTATCAGCAAACACCTACAATAGACTGGGACCTTAAACTCCAACTAAAAGCAGGAAAAAGCAGCCATATAGCCAACCAAATCTTCACACGCCACATCCGGAACAAGTATCAACACCACCACCACATCTTCACCGATGGCTCTGTTTTACACGAGTCCGCCGGATGCGGAATACATTCCTCTTTCGACAATAGTGCCATTAAATTACCAAATAACACTTCCATTTTTTCTGCAGAAGCAATAGCCATGCTCATCGCCGCCGAAGAAAGTCTTCGCAGTGATAAGCCCAACGTCATCTTCACCGACAGCGCCAGCGTACTAGCAGCCCTAGAACATGGTGTTGTCCGTGACCCACACATCCAACAACTAGACCAACTCCCCACAACACCGGAAATAGCCTTCTGCTGGATTCCTGGTCATTCAGGAATTCGCGGAAACGAAAAAGCCGACCGACTAGCCAACCAGGGTAGATCCCGATCCCCAGAATCCGACAACCCCATAGCACGCCGAGACCTCATCCATTGGACAACAAATACCATAGCGCAGAAATGGAACACCACCTGGATAAATACCAACACCTCAAAACTTCGCCTCATCAAACACACCACAGCAGCATGGAGCGACCCAGAATCTAGCCGTAACCAAAGAATACTTTCCCGACTCCGCATTGGACACACCCGCCTTACCCACTCCTACATCTGCGACAAATCCACACCACCACTCTGCAGCTTCTGTGGTGTCGACATCACCGTACTGCACATCCTAACCGACTGCCACGGCTTCGCCAACCATCGACTATCCTGCCAACTCGACACTAACATCACTAACATCTTATCACCGAACCCCGATAATCAACGCAAACTCATCAAATTTCTCCGCATCAGTAACCTGTATAAAGAAATATAATCATCCATAGCCATCTAGACCACCATCACCTACAGTAAAGAGGCGAATGAAGCTGCCCAGCTCAAAGTCTCTATAAAAACAATAAAAAAAAAAAAAAAAAAAAATACAGTTTTTGACCCTCCGATAGTGAGCATCAGTGCGTGAATTGAGGTAAAATGGCCCCGAAAACCAGTGGAAAAGCCGCGAAGAAGTCGGGTAAAGCCCAGAAGAACATCTCCAAGTCGGACAAGAAGAAGAAAAGGAAGACCCGCAAGGAGAGCTACGCTATCTACATCTACAAGGTGTTGAAGCAAGTCCACCCGGACACCGGCATTTCGTCCAAGGCGATGAGCATCATGAACAGCTTCGTGAACGACATTTTCGAGCGCATCGCTGCCGAAGCATCCCGCTTGGCGCACTACAACAAGCGTTCGACGATCACGTCCCGCGAAATCCAGACGGCCGTCCGTCTGCTGTTGCCTGGTGAGCTGGCCAAGCACGCCGTGTCCGAAGGCACGAAGGCTGTCACCAAGTACACCAGCTCGAAGTAATTCGGAGCGCCGCAGTTCGTTCGATCTACCCAAACGCAAACCGGTCCTTTTCAGGACCACAAAACGCATCCATACAAAAGACATATTCCTGTTAAAAACCCTCTCACAGTGGCAGAAGTTAAATATAATAAAATGAGTAAATATAATGTAATAAATAAAAGCACGCCCGTGACTGTGTTGCGCAACATGGTAGCAACATGGCATAATGAACATTACCCGAGTGCACATGAACACATGGCCAGGGTACGAAAACACAAACTGAGGTTCTATGCGAGCAGTGAAAATGAATGTTCCACAGCGTTAAAGCATCGGAAGCATCTTCTGACGATCGAATGCCAAACGGCCAAGCGAAACCTCTTTTGCCTTTCTGACCGTGCGTACGGCTGGCTTCATTTCTGATGTCCATTCGAGCCGAAGAATGGAACCACAAACAAAACAAAAGCCTAAAAATAACACCATTTCTCCACCAGCTTTGTACACTGCAGCTTTGCAAGCCCTGTACCCTGGTAGGCGCATGCAGCTTTTGTACCCTGACACGGTCACGGGCTCATTGCACTCAACAGACTCATTGTCACATACGCATAAGAATTGTTCCAACACCACCACCAACGGGTTAGGGGCGGTACACAGAGGGGAAGGGAAGGGAGCATATCGACATATCTTTTTGGTTAACATTTGTGGTGGTCCTGAGAAGGACCGTTTGAGTGAATAAATGCCCCTCGATGAACGATGGAGGCGGGGAGGCGGCGAAGATTTAGGCACGCTCTCCGCGGATGCGACGAGCCAGCTGGATGTCTTTCGGCATGATGGTGACGCGCTTCGCATGGATTGCGCACAAGTTGGTGTCCTCGAACAGGCCGACAAGGTACGCCTCGCTGGCCTCCTGCAGGGCCATCACGGCCGAGCTCTGGAAGCGCAGATCGGTCTTGAAGTCCTGGGCAATTTCACGTACCAGACGCTGGAAGGGCAGCTTGCGGATCAGCAGCTCGGTCGATTTCTGGTAGCGACGGATCTCACGCAGGGCTACGGTTCCCGGACGATAACGATGCGGCTTCTTCACTCCTCCGGTGGCCGGGGCACTCTTGCGAGCAGCCTTGGTGGCCAGCTGCTTGCGCGGAGCCTTACCTCCGGTGGACTTACGGGCAGTTTGCTTCGTACGGGCCATTTCACTGGTTCACTGGCGGTTTGGGTAGTGGAACGTAAAGACGTCTGTGTTGCGTCGACAATAGGTTCGGAATGTGGGTATCCGAAGCCGGATCGCCACTTTTATAACCTCGCTCCACGCACACATACACTCCGCTCCGATCGTGTACCGATAGTGGGGTAAGCGTGAGAATGTGTACGTGTGCTCGGGTGAGTGTATAAAAGGCCGAAACATGGTGCGTTGCCCTATTGTTAATCGTGAACTCTTGAACAGTACGCATCGACATCGAAATGACTGGACGAGGCAAAGGAGGCAAAGGTCTGGGTAAAGGAGGAGCCAAGCGTCATCGCAAAGTGCTGCGCGACAACATCCAGGGCATCACCAAGCCGGCCATCCGTCGTCTGGCCCGCCGTGGAGGAGTGAAACGTATCTCCGGTCTCATCTACGAAGAAACGCGTGGCGTGCTGAAAGTGTTCCTGGAGAATGTTATCCGCGATGCGGTCACCTATACCGAACACGCCAAGCGCAAAACCGTCACCGCGATGGATGTAGTGTACGCGCTGAAGCGTCAGGGTCGCACCCTGTACGGTTTCGGAGGTTAAACTCGCCAGCCAACGCACATTTTGCCCTCATCTCAACAAAACGGTCCTTATCAGGACCACACATTCTTTGCGTCAAAATTCTCTTTCCAATGATTCCAATCGCTATGAAGTCGTGCGTTTTTTGCTCTGCCAGCTTAGGTTCATCGGAGCTTCGCACTATCGTTTGTACCCGCCGTAATGGAATTCTACCTGTGGTTGCGAGTCGAATCCTTCGCTTCGTCGGTCTACGGGGTAAACATGTCACGGTGTAAAAATGTCGAAAACGCGTCACGCAGAAGCCACGCAGAAGCCAGGTAGAAGAAGAAGCAATGAGCTTCGTGTCGATCCTCGTTAACGGTGTACAGGTAATGGGTGTCCATAGTATGTTGAACGCGCTACAGATCCACAATGTTGCGACGTTGTGTGCTCGATCGTGTTTGTGTGATGGTATTAGAAAACGAAAGTCAACTGTGCCGCCATGTTAATACAAAGCTAAGAAAAATCGACCGTTTTCAAAGCCAATTGTGAAGCATTTCACACAGCTACCAGTCTTTTTTAAGACTAACACTACATATTTCACGTACTTGAGCGTCTAGCTGAACTTACTGCATCCGAAAAATAGCAGAAAACGTTACTGAAATGCAGAAATAAATTTTGGCAGAAATTTTGGCGTAAATATTGAAATAAAGTGGATTAAATATGCGCTCGTGCCCTCATGAGAAAGAGGATGCGCTCATGCCACCGGACGAGACGGAGCAAGGGATGAAATTCGCACTAATTTCGGTCATTGATAGGACACGCAAAGCAGCGTCAAAAATGTGCTGAAATTTTTGCTAACTTGCTAAAATTGGCACAATTTATGATCAAAAACATGAAACATATTATTCCACCAACATTTTGCCACGCGTATTCAAATCGAACGTCGTGTTTTTCTTTTCTTTCTCGCACGTAGTAGTGTGCGCGTTTTTTACCCACCTAGAGTCAGAAATTATCAGCAAATGCGATCACAAACGATGATCGGTACCGTTATTTGGAAAAATCACCAAAAAAGAGGATGGCTTGGTGCCACCGAACGAGGGCGCAAGTGCGAGCGAGACGGAGCATGGGATGAAATTCGCACTAATTTCGAACACTGACAGGGACACTCAAAAAGGAGCGCACGGTGTCTAGCGCCGTGTGTCGCCGGCTCGTTTTAAGCAGCGCCAAAAATGTGATGAAATTCTTTCAATTACATTTTTGCTAACTTGCCTAAATTGGCACATTTTATAATCAAAAACATGAATCACACAATTCCACCAACACTCGATATCGGAAGGTCGGAATGGCTACTAGATGCCACGAGTATTGAAATAGAATGCGGCGATTTTTTTCTTACACCTAATATTGGGTGCGTTTGTGCATACTCAGCTCGAGCCAAAAATTATCGGAAAATGTTACAAAACCAGTGCGCAAATTAATAGATATGAAGTGGATTAAATATGTTTTTCAAAAGGCAAGTTCGCCTCTTACTGCCCTGGTACGTGTAAAATTCCACCAACATTTTGCCACGCGTATTCAAATCGAACGTCGTGTTTTTCTTTTCTTTCTCGCACGTAGTAGTGTGCGCGTTTTTTACCCAACTCGAGCCAGAAATTATCAGGAAATGCGATCGCAAACGATGATCGGTACCGTTATTTGGAAAAATCACCAAAAAAGAGGATGGCTTGGTGCCAACGAGTGCGAGCGAGACGGAGCACGGGATGAAATTCGCAGCAACGTCGGTCGCTGACAGCACACAC
Organism: Anopheles marshallii; assembly: GCF_943734725.1. Lineage (NCBI taxonomy): Eukaryota > Metazoa > Arthropoda > Insecta > Diptera > Culicidae > Anopheles > Anopheles marshallii. The sequence goes on from NC_071326.1 coordinate 59,177,930, forward strand.
AAAGGAGCACACGCTTCGTCCGTGTGTCGCCGGCTCGTTTTAGGCAGCGTCAAAAATGTGATGAAATATTTGCACCTACGGTTTTCAATAACTTGCAAAATATGTTCCTTTTTTCAAGGGCTCACAGGGAATATAGCATAAAACCTACGTTTTCGTACACTGTACATGCACACGAACATACTTAAATTTTTGCAAATTTGCTACCTAACTTCCTTTCCCTGTTCGTATGGTGCGTACATCACACGCAAAAGGATTAAACCTTTAGTAGTTTAGTTGCAAAATATTGCATAATTATCAGATTTGACGTCATACAATTGCCCGGCTTTGGGACAACCGGTGAATTTGCATCATGCGATTGTATGCGTAGCGAGGAAGAACAGAGATAGCAACGCTCGCTCGGATAGTAGTAGTAGTAGTAGTAGTTCGGAGAGAAAATACTCTCGCCACATTCGTTCGGATACTACATTATATTAGAAGCCGAATCTCCCGCGCTCGGCACAGTCTTCGACTAGCAGCCTGATGGAACGGTTGGTCCGCGCGTCACGGTAGTGCGAATTTAGTAGTGTGTGTAAAAGTGGTGTGATACAAGTGGTGTTGAGCAGGGGGGGTCATTTTCAAAATGGCGCCAGCTCATTTCGTCGTCCTTCCAGAAGCAGCATGAGCTCATGTCGAGCAAAAGTGTGCGACGCGACAGTTAATCCTGCGCAGGGTTATTCGTTGGGTTTAGTACATCGGGTAGAGGAATCCTCCGCGGATTCGTACTAAAAAAAATATTTTTCTTTAAAACAACTGTGCGTTCTGCTGGTGAAATGCGCGTGTGCGTGTGTGAAAGAAAGGACCATGGACTGCGTTAATCGCGACGGTGCTTCGCTCGGTGCGACGGACAGCGAAATCCTCCGCGGATTCGCACTAAAAACTACTGTTTTTATTAACATAGTTGTTGTTGTTGTTGTTGCTGCTGCTGCTGGTGCAATGCGTGTGTGTGTGAAAAGCTTCGTAGGACCATGGACTGACCCGATTGCGGCGGTACGTCGCTCGGACGGGTGAAATGTGCGTGTGCCTGTGTGTAAGGACAATGGACTGCGTTAATCGCGACGGTGCTTCGCTCGGTGCGACGGACAGCGAAATCCTCCGCGGATTCGCACTAAAAACTACTGTTTTTATAAACATAGTTGTTGTTGTTGTTGTAGCTGCTGCTGCTGGTGCAATGCGCGTGTGTGTGAAAAGCTTCGTAGGACCATGGACTGACCCGATTGCGGCGGTACGTCGCTCGGACGGGTGAAATGTGCGTGTGCCTGTGTGTAAGGACAATGGACTGCGTTAATCGCGACGGTGCTGCGCTCGGTGCTTGGCTCGGTTGCAAAGGTCAGAAAAGTAAAGTTCGGAAAAGTAAAGCGTTCATATGTGTGCGTTAAAGAACAACGTGTAGTGAAATGGATGGGACTCTGTGCTAAGTGAACCGCAATTGCGCATCGTGGGCGCACGGTCGACACTTCAATCTGCGGCCGTCAGCGGTTCATCGTCGAAGCAGCGACAGCAGTGCGCGAAGCGGCTCTGGTCGTACCAACGAAGGTAAGTTTATTGCATGATTCATTTCTACGCATGGTTTGGGGATTCGTTGCTTTGGTCGATGGAGAAGCAAACTGCGTTGAGCCCGATGTAGTTTATTTTAGAAAATAAAACAAATATCTGCCACTAAGGCTATGTGTAGGTTGGTTTAAACTAAACTTACATATTCCGAACTGCCGGAACCGTTCGTGGATTAATGTGTTTCGTTCGTATTGGGAAGTTTCTTAGCAATTTTGTGATTCAGACCCTCTAACAGGTACCTGCGCTAGTCATGCCCATGTCCTTTGGGTGGAATGTGGAAGTTATTTTTCCCTCGTAGGGTCGGTACGAATTTCAGATACGAAACCAGGTAAGTTATGGAGCAGCACTGCATTTGGCATTTCACCCATTTGGCTTGCGGTACTACAAACGCAGGAGCAGGAGTCTACCTCCGACCAAAGGTTAAAAAAAAACATGAAAAATGAAAACGATCGTCAGGGGGTTTCCCGCATACGATTGCTTGTGTTTCTTCACTGAATTTCCCTTCGATTAGGTAATTGCTGCGCGCGTATGGTTTTAGCTCAGAAGAGATGGTCGAACAAAAATCTTTTGCGTAAATCGATTTGTCGCCCTGAAAAGGACGGTTTTTTTTGGTTTGCAAGATTGAGAGAAGCTCGATAGCTTTAGGCCTTCTTCTCAGTCTTCTTTGGCAGCAGCACGGCCTGAATGTTGGGCAGCACACCACCTTGGGCAATGGTGACGCCGGACAACAGCTTGTTCAATTCCTCGTCGTTGCGGATGGCCAGCTGCAGATGACGCGGGATGATGCGAGTTTTCTTGTTGTCTCGGGCAGCGTTTCCTGCCAACTCCAACACTTCAGCGGCCAAGTATTCCATGACGGCGGCCAAATACACTGGTGCACCAGCACCGACGCGCTCGGCATAGTTGCCTTTGCGGAGCAGACGGTGGATACGGCCAACCGGGAACTGCAGACCGGCACGGTTCGAGCGGGACTTTGCCTTTCCCTTCACTTTTCCTCCCTTGCCACGGCCAGACATGTTGATAACTTCGGTTTAGATGAGAGTACGTTCGCAACGATGCTCACTGCTTGGAGGGTGCTTATTTTCTGAGCAAAATTTTCCGAAATCGTGAGTTTAAATACTCCGAGCTACGCTGCCTGTACGCACTCGTGTCGAATACCCGAGAGTGATCCGAAAACCGGAATATAAACGAACCGAACCGTTAGTGATCATCATACAGTTTTTGACCCTCCGATAGTGAGCATCAGTGCGTGAATTGAGGTAAAATGGCCCCGAAAACCAGTGGAAAAGCCGCGAAGAAGTCGGGTAAAGCCCAGAAGAACATCTCCAAGTCGGACAAGAAGAAGAAAAGGAAGACCCGCAAGGAGAGCTACGCTATCTACATCTACAAGGTGTTGAAGCAAGTCCACCCGGACACCGGCATTTCGTCCAAGGCGATGAGCATCATGAACAGCTTCGTGAACGACATTTTCGAGCGCATCGCTGCCGAAGCATCCCGCTTGGCGCACTACAACAAGCGTTCGACGATCACGTCCCGCGAAATCCAGACGGCCGTCCGTCTGCTGTTGCCTGGTGAGCTGGCCAAGCACGCCGTGTCCGAAGGCACGAAGGCTGTCACCAAGTACACCAGCTCGAAGTAATTCGGAGCGCCGCAGTTCGTTCGATCTACCCAAACGCAAACCGGTCCTTTTCAGGACCACAAAACGCATCCATACAAAAGACATATTCCTGTTAAAAACCCTCTCACAGTGGCAGAAGTTAAATATAATAAAATGAGTAAATATAATGTAATAAATAAAAGCACGCCCGTGACTGTGTTGCGCAACATGGTAGCAACATGGCATAATGAACATTACCCGAGTGCACATGAACACATGGCCAGGGTACGAAAACACAAACTGAGGTTCTATGCGAGCAGTGAAAATGAATGTTCCACAGCGTTAAAGCATCGGAAGCATCTTCTGACGATCGAATGCCAAACGGCCAAGCGAAACCTCTTTTGCCTTTCTGACCGTGCGTACGGCTGGCTTCATTTCTGATGTCCATTCGAGCCGAAGAATGGAACCACAAACAAAACAAAAGCCTAAAAATAACACCATTTCTCCACCAGCTTTGTACACTGCAGCTTTGCAAGCCCTGTACCCTGGTAGGCGCATGCAGCTTTTGTACCCTGACACGGTCACGGGCTCATTGCACTCAACAGACTCATTGTCACATACGCATAAGAATTGTTCCAACACCACCACCAACGGGTTAGGGGCGGTACACAGAGGGGAAGGGAAGGGAGCATATCGACATATCTTTTTGGTTAACATTTGTGGTGGTCCTGAGAAGGACCGTTTGAGTGAATAAATGCCCCTCGATGAACGATGGAGGCGGGGAGGCGGCGAAGATTTAGGCACGCTCTCCGCGGATGCGACGAGCCAGCTGGATGTCTTTCGGCATGATGGTGACGCGCTTCGCATGGATTGCGCACAAGTTGGTGTCCTCGAACAGGCCGACAAGGTACGCCTCGCTGGCCTCCTGCAGGGCCATCACGGCCGAGCTCTGGAAGCGCAGATCGGTCTTGAAGTCCTGGGCAATTTCACGTACCAGACGCTGGAAGGGCAGCTTGCGGATCAGCAGCTCGGTCGATTTCTGGTAGCGACGGATCTCACGCAGGGCTACGGTTCCCGGACGATAACGATGCGGCTTCTTCACTCCTCCGGTGGCCGGGGCACTCTTGCGAGCAGCCTTGGTGGCCAGCTGCTTGCGCGGAGCCTTACCTCCGGTGGACTTACGGGCAGTTTGCTTCGTACGGGCCATTTCACTGGTTCACTGGCGGTTTGGGTAGTGGAACGTAAAGACGTCTGTGTTGCGTCGACAATAGGTTCGGAATGTGGGTATCCGAAGCCGGATCGCCACTTTTATAACCTCGCTCCACGCACACATACACTCCGCTCCGATCGTGTACCGATAGTGGGGTAAGCGTGAGAATGTGTACGTGTGCTCGGGTGAGTGTATAAAAGGCCGAAACATGGTGCGTTGCCCTATTGTTAATCGTGAACTCTTGAACAGTACGCATCGACATCGAAATGACTGGACGAGGCAAAGGAGGCAAAGGTCTGGGTAAAGGAGGAGCCAAGCGTCATCGCAAAGTGCTGCGCGACAACATCCAGGGCATCACCAAGCCGGCCATCCGTCGTCTGGCCCGCCGTGGAGGAGTGAAACGTATCTCCGGTCTCATCTACGAAGAAACGCGTGGCGTGCTGAAAGTGTTCCTGGAGAATGTTATCCGCGATGCGGTCACCTATACCGAACACGCCAAGCGCAAAACCGTCACCGCGATGGATGTAGTGTACGCGCTGAAGCGTCAGGGTCGCACCCTGTACGGTTTCGGAGGTTAAACTCGCCAGCCAACGCACATTTTGCCCTCATCTCAACAAAACGGTCCTTATCAGGACCACACATTCTTTGCGTCAAAATTCTCTTTCCAATGATTCCAATCGCTATGAAGTCGTGCGTTTTTTGCTCTGCCAGCTTAGGTTCATCGGAGCTTCGCACTATCGTTTGTACCCGCCGTAATGGAATTCTACCTGTGGTTGCGAGTCGAATCCTTCGCTTCGTCGGTCTACGGGGTAAACATGTCACGGTGTAAAAATGTCGAAAACGCGTCACGCAGAAGCCACGCAGAAGCCAGGTAGAAGAAGAAGCAATGAGCTTCGTGTCGATCCTCGTTAACGGTGTACAGGTAATGGGTGTCCATAGTATGTTGAACGCGCTACAGATCCACAATGTTGCGACGTTGTGTGCTCGATCGTGTTTGTGTGATGGTATTAGAAAACGAAAGTCAACTGTGCCGCCATGTTAATACAAAGCTAAGAAAAATCGACCGTTTTCAAAGCCAATTGTGAAGCATTTCACACAGCTACCAGTCTTTTTTAAGACTAACACTACATATTTCACGTACTTGAGCGTCTAGCTGAACTTACTGCATCCGAAAAATAGCAGAAAACGTTACTGAAATGCAGAAATAAATTTTGGCAGAAATTTTGGCGTAAATATTGAAATAAAGTGGATTAAATATGCGCTCGTGCCCTCATGAGAAAGAGGATGCGCTCATGCCACCGGACGAGACGGAGCAAGGGATGAAATTCGCACTAATTTCGGTCATTGATAGGACACGCAAAGCAGCGTCAAAAATGTGCTGAAATTTTTGCTAACTTGCTAAAATTGGCACAATTTATGATCAAAAACATGAAACATATTATTCCACCAACATTTTGCCACGCGTATTCAAATCGAACGTCGTGTTTTTCTTTTCTTTCTCGCACGTAGTAGTGTGCGCGTTTTTTACCCACCTAGAGTCAGAAATTATCAGCAAATGCGATCACAAACGATGATCGGTACCGTTATTTGGAAAAATCACCAAAAAAGAGGATGGCTTGGTGCCACCGAACGAGGGCGCAAGTGCGAGCGAGACGGAGCATGGGATGAAATTCGCACTAATTTCGAACACTGACAGGGACACTCAAAAAGGAGCGCACGGTGTCTAGCGCCGTGTGTCGCCGGCTCGTTTTAAGCAGCGCCAAAAATGTGATGAAATTCTTTCAATTACATTTTTGCTAACTTGCCTAAATTGGCACATTTTATAATCAAAAACATGAATCACACAATTCCACCAACACTCGATATCGGAAGGTCGGAATGGCTACTAGATGCCACGAGTATTGAAATAGAATGCGGCGATTTTTTTCTTACACCTAATATTGGGTGCGTTTGTGCATACTCAGCTCGAGCCAAAAATTATCGGAAAATGTTACAAAACCAGTGCGCAAATTAATAGATATGAAGTGGATTAAATATGTTTTTCAAAAGGCAAGTTCGCCTCTTACTGCCCTGGTACGTGTATAATTCCACCAACATTTTGCCACGCGTATTCAAATCGAACGTCGTGTTTTTCTTTTCTTTCTCGCACGTAGTAGTGTGCGCGTTTTTTACCCAAATCGAGCCAGAAATTATCAGGAAATACGATCGCAAACGATGATCGGTACCGTTATTTGGAAAAATCACCAAAAAAGAGGATGGCTTGGTGCCAACGAGTGCGAGCGAGACGGAGCATGGGATGAAATTCGCAGCAACGTCGGTCGCTGACAGCACACACAAAGGAGCACACGCTTCGTCCGTGTGTCGCCGGCTCGTTTTAGGCAGCGTCAAAAATGTGATGAAATATTTGCACCTACGGTTTTCAATAACTTGCAAAATATGTTCCTTTTTTCAAGGGCTCACAGGGAATATAGCATAAAACCTACGTTTTCGTACACTGTACATGCACACGAACATACTTAAATTTTTGCAAATTTGCTACCTAACTTCCTTTCCCTGTTCGTATGGTGCGTACATCACACGCAAAAGGATTAAACCTTTAGTAGTTTAGTTGCAAAATATTGCATAATTATCAGATTTGACGTCATACAATTGCCCGGCTTTGGGACAACCGGTGAATTTGCATCATGCGATTGTATGCGTAGCGAGGAAGAACAGAGATAGCAACGCTCGCTCGGATAGTAGTAGTAGTAGTAGTAGTTCGGAGAGAAAATACTCTCGCCACATTCGTTCGGATACTACATTATATTAGAAGCCGAATCTCCCGCGCTCGGCACAGTCTTCGACTAGCAGCCTGATGGAACGGTTGGTCCGCGCGTCACGGTAGTGCGAATTTAGTAGTGTGTGTAAAAGTGGTGTGATACAAGTGGTGTTGAGCAGGGGGGGTCATTTTCAAAATGGCGCCAGCTCATTTCGTCGTCCTTCCAGAAGCAGCATGAGCTCATGTCGAGCAAAAGTGTGCGACGCGACAGTTAATCCTGCGCAGGGTTATTCGTTGGGTTTAGTACATCGGGTAGAGGAATCCTCCGCGGATTCGTACTAAAAAAAATATTTTTCTTTAAAACAACTGTGCGTTCTGCTGGTGAAATGCGCGTGTGCGTGTGTGAAAGAAAGGACCATGGACTGCGTTAATCGCGACGGTGCTTCGCTCGGTGCGACGGACAGCGAAATCCTCCGCGGATTCGCACTAAAAACTACTGTTTTTATAAACATAGTTGTTGTTGTTGTTGTTGCTGCTGCTGCTGGTGCAATGCGTGTGTGTGTGAAAAGCTTCGTAGGACCATGGACTGACCCGATTGCGGCGGTACGTCGCTCGGACGGGTGAAATGTGCGTGTGCCTGTGTGTAAGGACAATGGACTGCGTTAATCGCGACGGTGCTTCGCTCGGTGCGACGGACAGCGAAATCCTCCGCGGATTCGCACTAAAAACTACTGTTTTTATAAACATAGTTGTTGTTGTTGTTGTAGCTGCTGCTGCTGGTGCAATGCGTGTGTGTGTGAAAAGCTTCGTAGGACCATGGACTGACCCGATTGCGGCGGTACGTCGCTCGGACGGGTGAAATGTGCGTGTGCCTGTGTGTAAGGACAATGGACTGCGTTAATCGCGACGGTGTTTCGCTCGGTGCTTGGCTCGGTTGCAAAGGTCAGAAAAGTAAAGTTCGGAAAAGTAAAGCGTTCATATGTGTGCGTTAAAGAACAACGTGTAGTGAAATGGATGGGACTCTGTGCTAAGTGAACCGCAATTGCGCATCGTGGGCGCACGGTCGACACTTCAATCTGCGGCCGCCAGCGGTTCATCGTCGAAGCAGCGACAGCAGTGCGCGAAGCGGCTCTGGTCGTACCAACGAAGGTAAGTTTATTGCATGATTCATTTCTACGCATGGTTTGGGGATTCGTTGCTTTGGTCGATGGAGAAGCAAACTGCGTTGAGCCCGATGTAGTTTATTTTAGAAAATAAAACAAATATCTGCCACTAAGGCTATGTGTAGGTTGGTTTAAACTAAACTTACATATTCCGAACTGCCGGAACCGTTCGTGGATTAATGTGTTTCGTTCGTATTGGGAAGTTTCTTAGCAATTTTGTGATTCAGACCCTCTAACAGGTACCTGCGCTAGTCATGCCCATGTCCTTTGGGTGGAATGTGGAAGTTATTTTTCCCTCGTAGGGTCGGTACGAATTTCAGATACGAAACCAGGTAAGTTATGGAGCAGCACTGCATTTGGCATTTCACCCATTTGGCTTGCGGTACTACAAACGCAGGAGCAGGAGTCTACCTCCGACCAAAGGTTAAAAAAAAACATGAAAAATGAAAACGATCGTCAGGGGGTTTCCCGCATACGATTGCTTGTGTTTCTTCACTGAATTTCCCTTCGATTAGGTAATTGCTGCGCGCGTATGGTTTTAGCTCAGAAGAGATGGTCGAACAAAAATCTTTTGCGTAAATCGATTTGTCGCCCTGAAAAGGACGGTTTTTTTTGGTTTGCAAGATTGAGAGAAGCTCGATAGCTTTAGGCCTTCTTCTCAGTCTTCTTTGGCAGCAGCACGGCCTGAATGTTGGGCAGCACACCACCTTGGGCAATGGTGACGCCGGACAACAGCTTGTTCAATTCCTCGTCGTTGCGGATGGCCAGCTGCAGATGACGCGGGATGATGCGAGTTTTCTTGTTGTCTCGGGCAGCGTTTCCTGCCAACTCCAACACTTCAGCGGCCAAGTATTCCATGACGGCGGCCAAATACACTGGTGCACCAGCACCGACGCGCTCGGCATAGTTGCCTTTGCGGAGCAGACGGTGGATACGGCCAACCGGGAACTGCAGACCGGCACGGTTCGAGCGGGACTTTGCCTTTCCCTTCACTTTTCCTCCCTTGCCACGGCCAGACATGTTGATAACTTCGGTTTAGATGAGAGTACGTTCGCAACGATGCTCACTGCTTGGAGGGTGCTTATTTTCTGAGCAAAATTTTCCGAAATCGTGAGTTTAAATACTCCGAGCTACGCTGCCTGTACGCACTCGTGTCGAATACCCGAGAGTGATCCGAAAACCGGAATATAAACGAACCGAACCGTTAGTGATCATCATACAGTTTTTGACCCTCCGATAGTGAGCATCAGTGCGTGAATTGAGGTAAAATGGCCCCGAAAACCAGTGGAAAAGCCGCGAAGAAGTCGGGTAAAGCCCAGAAGAACATCTCCAAGTCGGACAAGAAGAAGAAAAGGAAGACCCGCAAGGAGAGCTACGCTATCTACATCTACAAGGTGTTGAAGCAAGTCCACCCGGACACCGGCATTTCGTCCAAGGCGATGAGCATCATGAACAGCTTCGTGAACGACATTTTCGAGCGCATCGCTGCCGAAGCATCCCGCTTGGCGCACTACAACAAGCGTTCGACGATCACGTCCCGCGAAATCCAGACGGCCGTCCGTCTGCTGTTGCCTGGTGAGCTGGCCAAGCACGCCGTGTCCGAAGGCACGAAGGCTGTCACCAAGTACACCAGCTCGAAGTAATTCGGAGCGCCGCAGTTCGTTCGATCTACCCAAACGCAAACCGGTCCTTTTCAGGACCACAAAACGCATCCATACAAAAGACATATTCCTGTTAAAAACCCTCTCACAGTGGCAGAAGTTAAATATAATAAAATGAGTAAATATAATGTAATAAATAAAAGCACGCCCGTGACTGTGTTGCGCAACATGGTAGCAACATGGCATAATGAACATTACCCGAGTGCACATGAACACATGGCCAGGGTACGAAAACACAAACTGAGGTTCTATGCGAGCAGTGAAAATGAATGTTCCACAGCGTTAAAGCATCGGAAGCATCTTCTGACGATCGAATGCCAAACGGCCAAGCGAAACCTCTTTTGCCTTTCTGACCGTGCGTACGGCTGGCTTCATTTCTGATGTCCATTCGAGCCGAAGAATGGAACCACAAACAAAACAAAAGCCTAAAAATAACACCATTTCTCCACCAGCTTTGTACACTGCAGCTTTGCAAGCCCTGTACCCTGGTAGGCGCATGCAGCTTTTGTACCCTGACACGGTCACGGGCTCATTGCACTCAACAGACTCATTGTCACATACGCATAAGAATTGTTCCAACACCACCACCAACGGGTTAGGGGCGGTACACAGAGGGGAAGGGAAGGGAGCATATCGACATATCTTTTTGGTTAACATTTGTGGTGGTCCTGAGAAGGACCGTTTGAGTGAATAAATGCCCCTCGATGAACGATGGAGGCGGGGAGGCGGCGAAGATTTAGGCACGCTCTCCGCGGATGCGACGAGCCAGCTGGATGTCTTTCGGCATGATGGTGACGCGCTTCGCATGGATTGCGCACAAGTTGGTGTCCTCGAACAGGCCGACAAGGTACGCCTCGCTGGCCTCCTGCAGGGCCATCACGGCCGAGCTCTGGAAGCGCAGATCGGTCTTGAAGTCCTGGGCAATTTCACGTACCAGACGCTGGAAGGGCAGCTTGCGGATCAGCAGCTCGGTCGATTTCTGGTAGCGACGGATCTCACGCAGGGCTACGGTTCCCGGACGATAACGATGCGGCTTCTTCACTCCTCCGGTGGCCGGGGCACTCTTGCGAGCAGCCTTGGTGGCCAGCTGCTTGCGCGGAGCCTTACCTCCGGTGGACTTACGGGCAGTTTGCTTCGTACGGGCCATTTCACTGGTTCACTGGCGGTTTGGGTAGTGGAACGTAAAGACGTCTGTGTTGCGTCGACAATAGGTTCGGAATGTGGGTATCCGAAGCCGGATCGCCACTTTTATAACCTCGCTCCACGCACACATACACTCCGCTCCGATCGTGTACCGATAGTGGGGTAAGCGTGAGAATGTGTACGTGTGCTCGGGTGAGTGTATAAAAGGCCGAAACATGGTGCGTTGCCCTATTGTTAATCGTGAACTCTTGAACAGTACGCATCGACATCGAAATGACTGGACGAGGCAAAGGAGGCAAAGGTCTGGGTAAAGGAGGAGCCAAGCGTCATCGCAAAGTGCTGCGCGACAACATCCAGGGCATCACCAAGCCGGCCATCCGTCGTCTGGCCCGCCGTGGAGGAGTGAAACGTATCTCCGGTCTCATCTACGAAGAAACGCGTGGCGTGCTGAAAGTGTTCCTGGAGAATGTTATCCGCGATGCGGTCACCTATACCGAACACGCCAAGCGCAAAACCGTCACCGCGATGGATGTAGTGTACGCGCTGAAGCGTCAGGGTCGCACCCTGTACGGTTTCGGAGGTTAAACTCGCCAGCCAACGCACATTTTGCCCTCATCTCAACAAAACGGTCCTTATCAGGACCACACATTCTTTGCGTCAAAATTCTCTTTCCAATGATTCCAATCGCTATGAAGTCGTGCGTTTTTTGCTCTGCCAGCTTAGGTTCATCGGAGCTTCGCACTATCGTTTGTACCCGCCGTAATGGAATTCTACCTGTGGTTGCGAGTCGAATCCTTCGCTTCGTCGGTCTACGGGGTAAACATGTCACGGTGTAAAAATGTCGAAAACGCGTCACGCAGAAGCCACGCAGAAGCCAGGTAGAAGAAGAAGCAATGAGCTTCGTGTCGATCCTCGTTAACGGTGTACAGGTAATGGGTGTCCATAGTATGTTGAACGCGCTACAGATCCACAATGTTGCGACGTTGTGTGCTCGATCGTGTTTGTGTGATGGTATTAGAAAACGAAAGTCAACTGTGCCGCCATGTTAATACAAAGCTAAGAAAAATCGACCGTTTTCAAAGCCAATTGTGAAGCATTTCACACAGCTACCAGTCTTTTTTAAGACTAACACTACATATTTCACGTACTTGAGCGTCTAGCTGAACTTACTGCATCCGAAAAATAGCAGAAAACGTTACTGAAATGCAGAAATAAATTTTGGCAGAAATTTTGGCGTAAATATTGAAATAAAGTGGATTAAATATGCGCTCGTGCCCTCATGAGAAAGAGGATGCGCTCATGCCACCGGACGAGACGGAGCAAGGGATGAAATTCGCACTAATTTCGGTCATTGATAGGACACGCAAAGCAGCGTCAAAAATGTGCTGAAATTTTTGCTAACTTGCTAAAATTGGCACAATTTATGATCAAAAACATGAAACATATTATTCCACCAACATTTTGCCACGCGTATTCAAATCGAACGTCGTGTTTTTCTTTTCTTTCTCGCACGTAGTAGTGTGCGCGTTTTTTACCCACCTAGAGTCAGAAATTATCAGCAAATGCGATCACAAACGATGATCGGTACCGTTATTTGGAAAAATCACCAAAAAAGAGGATGGCTTGGTGCCACCGAACGAGGGCGCAAGTGCGAGCGAGACGGAGCATGGGATGAAATTCGCACTAATTTCGAACACTGACAGGGACACTCAAAAAGGAGCGCACGGTGTCTAGCGCCGTGTGTCGCCGGCTCGTTTTAAGCAGCGCCAAAAATGTGATGAAATTCTTTCAATTACATTTTTGCTAACTTGCCTAAATTGGCACATTTTATAATCAAAAACATGAAACACACAATTCCACCAACACTCGATATCGGAAGGTCGGAATGGCTACTAGATGCCACGAGTATTGAAATAGAATGCGGCGATTTTTTTCTTACACCTAATATTGGGTGCGTTTGTGCATACTCAGCTCGAGCCAAAAATTATCGGAAAATGTTACAAAACCAGTGCGCAAATTAATAGATATGAAGTGGATTAAATATGTTTTTCAAAAGGCAAGTTCGCCTCTTACTGCCCTGGTACGTGTATAATTCCACCAACATTTTGCCACGCGTATTCAAATCGAACGTCGTGTTTTTCTTTTCTTTCTCGCACGTAGTAGTGTGCGCGTTTTTTACCCAAATCGAGCCAGAAATTATCAGGAAATACGATCGCAAACGATGATCGGTACCGTTATTTGGAAAAATCACCAAAAAAGAGGATGGCTTGGTGCCAACGAGTGCGAGCGAGACGGAGCATGGGATGAAATTCGCAGCAACGTCGGTCGCTGACAGCACACACAAAGGAGCACACGCTTCGTCCGTGTGTCGCCGGCTCGTTTTAGGCAGCGTCAAAAATGTGATGAAATATTTGCACCTACGGTTTTCAATAACTTGCAAAATATGTTCCTTTTTTCAAGGGCTCACAGGGAATATAGCATAAAACCTACGTTTTCGTACACTGTACATGCACACGAACATACTTAAATTTTTGCAAATTTGCTACCTAACTTCCTTTCCCTGTTCGTATGGTGCGTACATCACACGCAAAAGGATTAAACCTTTAGTAGTTTAGTTGCAAAATATTGCATAATTATCAGATTTGACGTCATACAATTGCCCGGCTTTGGGACAACCGGTGAATTTGCATCATGCGATTGTATGCGTAGCGAGGAAGAACAGAGATGGCAACGCTCGCTCGGATAGTAGAAGTAGTAGTTCGGAGAGAAAATACTCTCGCCACATTCGTTCGGATACAAGATTATATTAGAAGCCGAATCTCCCGCGCTCGGCACAGTCTTCGACTAGCAGCCTGATGGAACGGTTGGTCCGCGCGTCACGGTAGTGCGAATTTAGTAGTGTGTGTAAAAGTGGTGTGATACAAGTGGTGTTGAGCAGGGGGGGTCATTTTCAAAATGGCGCCAGCTCATTTCGTCGTCCTTCCAGAAGCAGCATGAGCTCATGTCGAGCAAAAGTGTGCGACGCGACAGTTAATCCTGCGCAGGGTTATTCGTTGGGTTTAGTACATCGGGTAGAGGAATCCTCCGCGGATTCGTACTAAAAAAAATATTTTTCTTTAAAACAACTGTGCGTTCTGCTGGTGAAATGCGCGTGTGCGTGTGTGAAAGAAAGGACCATGGACTGCGTTAATCGCGACGGTGCTTCGCTCGGTGCGACGGACAGCGAAATCCTCCGCGGATTCGCACTAAAAACTACTGTTTTTATAAACATAGTTGTTGTTGTTGTTGTTGCTGCTGCTGCTGGTGCAATGCGTGTGTGTGTGAAAAGCTTCGTAGGACCATGGACTGACCCGATTGCGGCGGTACGTCGCTCGGACGGGTGAAATGTGCGTGTGCCTGTGTGTAAGGACAATGGACTGCGTTAATCGCGACGGTGCTTCGCTCGGTGCGACGGACAGCGAAATCCTCCGCGGATTCGCACTAAAAACTACTGTTTTTATAAACATAGTTGTTGTTGTTGTTGTTGCTGCTGCTGCTGGTGCAATGCGTGTGTGTGTGAAAAGCTTCGTAGGACCATGGACTGACCCGATTGCGGCGGTACGTCGCTCGGACGGGTGAAATGTGCGTGTGCCTGTGTGTAAGGACAATGGACTGCGTTAATCGCGACGGTGCTTCGCTCGGTGCGACGGACAGCGAAATCCTCCGCGGATTCGCACTAAAAACTACTGTTTTTATAAACATAGTTGTTGTTGTTGTTGTAGCTGCTGCTGCTGGTGCAATGCGTGTGTGTGTGAAAAGCTTCGTAGGACCATGGACTGACCCGATTGCGGCGGTACGTCGCTCGGACGGGTGAAATGTGCGTGTGCCTGTGTGTAAGGACAATGGACTGCGTTAATCGCGACGGTGCTTCGCTCGGTGCGACGGACAGCGAAATCCTCCGCGGATTCGCACTAAAAACTACTGTTTTTATAAACATAGTTGTTGTTGTTGTTGTTGCTGCTGCTGCTGGTGCAATGCGTGTGTGTGTGAAAAGCTTCGTAGGACCATGGACTGACCCGATTGCGGCGGTACGTCGCTCGGACGGGTGAAATGTGCGTGTGCCTGTGTGTAAGGACAATGGACTGCGTTAATCGCGACGGTGTTTCGCTCGGTGCTTGGCTCGGTTGCAAAGGTCAGAAAAGTAAAGTTCGGAAAAGTAAAGCGTTCATATGTGTGCGTTAAAGAACAACGTGTAGTGAAATGGATGGGACTCTGTGCTAAGTGAACCGCAATTGCGCATCGTGGGCGCACGGTCGACACTTCAATCTGCGGCCGTCAGCGGTTCATCGTCGAAGCAGCGACAGCAGTGCGCGAAGCGGCTCTGGTCGTACCAACGAAGGTAAGTTTATTGCATGATTCATTTCTACGCATGGTTTGGGGATTCGTTGCTTTGGTCGATGGAGAAGCAAACTGCGTTGAGCCCGATGTAGTTTATTTTAGAAAATAAAACAAATATCTGCCACTAAGGCTATGTGTAGGTTGGTTTAAACTAAACTTACATATTCCGAACTGCCGGAACCGTTCGTGGATTAATGTGTTTCGTTCGTATTGGGAAGTTTCTTAGCAATTTTGTGATTCAGACCCTCTAACAGGTACCTGCGCTAGTCATGCCCATGTCCTTTGGGTGGAATGTGGAAGTTATTTTTCCCTCGTAGGGTCGGTACGAATTTCAGATACGAAACCAGGTAAGTTATGGAGCAGCACTGCATTTGGCATTTCACCCATTTGGCTTGCGGTACTACAAACGCAGGAGCAGGAGTCTACCTCCGACCAAAGGTTAAAAAAAAACATGAAAAATGAAAACGATCGTCAGGGGGTTTCCCGCATACGATTGCTTGTGTTTCTTCACTGAATTTCCCTTCGATTAGGTAATTGCTGCGCGCGTATGGTTTTAGCTCAGAAGAGATGGTCGAACAAAAATCTTTTGCGTAAATCGATTTGTCGCCCTGAAAAGGACGGTTTTTTTTGGTTTGCAAGATTGAGAGAAGCTCGATAGCTTTAGGCCTTCTTCTCAGTCTTCTTTGGCAGCAGCACGGCCTGAATGTTGGGCAGCACACCACCTTGGGCAATGGTGACGCCGGACAACAGCTTGTTCAATTCCTCGTCGTTGCGGATGGCCAGCTGCAGATGACGCGGGATGATGCGAGTTTTCTTGTTGTCTCGGGCAGCGTTTCCTGCCAACTCCAACACTTCAGCGGCCAAGTATTCCATGACGGCGGCCAAATACACTGGTGCACCAGCACCGACGCGCTCGGCATAGTTGCCTTTGCGGAGCAGACGGTGGATACGGCCAACCGGGAACTGCAGACCGGCACGGTTCGAGCGGGACTTTGCCTTTCCCTTCACTTTTCCTCCCTTGCCACGGCCAGACATGTTGATAACTTCGGTTTAGATGAGAGTACGTTCGCAACGATGCTCACTGCTTGGAGGGTGCTTATTTTCTGAGCAAAATTTTCCGAAATCGTGAGTTTAAATACTCCGAGCTACGCTGCCTGTACGCACTCGTGTCGAATACCCGAGAGTGATCCGAAAACCGGAATATAAACGAACCGAACCGTTAGTGATCATCATACAGTTTTTGCATTCTTAACGTGACAGCCGAAGTGTACAGACGTACTTTTACCTTGTGCTCTCGACCGATCGTTATTGCCTGTGTTATTCAGCGTACCTGTGACAGTTTTCGTTTTGCCCGTACGTATTCGCCAAAGTGCAGATTTTTGCCGGTGCACCTGTTTTGTGGGTACACTTATGGTGCGGATTTGTGCTGTGGTGATATTCGTCGAGTGATATTTAACCTGTGCAGTGTGTGTATTTTCCGTGTTTTGGTAGTGAAGTGGAGCTGATTTTACAGAGTTTGCTTCACAAACTCAGTGGCCAGTAACACTTCATTTCCACAATTCTTGGGCCGACACCATGTCGGGCCCACCCAGCCTGGAGAGGGACTTTCCCTCTCTCGGCACCAACCGAGAGAGGCCCATCCCCGCGTGGATGGACAAAAACAATGTGTGTGGTGATTTGAAGTTTCTAGTGATGGAGAAGTTGGATGGGTCGGCTTTACCGAAAAACCCTTTCATTATCGGTAAAACAATCCAAAGTGCTGTCGGTGATCTTGCTGAACCTGGACGCGTAATCGACAACGGCAACAAACTCCTCTTGAAGACCAGAAGCCAGCAACAATACAACCAGCTACAGAAAATCAGCCAACTCATCGATTCGACCCCCGTAAAAGTAACCCCTCATAATACCCTTAACAGTGTTCAGTGTGTAGTGTTTGCCCCCGACCTTAAAGACATTAGTGACGAAGACATCCTAGCTGAACTAAAGTCCCAGAACGTTATCCATGTGCGTCGGTTTACCCGTAAAGTGAACGGCGAAATACTACCCACCAGCATCTTCCTCCTCCGCATTAATGCCACCAAAATCCCTCAATTCATCCGTCTTGGCGCCCTTCAAGTTAGCACCCGTCCCTACTATCCTAAACCAATGCAATGTTTTAACTGTGGACAATTTGGTCACACTAAGCTCCATTGCAAACTATCCCCAATTTGTTCCAACTGTAGTACCCCTGCGCATGGTGAATGCACTGCAGAACCAGTATGCGTAAATTGCAAATCTAAACACAACTCCCTGTCTCGTTCCTGTCCCCGTTACAAAGAAGAAGAAGCCATAATCCACTACAAAGTAGATAAAAATTGTTCCTACGGTGAAGCCCGTAGAATGATCTCCTCTCCCGCAATTCCATCCCCTGTACAACAAAGACTAACATACGCTCAACAAACCACACAAGACGAAAAAGACACAATGATTGCCACACTACAACTCACACTTAAACAACAAGAAAACACTATCGCTAAACTAACCGAAACTATGAACAACATGAACAAACAACTACTTGAACAACAAAAACTTATCCAAAGTTTCTTAAAATCTAGCAACAAAAAACACTCAAATAGCTCACTTGAATCCGACTCAGACTCGAACACACTAACCGATTCAGATGAATCAATCACCTCCTCAGCCTCCTCCCTCTCCCGCAAACGTGCCCGCAACAAGGGCACCCCGTCCTCGGAAGAGGACACCCCCCAACCCATTATTCCTTCTCCCACCCCCTCAAATATCCCCCCTTCCATCCCCGACCAAAATCCCCCTCCAATCCGCAGCAAGAAAAAGAAAAAACCAAGTTAATTCACACACAACACACCCAACATCAGCTTCCAATTAATCCCCTACCTTCGTTACCATTTTCCCTAATATCCTTTTCAACACACAAACAATAAGCAATAATCAAAATCCCATTTTCGCACTTTCCTGGAATATCAGAAGCATGAGAACTAACGTAGAAGAACTTAGATTATTATTAACCCGCCATAACCCCAGTATTATAACCCTACAGGAAACTATCACAATACCTTCTCTCAACAGCACCCCATTTAATAAATACAACTGGTTTTTTAATCCATGTCCATCCAATCCTCACCATAGCGTGTGCATTGGAACTCTTAAAAACATACCTTCTAAAAGAATCAATCTCACAACCACACTACCTGCAATAGCCGTTAAAATTGAATCACCTCTTCCAGCCACTGTTCTTTGTCTCTATCTACCACCTTCTCTAACAATTCCGATAATAAATAGCGAACTTACCCAACTAATACACCAATTACCCAAACCTCTCATTATCCTTGGCGACCTAAACGCACAACATTGCTCCTGGGGTTGTTCCATAACGAACAATCGTGGGAATAATATTGGCAACATTTTTGAATCCTTCGACCTTCAAGTCCTTTTCAACCAAACTCCCACCCGCATATCTCCCACAAATGGCTCAGGGTCAATCATTGACCACTGTACCATCTCATCCTCCATTGCACCTCAATTCCAAATCCAAATCAGCAACGATACCCACAATAGTGACCATTATCCCATGTTCATCTCCAGCAGTTTTCCCACTTATCGACCACTTCAACGTCCCAAGTGGAAATATGAAGAGGCCGATTGGGAAAAATACCAAACAGAAATCATTTTCAACCTTCCCTTAGAAGAACTTCCCACCATCCCACGTTTCCTTCACGCCATAGAAAATGCAGCTTCCCTTAGCATCCCCCGTACCAAAGGCACTCCTTCCAAAAGAAATGTCCCCTGGTGGAACGAGACAGTCGCCCAGGCTATTAAAGCCAGGCGTACTGCCTTACGGAAATTCCGTCGAGCCAGCAACACCCCCGATAATTTTTTTACACCCGTGTTGGCTGAACAATATCGTGAAGCTAACCGTCTTGCCAAGGAAGCTGTGCGTCTCTCCAAAGAGGACACATGGAATAGATTCGTTAGCGATATCAATCCTAACTCTACCTCTAAAGAAATTTGGAGGAGAGTGAGTGTCCTTTCGGGTAGAAAACCGCAAGCTTCTCCGATTTCCCTGCACTTCTCCGGCACAACTGTACCTCCCTCCGAAATCCCTGAAACCTTCGCCAAACACTTTGCCAACACTTCTGCAACTGAAAACTTTCCGCCCACTTTCCAAAAACACAAAACAAATGCAGAATCCATACCCATCCCTAAGACAAACGCTACCCACCATAGATACAATAGACTATTCTCAACAGCAGAACTAAACTGGGCTCTTAGAAAATGTAAAGGTTCCTCGTCCGGCCCCGATAATATTGGTTATCCTCTCCTCAAAAACCTACCCCTACAAGCCAAACTAAAACTCCTCAATATTTATAACGACATCTGGTCCACTGGTAACATTCCTAAGGAATGGAAATCCAGCCTCACCATTCCCATCCCTAAGCCTAACAAACCTAGCACTGATGTAGATAGCTACCGCCCCATTTCTCTTCTCAACTGTATAATGAAAGTCCTAGAACGCATGGTTAACCGTAGACTAACTCAAGAAATAGAAGATAGAAAACTCCTTAGTTCTGATCAACACGGCTTTCGGTGCGGCATGGGTACGGAAACGTACTTTGCCAAACTAGATGACGTGTTGGAAACAGCCCACACTCATAACTACCACATAGACCTCGCTATAATAGACCTTTCCAAAGCTTTTGACCGTACCTGGCGACACTCCATACTAGAACAACTATCCAGATGGAACCTCGGTGGACGTCTCACAAACTTCATCGAGAGCTTCCTTACTGACCGCACCTTCCGAGTCCTCATCGGTACCGACCTCTCCAATCCATACACGCTCGAAAATGGCGTCCCACAAGGTGCCATTCTCTCACCAACCCTTTTCCTTATCAGCATTGAATCCTTATTTTGCTCTATTCCTACACAAATTAAATCATTCGTATATGCAGATGATATCATCCTAGCCTCTTCATCCAGCTATTGTGCAGAATCTCGTAAACTCCTGCAAGCAGGGGTTGACAAGGTTAGGCAATGGGCTAGGTGGACAGGTTATGAAATATCACACACCAAATCCAAAATCCTACACATTTGCAATAACTTTTTCCCACACTACAAAAAAGATATCACTTTCAATAATACACCCATACCAAACACACGACGCGCAGACATTTTAGGAGTTACATTCGACACAAGACTTTCCTTCATTCCCCATTCCACACGCATTAAGAAAGAAGCAAAAAGCCGGCTGAACCTCTTCAAAATGCTCGGAACTGGAAAGCACCGAGCATCCCGCAACACACTCATCCGAATCATCAATAGCTGGTTACTCCCAAAACTACTCTACGGCATCGAGATTGTCTCCCGAAAGAGAGAAACGTTCGAGAAGACAATAGCACCGCTCTACCACACCGCAATACAATCTTCCACCGGAGCATTCATCACCAGTCCCACCGATTCACTCCTCTGCGAAAGCGGCCTCCTTCCTCTACACCACATCATCACCAACAAAATAGTAGCAGCAGCAACTAGACTACAGGAAAAAGGGATCCAAGCCACCTCTCTCTCCAATAGAGCCAGCACTGCATTCCAAACCCTCACCAACCAACAATTACCACAAGTTCTCCACCTCACTAGGCGCGGTCAGCGCCCCTGGTATCAACAAACACCTACAATAGACTGGGACCTTAAACTCCAACTAAAAGCAGGAAAAAGCAGCCATATAGCCAACCAAATCTTCACACGCCACATCCGGAACAAGTATCAACACCACCACCACATCTTCACCGACGGCTCTGTTCTACACGAGTCCGCCGGATGCGGAATACATTCCTCTTTCGACAATAGTGCCATTAAATTACCTAATAACACTTCCATTTTTTCTGCAGAAGCAATAGCCATGCTCATCGCCGCCGAAGAAAGTCTTCGCAGTGATAAGCCCAACGTCATCTTCACCGACAGCGCCAGCGTACTAGCAGCCCTAGAACATGGTGTTGTCCGTGACCCACACATCCAACAACTAGACCAACTCCCCACAACACCGGAAATAGCCTTCTGCTGGATTCCTGGTCATTCAGGAATTCGCGGAAACGAAAAAGCCGACCGACTAGCCAACCAGGGTAGATCCCGATCCCCAGAAACCGACAACCCCATAGCACGCCGAGACCTCATCCATTGGACAACAAATACCATAGCGCAGAAATGGAACACCACCTGGATAAATACCAACACCTCAAAACTTCGCCTCATCAAACACACCACAGCAGCATGGAGCGACCCAGAATCCAGCCGTAACCAAAGAATACTTTCCCGACTCCGCATTGGACACACCCGCCTTACCCACTCCTACATCTGCGACAAATCCACACCACCACTCTGCAGCTTCTGTGGTGTCGACATCACCGTACTGCACATCCTAACCGACTGCCACGGCTTCGCCAACCATCGACTATCCTGCCAACTTGACACTAACATCACTAACATCTTATCACCGAACCCCGATAATCAACGCAAACTCATCAAATTTCTCCGCATCAGTAACCTGTATAAAGAAATATAATCATCCATAGCCATCTAGACCACCATCACCTACAGTAAAGAGGCGAATGAAGCTGCCCAGCTCAAAGTCTCTATAAAAACAATAAAAAAAAAAAAATACAGTTTTTGACCCTCCGATAGTGAGCATCAGTGCGTGAATTGAGGTAAAATGGCCCCGAAAACCAGTGGAAAAGCCGCGAAGAAGTCGGGTAAAGCCCAGAAGAACATCTCCAAGTCGGACAAGAAGAAGAAAAGGAAGACCCGCAAGGAGAGCTACGCTATCTACATCTACAAGGTGTTGAAGCAAGTCCACCCGGACACCGGCATTTCGTCCAAGGCGATGAGCATCATGAACAGCTTCGTGAACGACATTTTCGAGCGCATCGCTGCCGAAGCATCCCGCTTGGCGCACTACAACAAGCGTTCGACGATCACGTCCCGCGAAATCCAGACGGCCGTCCGTCTGCTGTTGCCTGGTGAGCTGGCCAAGCACGCCGTGTCCGAAGGCACGAAGGCTGTCACCAAGTACACCAGCTCGAAGTAATTCGGAGCGCCGCAGTTCGTTCGATCTACCCAAACGCAAACCGGTCCTTTTCAGGACCACAAAACGCATCCATACAAAAGACATATTCCTGTTAAAAACCCTCTCACAGTGGCAGAAGTTAAATATAATAAAATGAGTAAATATAATGTAATAAATAAAAGCACGCCCGTGACTGTGTTGCGCAACATGGTAGCAACATGGCATAATGAACATTACCCGAGTGCACATGAACACATGGCCAGGGTACGAAAACACAAACTGAGGTTCTATGCGAGCAGTGAAAATGAATCAGCGTTAAAGCATCGGAAGCATCTTCTGACGATCGAATGCCAAACGGCCAAGCGAAACCTCTTTTGCCTTTCTGACCGTGCGTACGGCTGGCTTCATTTCTGATGTCCATTCGAGCCGAAGAATGGAACCACAAACAAAACAAAAGCCTAAAAATAACACCATTTCTCCACCAGCTTTGTACACTGCAGCTTTGCAAGCCCTGTACCCTGGTAGGCGCATGCAGCTTTTGTACCCTGACACGGTCACGGGCTCATTGCACTCAACAGACTCATTGTCACATACGCATAAGAATTGTTCCAACACCACCACCAACGGGTTAGGGGCGGTACACAGAGGGGAAGGGAAGGGAGCATATCGACATATCTTTTTGGTTAACATTTGTGGTGGTCCTGAGAAGGACCGTTTGAGTGAATAAATGCCCCTCGATGAACGATGGAGGCGGGGAGGCGGCGAAGATTTAGGCACGCTCTCCGCGGATGCGACGAGCCAGCTGGATGTCTTTCGGCATGATGGTGACGCGCTTCGCATGGATTGCGCACAAGTTGGTGTCCTCGAACAGGCCGACAAGGTACGCCTCGCTGGCCTCCTGCAGGGCCATCACGGCCGAGCTCTGGAAGCGCAGATCGGTCTTGAAGTCCTGGGCAATTTCACGTACCAGACGCTGGAAGGGCAGCTTGCGGATCAGCAGCTCGGTCGATTTCTGGTAGCGACGGATCTCACGCAGGGCTACGGTTCCCGGACGATAACGATGCGGCTTCTTCACTCCTCCGGTGGCCGGGGCACTCTTGCGAGCAGCCTTGGTGGCCAGCTGCTTGCGCGGAGCCTTACCTCCGGTGGACTTACGGGCAGTTTGCTTCGTACGGGCCATTTCACTGGTTCACTGGCGGTTTGGGTAGTGGAACGTAAAGACGTCTGTGTTGCGTCGACAATAGGTTCGGAATGTGGGTATCCGAAGCCGGATCGCCACTTTTATAACCTCGCTCCACGCACACATACACTCCGCTCCGATCGTGTACCGATAGTGGGGTAAGCGTGAGAATGTGTACGTGTGCTCGGGTGAGTGTATAAAAGGCCGAAACATGGTGCGTTGCCCTATTGTTAATCGTGAACTCTTGAACAGTACGCATCGACATCGAAATGACTGGACGAGGCAAAGGAGGCAAAGGTCTGGGTAAAGGAGGAGCCAAGCGTCATCGCAAAGTGCTGCGCGACAACATCCAGGGCATCACCAAGCCGGCCATCCGTCGTCTGGCCCGCCGTGGAGGAGTGAAACGTATCTCCGGTCTCATCTACGAAGAAACGCGTGGCGTGCTGAAAGTGTTCCTGGAGAATGTTATCCGCGATGCGGTCACCTATACCGAACACGCCAAGCGCAAAACCGTCACCGCGATGGATGTAGTGTACGCGCTGAAGCGTCAGGGTCGCACCCTGTACGGTTTCGGAGGTTAAACTCGCCAGCCAACGCACATTTTGCCCTCATCTCAACAAAACGGTCCTTATCAGGACCACACATTCTTTGCGTCAAAATTCTCTTTCCAATGATTCCAATCGCTATGAAGTCGTGCGTTTTTTGCTCTGCCAGCTTAGGTTCATCGGAGCTTCGCACTATCGTTTGTACCCGCCGTAATGGAATTCTACCTGTGGTTGCGAGTCGAATCCTTCGCTTCGTCGGTCTACGGGGTAAACATGTCACGGTGTAAAAATGTCGAAAACGCGTCACGCAGAAGCCACGCAGAAGCCAGGTAGAAGAAGAAGCAATGAGCTTCGTGTCGATCCTCGTTAACGGTGTACAGGTAATGGGTGTCCATAGTATGTTGAACGCGCTACAGATCCACAATGTTGCGACGTTGTGTGCTCGATCGTGTTTGTGTGATGGTATTAGAAAACGAAAGTCAACTGTGCCGCCATGTTAATACAAAGCTAAGAAAAATCGACCGTTTTCAAAGCCAATTGTGAAGCATTTCACACAGCTACCAGTCTTTTTTAAGACTAACACTACATATTTCACGTACTTGAGCGTCTAGCTGAACTTACTGCATCCGAAAAATAGCAGAAAACGTTACTGAAATGCAGAAATAAATTTTGGCAGAAATTTTGGCGTAAATATTGAAATAAAGTGGATTAAATATGCGCTCGTGCCCTCATGAGAAAGAGGATGCGCTCATGCCACCGGACGAGACGGAGCAAGGGATGAAATTCGCACTAATTTCGGTCATTGATAGGACACGCAAAGCAGCGTCAAAAATGTGCTGAAATTTTTGCTAACTTGCTAAAATTGGCACAATTTATGATCAAAAACATGAAACATATTATTCCACCAACATTTTGCCACGCGTATTCAAATCGAACGTCGTGTTTTTCTTTTCTTTCTCGCACGTAGTAGTGTGCGCGTTTTTTACCCACCTAGAGTCAGAAATTATCAGCAAATGCGATCACAAACGATGATCGGTACCGTTATTTGGAAAAATCACCAAAAAAGAGGATGGCTTGGTGCCACCGAACGAGGGCGCAAGTGCGAGCGAGACGGAGCATGGGATGAAATTCGCACTAATTTCGAACACTGACAGGGACACTCAAAAAGGAGCGCACGGTGTCTAGCGCCGTGTGTCGCCGGCTCGTTTTAAGCAGCGCCAAAAATGTGATGAAATTCTTTCAATTACATTTTTGCTAACTTGCCTAAATTGGCACATTTTATAATCAAAAACATGAATCACACAATTCCACCAACACTCGATATCGGAAGGTCGGAATGGCTACTAGATGCCACGAGTATTGAAATAGAATGCGGCGATTTTTTTCTTACACCTAATATTGGGTGCGTTTGTGCATACTCAGCTCGAGCCAAAAATTATCGGAAAATGTTACAAAACCAGTGCGCAAATTAATAGATATGAAGTGGATTAAATATGTTTTTCAAAAGGCAAGTTCGCCTCTTACTGCCCTGGTACGTGTAAAATTCCACCAACATTTTGCCACGCGTATTCAAATCGAACGTCGTGTTTTTCTTTTCTTTCTCGCACGTAGTAGTGTGCGCGTTTTTTACCCAACTCGAGCCAGAAATTATCAGGAAATGCGATCGCAAACGATGATCGGTACCGTTATTTGGAAAAATCACCAAAAAAGAGGATGGCTTGGTGCCAACGAGTGCGAGCGAGACGGAGCACGGGATGAAATTCGCAGCAACGTCGGTCGCTGACAGCACACACAAAGGAGCACACGCTTCGTCCGTGTGTCGCCGGCTCGTTTTAGGCAGCGTCAAAAATGTGATGAAATATTTGCACCTACGGTTTTCAATAACTTGCAAAATATGTTCCTTTTTACAAGGGCTCACAGGGAATATAGCATAAAACCTACGTTTTCGTACACTGTACATGCACACGAACATACTTAAATTTTTGCAAATTTGCTACCTAACTTCCTTTCCCTGTTCGTATGGTGCGTACATCACACGCAAAAGGATTAAACCTTTAGTAGTTTAGTTGCAAAATATTGCATAATTATCAGATTTGACGTCATACAATTGCCCGGCTTTGGGACAACCGGTGAATTTGCATCATGCGATTGTATGCGTAGCGAGGAAGAACAGAGATAGCAACGCTCGCTCGGATAGTAGTAGTAGTAGTAGTAGTTCGGAGAGAAAATACTCTCGCCACATTCGTTCGGATACTACATTATATTAGAAGCCGAATCTCCCGCGCTCGGCACAGTCTTCGACTAGCAGCCTGATGGAACGGTTGGTCCGCGCGTCACGGTAGTGCGAATTTAGTAGTGTGTGTAAAAGTGGTGTGATACAAGTGGTGTTGAGCAGGGGGGGTCATTTTCAAAATGGCGCCAGCTCATTTCGTCGTCCTTCCAGAAGCAGCATGAGCTCATGTCGAGCAAAAGTGTGCGACGCGACAGTTAATCCTGCGCAGGGTTATTCGTTGGGTTTAGTACATCGGGTAGAGGAATCCTCCGCGGATTCGTACTAAAAAAAATATTTTTCTTTAAAACAACTGTGCGTTCTGCTGGTGAAATGCGCGTGTGCGTGTGTGAAAGAAAGGACCATGGACTGCGTTAATCGCGACGGTGCTTCGCTCGGTGCGACGGACAGCGAAATCCTCCGCGGATTCGCACTAAAAACTACTGTTTTTATAAACATAGTTGTTGTTGTTGTTGTTGCTGCTGCTGCTGGTGCAATGCGTGTGTGTGTGAAAAGCTTCGTAGGACCATGGACTGACCCGATTGCGGCGGTACGTCGCTCGGACGGGTGAAATGTGCGTGTGCCTGTGTGTAAGGACAATGGACTGCGTTAATCGCGACGGTGCTTCGCTCGGTGCGACGGACAGCGAAATCCTCCGCGGATTCGCACTAAAAACTACTGTTTTTATAAACATAGTTGTTGTTGTTGTTGTTGCTGCTGCTGCTGGTGCAATGCGTGTGTGTGTGAAAAGCTTCGTAGGACCATGGACTGACCCGATTGCGGCGGTACGTCGCTCGGACGGGTGAAATGTGCGTGTGCCTGTGTGTAAGGACAATGGACTGCGTTAATCGCGACGGTGCTTCGCTCGGTGCGACGGACAGCGAAATCCTCCGCGGATTCGCACTAAAAACTACTGTTTTTATAAACATAGTTGTTGTTGTTGTTGTTGCTGCTGCTGCTGGTGCAATGCGTGTGTGTGTGAAAAGCTTCGTAGGACCATGGACTGACCCGATTGCGGCGGTACGTCGCTCGGACGGGTGAAATGTGCGTGTGCCTGTGTGTAAGGACAATGGACTGCGTTAATCGCGACGGTGCTTCGCTCGGTGCGACGGACAGCGAAATCCTCCGCGGATTCGCACTAAAAACTACTGTTTTTATAAACATAGTTGTTGTTGTTGTTGTAGCTGCTGCTGCTGGTGCAATGCGTGTGTGTGTGAAAAGCTTCGTAGGACCATGGACTGACCCGATTGCGGCGGTACGTCGCTCGGACGGGTGAAATGTGCGTGTGCCTGTGTGTAAGGACAATGGACTGCGTTAATCGCGACGGTGCTTCGCTCGGTGCGACGGACAGCGAAATCCTCCGCGGATTCGCACTAAAAACTACTGTTTTTATAAACATAGTTGTTGTTGTTGTTGTTGCTGCTGCTGCTGGTGCAATGCGTGTGTGTGTGAAAAGCTTCGTAGGACCATGGACTGACCCGATTGCGGCGGTACGTCGCTCGGACGGGTGAAATGTGCGTGTGCCTGTGTGTAAGGACAATGGACTGCGTTAATCGCGACGGTGCTGCGCTCGGTGCTTGGCTCGGTTGCAAAGGTCAGAAAAGTAAAGTTCGGAAAAGTAAAGCGTTCATATGTGTGCGTTAAAGAACAACGTGTAGTGAAATGGATGGGACTCTGTGCTAAGTGAACCGCAATTGCGCATCGTGGGCGCACGGTCGACACTTCAATCTGCGGCCGTCAGCGGTTCATCGTCGAAGCAGCGACAGCAGTGCGCGAAGCGGCTCTGGTCGTACCAACGAAGGTAAGTTTATTGCATGATTCATTTCTACGCATGGTTTGGGGATTCGTTGCTTTGGTCGATGGAGAAGCAAACTGCGTTGAGCCCGATGTAGTTTATTTTAGAAAATAAAACAAATATCTGCCACTAAGGCTATGTGTAGGTTGGTTTAAACTAAACTTACATATTCCGAACTGCCGGAACCGTTCGTGGATTAATGTGTTTCGTTCGTATTGGGAAGTTTCTTAGCAATTTTGTGATTCAGACCCTCTAACAGGTACCTGCGCTAGTCATGCCCATGTCCTTTGGGTGGAATGTGGAAGTTATTTTTCCCTCGTAGGGTCGGTACGAATTTCAGATACGAAACCAGGTAAGTTATGGAGCAGCACTGCATTTGGCATTTCACCCATTTGGCTTGCGGTACTACAAACGCAGGAGCAGGAGTCTACCTCCGACCAAAGGTTAAAAAAAAACATGAAAAATGAAAACGATCGTCAGGGGGTTTCCCGCATACGATTGCTTGTGTTTCTTCACTGAATTTCCCTTCGATTAGGTAATTGCTGCGCGCGTATGGTTTTAGCTCAGAAGAGATGGTCGAACAAAAATCTTTTGCGTAAATCGATTTGTCGCCCTGAAAAGGACGGTTTTTTTTGGTTTGCAAGATTGAGAGAAGCTCGATAGCTTTAGGCCTTCTTCTCAGTCTTCTTTGGCAGCAGCACGGCCTGAATGTTGGGCAGCACACCACCTTGGGCAATGGTGACGCCGGACAACAGCTTGTTCAATTCCTCGTCGTTGCGGATGGCCAGCTGCAGATGACGCGGGATGATGCGAGTTTTCTTGTTGTCTCGGGCAGCGTTTCCTGCCAACTCCAACACTTCAGCGGCCAAGTATTCCATGACGGCGGCCAAATACACTGGTGCACCAGCACCGACGCGCTCGGCATAGTTGCCTTTGCGGAGCAGACGGTGGATACGGCCAACCGGGAACTGCAGACCGGCACGGTTCGAGCGGGACTTTGCCTTTCCCTTCACTTTTCCTCCCTTGCCACGGCCAGACATGTTGATAACTTCGGTTTAGATGAGAGTACGTTCGCAACGATGCTCACTGCTTGGAGGGTGCTTATTTTCTGAGCAAAATTTTCCGAAATCGTGAGTTTAAATACTCCGAGCTACGCTGCCTGTACGCACTCGTGTCGAATACCCGAGAGTGATCCGAAAACCGGAATATAAACGAACCGAACCGTTAGTGATCATCATACAGTTTTTCATTCTTAACGTGACAGCCGAAGTGTACAGACGTACTTTTACCTTGTGCTCTCGACCGATCGTTATTGCCTGTGTTATTCAGCGTACCTGTGACAGTTTTCGTTTTGCCCGTACGTATTCGCCAAAGTGCAGATTTTTGCCGGTGCACCTGTTTTGTGGGTACACTTATGGTGCGGATTTGTGCTGTGGTGATATTCGTCGAGTGATATTTAACCTGTGCAGTGTGTGTATTTTCCGTGTTTTGGTAGTGAAGTGGAGCTGATTTTACAGAGTTTGCTTCACAAACTCAGTGGCCAGTAACACTTCATTTCCACAATTCTTGGGCCGACACCATGTCGGGCCCACCCAGCCTGGAGAGGGACTTTCCCTCTCTCGGCACCAACCGAGAGAGGCCCATCCCCGCGTGGATGGACAAAAACAATGTGTGTGGTGATTTGAAGTTTCTAGTGATGGAGAAGTTGGATGGGTCGGCTTTACCGAAAAACCCTTTCATTATCGGTAAAACAATCCAAAGTGCTGTCGGTGATCTTGCTGAACCTGGACGCGTAATCGACAACGGCAACAAACTCCTCTTGAAGACCAGAAGCCAGCAACAATACAACCAGCTACAGAAAATCAGCCAACTCATCGATTCGACCCCCGTAAAAGTAACCCCTCATAATACCCTTAACAGTGTTCAGTGTGTAGTGTTTGCCCCCGACCTTAAAGACATTAGTGACGAAGACATCCTAGCTGAACTAAAGTCCCAGAACGTTATCCATGTGCGTCGGTTTACCCGTAAAGTGAACGGCGAAATACTACCCACCAGCATCTTCCTCCTCCGCATTAATGCCACCAAAATCCCTCAATTCATCCGTCTTGGCGCCCTTCAAGTTAGCACCCGTCCCTACTATCCTAAACCAATGCAATGTTTTAACTGTGGACAATTTGGTCACACTAAGCTCCATTGCAAACTATCCCCAATTTGTTCCAACTGTAGTACCCCTGCGCATGGTGAATGCACTGCAGAACCAGTATGCGTAAATTGCAAATCTAAACACAACTCCCTGTCTCGTTCCTGTCCCCGTTACAAAGAAGAAGAAGCCATAATCCACTACAAAGTAGATAAAAATTGTTCCTACGGTGAAGCCCGTAGAATGATCTCCTCTCCCGCAATTCCATCCCCTGTACAACAAAGACTAACATACGCTCAACAAACCACACAAGACGAAAAAGACACAATGATTGCCACACTACAACTCACACTTAAACAACAAGAAAACACTATCGCTAAACTAACCGAAACTATGAACAACATGAACAAACAACTACTTGAACAACAAAAACTTATCCAAAGTTTCTTAAAATCTAGCAACAAAAAACACTCAAATAGCTCACTTGAATCCGACTCAGACTCGAACACACTAACCGATTCAGATGAATCAATCACCTCCTCAGCCTCCTCCCTCTCCCGCAAACGTGCCCGCAACAAGGGCACCCCGTCCTCGGAAGAGGACACCCCCCAACCCATTATTCCTTCTCCCACCCCCTCAAATATCCCCCCTTCCATCCCCGACCAAAATCCCCCTCCAATCCGCAGCAAGAAAAAGAAAAAACCAAGTTAATTCACACACAACACACCCAACATCAGCTTCCAATTAATCCCCTACCTTCGTTACCATTTTCCCTAATATCCTTTTCAACACACAAACAATAAGCAATAATCAAAATCCCATTTTCGCACTTTCCTGGAATATCAGAAGCATGAGAACTAACGTAGAAGAACTTAGATTATTATTAACCCGCCATAACCCCAGTATTATAACCCTACAGGAAACTATCACAATACCTTCTCTCAACAGCACCCCATTTAATAAATACAACTGGTTTTTTAATCCATGTCCATCCAATCCTCACCATAGCGTGTGCATTGGAACTCTTAAAAACATACCTTCTAAAAGAATCAATCTCACAACCACACTACCTGCAATAGCCGTTAAAATTGAATCACCTCTTCCAGCCACTGTTCTTTGTCTCTATCTACCACCTTCTCTAACAATTCCGATAATAAATAGCGAACTTACCCAACTAATACACCAATTACCCAAACCTCTCATTATCCTTGGCGACCTAAACGCACAACATTGCTCCTGGGGTTGTTCCATAACGAACAATCGTGGGAATAATATTGGCAACATTTTTGAATCCTTCGACCTTCAAGTCCTTTTCAACCAAACTCCCACCCGCATATCTCCCACAAATGGCTCAGGGTCAATCATTGACCACTGTACCATCTCATCCTCCATTGCACCTCAATTCCAAATCCAAATCAGCAACGATACCCACAATAGTGACCATTATCCCATGTTCATCTCCAGCAGTTTTCCCACTTATCGACCACTTCAACGTCCCAAGTGGAAATATGAAGAGGCCGATTGGGAAAAATACCAAACAGAAATCATTTTCAACCTTCCCTTAGAAGAACTTCCCACCATCCCACGTTTCCTTCACGCCATAGAAAATGCAGCTTCCCTTAGCATCCCCCGTACCAAAGGCACTCCTTCCAAAAGAAATGTCCCCTGGTGGAACGAGACAGTCGCCCAGGCTATTAAAGCCAGGCGTACTGCCTTACGGAAATTCCGTCGAGCCAGCAACACCCCCGATAATTTTTTTACACCCGTGTTGGCTGAACAATATCGTGAAGCTAACCGTCTTGCCAAGGAAGCTGTGCGTCTCTCCAAAGAGGACACATGGAATAGATTCGTTAGCGATATCAATCCTAACTCTACCTCTAAAGAAATTTGGAGGAGAGTGAGTGTCCTTTCGGGTAGAAAACCGCAAGCTTCTCCGATTTCCCTGCACTTCTCCGGCACAACTGTACCTCCCTCCGAAATCCCTGAAACCTTCGCCAAACACTTTGCCAACACTTCTGCAACTGAAAACTTTCCGCCCACTTTCCAAAAACACAAAACAAATGCAGAATCCATACCCATCCCTAAGACAAACGCTACCCACCATAGATACAATAGACTATTCTCAACAGCAGAACTAAACTGGGCTCTTAGAAAATGTAAAGGTTCCTCGTCCGGCCCCGATAATATTGGTTATCCTCTCCTCAAAAACCTACCCCTACAAGCCAAACTAAAACTCCTCAATATTTATAACGACATCTGGTCCACTGGTAACATTCCTAAGGAATGGAAATCCAGCCTCACCATTCCCATCCCTAAGCCTAACAAACCTAGCACTGATGTAGATAGCTACCGCCCCATTTCTCTTCTCAACTGTATAATGAAAGTCCTAGAACGCATGGTTAACCGTAGACTAACTCAAGAAATAGAAGATAGAAAACTCCTTAGTTCTGATCAACACGGCTTTCGGTGCGGCATGGGTACGGAAACGTACTTTGCCAAACTAGATGACGTGTTGGAAACAGCCCACACTCATAACTACCACATAGACCTCGCTATAATAGACCTTTCCAAAGCTTTTGACCGTACCTGGCGACACTCCATACTAGAACAACTATCCAGATGGAACCTCGGTGGACGTCTCACAAACTTCATCGAGAGCTTCCTTACTGACCGCACCTTCCGAGTCCTCATCGGTACCGACCTCTCCAATCCATACACGCTCGAAAATGGCGTCCCACAAGGTGCCATTCTCTCACCAACCCTTTTCCTTATCAGCATTGAATCCTTATTTTGCTCTATTCCTACACAAATTAAATCATTCGTATATGCAGATGATATCATCCTAGCCTCTTCATCCAGCTATTGTGCAGAATCTCGTAAACTCCTGCAAGCAGGGGTTGACAAGGTTAGGCAATGGGCTAGGTGGACAGGTTATGAAATATCACACACCAAATCCAAAATCCTACACATTTGCAATAACTTTTTCCCACACTACAAAAAAGATATCACTTTCAATAATACACCCATACCAAACACACGACGCGCAGACATTTTAGGAGTTACATTCGACACAAGACTTTCCTTCATTCCCCATTCCACACGCATTAAGAAAGAAGCAAAAAGCCGGCTGAACCTCTTCAAAATGCTCGGAACTGGAAAGCACCGAGCATCCCGCAACACACTCATCCGAATCATCAATAGCTGGTTACTCCCAAAACTACTCTACGGCATCGAGATTGTCTCCCGAAAGAGAGAAACGTTCGAGAAGACAATAGCACCGCTCTACCACACCGCAATACAATCTTCCACCGGAGCATTCATCACCAGTCCCACCGATTCACTCCTCTGCGAAAGCGGCCTCCTTCCTCTACACCACATCATCACCAACAAAATAGTAGCAGCAGCAACTAGACTACAGGAAAAAGGGATCCAAGCCACCTCTCTCTCCAATAGAGCCAGCACTGCATTCCAAACCCTCACCAACCAACAATTACCACAAGTTCTCCACCTCACTAGGCGCGGTCAGCGCCCCTGGTATCAACAAACACCTACAATAGACTGGGACCTTAAACTCCAACTAAAAGCAGGAAAAAGCAGCCATATAGCCAACCAAATCTTCACACGCCACATCCGGAACAAGTATCAACACCACCACCACATCTTCACCGACGGCTCTGTTCTACACGAGTCCGCCGGATGCGGAATACATTCCTCTTTCGACAATAGTGCCATTAAATTACCTAATAACACTTCCATTTTTTCTGCAGAAGCAATAGCCATGCTCATCGCCGCCGAAGAAAGTCTTCGCAGTGATAAGCCCAACGTCATCTTCACCGACAGCGCCAGCGTACTAGCAGCCCTAGAACATGGTGTTGTCCGTGACCCACACATCCAACAACTAGACCAACTCCCCACAACACCGGAAATAGCCTTCTGCTGGATTCCTGGTCATTCAGGAATTCGCGGAAACGAAAAAGCCGACCGACTAGCCAACCAGGGTAGATCCCGATCCCCAGAAACCGACAACCCCATAGCACGCCGAGACCTCATCCATTGGACAACAAATACCATAGCGCAGAAATGGAACACCACCTGGATAAATACCAACACCTCAAAACTTCGCCTCATCAAACACACCACAGCAGCATGGAGCGACCCAGAATCCAGCCGTAACCAAAGAATACTTTCCCGACTCCGCATTGGACACACCCGCCTTACCCACTCCTACATCTGCGACAAATCCACACCACCACTCTGCAGCTTCTGTGGTGTCGACATCACCGTACTGCACATCCTAACCGACTGCCACGGCTTCGCCAACCATCGACTATCCTGCCAACTTGACACTAACATCACTAACATCTTATCACCGAACCCCGATAATCAACGCAAACTCATCAAATTTCTCCGCATCAGTAACCTGTATAAAGAAATATAATCATCCATAGCCATCTAGACCACCATCACCTACAGTAAAGAGGCGAATGAAGCTGCCCAGCTCAAAGTCTCTATAAAAACAATAAAAAAAAAAAAAAAAAAAAAAATACAGTTTTTGACCCTCCGATAGTGAGCATCAGTGCGTGAATTGAGGTAAAATGGCCCCGAAAACCAGTGGAAAAGCCGCGAAGAAGTCGGGTAAAGCCCAGAAGAACATCTCCAAGTCGGACAAGAAGAAGAAAAGGAAGACCCGCAAGGAGAGCTACGCTATCTACATCTACAAGGTGTTGAAGCAAGTCCACCCGGACACCGGCATTTCGTCCAAGGCGATGAGCATCATGAACAGCTTCGTGAACGACATTTTCGAGCGCATCGCTGCCGAAGCATCCCGCTTGGCGCACTACAACAAGCGTTCGACGATCACGTCCCGCGAAATCCAGACGGCCGTCCGTCTGCTGTTGCCTGGTGAGCTGGCCAAGCACGCCGTGTCCGAAGGCACGAAGGCTGTCACCAAGTACACCAGCTCGAAGTAATTCGGAGCGCCGCAGTTCGTTCGATCTACCCAAACGCAAACCGGTCCTTTTCAGGACCACAAAACGCATCCATACAAAAGACATATTCCTGTTAAAAACCCTCTCACAGTGGCAGAAGTTAAATATAATAAAATGAGTAAATATAATGTAATAAATAAAAGCACGCCCGTGAATGTGTTGCGTAAAATGGTAGCAACATGGCATAATGAACATTACCCGAGTGCACATGAACACATGGCCAGGGTACGAAAACACAAACTGAGGTTCTATGCGAGCAGTGAAAATGAATGTTCCACAGCGTTAAAGCATCGGAAGCATCTTCTGACGATCGAATGCCAAACGGCCAAGCGAAACCTCTTTTGCCTTTCTGACCGTGCGTACGGCTGGCTTCATTTCTGATGTCCATTCGAGCCGAAGAATGGAACCACAAACAAAACAAAAGCCTAAAAATAACACCATTTCTCCACCAGCTTTGTACACTGCAGCTTTGCAAGCCCTGTACCCTGGTAGGCGCATGCAGCTTTTGTACCCTGACACGGTCACGGGCTCATTGCACTCAACAGACTCATTGTACATACGCATAAGAATTGTTCCAACACCACCACCAACGGGTTAGGGGCGGTACACAGAGGGGAAGGGAAGGGAGCATATCGACATATCTTTTTGGTTAACATTTGTGGTGGTCCTGAGAAGGACCGTTTGAGTGAATAAATGCCCCTCGATGAACGATGGAGGCGGGGAGGCGGCGAAGATTTAGGCACGCTCTCCGCGGATGCGACGAGCCAGCTGGATGTCTTTCGGCATGATGGTGACGCGCTTCGCATGGATTGCGCACAAGTTGGTGTCCTCGAACAGGCCGACAAGGTACGCCTCGCTGGCCTCCTGCAGGGCCATCACGGCCGAGCTCTGGAAGCGCAGATCGGTCTTGAAGTCCTGGGCAATTTCACGTACCAGACGCTGGAAGGGCAGCTTGCGGATCAGCAGCTCGGTCGATTTCTGGTAGCGACGGATCTCACGCAGGGCTACGGTTCCCGGACGATAACGATGCGGCTTCTTCACTCCTCCGGTGGCCGGGGCACTCTTGCGAGCAGCCTTGGTGGCCAGCTGCTTGCGCGGAGCCTTACCTCCGGTGGACTTACGGGCAGTTTGCTTCGTACGGGCCATTTCACTGGTTCACTGGCGGTTTGGGTAGTGGAACGTAAAGACGTCTGTGTTGCGTCGACAATAGGTTCGGAATGTGGGTATCCGAAGCCGGATCGCCACTTTTATAACCTCGCTCCACGCACACATACACTCCGCTCCGATCGTGTACCGATAGTGGGGTAAGCGTGAGAATGTGTACGTGTGCTCGGGTGAGTGTATAAAAGGCCGAAACATGGTGCGTTGCCCTATTGTTAATCGTGAACTCTTGAACAGTACGCATCGACATCGAAATGACTGGACGAGGCAAAGGAGGCAAAGGTCTGGGTAAAGGAGGAGCCAAGCGTCATCGCAAAGTGCTGCGCGACAACATCCAGGGCATCACCAAGCCGGCCATCCGTCGTCTGGCCCGCCGTGGAGGAGTGAAACGTATCTCCGGTCTCATCTACGAAGAAACGCGTGGCGTGCTGAAAGTGTTCCTGGAGAATGTTATCCGCGATGCGGTCACCTATACCGAACACGCCAAGCGCAAAACCGTCACCGCGATGGATGTAGTGTACGCGCTGAAGCGTCAGGGTCGCACCCTGTACGGTTTCGGAGGTTAAACTCGCCAGCCAACGCACATTTTGCCCTCATCTCAACAAAACGGTCCTTATCAGGACCACACATTCTTTGCGTCAAAATTCTCTTTCCAATGATTCCAATCGCTATGAAGTCGTGCGTTTTTTGCTCTGCCAGCTTAGGTTCATCGGAGCTTCGCACTATCGTTTGTACCCGCCGTAATGGAATTCTACCTGTGGTTGCGAGTCGAATCCTTCGCTTCGTCGGTCTACGGGGTAAACATGTCACGGTGTAAAAATGTCGAAAACGCGTCACGCAGAAGCCACGCAGAAGCCAGGTAGAAGAAGAAGCAATGAGCTTCGTGTCGATCCTCGTTAACGGTGTACAGGTAATGGGTGTCCATAGTATGTTGAACGCGCTACAGATCCACAATGTTGCGACGTTGTGTGCTCGATCGTGTTTGTGTGATGGTATTAGAAAACGAAAGTCAACTGTGCCGCCATGTTAATACAAAGCTAAGAAAAATCGACCGTTTTCAAAGCCAATTGTGAAGCATTTCACACAGCTACCAGTCTTTTTTAAGACTAACACTACATATTTCACGTACTTGAGCGTCTAGCTGAACTTACTGCATCCGAAAAATAGCAGAAAACGTTACTGAAATGCAGAAATAAATTTTGGCAGAAATTTTGGCGTAAATATTGAAATAAAGTGGATTAAATATGCGCTCGTGCCCTCATGAGAAAGAGGATGCGCTCATGCCACCGGACGAGACGGAGCAAGGGATGAAATTCGCACTAATTTCGGTCATTGATAGGACACGCAAAGCAGCGTCAAAAATGTGCTGAAATTTTTGCTAACTTGCTAAAATTGGCACAATTTATGATCAAAAACATGAAACATATTATTCCACCAACATTTTGCCACGCGTATTCAAATCGAACGTCGTGTTTTTCTTTTCTTTCTCGCACGTAGTAGTGTGCGCGTTTTTTACCCACCTAGAGTCAGAAATTATCAGCAAATGCGATCACAAACGATGATCGGTACCGTTATTTGGAAAAATCACCAAAAAAGAGGATGGCTTGGTGCCACCGAACGAGGGCGCAAGTGCGAGCGAGACGGAGCATGGGATGAAATTCGCACTAATTTCGAACACTGACAGGGACACTCAAAAAGGAGCGCACGGTGTCTAGCGCCGTGTGTCGCCGGCTCGTTTTAAGCAGCGCCAAAAATGTGATGAAATTCTTTCAATTACATTTTTGCTAACTTGCCTAAATTGGCACATTTTATAATCAAAAACATGAATCACACAATTCCACCAACACTCGATATCGGAAGGTCGGAATGGCTACTAGATGCCACGAGTATTGAAATAGAATGCGGCGATTTTTTTCTTACACCTAATATTGGGTGCGTTTGTGCATACTCAGCTCGAGCCAAAAATTATCGGAAAATGTTACAAAACCAGTGCGCAAATTAATAGATATGAAGTGGATTAAATATGTTTTTCAAAAGGCAAGTTCGCCTCTTACTGCCCTGGTACGTGTAAAATTCCACCAACATTTTGCCACGCGTATTCAAATCGAACGTCGTGTTTTTCTTTTCTTTCTCGCACGTAGTAGTGTGCGCGTTTTTTACCCAACTCGAGCCAGAAATTATCAGGAAATGCGATCGCAAACGATGATCGGTACCGTTATTTGGAAAAATCACCAAAAAAGAGGATGGCTTGGTGCCAACGAGTGCGAGCGAGACGGAGCACGGGATGAAATTCGCAGCAACGTCGGTCGCTGACAGCACACACAAAGGAGCACACGCTTCGTCCGTGTGTCGCCGGCTCGTTTTAGGCAGCGTCAAAAATGTGATGAAATATTTGCACCTACGGTTTTCAATAACTTGCAAAATATGTTCCTTTTTTCAAGGGCTCACAGGGAATATAGCATAAAACCTACGTTTTCGTACACTGTACATGCACACGAACATACTTAAATTTTTGCAAATTTGCTACCTAACTTCCTTTCCCTGTTCGTATGGTGCGTACATCACACGCAAAAGGATTAAACCTTTAGTAGTTTAGTTGCAAAATATTGCATAATTATCAGATTTGACGTCATACAATTGCCCGGCTTTGGGACAACCGGTGAATTTGCATCATGCGATTGTATGCGTAGCGAGGAAGAACAGAGATAGCAACGCTCGCTCGGATAGTAGTAGTAGTAGTAGTAGTTCGGAGAGAAAATACTCTCGCCACATTCGTTCGGATACTACATTATATTAGAAGCCGAATCTCCCGCGCTCGGCACAGTCTTCGACTAGCAGCCTGATGGAACGGTTGGTCCGCGCGTCACGGTAGTGCGAATTTAGTAGTGTGTGTAAAAGTGGTGTGATACAAGTGGTGTTGAGCAGGGGGGGTCATTTTCAAAATGGCGCCAGCTCATTTCGTCGTCCTTCCAGAAGCAGCATGAGCTCATGTCGAGCAAAAGTGTGCGACGCGACAGTTAATCCTGCGCAGGGTTATTCGTTGGGTTTAGTACATCGGGTAGAGGAATCCTCCGCGGATTCGTACTAAAAAAAATATTTTTCTTTAAAACAACTGTGCGTTCTGCTGGTGAAATGCGCGTGTGCGTGTGTGAAAGAAAGGACCATGGACTGCGTTAATCGCGACGGTGCTTCGCTCGGTGCGACGGACAGCGAAATCCTCCGCGGATTCGCACTAAAAACTACTGTTTTTATAAACATAGTTGTTGTTGTTGTTGTTGCTGCTGCTGCTGGTGCAATGCGTGTGTGTGTGAAAAGCTTCGTAGGACCATGGACTGACCCGATTGCGGCGGTACGTCGCTCGGACGGGTGAAATGTGCGTGTGCCTGTGTGTAAGGACAATGGACTGCGTTAATCGCGACGGTGCTTCGCTCGGTGCGACGGACAGCGAAATCCTCCGCGGATTCGCACTAAAAACTACTCTTTTTATAAACATAGTTGTTGTTGTTGTTGTTGCTGCTGCTGCTGCTGGTGCAATGCGTGTGTGTGAAAAGCTTCGTGGGACTATGGACTGACCCGATTGCGGCGGTACGTCGCTCGGACGGGTGAAAAGTGTGTGCGTGTGTGTGAAAAAAAAGGACAATGGACTGCGTTAATCGCGACGGTGCTGCGCTCGGTGCTTCGCTCGGTGCGTCGGACAGCGAAATCCTCCGC
Organism: Anopheles marshallii; assembly: GCF_943734725.1. NCBI lineage: Eukaryota > Metazoa > Arthropoda > Insecta > Diptera > Culicidae > Anopheles > Anopheles marshallii. Next base: position 59,218,293 of record NC_071326.1, read on the forward strand.
GGATTCGCACTTAAAATTACTGTTTTTATTAACATAGTTGTTGTTGTTGTTGTTGCTGCTGCTGCTGGTGCAATGCGTGTGTGTGTGAAAAGCTTCGTGGGACTATGGACTGGCCCGATTGCGATGGTACGTCGCTCGGACGGGTGAAAAGTGTGTGCGTGTGTGAGGAAGAAAGGACAATGGACTGCGTTAATCGCGACGGTGCTGCGCTCGGTGCTTCGCTCGGTGCGTCGGACAGCGAAATCCTCCGCGGATTCGCACTTAAAATTACTGTTTTTATTAACATAGTTGTTGTTGTTGTTGTTGCTGCTGCTGCTGCTGGTGCAATGCGCGTGTGTGTGAAAAGCTTCGTGGGACTATGGACTAACCCGATTGCGGCGGTACGTCGCTCGGACGGGTGAAATGCGTGTGCGTGTGTGAAAGAAAGGACAATGGACTGCGTTAATCGCGACGGAGCTGCGCTCGGTGCTTCGCTCGGTTGCAAAGGTCAGAAAAGTAATATTCGGAAAAGTAAAGCGTTCATATGTGTGCGTTAAAGAACAACGTGTAGTGAAATGGATGGGACTCTGTGCTAAGTGAACCGCAATTGCGCATCGTGGGCGCACGGTCGACACTTCAATCTGCGGCCGTCAGCGGTTCATCGTCGAAGCAGCGACAGCGGTGCGTGAAGCGGCTCTGGTCGTACCAACGAAGGTAAGTGTATTGCATGATTCATTTCTACGCATGGTTTGGGGATTCGTTGCTTTTCGTTGGTCGATGGAGAAGCGAACTGCGTTGAGCCCGTTGTAGTTTATTTTAGAAAATAAAAAAATATCTGCCACTAAGGCTATGTGTAGGTTGGTTTAAACTAAACTTACATATTCCGAACTGCCGGAACCGTTCGTGGATTAATGTGTTTCGTTAGTATTGGGAAGTTTCTTAGCAATTTTGCGATTCAGACCCTCTAACAGGTACCTGCACTAGTCATGCCCATGTCCTTTGGGTGGAATGTGGAAGTTATTTTTCCCTCGTAGGGTCGGTACGAATTTCAGGTACGAAACCAGGTAAGTTATGGAGCAGCACTGCATTTGGCATTTCACCCATTTGGCTTGCGGTACTACAAACGCAGGAGCAGGAGTCTACCTCCGACCAAAGGTTAAAAAAAACATGAAAAATGAAAACGATCGTCAGGGGGTTTCCCGCATACGATTGCTTGTGTTTCTTCACTGAATTTACCTTCGATTAGGTAATTGCTGCGCGCGTATGGTTTTAGCTGAGAAGAGATGGTCGAACAAAAATCTTTTGCGTAAATCGATTTGTCGCCCTGAAAAGGACGGTTTTTTTTGGTTTGCAAGATTGAGAGAAGCTCGATAGCTTTAGGCCTTCTTCTCAGTCTTCTTTGGCAGCAGCACGGCCTGAATGTTGGGCAGCACACCACCTTGGGCAATGGTGACGCCGGACAACAGCTTGTTCAATTCCTCGTCGTTGCGGATGGCCAGCTGCAGATGACGCGGGATGATGCGAGTTTTCTTGTTGTCTCGGGCAGCGTTTCCTGCCAACTCCAACACTTCAGCGGCCAAGTATTCCATGACGGCGGCCAAATACACTGGTGCACCAGCACCGACGCGCTCGGCATAGTTGCCTTTGCGGAGCAGACGGTGGATACGGCCAACCGGGAACTGCAGACCGGCACGGTTCGAGCGGGACTTTGCCTTTCCCTTCACTTTTCCTCCCTTGCCACGGCCAGACATGTTGATAGCTTCGGTTTAGATGAGAGTACGTTCGCAACGATGCTCACTGCTTGGAGGGTGCTTATTTTCTGAGCAAAATTAACAAAAATCGTGAGTTTAAATACTCCGAGCTACGCTGCCTGTACGCACTCGTGTCGAATACCCGAGAGTGATCCGAAAACCGGAATATAAACGAACCAACCGTTAGTGATCATCATCATACAGTTTTTGACCCTCCGATAGTGAGCATCAGTGCGTGAATTGAGGTAAAATGGCCCCGAAAACCAGTGGAAAAGCCGCGAAAAAGTCGGGTAAAGCCCAGAAGAACATCTCCAAGTCGGACAAGAAGAAGAAAAGGAAGACCCGCAAAGAGAGCTACGCTATCTACATCTACAAGGTGTTGAAGCAAGTCCACCCGGACACCGGCATTTCGTCCAAGGCGATGAGCATCATGAACAGCTTCGTGAACGACATTTTCGAGCGCATCGCTGCCGAAGCATCCCGCTTGGCGCACTACAACAAGCGTTCGACGATCACGTCCCGCGAAATCCAGACGGCCGTCCGTCTGCTGTTGCCTGGTGAGCTGGCCAAGCACGCCGTGTCCGAAGGCACGAAGGCTGTCACCAAGTACACCAGCTCGAAGTAATTCGGAGCGCCGCAGTTCGTTCGATCTACCCAAACGCAAACCGGTCCTTTTCAGGACCACAAAACGCATCCATACAAAAGACATATTCCTGTTAAAAACCCTCTCACAGTGGCAGAAGTTAAATATAATAAAATGAGTAAATATAATGTAATAAATAAAAGCACGCCCGTGAATGTGTTGCGTAAAATGGTAGCAACATGGCATAATGAACATTACCCGAGTGCACATGAACACATGGCCAGGGTACGAAAACACAAACTGAGGTTCTATGCGAGCAGTGAAAATGAATGTTCCACAGCGTTAAAGCATCGGAAGCATCTTCTGACGATCGAATGCCAAACGGCCAAGCGAAACCTCTTTTGCCTTTCTGACCGTGCGTACGGCTGACTTCATTTCTGATGTCCATTCGAGCCGAAGAATGAAACCACAAACAAAACAAAAGCCATTTCAAGCCAATAACACCATTTCTCCACCAGCTTTGTACACTGCAGCTTTGCAAGCCCTGTACCCTGGTAGGCGCATGCAGCTTTTGTACCCTGACACGGTCACGGGCTCATTGCACTCAACAGACTCATTGTCACATACGCATAAGAATTGTTCCAACACCACCACCAACGGGTTAGGGGCGGTACACAGAGGGGAAGGGAAGGGAGCATATCGACATATCTTTTTGGTTAACATTTGTGGTGGTCCTGAGAAGGACCGTTTGAGTGAATAAATGCCCCTCGATGAACGATGGAGGCGGGGAGGCGGCGAAGATTTAGGCACGCTCTCCGCGGATGCGACGAGCCAGCTGGATGTCTTTCGGCATGATGGTGACGCGCTTCGCATGGATTGCGCACAAGTTGGTGTCCTCGAACAGGCCGACAAGGTACGCCTCGCTGGCCTCCTGCAGGGCCATCACGGCCGAGCTCTGGAAGCGCAGATCGGTCTTGAAGTCCTGGGCAATTTCACGTACCAGACGCTGGAAGGGCAGCTTGCGGATCAGCAGCTCGGTCGATTTCTGGTAGCGACGGATCTCACGCAGGGCTACGGTTCCCGGACGATAACGATGCGGCTTCTTCACTCCTCCGGTGGCCGGGGCACTCTTGCGAGCAGCCTTGGTGGCCAGCTGCTTGCGCGGAGCCTTACCTCCGGTGGACTTACGGGCAGTTTGCTTCGTACGGGCCATTTCACTGGTTCACTGGCGGTTTGGGTAGTGGAACGTAAAGACGTCTGTGTTGCGTCGACAATAGGTTCGGAATGTGGGTATCCGAAGCCGGATCGCCACTTTTATAACCTCGCTCCACGCACACATACACTCCGCTCCGATCGTGTACCGATAGTGGGGTAAGCGTGAGAATGTGTACGTGTGCTCGGGTGAGTGTATAAAAGGCCGAAACATGGTGCGTTGCCCTATTGTTAATCGTGAACTCTTGAACAGTACGCATCGACATCGAAATGACTGGACGAGGCAAAGGAGGCAAAGGTCTGGGTAAAGGAGGAGCCAAGCGTCATCGCAAAGTGCTGCGCGACAACATCCAGGGCATCACCAAGCCGGCCATCCGTCGTCTGGCCCGCCGTGGAGGAGTGAAACGTATCTCCGGTCTCATCTACGAAGAAACGCGTGGCGTGCTGAAAGTGTTCCTGGAGAATGTTATCCGCGATGCGGTCACCTATACCGAACACGCCAAGCGCAAAACCGTCACCGCGATGGATGTAGTGTACGCGCTGAAGCGTCAGGGTCGCACCCTGTACGGTTTCGGAGGTTAAACTCGCCAGCCAACGCACATTTTGCCCTCATCTCAACAAAACGGTCCTTATCAGGACCACACATTCTTTGCGTCAAAATTCTCTTTCCAATGATTCCAATCGCTATGAAGTCGAGCGTTTTTTGCTCTGCCAGCTTAGTTTCATCGGAGCTTCGCACTATCGTTTGTACCCGCCGTAATGGAATTCTACCTGTGGTTGCGAGTCGAATCCTTCGCTTCGTCGGTCTACGGGGTAAACATGTCACGGTGTAAAAATGTCGAAAACGCGTCACGCAGAAGCCACGCAGAAGCCAGGTAGAAGAAGAAGCAATGAGCTTCGTGTCGATCCTCGTGAACGGTGTACAGGTAATGGGTGTCCATAGTATGTTGAACGCGCTACAGATCCACAATGTTGCGACGTTGTGTGCTCGATCGTGTTTGTGTGATGGTATTAGAAAACGAAAGTCAACTGTGCCGCCATGTTAATACAAAGCTAAGAAAAATCGACCGTTTTCAAAGCCAATTGTGAAGCATTTCACACAGCTACCAGTCTTTTTTAAGACTAACACTACATATTTCACGTACTTGAGCGTCTAGCTGAACTTACTGCATCCGAAAAATAGCAGAAAACGTTACTGAAATGCAGAAATAAATTTTGGCAGAAATTTTGACGTAAATATTGAAATAAAGTGGATTAAATATGCGCTCGTGCCCTCATGAGAAAGAGGATGCGCTCATGCCACCGGACGAGACGGAGCAAGGGATGAAATTCGCACTAATTTCGGTCATTGATAGGACACGCAAAGCAGCGTCAAAAATGTGCTGAAATTTTTGCTAACTTGCTAAAATTGGCACAATTTATGATCAAAAACATGAAACATATTATTCCACCAACATTTTGCCACGCGTATTCAAATCGAACGTCGTGTTTTTCTTTTCTTTATCGCACGTAGTAGTGTGCGCGTTTTTTACCCACCTAGAGTCAGAAATTATCAGCAAATGCGATCGCAAACGATGATCGGTACCGTTATTTGGAAAAATCACCAAAAAAGAGGATGGCTTGGTGCCACCGAACGAGGGCGCAAGTGCGAGCGAGACGGAGCATGGGATGAAATTCGCACTAATTTCGAACACTGACAGGGACACTCAAAAAGGAGCGCACTGTGTCTAGCGCCGTGTGTCGCCGGCTCGTTTTAAGCAGCGCCAAAAATGTGATGAAATTCTTTCAATTACATTTTTGCTAACTTGCCTAAATTGGCACATTTTAAAATCAAAAACATGAAACACACAATTCCACCAACACTCGATATCGGAAGGTCGGAATGGCTACTAGATGCCACGAGTATTGAAATAGAATGCGGCGTTTTTTTTCTTACACCTAATATTGGGTGCGTTTGTGCATGCTCAGCTCGAGCCAAAAATTATCGGAAAATGTTACAAAACCAGTGCGCAAATTAATAGATATGAAGTGGATTAAATATGTTTTTCAAAAGGCAAGTTCGCCTCTTACTGCCCTGGTACGTGTAAAATTCCACCAACATTTTGCCACGCGTATTCAAATCGAACGTCGTGTTTTTCTTTTCTTTCTCGCACGTAGTAGTATGCGCGTTTTTTACCCAACTCGAGCCAGAAATTATCAGGAAATGCGATCGCAAACGATGATCGGTACCGTTATTTGGAAAAATCACCAAAAAAGAGGATGGCTTGGTGCCAACGAGTGCGAGCGAGACGGAGCACGGGATGAAATTCGCAGCAACGTCGGTCGCTGACAGCACACACAAAGGAGCACACGCTTCGTCCGTGTGTCGCCGGCTCGTTTTAGGCAGCGTCAAAAATGTGATGAAATATTTGCACCTACGGTTTTCAATAACTTGCAAAATATGTTCCTTTTTTCAAGGGCTCACAGGGAATACAGCATAAAACCTACGTTTTCGTACACTGTACATGCACACGAACATACTTAAATTTTTGCAAATTTGCTACCTAACTTCCTTTCCCTGTTCGTATGGTGCGTACATCACACGCAAAAGGATTAAACCTTTAGTAGTTTAGTTGCAAAATATTGCATAATTATCAGATTTGACGTCATACAATTGCCCGGCTTTGGGACAACCGGTGAATTTGCATCATGCGATTGTATGCGTAGCGAGGAAGAACAGAGATAGCAACGCTCGCTCGGATAGTAGTAGTAGTAGTAGTAGTTCGGAGAGAAAATACTCTCGCCACATTCGTTCGGATACTACATTATATTAGAAGCCGAATGTCCCGCGCTCGGCACAGTCTTCGACTAGCAGCCTGATGGAACGGTTGGTCCGCGCGTCACGGTAGTGCGAATTTAGTAGTGTGTGTAAAAGTGGTGTGATACAAGTGGTGTTGAGCAGGGGGGGTCATTTTCAAAATGGCGCCAGCTCATTTCGTCGTCCTTCCAGAAGCAGCATGAGCTCATGTCGAGCAAAAGTGTGCGACGCGACAGTTAATCCTGCGCAGGGTTATTCGTTGGGTTTAGTACATCGGGTAGAGAAATCCTCCGCGGATTCGTACTAAAAAAAATATTTTTCTTTAAAACAACTGTGCTTTCTGCTGGTGAAATGCGCGTGTGCGTGTGTGAAAGAAAGGACCATGGACTGCGTTAATCGCGACGGTGCTTCGCTCGGTGCGACGGACAGCGAAATCCTCCGCGGATTCGCACTAAAAACTACTCTTTTTATAAACATAGTTGTTGTTGTTGTTGTTGCTGCTGCTGCTGGTGCAATGCGTGTGTGTGTGAAAAGCTTCGTGGGACTATGGACTGGCCCGATTGCGATGGTACGTCGCTCGGACGGGTGAAAAGTGTGTGCGTGTGTGAGGAAGAAAGGACAATGGACTGCGTTAATCGCGACGGTGCTGCGCTCGGTGCTTCGCTCGGTGCGTCGGACAGCGAAATCCTCCGCGGATTCGCACTTAAAATTACTGTTTTTATTAACATAGTTGTTGTTGTTGTTGTTGCTGCTGCTGCTGCTGGTGCAATGCGCGTGTGTGTGAAAAGCTTCGTGGGACTATGGACTAACCCGATTGCGGCGGTACGTCGCTCGGACGGGTGAAATGCGTGTGCGTGTGTGAAAGAAAGGACAATGGACTGCGTTAATCGCGACGGAGCTGCGCTCGGTGCTTCGCTCGGTTGCAAAGGTCAGAAAAGTAATATTCGGAAAAGTAAAGCGTTCATATGTGTGCGTTAAAGAACAACGTGTAGTGAAATGGATGGGACTCTGTGCTAAGTGAACCGCAATTGCGCATCGTGGGCGCACGGTCGACACTTCAATCTGCGGCCGTCAGCGGTTCATCGTCGAAGCAGCGACAGCGGTGCGTGAAGCGGCTCTGGTCGTACCAACGAAGGTAAGTGTATTGCATGATTCATTTCTACGCATGGTTTGGGGATTCGTTGCTTTTCGTTGGTCGATGGAGAAGCGAACTGCGTTGAGCCCGTTGTAGTTTATTTTAGAAAATAAAAAAATATCTGCCACTAAGGCTATGTGTAGGTTGGTTTAAACTAAACTTACATATTCCGAACTGCCGGAACCGTTCGTGGATTAATGTGTTTCGTTAGTATTGGGAAGTTTCTTAGCAATTTTGCGATTCAGACCCTCTAACAGGTACCTGCACTAGTCATGCCCATGTCCTTTGGGTGGAATGTGGAAGTTATTTTTCCCTCGTAGGGTCGGTACGAATTTCAGGTACGAAACCAGGTAAGTTATGGAGCAGCACTGCATTTGGCATTTCACCCATTTGGCTTGCGGTACTACAAACGCAGGAGCAGGAGTCTACCTCCGACCAAAGGTTAAAAAAAACATGAAAAATGAAAACGATCGTCAGGGGGTTTCCCGCATACGATTGCTTGTGTTTCTTCACTGAATTTACCTTCGATTAGGTAATTGCTGCGCGCGTATGGTTTTAGCTGAGAAGAGATGGTCGAACAAAAATCTTTTGCGTAAATCGATTTGTCGCCCTGAAAAGGACGGTTTTTTTTGGTTTGCAAGATTGAGAGAAGCTCGATAGCTTTAGGCCTTCTTCTCAGTCTTCTTTGGCAGCAGCACGGCCTGAATGTTGGGCAGCACACCACCTTGGGCAATGGTGACGCCGGACAACAGCTTGTTCAATTCCTCGTCGTTGCGGATGGCCAGCTGCAGATGACGCGGGATGATGCGAGTTTTCTTGTTGTCTCGGGCAGCGTTTCCTGCCAACTCCAACACTTCAGCGGCCAAGTATTCCATGACGGCGGCCAAATACACTGGTGCACCAGCACCGACGCGCTCGGCATAGTTGCCTTTGCGGAGCAGACGGTGGATACGGCCAACCGGGAACTGCAGACCGGCACGGTTCGAGCGGGACTTTGCCTTTCCCTTCACTTTTCCTCCCTTGCCACGGCCAGACATGTTGATAGCTTCGGTTTAGATGAGAGTACGTTCGCAACGATGCTCACTGCTTGGAGGGTGCTTATTTTCTGAGCAAAATTAACAAAAATCGTGAGTTTAAATACTCCGAGCTACGCTGCCTGTACGCACTCGTGTCGAATACCCGAGAGTGATCCGAAAACCGGAATATAAACGAACCAACCGTTAGTGATCATCATCATACAGTTTTTGACCCTCCGATAGTGAGCATCAGTGCGTGAATTGAGGTAAAATGGCCCCGAAAACCAGTGGAAAAGCCGCGAAAAAGTCGGGTAAAGCCCAGAAGAACATCTCCAAGTCGGACAAGAAGAAGAAAAGGAAGACCCGCAAAGAGAGCTACGCTATCTACATCTACAAGGTGTTGAAGCAAGTCCACCCGGACACCGGCATTTCGTCCAAGGCGATGAGCATCATGAACAGCTTCGTGAACGACATTTTCGAGCGCATCGCTGCCGAAGCATCCCGCTTGGCGCACTACAACAAGCGTTCGACGATCACGTCCCGCGAAATCCAGACGGCCGTCCGTCTGCTGTTGCCTGGTGAGCTGGCCAAGCACGCCGTGTCCGAAGGCACGAAGGCTGTCACCAAGTACACCAGCTCGAAGTAATTCGGAGCGCCGCAGTTCGTTCGATCTACCCAAACGCAAACCGGTCCTTTTCAGGACCACAAAACGCATCCATACAAAAGACATATTCCTGTTAAAAACCCTCTCACAGTGGCAGAAGTTAAATATAATAAAATGAGTAAATATAATGTAATAAATAAAAGCACGCCCGTGAATGTGTTGCGTAAAATGGTAGCAACATGGCATAATGAACATTACCCGAGTGCACATGAACACATGGCCAGGGTACGAAAACACAAACTGAGGTTCTATGCGAGCAGTGAAAATGAATGTTCCACAGCGTTAAAGCATCGGAAGCATCTTCTGACGATCGAATGCCAAACGGCCAAGCGAAACCTCTTTTGCCTTTCTGACCGTGCGTACGGCTGACTTCATTTCTGATGTCCATTCGAGCCGAAGAATGAAACCACAAACAAAACAAAAGCCATTTCAAGCCAATAACACCATTTCTCCACCAGCTTTGTACACTGCAGCTTTGCAAGCCCTGTACCCTGGTAGGCGCATGCAGCTTTTGTACCCTGACACGGTCACGGGCTCATTGCACTCAACAGACTCATTGTCACATACGCATAAGAATTGTTCCAACACCACCACCAACGGGTTAGGGGCGGTACACAGAGGGGAAGGGAAGGGAGCATATCGACATATCTTTTTGGTTAACATTTGTGGTGGTCCTGAGAAGGACCGTTTGAGTGAATAAATGCCCCTCGATGAACGATGGAGGCGGGGAGGCGGCGAAGATTTAGGCACGCTCTCCGCGGATGCGACGAGCCAGCTGGATGTCTTTCGGCATGATGGTGACGCGCTTCGCATGGATTGCGCACAAGTTGGTGTCCTCGAACAGGCCGACAAGGTACGCCTCGCTGGCCTCCTGCAGGGCCATCACGGCCGAGCTCTGGAAGCGCAGATCGGTCTTGAAGTCCTGGGCAATTTCACGTACCAGACGCTGGAAGGGCAGCTTGCGGATCAGCAGCTCGGTCGATTTCTGGTAGCGACGGATCTCACGCAGGGCTACGGTTCCCGGACGATAACGATGCGGCTTCTTCACTCCTCCGGTGGCCGGGGCACTCTTGCGAGCAGCCTTGGTGGCCAGCTGCTTGCGCGGAGCCTTACCTCCGGTGGACTTACGGGCAGTTTGCTTCGTACGGGCCATTTCACTGGTTCACTGGCGGTTTGGGTAGTGGAACGTAAAGACGTCTGTGTTGCGTCGACAATAGGTTCGGAATGTGGGTATCCGAAGCCGGATCGCCACTTTTATAACCTCGCTCCACGCACACATACACTCCGCTCCGATCGTGTACCGATAGTGGGGTAAGCGTGAGAATGTGTACGTGTGCTCGGGTGAGTGTATAAAAGGCCGAAACATGGTGCGTTGCCCTATTGTTAATCGTGAACTCTTGAACAGTACGCATCGACATCGAAATGACTGGACGAGGCAAAGGAGGCAAAGGTCTGGGTAAAGGAGGAGCCAAGCGTCATCGCAAAGTGCTGCGCGACAACATCCAGGGCATCACCAAGCCGGCCATCCGTCGTCTGGCCCGCCGTGGAGGAGTGAAACGTATCTCCGGTCTCATCTACGAAGAAACGCGTGGCGTGCTGAAAGTGTTCCTGGAGAATGTTATCCGCGATGCGGTCACCTATACCGAACACGCCAAGCGCAAAACCGTCACCGCGATGGATGTAGTGTACGCGCTGAAGCGTCAGGGTCGCACCCTGTACGGTTTCGGAGGTTAAACTCGCCAGCCAACGCACATTTTGCCCTCATCTCAACAAAACGGTCCTTATCAGGACCACACATTCTTTGCGTCAAAATTCTCTTTCCAATGATTCCAATCGCTATGAAGTCGAGCGTTTTTTGCTCTGCCAGCTTAGTTTCATCGGAGCTTCGCACTATCGTTTGTACCCGCCGTAATGGAATTCTACCTGTGGTTGCGAGTCGAATCCTTCGCTTCGTCGGTCTACGGGGTAAACATGTCACGGTGTAAAAATGTCGAAAACGCGTCACGCAGAAGCCACGCAGAAGCCAGGTAGAAGAAGAAGCAATGAGCTTCGTGTCGATCCTCGTGAACGGTGTACAGGTAATGGGTGTCCATAGTATGTTGAACGCGCTACAGATCCACAATGTTGCGACGTTGTGTGCTCGATCGTGTTTGTGTGATGGTATTAGAAAACGAAAGTCAACTGTGCCGCCATGTTAATACAAAGCTAAGAAAAATCGACCGTTTTCAAAGCCAATTGTGAAGCATTTCACACAGCTACCAGTCTTTTTTAAGACTAACACTACATATTTCACGTACTTGAGCGTCTAGCTGAACTTACTGCATCCGAAAAATAGCAGAAAACGTTACTGAAATGCAGAAATAAATTTTGGCAGAAATTTTGACGTAAATATTGAAATAAAGTGGATTAAATATGCGCTCGTGCCCTCATGAGAAAGAGGATGCGCTCATGCCACCGGACGAGACGGAGCAAGGGATGAAATTCGCACTAATTTCGGTCATTGATAGGACACGCAAAGCAGCGTCAAAAATGTGCTGAAATTTTTGCTAACTTGCTAAAATTGGCACAATTTATGATCAAAAACATGAAACATATTATTCCACCAACATTTTGCCACGCGTATTCAAATCGAACGTCGTGTTTTTCTTTTCTTTATCGCACGTAGTAGTGTGCGCGTTTTTTACCCACCTAGAGTCAGAAATTATCAGCAAATGCGATCGCAAACGATGATCGGTACCGTTATTTGGAAAAATCACCAAAAAAGAGGATGGCTTGGTGCCACCGAACGAGGGCGCAAGTGCGAGCGAGACGGAGCATGGGATGAAATTCGCACTAATTTCGAACACTGACAGGGACACTCAAAAAGGAGCGCACTGTGTCTAGCGCCGTGTGTCGCCGGCTCGTTTTAAGCAGCGCCAAAAATGTGATGAAATTCTTTCAATTACATTTTTGCTAACTTGCCTAAATTGGCACATTTTAAAATCAAAAACATGAAACACACAATTCCACCAACACTCGATATCGGAAGGTCGGAATGGCTACTAGATGCCACGAGTATTGAAATAGAATGCGGCGTTTTTTTTCTTACACCTAATATTGGGTGCGTTTGTGCATGCTCAGCTCGAGCCAAAAATTATCGGAAAATGTTACAAAACCAGTGCGCAAATTAATAGATATGAAGTGGATTAAATATGTTTTTCAAAAGGCAAGTTCGCCTCTTACTGCCCTGGTACGTGTAAAATTCCACCAACATTTTGCCACGCGTATTCAAATCGAACGTCGTGTTTTTCTTTTCTTTCTCGCACGTAGTAGTATGCGCGTTTTTTACCCAACTCGAGCCAGAAATTATCAGGAAATGCGATCGCAAACGATGATCGGTACCGTTATTTGGAAAAATCACCAAAAAAGAGGATGGCTTGGTGCCAACGAGTGCGAGCGAGACGGAGCACGGGATGAAATTCGCAGCAACGTCGGTCGCTGACAGCACACACAAAGGAGCACACGCTTCGTCCGTGTGTCGCCGGCTCGTTTTAGGCAGCGTCAAAAATGTGATGAAATATTTGCACCTACGGTTTTCAATAACTTGCAAAATATGTTCCTTTTTTCAAGGGCTCACAGGGAATACAGCATAAAACCTACGTTTTCGTACACTGTACATGCACACGAACATACTTAAATTTTTGCAAATTTGCTACCTAACTTCCTTTCCCTGTTCGTATGGTGCGTACATCACACGCAAAAGGATTAAACCTTTAGTAGTTTAGTTGCAAAATATTGCATAATTATCAGATTTGACGTCATACAATTGCCCGGCTTTGGGACAACCGGTGAATTTGCATCATGCGATTGTATGCGTAGCGAGGAAGAACAGAGATAGCAACGCTCGCTCGGATAGTAGTAGTAGTAGTAGTAGTTCGGAGAGAAAATACTCTCGCCACATTCGTTCGGATACTACATTATATTAGAAGCCGAATGTCCCGCGCTCGGCACAGTCTTCGACTAGCAGCCTGATGGAACGGTTGGTCCGCGCGTCACGGTAGTGCGAATTTAGTAGTGTGTGTAAAAGTGGTGTGATACAAGTGGTGTTGAGCAGGGGGGGTCATTTTCAAAATGGCGCCAGCTCATTTCGTCGTCCTTCCAGAAGCAGCATGAGCTCATGTCGAGCAAAAGTGTGCGACGCGACAGTTAATCCTGCGCAGGGTTATTCGTTGGGTTTAGTACATCGGGTAGAGAAATCCTCCGCGGATTCGTACTAAAAAAAATATTTTTCTTTAAAACAACTGTGCTTTCTGCTGGTGAAATGCGCGTGTGCGTGTGTGAAAGAAAGGACCATGGACTGCGTTAATCGCGACGGTGCTTCGCTCGGTGCGACGGACAGCGAAATCCTCCGCGGATTCGCACTAAAAACTACTCTTTTTATAAACATAGTTGTTGTTGTTGTTGTTGCTGCTGCTGCTGGTGCAATGCGTGTGTGTGTGAAAAGCTTCGTGGGACTATGGACTGGCCCGATTGCGATGGTACGTCGCTCGGACGGGTGAAAAGTGTGTGCGTGTGTGAGGAAGAAAGGACAATGGACTGCGTTAATCGCGACGGTGCTGCGCTCGGTGCTTCGCTCGGTGCGTCGGACAGCGAAATCCTCCGCGGATTCGCACTTAAAATTACTGTTTTTATTAACATAGTTGTTGTTGTTGTTGTTGCTGCTGCTGCTGCTGGTGCAATGCGCGTGTGTGTGAAAAGCTTCGTGGGACTATGGACTAACCCGATTGCGGCGGTACGTCGCTCGGACGGGTGAAATGCGTGTGCGTGTGTGAAAGAAAGGACAATGGACTGCGTTAATCGCGACGGAGCTGCGCTCGGTGCTTCGCTCGGTTGCAAAGGTCAGAAAAGTAATATTCGGAAAAGTAAAGCGTTCATATGTGTGCGTTAAAGAACAACGTGTAGTGAAATGGATGGGACTCTGTGCTAAGTGAACCGCAATTGCGCATCGTGGGCGCACGGTCGACACTTCAATCTGCGGCCGTCAGCGGTTCATCGTCGAAGCAGCGACAGCGGTGCGTGAAGCGGCTCTGGTCGTACCAACGAAGGTAAGTGTATTGCATGATTCATTTCTACGCATGGTTTGGGGATTCGTTGCTTTTCGTTGGTCGATGGAGAAGCGAACTGCGTTGAGCCCGTTGTAGTTTATTTTAGAAAATAAAAAAATATCTGCCACTAAGGCTATGTGTAGGTTGGTTTAAACTAAACTTACATATTCCGAACTGCCGGAACCGTTCGTGGATTAATGTGTTTCGTTAGTATTGGGAAGTTTCTTAGCAATTTTGCGATTCAGACCCTCTAACAGGTACCTGCACTAGTCATGCCCATGTCCTTTGGGTGGAATGTGGAAGTTATTTTTCCCTCGTAGGGTCGGTACGAATTTCAGGTACGAAACCAGGTAAGTTATGGAGCAGCACTGCATTTGGCATTTCACCCATTTGGCTTGCGGTACTACAAACGCAGGAGCAGGAGTCTACCTCCGACCAAAGGTTAAAAAAAACATGAAAAATGAAAACGATCGTCAGGGGGTTTCCCGCATACGATTGCTTGTGTTTCTTCACTGAATTTACCTTCGATTAGGTAATTGCTGCGCGCGTATGGTTTTAGCTGAGAAGAGATGGTCGAACAAAAATCTTTTGCGTAAATCGATTTGTCGCCCTGAAAAGGACGGTTTTTTTTGGTTTGCAAGATTGAGAGAAGCTCGATAGCTTTAGGCCTTCTTCTCAGTCTTCTTTGGCAGCAGCACGGCCTGAATGTTGGGCAGCACACCACCTTGGGCAATGGTGACGCCGGACAACAGCTTGTTCAATTCCTCGTCGTTGCGGATGGCCAGCTGCAGATGACGCGGGATGATGCGAGTTTTCTTGTTGTCTCGGGCAGCGTTTCCTGCCAACTCCAACACTTCAGCGGCCAAGTATTCCATGACGGCGGCCAAATACACTGGTGCACCAGCACCGACGCGCTCGGCATAGTTGCCTTTGCGGAGCAGACGGTGGATACGGCCAACCGGGAACTGCAGACCGGCACGGTTCGAGCGGGACTTTGCCTTTCCCTTCACTTTTCCTCCCTTGCCACGGCCAGACATGTTGATAGCTTCGGTTTAGATGAGAGTACGTTCGCAACGATGCTCACTGCTTGGAGGGTGCTTATTTTCTGAGCAAAATTAACAAAAATCGTGAGTTTAAATACTCCGAGCTACGCTGCCTGTACGCACTCGTGTCGAATACCCGAGAGTGATCCGAAAACCGGAATATAAACGAACCAACCGTTAGTGATCATCATCATACAGTTTTTGACCCTCCGATAGTGAGCATCAGTGCGTGAATTGAGGTAAAATGGCCCCGAAAACCAGTGGAAAAGCCGCGAAAAAGTCGGGTAAAGCCCAGAAGAACATCTCCAAGTCGGACAAGAAGAAGAAAAGGAAGACCCGCAAAGAGAGCTACGCTATCTACATCTACAAGGTGTTGAAGCAAGTCCACCCGGACACCGGCATTTCGTCCAAGGCGATGAGCATCATGAACAGCTTCGTGAACGACATTTTCGAGCGCATCGCTGCCGAAGCATCCCGCTTGGCGCACTACAACAAGCGTTCGACGATCACGTCCCGCGAAATCCAGACGGCCGTCCGTCTGCTGTTGCCTGGTGAGCTGGCCAAGCACGCCGTGTCCGAAGGCACGAAGGCTGTCACCAAGTACACCAGCTCGAAGTAATTCGGAGCGCCGCAGTTCGTTCGATCTACCCAAACGCAAACCGGTCCTTTTCAGGACCACAAAACGCATCCATACAAAAGACATATTCCTGTTAAAAACCCTCTCACAGTGGCAGAAGTTAAATATAATAAAATGAGTAAATATAATGTAATAAATAAAAGCACGCCCGTGAATGTGTTGCGTAAAATGGTAGCAACATGGCATAATGAACATTACCCGAGTGCACATGAACACATGGCCAGGGTACGAAAACACAAACTGAGGTTCTATGCGAGCAGTGAAAATGAATGTTCCACAGCGTTAAAGCATCGGAAGCATCTTCTGACGATCGAATGCCAAACGGCCAAGCGAAACCTCTTTTGCCTTTCTGACCGTGCGTACGGCTGACTTCATTTCTGATGTCCATTCGAGCCGAAGAATGAAACCACAAACAAAACAAAAGCCATTTCAAGCCAATAACACCATTTCTCCACCAGCTTTGTACACTGCAGCTTTGCAAGCCCTGTACCCTGGTAGGCGCATGCAGCTTTTGTACCCTGACACGGTCACGGGCTCATTGCACTCAACAGACTCATTGTCACATACGCATAAGAATTGTTCCAACACCACCACCAACGGGTTAGGGGCGGTACACAGAGGGGAAGGGAAGGGAGCATATCGACATATCTTTTTGGTTAACATTTGTGGTGGTCCTGAGAAGGACCGTTTGAGTGAATAAATGCCCCTCGATGAACGATGGAGGCGGGGAGGCGGCGAAGATTTAGGCACGCTCTCCGCGGATGCGACGAGCCAGCTGGATGTCTTTCGGCATGATGGTGACGCGCTTCGCATGGATTGCGCACAAGTTGGTGTCCTCGAACAGGCCGACAAGGTACGCCTCGCTGGCCTCCTGCAGGGCCATCACGGCCGAGCTCTGGAAGCGCAGATCGGTCTTGAAGTCCTGGGCAATTTCACGTACCAGACGCTGGAAGGGCAGCTTGCGGATCAGCAGCTCGGTCGATTTCTGGTAGCGACGGATCTCACGCAGGGCTACGGTTCCCGGACGATAACGATGCGGCTTCTTCACTCCTCCGGTGGCCGGGGCACTCTTGCGAGCAGCCTTGGTGGCCAGCTGCTTGCGCGGAGCCTTACCTCCGGTGGACTTACGGGCAGTTTGCTTCGTACGGGCCATTTCACTGGTTCACTGGCGGTTTGGGTAGTGGAACGTAAAGACGTCTGTGTTGCGTCGACAATAGGTTCGGAATGTGGGTATCCGAAGCCGGATCGCCACTTTTATAACCTCGCTCCACGCACACATACACTCCGCTCCGATCGTGTACCGATAGTGGGGTAAGCGTGAGAATGTGTACGTGTGCTCGGGTGAGTGTATAAAAGGCCGAAACATGGTGCGTTGCCCTATTGTTAATCGTGAACTCTTGAACAGTACGCATCGACATCGAAATGACTGGACGAGGCAAAGGAGGCAAAGGTCTGGGTAAAGGAGGAGCCAAGCGTCATCGCAAAGTGCTGCGCGACAACATCCAGGGCATCACCAAGCCGGCCATCCGTCGTCTGGCCCGCCGTGGAGGAGTGAAACGTATCTCCGGTCTCATCTACGAAGAAACGCGTGGCGTGCTGAAAGTGTTCCTGGAGAATGTTATCCGCGATGCGGTCACCTATACCGAACACGCCAAGCGCAAAACCGTCACCGCGATGGATGTAGTGTACGCGCTGAAGCGTCAGGGTCGCACCCTGTACGGTTTCGGAGGTTAAACTCGCCAGCCAACGCACATTTTGCCCTCATCTCAACAAAACGGTCCTTATCAGGACCACACATTCTTTGCGTTAAAATTCTCTTTCCAATGATTCCAATCGCTATGAAGTCGAGCGTTTTTTTGCTCTGCCAGCTTAGGTTCATCGGAGCTTCGCACTATCGTTTGTACCCGCCGTAATGGAATTCTACCTGTGGTTGCGAGTCGAATCCTTCGCTTCGTCGGTCTACGGGGTAAACATGTCACGGTGTAAAAATGTCCAAAACGCGTCACGCAGAAGCCACGCAGAAGCCAGGTAGAAGAAGAAGCAATGAGCATCGTGTCGATCCTCGTGAACGGTGTACAGGTAATGGGTGTCCATAGTATGTTGAACGCGCTACGGATCCACAATGTTGCGACGTTGTGTGCTCGATCGTGTTTGTGTGATGGTATTAGAAAACGAAAGTCAACTATGCCGCCATTTTAATACAAAGCTAAGAAACATCGACCGTTTTCAAAGCCAATTGTGAAGCATTTCACACAGCTACCAGTCTTTTTTAAGACTAACACTACATATTTCACGTACTTGAGCGTCTAGCTGAACTTACTGCATCCGAAAAATAGCAGAAAACGTTACTGAAATGCAGAAATAAATTTTGGCAGAAATTTTGACGTAAATATTGAAATAAAGTGGATTAAATATGCGCTCGTGCCCTCATGAGAAAGAGGATGCGCTCATGCCACCGGACGAGACGGAGCAAGGGATGAAATTCGCACTAATTTCGGTCATTGATAGGACACGCAAAGCAGCGTCAAAAATGTGCTGAAATTTTTGCTAACTTGCTAAAATTGGCACAATTTATGATCAAAAACATGAAACATATTATTCCACCAACATTTTGCCACGCGTATTCAAATCGAACGTCGTGTTTTTCTTTTCTTTATCGCACGTAGTAGTGTGCGCGTTTTTTACCCACCTAGAGTCAGAAATTATCAGCAAATGCGATCGCAAACGATGATCGGTACCGTTATTTGGAAAAATCACCAAAAAAGAGGATGGCTTGGTGCCACCGAACGAGGGCGCAAGTGCGAGCGAGACGGAGCATGGGATGAAATTCGCACTAATTTCGAACACTGACAGGGACACTCAAAAAGGAGCGCACTGTGTCTAGCGCCGTGTGTCGCCGGCTCGTTTTAAGCAGCGCCAAAAATGTGATGAAATTCTTTCAATTACATTTTTGCTAACTTGCCTAAATTGGCACATTTTAAAATCAAAAACATGAAACACACAATTCCACCAACACTCGATATCGGAAGGTCGGAATGGCTACTAGATGCCACGAGTATTGAAATAGAATGCGGCGTTTTTTTTCTTACACCTAATATTGGGTGCGTTTGTGCATGCTCAGCTCGAGCCAAAAATTATCGGAAAATGTTACAAAACCAGTGCGCAAATTAATAGATATGAAGTGGATTAAATATGTTTTTCAAAAGGCAAGTTCGCCTCTTACTGCCCTGGTACGTGTAAAATTCCACCAACATTTTGCCACGCGTATTCAAATCGAACGTCGTGTTTTTCTTTTCTTTCTCGCACGTAGTAGTATGCGCGTTTTTTACCCAACTCGAGCCAGAAATTATCAGGAAATGCGATCGCAAACGATGATCGGTACCGTTATTTGGAAAAATCACCAAAAAAGAGGATGGCTTGGTGCCAACGAGTGCGAGCGAGACGGAGCACGGGATGAAATTCGCAGCAACGTCGGTCGCTGACAGCACACACAAAGGAGCACACGCTTCGTCCGTGTGTCGCCGGCTCGTTTTAGGCAGCGTCAAAAATGTGATGAAATATTTGCACCTACGGTTTTCAATAACTTGCAAAATATGTTCCTTTTTTCAAGGGCTCACAGGGAATACAGCATAAAACCTACGTTTTCGTACACTGTACATGCACACGAACATACTTAAATTTTTGCAAATTTGCTACCTAACTTCCTTTCCCTGTTCGTATGGTGCGTACATCACACGCAAAAGGATTAAACCTTTAGTAGTTTAGTTGCAAAATATTGCATAATTATCAGATTTGACGTCATACAATTGCCCGGCTTTGGGACAACCGGTGAATTTGCATCATGCGATTGTATGCGTAGCGAGGAAGAACAGAGATAGCAACGCTCGCTCGGATAGTAGTAGTAGTAGTAGTAGTTCGGAGAGAAAATACTCTCGCCACATTCGTTCGGATACTACATTATATTAGAAGCCGAATGTCTCGCGCTCGGCACAGTCTTCGACTAGCAGCCTGATGGAACGGTTGGTCCGCGCGTCACGGTAGTGCGAATTTAGTAGTGTGTGTAAAAGTGGTGTGATACAAGTGGTGTTGAGCAGGGGGGGTCATTTTCAAAATGGCGCCAGCTCATTTCGTCGTCCTTCCAGAAGCAGCATGAGCTCATGTCGAGCAAAAGTGTGCGACGCGACAGTTAATCCTGCGCAGGGTTATTCGTTGGGTTTAGTACATCGGGTAGAGAAATCCTCCGCGGATTCGTACTAAAAAAAATATTTTTCTTTAAAACAACTGTGCTTTCTGCTGGTGAAATGCGCGTGTGCGTGTGTGAAAGAAAGGACCATGGACTGCGTTAATCGCGACGGTGCTTCGCTCGGTGCGACGGACAGCGAAATCCTCCGCGGATTCGCACTAAAAACTACTCTTTTTATAAACATAGTTGTTGTTGTTGTTGTTGCTGCTGCTGCTGGTGCAATGCGTGTGTGTGAAAAGCTTCGTGGGACTATGGACTGACCCGATTGCGGCGGTACGTCGCTCGGACGGGTGAAAAGTGTGTGCGTGTGTGTGAAAAAAAAGGACAATGGACTGCGTTCATCGCGACGGTGCTGCGCTCGGTGCTTCGCTCGGTGCGTCGGACAGCGAAATCCTCCGCGGATTCGCACTTAAAATTACTGTTTTTATTAACATAGTTGTTGTTGTTGTTGTTGCTGCTGCTGCTGCTGGTGCAATGCGCGTGTGTGTGAAAAGCTTCGTGGGACTATGGACTAACCCGATTGCGGCGGTACGTCGCTCGGACGGGTGAAATGCGTGTGCGTGTGTGAAAGAAAGGACCATGGACTGCGTTAATCGCGACGGTGCTTCGCTCGGTGCGACGGACAGCGAAATCCTCCGCGGATTCGCACTTAAAATTACTGTTTTTATTAACATAGTTGTTGTTGTTGTTGTTGTTGCTGCTGCTGCTGGTGCAATGCGTGTGTGTGTGAAAAGCTTCGTGGGACTATGGACTGGCCCGATTGCGATGGTACGTCGCTCGGACGGGTGAAAAGTGTGTGCGTGTGTGAGGAAGAAAGGACAATGGACTGCGTTAATCGCGACGGTGCTGCGCTCGGTGCTTCGCTCGGTGCGTCGGACAGCGAAATCCTCCGCGGATTCGCACTTAAAATTACTGTTTTTATTAACATAGTTGTTGTTGTTGTTGTTGCTGCTGCTGCTGGTGCAATGCGTGTGTGTGAAAAGCTTCGTGGGACTATGGACTGACCCGATTGCGGCGGTACGTCGCTCGGACGGGTGAAAAGTGTGTGCGTGTGTGTGAAAAAAAAGGACAATGGACTGCGTTCATCGCGACGGTGCTGCGCTCGGTGCTTCGCTCGGTGCGTCGGACAGCGAAATCCTCCGCGGATTCGCACTTAAAATTACTGTTTTTATTAACATAGTTGTTGTTGTTGTTGTTGCTGCTGCTGCTGCTGGTGCAATGCGCGTGTGTGTGAAAAGCTTCGTGGGACTATGGACTAACCCGATTGCGGCGGTACGTCGCTCGGACGGGTGAAATGCGTGTGCGTGTGTGAAAGAAAGGACAATGGACTGCGTTAATCGCGACGGAGCTGCGCTCGGTGCTTCGCTCGGTTGCAAAGGTCAGAAAAGTAATATTCGGAAAAGTAAAGCGTTCATATGTGTGCGTTAAAGAACAACGTGTAGTGAAATGGATGGGACTCTGTGCTAAGTGAACCGCAATTGCGCATCGTGGGCGCACGGTCGACACTTCAATCTGCGGCCGTCAGCGGTTCATCGTCGAAGCAGCGACAGCGGTGCGTGAAGCGGCTCTGGTCGTACCAACGAAGGTAAGTGTATTGCATGATTCATTTCTACGCATGGTTTGGGGATTCGTTGCTTTTCGTTGGTCGATGGAGAAGCGAACTGCGTTGAGCCCGTTGTAGTTTATTTTAGAAAATAAAAAAATATCTGCCACTAAGGCTATGTGTAGGTTGGTTTAAACTAAACTTACATATTCCGAACTGCCGGAACCGTTCGTGGATTAATGTGTTTCGTTAGTATTGGGAAGTTTCTTAGCAATTTTGCGATTCAGACCCTCTAACAGGTACCTGCACTAGTCATGCCCATGTCCTTTGGGTGGAATGTGGAAGTTATTTTTCCCTCGTAGGGTCGGTACGAATTTCAGGTACGAAACCAGGTAAGTTATGGAGCAGCACTGCATTTGGCATTTCACCCATTTGGCTTGCGGTACTACAAACGCAGGAGCAGGAGTCTACCTCCGACCAAAGGTTAAAAAAAACATGAAAAATGAAAACGATCGTCAGGGGGTTTCCCGCATACGATTGCTTGTGTTTCTTCACTGAATTTACCTTCGATTAGGTAATTGCTGCGCGCGTATGGTTTTAGCTGAGAAGAGATGGTCGAACAAAAATCTTTTGCGTAAATCGATTTGTCGCCCTGAAAAGGACGGTTTTTTTTGGTTTGCAAGATTGAGAGAAGCTCGATAGCTTTAGGCCTTCTTCTCAGTCTTCTTTGGCAGCAGCACGGCCTGAATGTTGGGCAGCACACCACCTTGGGCAATGGTGACGCCGGACAACAGCTTGTTCAATTCCTCGTCGTTGCGGATGGCCAGCTGCAGATGACGCGGGATGATGCGAGTTTTCTTGTTGTCTCGGGCAGCGTTTCCTGCCAACTCCAACACTTCAGCGGCCAAGTATTCCATGACGGCGGCCAAATACACTGGTGCACCAGCACCGACGCGCTCGGCATAGTTGCCTTTGCGGAGCAGACGGTGGATACGGCCAACCGGGAACTGCAGACCGGCACGGTTCGAGCGGGACTTTGCCTTTCCCTTCACTTTTCCTCCCTTGCCACGGCCAGACATGTTGATAGCTTCGGTTTAGATGAGAGTACGTTCGCAACGATGCTCACTGCTTGGAGGGTGCTTATTTTCTGAGCAAAATTAACAAAAATCGTGAGTTTAAATACTCCGAGCTACGCTGCCTGTACGCACTCGTGTCGAATACCCGAGAGTGATCCGAAAACCGGAATATAAACGAACCAACCGTTAGTGATCATCATCATACAGTTTTTGACCCTCCGATAGTGAGCATCAGTGCGTGAATTGAGGTAAAATGGCCCCGAAAACCAGTGGAAAAGCCGCGAAAAAGTCGGGTAAAGCCCAGAAGAACATCTCCAAGTCGGACAAGAAGAAGAAAAGGAAGACCCGCAAAGAGAGCTACGCTATCTACATCTACAAGGTGTTGAAGCAAGTCCACCCGGACACCGGCATTTCGTCCAAGGCGATGAGCATCATGAACAGCTTCGTGAACGACATTTTCGAGCGCATCGCTGCCGAAGCATCCCGCTTGGCGCACTACAACAAGCGTTCGACGATCACGTCCCGCGAAATCCAGACGGCCGTCCGTCTGCTGTTGCCTGGTGAGCTGGCCAAGCACGCCGTGTCCGAAGGCACGAAGGCTGTCACCAAGTACACCAGCTCGAAGTAATTCGGAGCGCCGCAGTTCGTTCGATCTACCCAAACGCAAACCGGTCCTTTTCAGGACCACAAAACGCATCCATACAAAAGACATATTCCTGTTAAAAACCCTCTCACAGTGGCAGAAGTTAAATATAATAAAATGAGTAAATATAATGTAATAAATAAAAGCACGCCCGTGAATGTGTTGCGTAAAATGGTAGCAACATGGCATAATGAACATTACCCGAGTGCACATGAACACATGGCCAGGGTACGAAAACACAAACTGAGGTTCTATGCGAGCAGTGAAAATGAATGTTCCACAGCGTTAAAGCATCGGAAGCATCTTCTGACGATCGAATGCCAAACGGCCAAGCGAAACCTCTTTTGCCTTTCTGACCGTGCGTACGGCTGACTTCATTTCTGATGTCCATTCGAGCCGAAGAATGAAACCACAAACAAAACAAAAGCCATTTCAAGCCAATAACACCATTTCTCCACCAGCTTTGTACACTGCAGCTTTGCAAGCCCTGTACCCTGGTAGGCGCATGCAGCTTTTGTACCCTGACACGGTCACGGGCTCATTGCACTCAACAGACTCATTGTCACATACGCATAAGAATTGTTCCAACACCACCACCAACGGGTTAGGGGCGGTACACAGAGGGGAAGGGAAGGGAGCATATCGACATATCTTTTTGGTTAACATTTGTGGTGGTCCTGAGAAGGACCGTTTGAGTGAATAAATGCCCCTCGATGAACGATGGAGGCGGGGAGGCGGCGAAGATTTAGGCACGCTCTCCGCGGATGCGACGAGCCAGCTGGATATCTTTCGGCATGATGGTGACGCGCTTCGCATGGATTGCGCACAAGTTGGTGTCCTCGAACAGGCCGACAAGGTACGCCTCGCTGGCCTCCTGCAGGGCCATCACGGCCGAGCTCTGGAAGCGCAGATCGGTCTTGAAGTCCTGGGCAATTTCACGTACCAGACGCTGGAAGGGCAGCTTGCGGATCAGCAGCTCGGTCGATTTCTGGTAGCGACGGATCTCACGCAGGGCTACGGTTCCCGGACGATAACGATGCGGCTTCTTCACTCCTCCGGTGGCCGGGGCACTCTTGCGAGCAGCCTTGGTGGCCAGCTGCTTGCGCGGAGCCTTACCTCCGGTGGACTTACGGGCAGTTTGCTTCGTACGGGCCATTTCACTGGTTCACTGGCGGTTTGGGTAGTGGAACGTAAAGACGTCTGTGTTGCGTCGACAATAGGTTCGGAATGTGGGTATCCGAAGCCGGATCGCCACTTTTATAACCTCGCTCCACGCACACATACACTCCGCTCCGATCGTGTACCGATAGTGGGGTAAGCGTGAGAATGTGTACGTGTGCTCGGGTGAGTGTATAAAAGGCCGAAACATGGTGCGTTGCCCTATTGTTAATCGTGAACTCTTGAACAGTACGCATCGACATCGAAATGACTGGACGAGGCAAAGGAGGCAAAGGTCTGGGTAAAGGAGGAGCCAAGCGTCATCGCAAAGTGCTGCGCGACAACATCCAGGGCATCACCAAGCCGGCCATCCGTCGTCTGGCCCGCCGTGGAGGAGTGAAGCGTATCTCCGGTCTCATCTACGAAGAAACGCGTGGCGTGCTGAAAGTGTTCCTGGAGAATGTTATCCGCGATGCGGTCACCTATACCGAACACGCCAAGCGCAAAACCGTCACCGCGATGGATGTAGTGTACGCGCTGAAGCGTCAGGGTCGCACCCTGTACGGTTTCGGAGGTTAAACTCGCCAGCCAACGCACATTTTGCCCTCATCTCAACAAAACGGTCCTTATCAGGACCACACATTCTTTGCGTTAAAATTCTCTTTCCAATGATTCCAATCGCTATGAAGTCGAGCGTTTTTTTGCTCTGCCAGCTTAGGTTCATCGGAGCTTCGCACTATCGTTTGTACCCGCCGTAATGGAATTCTACCTGTGGTTGCGAGTCGAATCCTTCGCTTCGTCGGTCTACGGGGTAAACATGTCACGGTGTAAAAATGTCCAAAACGCGTCACGCAGAAGCCACGCAGAAGCCAGGTAGAAGAAGAAGCAATGAGCATCGTGTCGATCCTCGTGAACGGTGTACAGGTAATGGGTGTCCATAGTATGTTGAACGCGCTACGGATCCACAATGTTGCGACGTTGTGTGCTCGATCGTGTTTGTGTGATGGTATTAGAAAACGAAAGTCAACTATGCCGCCATTTTAATACAAAGCTAAGAAACATCGACCGTTTTCAAAGCCAATTGTGAAGCATTTCACACAGCTACCAGTCTTTTTTAAGACTAACACTACATATTTCACGTACTTGAGCGTCTAGCTGAACTTACTGCATCCGAAAAATAGCAGAAAACGTTACTGAAATGCAGAAATAAATTTTGGCAGAAATTTTGACGTAAATATTGAAATAAAGTGGATTAAATATGCGCTCGTGCCCTCATGAGAAAGAGGATGCGCTCATGCCACCGGACGAGACGGAGCAAGGGATGAAATTCGCACTAATTTCGGTCATTGATAGGACACGCAAAGCAGCGTCAAAAATGTGCTGAAATTTTTGCTAACTTGCTAAAATTGGCACAATTTATGATCAAAAACATGAAACATATTATTCCACCAACATTTTGCCACGCGTATTCAAATCGAACGTCGTGTTTTTCTTTTCTTTATCGCACGTAGTAGTGTGCGCGTTTTTTACCCACCTAGAGTCAGAAATTATCAGCAAATGCGATCACAAACGATGATCGGTACCGTTATTTGGAAAAATCACCAAAAAAGAGGATGGCTTGGTGCCACCGAACGAGGGCGCAAGTGCGAGCGAGACGGAGCATGGGATGAAATTCGCACTAATTTCGAACACTGACAGGGACACTCAAAAAGGAGCGCACGGTGTCTAGCGCCGTGTGTCGCCGGCTCGTTTTAAGCAGCGCCAAAAATGTGATGAAATTCTTTCAATTACATTTTTGCTAACTTGCCTAAATTGGCACATTTTAAAATCAAAAACATGAAACACACAATTCCACCAACACTCGATATCGGAAGGTCGGAATGGCTACTAGATGCCACGAGTATTGAAATAGAATGCGGCGTTTTTTTTCTTACACCTAATATTGGGTGCGTTTGTGCATGCTCAGCTCGAGCCAAAAATTATCGGAAAATGTTACAAAACCAGTGCGCAAATTAATAGATATGAAGTGGATTAAATATGTTTTTCAAAAGGCAAGTTCGCCTCTTACTGCCCTGGTACGTGTAAAATTCCACCAACATTTTGCCACGCGTATTCAAATCGAACGTCGTGTTTTTCTTTTCTTTCTCGCACGTAGTAGTATGCGCGTTTTTTACCCAACTCGAGCCAGAAATTATCAGGAAATGCGATCGCAAACGATGATCGGTACCGTTATTTGGAAAAATCACCAAAAAAGAGGATGGCTTGGTGCCAACGAGTGCGAGCGAGACGGAGCACGGGATGAAATTCGCAGCAACGTCGGTCGCTGACAGCACACACAAAGGAGCACACGCTTCGTCCGTGTGTCGCCGGCTCGTTTTAGGCAGCGTCAAAAATGTGATGAAATATTTGCACCTACGGTTTTCAATAACTTGCAAAATATGTTCCTTTTTTCAAGGGCTCACAGGGAATACAGCATAAAACCTACGTTTTCGTACACTGTACATGCACACGAACATACTTAAATTTTTGCAAATTTGCTACCTAACTTCCTTTCCCTGTTCGTATGGTGCGTACATCACACGCAAAAGGATTAAACCTTTAGTAGTTTAGTTGCAAAATATTGCATAATTATCAGATTTGACGTCATACAATTGCCCGGCTTTGGGACAACCGGTGAATTTGCATCATGCGATTGTATGCGTAGCGAGGAAGAACAGAGATAGCAACGCTCGCTCGGATAGTAGTAGTAGTAGTAGTAGTTCGGAGAGAAAATACTCTCGCCACATTCGTTCGGATACTACATTATATTAGAAGCCGAATGTCCCGCGCTCGGCACAGTCTTCGACTAGCAGCCTGATGGAACGGTTGGTCCGCGCGTCACGGTAGTGCGAATTTAGTAGTGTGTGTAAAAGTGGTGTGATACAAGTGGTGTTGAGCAGGGGGGGTCATTTTCAAAATGGCGCCAGCTCATTTCGTCGTCCTTCCAGAAGCAGCATGAGCTCATGTCGAGCAAAAGTGTGCGACGCGACAGTTAATCCTGCGCAGGGTTATTCGTTGGGTTTAGTACATCGGGTAGAGAAATCCTCCGCGGATTCGTACTAAAAAAAATATTTTTCTTTAAAACAACTGTGCTTTCTGCTGGTGAAATGCGCGTGTGCGTGTGTGAAAGAAAGGACCATGGACTGCGTTAATCGCGACGGTGCTTCGCTCGGTGCGACGGACAGCGAAATCCTCCGCGGATTCGCACTAAAAACTACTCTTTTTATAAACATAGTTGTTGTTGTTGTTGTTGCTGCTGCTGCTGGTGCAATGCGTGTGTGTGAAAAGCTTCGTGGGACTATGGACTGACCCGATTGCGGCGGTACGTCGCTCGGACGGGTGAAAAGTGTGTGCGTGTGTGTGAAAAAAAAGGACAATGGACTGCGTTAATCGCGACGGTGCTGCGCTCGGTGCTTCGCTCGGTGCGTCGGACAGCGAAATCCTCCGCGGATTCGCACTTAAAATTACTGTTTTTATTAACATAGTTGTTGTTGTTGTTGTTGCTGCTGCTGCTGGTGCAATGCGTGTGTGTGAAAAGCTTCGTGGGACTATGGACTGACCCGATTGCGGCGGTACGTCGCTCGGACGGGTGAAAAGTGTGTGCGTGTGTGTGAAAAAAAAGGACAATGGACTGCGTTCATCGCGACGGTGCTGCGCTCGGTGCTTCGCTCGGTGCGTCGGACAGCGATATCCTCCGCGGATTCGCACTAAAAACTACTCTTTTTATAAACATAGTTGTTGTTGTTGTTGTTGCTGCTGCTGCTGGTGCAATGCGTGTGTGTGAAAAGCTTCGTGGGACTATGGACTGACCCGATTGCGGCGGTACGTCGCTCGGACGGGTGAAAAGTGTGTGCGTGTGTGTGAAAAAAAAGGACAATGGACTGCGTTAATCGCGACGGTGCTGCGCTCGGTGCTTCGCTCGGTGCGTCGGACAGCGAAATCCTCCGCGGATTCGCACTTAAAATTACTGTTTTTATTAACATAGTTGTTGTTGTTGTTGTTGCTGCTGCTGCTGGTGCAATGCGTGTGTGTGTGAAAAGCTTCGTGGGACTATGGACTGGCCCGATTGCGATGGTACGTCGCTCGGACGGGTGAAAAGTGTGTGCGTGTGTGTGAAAAAAAAGGACAATGGACTGCGTTCATCGCGACGGTGCTGCGCTCGGTGCTTCGCTCGGTGCGTCGGACAGCGATATCCTCCGCGGATTCGCACTAAAAACTACTCTTTTTATAAACATAGTTGTTGTTGTTGTTGTTGCTGCTGCTGCTGGTGCAATGCGTGTGTGTGTGAAAAGCTTCGTGGGACTATGGACTGACCCGATTGCGGCGGTACGTCGCTCGGACGGGTGAAAAGTGTGTGCGTGTGTGAGGAAGAAAGGACAATGGACTGCGTTAATCGCGACGGTGCTGCGCTCGGTGCTTCGCTCGGTGCGTCGGACAGCGAAATCCTCCGCGGATTCGCACTTAAAATTACTGTTTTTATTAACATAGTTGTTGTTGTTGTTGTTGCTGCTGCTGCTGCTGGTGCAATGCGCGTGTGTGTGAAAAGCTTCGTGGGACTATGGACTAACCCGATTGCGGCGGTACGTCGCTCGGACGGGTGAAATGCGTGTGCGTGTGTGAAAGAAAGGACAATGGACTGCGTTAATCGCGACGGAGCTGCGCTCGGTGCTTCGCTCGGTTGCAAAGGTCAGAAAAGTAATATTCGGAAAAGTAAAGCGTTCATATGTGTGCGTTAAAGAACAACGTGTAGTGAAATGGATGGGACTCTGTGCTAAGTGAACCGCAATTGCGCATCGTGGGCGCACGGTCGACACTTCAATCTGCGGCCGTCAGCGGTTCATCGTCGAAGCAGCGACAGCGGTGCGTGAAGCGGCTCTGGTCGTACCAACGAAGGTAAGTGTATTGCATGATTCATTTCTACGCATGGTTTGGGGATTCGTTGCTTTTCGTTGGTCGATGGAGAAGCGAACTGCGTTGAGCCCGTTGTAGTTTATTTTAGAAAATAAAAAAATATCTGCCACTAAGGCTATGTGTAGGTTGGTTTAAACTAAACTTACATATTCCGAACTGCCGGAACCGTTCGTGGATTAATGTGTTTCGTTAGTATTGGGAAGTTTCTTAGCAATTTTGCGATTCAGACCCTCTAACAGGTACCTGCACTAGTCATGCCCATGTCCTTTGGGTGGAATGTGGAAGTTATTTTTCCCTCGTAGGGTCGGTACGAATTTCAGGTACGAAACCAGGTAAGTTATGGAGCAGCACTGCATTTGGCATTTCACCCATTTGGCTTGCGGTACTACAAACGCAGGAGCAGGAGTCTACCTCCGACCAAAGGTTAAAAAAAACATGAAAAATGAAAACGATCGTCAGGGGGTTTCCCGCATACGATTGCTTGTGTTTCTTCACTGAATTTACCTTCGATTAGGTAATTGCTGCGCGCGTATGGTTTTAGCTGAGAAGAGATGGTCGAACAAAAATCTTTTGCGTAAATCGATTTGTCGCCCTGAAAAGGACGGTTTTTTTTGGTTTGCAAGATTGAGAGAAGCTCGATAGCTTTAGGCCTTCTTCTCAGTCTTCTTTGGCAGCAGCACGGCCTGAATGTTGGGCAGCACACCACCTTGGGCAATGGTGACGCCGGACAACAGCTTGTTCAATTCCTCGTCGTTGCGGATGGCCAGCTGCAGATGACGCGGGATGATGCGAGTTTTCTTGTTGTCTCGGGCAGCGTTTCCTGCCAACTCCAACACTTCAGCGGCCAAGTATTCCATGACGGCGGCCAAATACACTGGTGCACCAGCACCGACGCGCTCGGCATAGTTGCCTTTGCGGAGCAGACGGTGGATACGGCCAACCGGGAACTGCAGACCGGCACGGTTCGAGCGGGACTTTGCCTTTCCCTTCACTTTTCCTCCCTTGCCACGGCCAGACATGTTGATAGCTTCGGTTTAGATGAGAGTACGTTCGCAACGATGCTCACTGCTTGGAGGGTGCTTATTTTCTGAGCAAAATTAACAAAAATCGTGAGTTTAAATACTCCGAGCTACGCTGCCTGTACGCACTCGTGTCGAATACCCGAGAGTGATCCGAAAACCGGAATATAAACGAACCAACCGTTAGTGATCATCATCATACAGTTTTTGACCCTCCGATAGTGAGCATCAGTGCGTGAATTGAGGTAAAATGGCCCCGAAAACCAGTGGAAAAGCCGCGAAAAAGTCGGGTAAAGCCCAGAAGAACATCTCCAAGTCGGACAAGAAGAAGAAAAGGAAGACCCGCAAAGAGAGCTACGCTATCTACATCTACAAGGTGTTGAAGCAAGTCCACCCGGACACCGGCATTTCGTCCAAGGCGATGAGCATCATGAACAGCTTCGTGAACGACATTTTCGAGCGCATCGCTGCCGAAGCATCCCGCTTGGCGCACTACAACAAGCGTTCGACGATCACGTCCCGCGAAATCCAGACGGCCGTCCGTCTGCTGTTGCCTGGTGAGCTGGCCAAGCACGCCGTGTCCGAAGGCACGAAGGCTGTCACCAAGTACACCAGCTCGAAGTAATTCGGAGCGCCGCAGTTCGTTCGATCTACCCAAACGCAAACCGGTCCTTTTCAGGACCACAAAACGCATCCATACAAAAGACATATTCCTGTTAAAAACCCTCTCACAGTGGCAGAAGTTAAATATAATAAAATGAGTAAATATAATGTAATAAATAAAAGCACGCCCGTGAATGTGTTGCGTAAAATGGTAGCAACATGGCATAATGAACATTACCCGAGTGCACATGAACACATGGCCAGGGTACGAAAACACAAACTGAGGTTCTATGCGAGCAGTGAAAATGAATGTTCCACAGCGTTAAAGCATCGGAAGCATCTTCTGACGATCGAATGCCAAACGGCCAAGCGAAACCTCTTTTGCCTTTCTGACCGTGCGTACGGCTGACTTCATTTCTGATGTCCATTCGAGCCGAAGAATGAAACCACAAACAAAACAAAAGCCATTTCAAGCCAATAACACCATTTCTCCACCAGCTTTGTACACTGCAGCTTTGCAAGCCCTGTACCCTGGTAGGCGCATGCAGCTTTTGTACCCTGACACGGTCACGGGCTCATTGCACTCAACAGACTCATTGTCACATACGCATAAGAATTGTTCCAACACCACCACCAACGGGTTAGGGGCGGTACACAGAGGGGAAGGGAAGGGAGCATATCGACATATCTTTTTGGTTAACATTTGTGGTGGTCCTGAGAAGGACCGTTTGAGTGAATAAATGCCCCTCGATGAACGATGGAGGCGGGGAGGCGGCGAAGATTTAGGCACGCTCTCCGCGGATGCGACGAGCCAGCTGGATATCTTTCGGCATGATGGTGACGCGCTTCGCATGGATTGCGCACAAGTTGGTGTCCTCGAACAGGCCGACAAGGTACGCCTCGCTGGCCTCCTGCAGGGCCATCACGGCCGAGCTCTGGAAGCGCAGATCGGTCTTGAAGTCCTGGGCAATTTC
The DNA here is from genome assembly GCF_943734725.1 of Anopheles marshallii. Lineage (NCBI taxonomy): Eukaryota > Metazoa > Arthropoda > Insecta > Diptera > Culicidae > Anopheles > Anopheles marshallii. The sequence goes on from NC_071326.1 coordinate 59,250,403, forward strand.
ACGTACCAGACGCTGGAAGGGCAGCTTGCGGATCAGCAGCTCGGTCGATTTCTGGTAGCGACGGATCTCACGCAGGGCTACGGTTCCCGGACGATAACGATGCGGCTTCTTCACTCCTCCGGTGGCCGGGGCACTCTTGCGAGCAGCCTTGGTGGCCAGCTGCTTGCGCGGAGCCTTACCTCCGGTGGACTTACGGGCAGTTTGCTTCGTACGGGCCATTTCACTGGTTCACTGGCGGTTTGGGTAGTGGAACGTAAAGACGTCTGTGTTGCGTCGACAATAGGTTCGGAATGTGGGTATCCGAAGCCGGATCGCCACTTTTATAACCTCGCTCCACGCACACATACACTCCGCTCCGATCGTGTACCGATAGTGGGGTAAGCGTGAGAATGTGTACGTGTGCTCGGGTGAGTGTATAAAAGGCCGAAACATGGTGCGTTGCCCTATTGTTAATCGTGAACTCTTGAACAGTACGCATCGACATCGAAATGACTGGACGAGGCAAAGGAGGCAAAGGTCTGGGTAAAGGAGGAGCCAAGCGTCATCGCAAAGTGCTGCGCGACAACATCCAGGGCATCACCAAGCCGGCCATCCGTCGTCTGGCCCGCCGTGGAGGAGTGAAACGTATCTCCGGTCTCATCTACGAAGAAACGCGTGGCGTGCTGAAAGTGTTCCTGGAGAATGTTATCCGCGATGCGGTCACCTATACCGAACACGCCAAGCGCAAAACCGTCACCGCGATGGATGTAGTGTACGCGCTGAAGCGTCAGGGTCGCACCCTGTACGGTTTCGGAGGTTAAACTCGCCAGCCAACGCACATTTTGCCCTCATCTCAACAAAACGGTCCTTATCAGGACCACACATTCTTTGCGTCAAAATTCTCTTTCCAATGATTCCAATCGCTATGAAGTCGAGCGTTTTTTGCTCTGCCAGCTTAGTTTCATCGGAGCTTCGCACTATCGTTTGTACCCGCCGTAATGGAATTCTACCTGTGGTTGCGAGTCGAATCCTTCGCTTCGTCGGTCTACGGGGTAAACATGTCACGGTGTAAAAATGTCGAAAACGCGTCACGCAGAAGCCACGCAGAAGCCAGGTAGAAGAAGAAGCAATGAGCTTCGTGTCGATCCTCGTGAACGGTGTACAGGTAATGGGTGTCCATAGTATGTTGAACGCGCTACAGATCCACAATGTTGCGACGTTGTGTGCTCGATCGTGTTTGTGTGATGGTATTAGAAAACGAAAGTCAACTGTGCCGCCATGTTAATACAAAGCTAAGAAAAATCGACCGTTTTCAAAGCCAATTGTGAAGCATTTCACACAGCTACCAGTCTTTTTTAAGACTAACACTACATATTTCACGTACTTGAGCGTCTAGCTGAACTTACTGCATCCGAAAAATAGCAGAAAACGTTACTGAAATGCAGAAATAAATTTTGGCAGAAATTTTGACGTAAATATTGAAATAAAGTGGATTAAATATGCGCTCGTGCCCTCATGAGAAAGAGGATGCGCTCATGCCACCGGACGAGACGGAGCAAGGGATGAAATTCGCACTAATTTCGGTCATTGATAGGACACGCAAAGCAGCGTCAAAAATGTGCTGAAATTTTTGCTAACTTGCTAAAATTGGCACAATTTATGATCAAAAACATGAAACATATTATTCCACCAACATTTTGCCACGCGTATTCAAATCGAACGTCGTGTTTTTCTTTTCTTTATCGCACGTAGTAGTGTGCGCGTTTTTTACCCACCTAGAGTCAGAAATTATCAGCAAATGCGATCGCAAACGATGATCGGTACCGTTATTTGGAAAAATCACCAAAAAAGAGGATGGCTTGGTGCCACCGAACGAGGGCGCAAGTGCGAGCGAGACGGAGCATGGGATGAAATTCGCACTAATTTCGAACACTGACAGGGACACTCAAAAAGGAGCGCACTGTGTCTAGCGCCGTGTGTCGCCGGCTCGTTTTAAGCAGCGCCAAAAATGTGATGAAATTCTTTCAATTACATTTTTGCTAACTTGCCTAAATTGGCACATTTTAAAATCAAAAACATGAAACACACAATTCCACCAACACTCGATATCGGAAGGTCGGAATGGCTACTAGATGCCACGAGTATTGAAATAGAATGCGGCGTTTTTTTTCTTACACCTAATATTGGGTGCGTTTGTGCATGCTCAGCTCGAGCCAAAAATTATCGGAAAATGTTACAAAACCAGTGCGCAAATTAATAGATATGAAGTGGATTAAATATGTTTTTCAAAAGGCAAGTTCGCCTCTTACTGCCCTGGTACGTGTAAAATTCCACCAACATTTTGCCACGCGTATTCAAATCGAACGTCGTGTTTTTCTTTTCTTTCTCGCACGTAGTAGTATGCGCGTTTTTTACCCAACTCGAGCCAGAAATTATCAGGAAATGCGATCGCAAACGATGATCGGTACCGTTATTTGGAAAAATCACCAAAAAAGAGGATGGCTTGGTGCCAACGAGTGCGAGCGAGACGGAGCACGGGATGAAATTCGCAGCAACGTCGGTCGCTGACAGCACACACAAAGGAGCACACGCTTCGTCCGTGTGTCGCCGGCTCGTTTTAGGCAGCGTCAAAAATGTGATGAAATATTTGCACCTACGGTTTTCAATAACTTGCAAAATATGTTCCTTTTTTCAAGGGCTCACAGGGAATACAGCATAAAACCTACGTTTTCGTACACTGTACATGCACACGAACATACTTAAATTTTTGCAAATTTGCTACCTAACTTCCTTTCCCTGTTCGTATGGTGCGTACATCACACGCAAAAGGATTAAACCTTTAGTAGTTTAGTTGCAAAATATTGCATAATTATCAGATTTGACGTCATACAATTGCCCGGCTTTGGGACAACCGGTGAATTTGCATCATGCGATTGTATGCGTAGCGAGGAAGAACAGAGATAGCAACGCTCGCTCGGATAGTAGTAGTAGTAGTAGTAGTTCGGAGAGAAAATACTCTCGCCACATTCGTTCGGATACTACATTATATTAGAAGCCGAATGTCCCGCGCTCGGCACAGTCTTCGACTAGCAGCCTGATGGAACGGTTGGTCCGCGCGTCACGGTAGTGCGAATTTAGTAGTGTGTGTAAAAGTGGTGTGATACAAGTGGTGTTGAGCAGGGGGGGTCATTTTCAAAATGGCGCCAGCTCATTTCGTCGTCCTTCCAGAAGCAGCATGAGCTCATGTCGAGCAAAAGTGTGCGACGCGACAGTTAATCCTGCGCAGGGTTATTCGTTGGGTTTAGTACATCGGGTAGAGAAATCCTCCGCGGATTCGTACTAAAAAAAATATTTTTCTTTAAAACAACTGTGCTTTCTGCTGGTGAAATGCGCGTGTGCGTGTGTGAAAGAAAGGACCATGGACTGCGTTAATCGCGACGGTGCTTCGCTCGGTGCGACGGACAGCGAAATCCTCCGCGGATTCGCACTAAAAACTACTCTTTTTATAAACATAGTTGTTGTTGTTGTTGTTGCTGCTGCTGCTGGTGCAATGCGTGTGTGTGAAAAGCTTCGTGGGACTATGGACTGACCCGATTGCGGCGGTACGTCGCTCGGACGGGTGAAAAGTGTGTGCGTGTGTGTGAAAAAAAAGGACAATGGACTGCGTTAATCGCGACGGTGCTGCGCTCGGTGCTTCGCTCGGTGCGTCGGACAGCGAAATCCTCCGCGGATTCGCACTTAAAATTACTGTTTTTATTAACATAGTTGTTGTTGTTGTTGTTGCTGCTGCTGCTGGTGCAATGCGTGTGTGTGAAAAGCTTCGTGGGACTATGGACTGACCCGATTGCGGCGGTACGTCGCTCGGACGGGTGAAAAGTGTGTGCGTGTGTGTGAAAAAAAAGGACAATGGACTGCGTTCATCGCGACGGTGCTGCGCTCGGTGCTTCGCTCGGTGCGTCGGACAGCGATATCCTCCGCGGATTCGCACTAAAAACTACTCTTTTTATAAACATAGTTGTTGTTGTTGTTGTTGCTGCTGCTGCTGGTGCAATGCGTGTGTGTGAAAAGCTTCGTGGGACTATGGACTGACCCGATTGCGGCGGTACGTCGCTCGGACGGGTGAAAAGTGTGTGCGTGTGTGTGAAAAAAAAGGACAATGGACTGCGTTAATCGCGACGGTGCTGCGCTCGGTGCTTCGCTCGGTGCGTCGGACAGCGAAATCCTCCGCGGATTCGCACTTAAAATTACTGTTTTTATTAACATAGTTGTTGTTGTTGTTGTTGCTGCTGCTGCTGGTGCAATGCGTGTGTGTGTGAAAAGCTTCGTGGGACTATGGACTGGCCCGATTGCGATGGTACGTCGCTCGGACGGGTGAAAAGTGTGTGCGTGTGTGTGAAAAAAAAGGACAATGGACTGCGTTCATCGCGACGGTGCTGCGCTCGGTGCTTCGCTCGGTGCGTCGGACAGCGATATCCTCCGCGGATTCGCACTAAAAACTACTCTTTTTATAAACATAGTTGTTGTTGTTGTTGTTGCTGCTGCTGCTGGTGCAATGCGTGTGTGTGTGAAAAGCTTCGTGGGACTATGGACTGACCCGATTGCGGCGGTACGTCGCTCGGACGGGTGAAAAGTGTGTGCGTGTGTGAGGAAGAAAGGACAATGGACTGCGTTAATCGCGACGGTGCTGCGCTCGGTGCTTCGCTCGGTGCGTCGGACAGCGAAATCCTCCGCGGATTCGCACTTAAAATTACTGTTTTTATTAACATAGTTGTTGTTGTTGTTGTTGCTGCTGCTGCTGCTGGTGCAATGCGCGTGTGTGTGAAAAGCTTCGTGGGACTATGGACTAACCCGATTGCGGCGGTACGTCGCTCGGACGGGTGAAATGCGTGTGCGTGTGTGAAAGAAAGGACAATGGACTGCGTTAATCGCGACGGAGCTGCGCTCGGTGCTTCGCTCGGTTGCAAAGGTCAGAAAAGTAATATTCGGAAAAGTAAAGCGTTCATATGTGTGCGTTAAAGAACAACGTGTAGTGAAATGGATGGGACTCTGTGCTAAGTGAACCGCAATTGCGCATCGTGGGCGCACGGTCGACACTTCAATCTGCGGCCGTCAGCGGTTCATCGTCGAAGCAGCGACAGCGGTGCGTGAAGCGGCTCTGGTCGTACCAACGAAGGTAAGTGTATTGCATGATTCATTTCTACGCATGGTTTGGGGATTCGTTGCTTTTCGTTGGTCGATGGAGAAGCGAACTGCGTTGAGCCCGTTGTAGTTTATTTTAGAAAATAAAAAAATATCTGCCACTAAGGCTATGTGTAGGTTGGTTTAAACTAAACTTACATATTCCGAACTGCCGGAACCGTTCGTGGATTAATGTGTTTCGTTAGTATTGGGAAGTTTCTTAGCAATTTTGCGATTCAGACCCTCTAACAGGTACCTGCACTAGTCATGCCCATGTCCTTTGGGTGGAATGTGGAAGTTATTTTTCCCTCGTAGGGTCGGTACGAATTTCAGGTACGAAACCAGGTAAGTTATGGAGCAGCACTGCATTTGGCATTTCACCCATTTGGCTTGCGGTACTACAAACGCAGGAGCAGGAGTCTACCTCCGACCAAAGGTTAAAAAAAACATGAAAAATGAAAACGATCGTCAGGGGGTTTCCCGCATACGATTGCTTGTGTTTCTTCACTGAATTTACCTTCGATTAGGTAATTGCTGCGCGCGTATGGTTTTAGCTGAGAAGAGATGGTCGAACAAAAATCTTTTGCGTAAATCGATTTGTCGCCCTGAAAAGGACGGTTTTTTTTGGTTTGCAAGATTGAGAGAAGCTCGATAGCTTTAGGCCTTCTTCTCAGTCTTCTTTGGCAGCAGCACGGCCTGAATGTTGGGCAGCACACCACCTTGGGCAATGGTGACGCCGGACAACAGCTTGTTCAATTCCTCGTCGTTGCGGATGGCCAGCTGCAGATGACGCGGGATGATGCGAGTTTTCTTGTTGTCTCGGGCAGCGTTTCCTGCCAACTCCAACACTTCAGCGGCCAAGTATTCCATGACGGCGGCCAAATACACTGGTGCACCAGCACCGACGCGCTCGGCATAGTTGCCTTTGCGGAGCAGACGGTGGATACGGCCAACCGGGAACTGCAGACCGGCACGGTTCGAGCGGGACTTTGCCTTTCCCTTCACTTTTCCTCCCTTGCCACGGCCAGACATGTTGATAGCTTCGGTTTAGATGAGAGTACGTTCGCAACGATGCTCACTGCTTGGAGGGTGCTTATTTTCTGAGCAAAATTAACAAAAATCGTGAGTTTAAATACTCCGAGCTACGCTGCCTGTACGCACTCGTGTCGAATACCCGAGAGTGATCCGAAAACCGGAATATAAACGAACCAACCGTTAGTGATCATCATCATACAGTTTTTGACCCTCCGATAGTGAGCATCAGTGCGTGAATTGAGGTAAAATGGCCCCGAAAACCAGTGGAAAAGCCGCGAAAAAGTCGGGTAAAGCCCAGAAGAACATCTCCAAGTCGGACAAGAAGAAGAAAAGGAAGACCCGCAAAGAGAGCTACGCTATCTACATCTACAAGGTGTTGAAGCAAGTCCACCCGGACACCGGCATTTCGTCCAAGGCGATGAGCATCATGAACAGCTTCGTGAACGACATTTTCGAGCGCATCGCTGCCGAAGCATCCCGCTTGGCGCACTACAACAAGCGTTCGACGATCACGTCCCGCGAAATCCAGACGGCCGTCCGTCTGCTGTTGCCTGGTGAGCTGGCCAAGCACGCCGTGTCCGAAGGCACGAAGGCTGTCACCAAGTACACCAGCTCGAAGTAATTCGGAGCGCCGCAGTTCGTTCGATCTACCCAAACGCAAACCGGTCCTTTTCAGGACCACAAAACGCATCCATACAAAAGACATATTCCTGTTAAAAACCCTCTCACAGTGGCAGAAGTTAAATATAATAAAATGAGTAAATATAATGTAATAAATAAAAGCACGCCCGTGAATGTGTTGCGTAAAATGGTAGCAACATGGCATAATGAACATTACCCGAGTGCACATGAACACATGGCCAGGGTACGAAAACACAAACTGAGGTTCTATGCGAGCAGTGAAAATGAATGTTCCACAGCGTTAAAGCATCGGAAGCATCTTCTGACGATCGAATGCCAAACGGCCAAGCGAAACCTCTTTTGCCTTTCTGACCGTGCGTACGGCTGACTTCATTTCTGATGTCCATTCGAGCCGAAGAATGAAACCACAAACAAAACAAAAGCCATTTCAAGCCAATAACACCATTTCTCCACCAGCTTTGTACACTGCAGCTTTGCAAGCCCTGTACCCTGGTAGGCGCATGCAGCTTTTGTACCCTGACACGGTCACGGGCTCATTGCACTCAACAGACTCATTGTCACATACGCATAAGAATTGTTCCAACACCACCACCAACGGGTTAGGGGCGGTACACAGAGGGGAAGGGAAGGGAGCATATCGACATATCTTTTTGGTTAACATTTGTGGTGGTCCTGAGAAGGACCGTTTGAGTGAATAAATGCCCCTCGATGAACGATGGAGGCGGGGAGGCGGCGAAGATTTAGGCACGCTCTCCGCGGATGCGACGAGCCAGCTGGATATCTTTCGGCATGATGGTGACGCGCTTCGCATGGATTGCGCACAAGTTGGTGTCCTCGAACAGGCCGACAAGGTACGCCTCGCTGGCCTCCTGCAGGGCCATCACGGCCGAGCTCTGGAAGCGCAGATCGGTCTTGAAGTCCTGGGCAATTTCACGTACCAGACGCTGGAAGGGCAGCTTGCGGATCAGCAGCTCGGTCGATTTCTGGTAGCGACGGATCTCACGCAGGGCTACGGTTCCCGGACGATAACGATGCGGCTTCTTCACTCCTCCGGTGGCCGGGGCACTCTTGCGAGCAGCCTTGGTGGCCAGCTGCTTGCGCGGAGCCTTACCTCCGGTGGACTTACGGGCAGTTTGCTTCGTACGGGCCATTTCACTGGTTCACTGGCGGTTTGGGTAGTGGAACGTAAAGACGTCTGTGTTGCGTCGACAATAGGTTCGGAATGTGGGTATCCGAAGCCGGATCGCCACTTTTATAACCTCGCTCCACGCACACATACACTCCGCTCCGATCGTGTACCGATAGTGGGGTAAGCGTGAGAATGTGTACGTGTGCTCGGGTGAGTGTATAAAAGGCCGAAACATGGTGCGTTGCCCTATTGTTAATCGTGAACTCTTGAACAGTACGCATCGACATCGAAATGACTGGACGAGGCAAAGGAGGCAAAGGTCTGGGTAAAGGAGGAGCCAAGCGTCATCGCAAAGTGCTGCGCGACAACATCCAGGGCATCACCAAGCCGGCCATCCGTCGTCTGGCCCGCCGTGGAGGAGTGAAACGTATCTCCGGTCTCATCTACGAAGAAACGCGTGGCGTGCTGAAAGTGTTCCTGGAGAATGTTATCCGCGATGCGGTCACCTATACCGAACACGCCAAGCGCAAAACCGTCACCGCGATGGATGTAGTGTACGCGCTGAAGCGTCAGGGTCGCACCCTGTACGGTTTCGGAGGTTAAACTCGCCAGCCAACGCACATTTTGCCCTCATCTCAACAAAACGGTCCTTATCAGGACCACACATTCTTTGCGTCAAAATTCTCTTTCCAATGATTCCAATCGCTATGAAGTCGAGCGTTTTTTGCTCTGCCAGCTTAGTTTCATCGGAGCTTCGCACTATCGTTTGTACCCGCCGTAATGGAATTCTACCTGTGGTTGCGAGTCGAATCCTTCGCTTCGTCGGTCTACGGGGTAAACATGTCACGGTGTAAAAATGTCGAAAACGCGTCACGCAGAAGCCACGCAGAAGCCAGGTAGAAGAAGAAGCAATGAGCTTCGTGTCGATCCTCGTGAACGGTGTACAGGTAATGGGTGTCCATAGTATGTTGAACGCGCTACAGATCCACAATGTTGCGACGTTGTGTGCTCGATCGTGTTTGTGTGATGGTATTAGAAAACGAAAGTCAACTGTGCCGCCATGTTAATACAAAGCTAAGAAAAATCGACCGTTTTCAAAGCCAATTGTGAAGCATTTCACACAGCTACCAGTCTTTTTTAAGACTAACACTACATATTTCACGTACTTGAGCGTCTAGCTGAACTTACTGCATCCGAAAAATAGCAGAAAACGTTACTGAAATGCAGAAATAAATTTTGGCAGAAATTTTGACGTAAATATTGAAATAAAGTGGATTAAATATGCGCTCGTGCCCTCATGAGAAAGAGGATGCGCTCATGCCACCGGACGAGACGGAGCAAGGGATGAAATTCGCACTAATTTCGGTCATTGATAGGACACGCAAAGCAGCGTCAAAAATGTGCTGAAATTTTTGCTAACTTGCTAAAATTGGCACAATTTATGATCAAAAACATGAAACATATTATTCCACCAACATTTTGCCACGCGTATTCAAATCGAACGTCGTGTTTTTCTTTTCTTTATCGCACGTAGTAGTGTGCGCGTTTTTTACCCACCTAGAGTCAGAAATTATCAGCAAATGCGATCGCAAACGATGATCGGTACCGTTATTTGGAAAAATCACCAAAAAAGAGGATGGCTTGGTGCCACCGAACGAGGGCGCAAGTGCGAGCGAGACGGAGCATGGGATGAAATTCGCACTAATTTCGAACACTGACAGGGACACTCAAAAAGGAGCGCACTGTGTCTAGCGCCGTGTGTCGCCGGCTCGTTTTAAGCAGCGCCAAAAATGTGATGAAATTCTTTCAATTACATTTTTGCTAACTTGCCTAAATTGGCACATTTTAAAATCAAAAACATGAAACACACAATTCCACCAACACTCGATATCGGAAGGTCGGAATGGCTACTAGATGCCACGAGTATTGAAATAGAATGCGGCGTTTTTTTTCTTACACCTAATATTGGGTGCGTTTGTGCATGCTCAGCTCGAGCCAAAAATTATCGGAAAATGTTACAAAACCAGTGCGCAAATTAATAGATATGAAGTGGATTAAATATGTTTTTCAAAAGGCAAGTTCGCCTCTTACTGCCCTGGTACGTGTAAAATTCCACCAACATTTTGCCACGCGTATTCAAATCGAACGTCGTGTTTTTCTTTTCTTTCTCGCACGTAGTAGTATGCGCGTTTTTTACCCAACTCGAGCCAGAAATTATCAGGAAATGCGATCGCAAACGATGATCGGTACCGTTATTTGGAAAAATCACCAAAAAAGAGGATGGCTTGGTGCCAACGAGTGCGAGCGAGACGGAGCACGGGATGAAATTCGCAGCAACGTCGGTCGCTGACAGCACACACAAAGGAGCACACGCTTCGTCCGTGTGTCGCCGGCTCGTTTTAGGCAGCGTCAAAAATGTGATGAAATATTTGCACCTACGGTTTTCAATAACTTGCAAAATATGTTCCTTTTTTCAAGGGCTCACAGGGAATACAGCATAAAACCTACGTTTTCGTACACTGTACATGCACACGAACATACTTAAATTTTTGCAAATTTGCTACCTAACTTCCTTTCCCTGTTCGTATGGTGCGTACATCACACGCAAAAGGATTAAACCTTTAGTAGTTTAGTTGCAAAATATTGCATAATTATCAGATTTGACGTCATACAATTGCCCGGCTTTGGGACAACCGGTGAATTTGCATCATGCGATTGTATGCGTAGCGAGGAAGAACAGAGATAGCAACGCTCGCTCGGATAGTAGTAGTAGTAGTAGTAGTTCGGAGAGAAAATACTCTCGCCACATTCGTTCGGATACTACATTATATTAGAAGCCGAATGTCCCGCGCTCGGCACAGTCTTCGACTAGCAGCCTGATGGAACGGTTGGTCCGCGCGTCACGGTAGTGCGAATTTAGTAGTGTGTGTAAAAGTGGTGTGATACAAGTGGTGTTGAGCAGGGGGGGTCATTTTCAAAATGGCGCCAGCTCATTTCGTCGTCCTTCCAGAAGCAGCATGAGCTCATGTCGAGCAAAAGTGTGCGACGCGACAGTTAATCCTGCGCAGGGTTATTCGTTGGGTTTAGTACATCGGGTAGAGAAATCCTCCGCGGATTCGTACTAAAAAAAATATTTTTCTTTAAAACAACTGTGCTTTCTGCTGGTGAAATGCGCGTGTGCGTGTGTGAAAGAAAGGACCATGGACTGCGTTAATCGCGACGGTGCTTCGCTCGGTGCGACGGACAGCGAAATCCTCCGCGGATTCGCACTAAAAACTACTCTTTTTATAAACATAGTTGTTGTTGTTGTTGTTGCTGCTGCTGCTGGTGCAATGCGTGTGTGTGAAAAGCTTCGTGGGACTATGGACTGACCCGATTGCGGCGGTACGTCGCTCGGACGGGTGAAAAGTGTGTGCGTGTGTGTGAAAAAAAAGGACAATGGACTGCGTTCATCGCGACGGAGCTGCGCTCGGTGCTTCGCTCGGTGCGTCGGACAGCGATATCCTCCGCGGATTCGCACTTAAAATTACTGTTTTTATTAACATAGTTGTTGTTGTTGTTGTTGCTGCTGCTGCTGGTGCAATGCGTGTGTGTGTGAAAAGCTTCGTGGGACTATGGACTGGCCCGATTGCGATGGTACGTCGCTCGGACGGGTGAAAAGTGTGTGCGTGTGTGTGAAAAAAAAGGACAATGGACTGCGTTCATCGCGACGGTGCTGCGCTCGGTGCTTCGCTCGGTGCGTCGGACAGCGATATCCTCCGCGGATTCGCACTAAAAACTACTCTTTTTATAAACATAGTTGTTGTTGTTGTTGTTGCTGCTGCTGCTGGTGCAATGCGTGTGTGTGTGAAAAGCTTCGTGGGACTATGGACTGACCCGATTGCGGCGGTACGTCGCTCGGACGGGTGAAAAGTGTGTGCGTGTGTGAGGAAGAAAGGACAATGGACTGCGTTAATCGCGACGGTGCTGCGCTCGGTGCTTCGCTCGGTGCGTCGGACAGCGAAATCCTCCGCGGATTCGCACTTAAAATTACTGTTTTTATTAACATAGTTGTTGTTGTTGTTGTTGCTGCTGCTGCTGCTGGTGCAATGCGCGTGTGTGTGAAAAGCTTCGTGGGACTATGGACTAACCCGATTGCGGCGGTACGTCGCTCGGACGGGTGAAATGCGTGTGCGTGTGTGAAAGAAAGGACAATGGACTGCGTTAATCGCGACGGAGCTGCGCTCGGTGCTTCGCTCGGTTGCAAAGGTCAGAAAAGTAATATTCGGAAAAGTAAAGCGTTCATATGTGTGCGTTAAAGAACAACGTGTAGTGAAATGGATGGGACTCTGTGCTAAGTGAACCGCAATTGCGCATCGTGGGCGCACGGTCGACACTTCAATCTGCGGCCGTCAGCGGTTCATCGTCGAAGCAGCGACAGCGGTGCGTGAAGCGGCTCTGGTCGTACCAACGAAGGTAAGTGTATTGCATGATTCATTTCTACGCATGGTTTGGGGATTCGTTGCTTTTCGTTGGTCGATGGAGAAGCGAACTGCGTTGAGCCCGTTGTAGTTTATTTTAGAAAATAAAAAAATATCTGCCACTAAGGCTATGTGTAGGTTGGTTTAAACTAAACTTACATATTCCGAACTGCCGGAACCGTTCGTGGATTAATGTGTTTCGTTAGTATTGGGAAGTTTCTTAGCAATTTTGCGATTCAGACCCTCTAACAGGTACCTGCACTAGTCATGCCCATGTCCTTTGGGTGGAATGTGGAAGTTATTTTTCCCTCGTAGGGTCGGTACGAATTTCAGGTACGAAACCAGGTAAGTTATGGAGCAGCACTGCATTTGGCATTTCACCCATTTGGCTTGCGGTACTACAAACGCAGGAGCAGGAGTCTACCTCCGACCAAAGGTTAAAAAAAACATGAAAAATGAAAACGATCGTCAGGGGGTTTCCCGCATACGATTGCTTGTGTTTCTTCACTGAATTTACCTTCGATTAGGTAATTGCTGCGCGCGTATGGTTTTAGCTGAGAAGAGATGGTCGAACAAAAATCTTTTGCGTAAATCGATTTGTCGCCCTGAAAAGGACGGTTTTTTTTGGTTTGCAAGATTGAGAGAAGCTCGATAGCTTTAGGCCTTCTTCTCAGTCTTCTTTGGCAGCAGCACGGCCTGAATGTTGGGCAGCACACCACCTTGGGCAATGGTGACGCCGGACAACAGCTTGTTCAATTCCTCGTCGTTGCGGATGGCCAGCTGCAGATGACGCGGGATGATGCGAGTTTTCTTGTTGTCTCGGGCAGCGTTTCCTGCCAACTCCAACACTTCAGCGGCCAAGTATTCCATGACGGCGGCCAAATACACTGGTGCACCAGCACCGACGCGCTCGGCATAGTTGCCTTTGCGGAGCAGACGGTGGATACGGCCAACCGGGAACTGCAGACCGGCACGGTTCGAGCGGGACTTTGCCTTTCCCTTCACTTTTCCTCCCTTGCCACGGCCAGACATGTTGATAGCTTCGGTTTAGATGAGAGTACGTTCGCAACGATGCTCACTGCTTGGAGGGTGCTTATTTTCTGAGCAAAATTAACAAAAATCGTGAGTTTAAATACTCCGAGCTACGCTGCCTGTACGCACTCGTGTCGAATACCCGAGAGTGATCCGAAAACCGGAATATAAACGAACCAACCGTTAGTGATCATCATCATACAGTTTTTGACCCTCCGATAGTGAGCATCAGTGCGTGAATTGAGGTAAAATGGCCCCGAAAACCAGTGGAAAAGCCGCGAAAAAGTCGGGTAAAGCCCAGAAGAACATCTCCAAGTCGGACAAGAAGAAGAAAAGGAAGACCCGCAAAGAGAGCTACGCTATCTACATCTACAAGGTGTTGAAGCAAGTCCACCCGGACACCGGCATTTCGTCCAAGGCGATGAGCATCATGAACAGCTTCGTGAACGACATTTTCGAGCGCATCGCTGCCGAAGCATCCCGCTTGGCGCACTACAACAAGCGTTCGACGATCACGTCCCGCGAAATCCAGACGGCCGTCCGTCTGCTGTTGCCTGGTGAGCTGGCCAAGCACGCCGTGTCCGAAGGCACGAAGGCTGTCACCAAGTACACCAGCTCGAAGTAATTCGGAGCGCCGCAGTTCGTTCGATCTACCCAAACGCAAACCGGTCCTTTTCAGGACCACAAAACGCATCCATACAAAAGACATATTCCTGTTAAAAACCCTCTCACAGTGGCAGAAGTTAAATATAATAAAATGAGTAAATATAATGTAATAAATAAAAGCACGCCCGTGAATGTGTTGCGTAAAATGGTAGCAACATGGCATAATGAACATTACCCGAGTGCACATGAACACATGGCCAGGGTACGAAAACACAAACTGAGGTTCTATGCGAGCAGTGAAAATGAATGTTCCACAGCGTTAAAGCATCGGAAGCATCTTCTGACGATCGAATGCCAAACGGCCAAGCGAAACCTCTTTTGCCTTTCTGACCGTGCGTACGGCTGACTTCATTTCTGATGTCCATTCGAGCCGAAGAATGAAACCACAAACAAAACAAAAGCCATTTCAAGCCAATAACACCATTTCTCCACCAGCTTTGTACACTGCAGCTTTGCAAGCCCTGTACCCTGGTAGGCGCATGCAGCTTTTGTACCCTGACACGGTCACGGGCTCATTGCACTCAACAGACTCATTGTCACATACGCATAAGAATTGTTCCAACACCACCACCAACGGGTTAGGGGCGGTACACAGAGGGGAAGGGAAGGGAGCATATCGACATATCTTTTTGGTTAACATTTGTGGTGGTCCTGAGAAGGACCGTTTGAGTGAATAAATGCCCCTCGATGAACGATGGAGGCGGGGAGGCGGCGAAGATTTAGGCACGCTCTCCGCGGATGCGACGAGCCAGCTGGATATCTTTCGGCATGATGGTGACGCGCTTCGCATGGATTGCGCACAAGTTGGTGTCCTCGAACAGGCCGACAAGGTACGCCTCGCTGGCCTCCTGCAGGGCCATCACGGCCGAGCTCTGGAAGCGCAGATCGGTCTTGAAGTCCTGGGCAATTTCACGTACCAGACGCTGGAAGGGCAGCTTGCGGATCAGCAGCTCGGTCGATTTCTGGTAGCGACGGATCTCACGCAGGGCTACGGTTCCCGGACGATAACGATGCGGCTTCTTCACTCCTCCGGTGGCCGGGGCACTCTTGCGAGCAGCCTTGGTGGCCAGCTGCTTGCGCGGAGCCTTACCTCCGGTGGACTTACGGGCAGTTTGCTTCGTACGGGCCATTTCACTGGTTCACTGGCGGTTTGGGTAGTGGAACGTAAAGACGTCTGTGTTGCGTCGACAATAGGTTCGGAATGTGGGTATCCGAAGCCGGATCGCCACTTTTATAACCTCGCTCCACGCACACATACACTCCGCTCCGATCGTGTACCGATAGTGGGGTAAGCGTGAGAATGTGTACGTGTGCTCGGGTGAGTGTATAAAAGGCCGAAACATGGTGCGTTGCCCTATTGTTAATCGTGAACTCTTGAACAGTACGCATCGACATCGAAATGACTGGACGAGGCAAAGGAGGCAAAGGTCTGGGTAAAGGAGGAGCCAAGCGTCATCGCAAAGTGCTGCGCGACAACATCCAGGGCATCACCAAGCCGGCCATCCGTCGTCTGGCCCGCCGTGGAGGAGTGAAACGTATCTCCGGTCTCATCTACGAAGAAACGCGTGGCGTGCTGAAAGTGTTCCTGGAGAATGTTATCCGCGATGCGGTCACCTATACCGAACACGCCAAGCGCAAAACCGTCACCGCGATGGATGTAGTGTACGCGCTGAAGCGTCAGGGTCGCACCCTGTACGGTTTCGGAGGTTAAACTCGCCAGCCAACGCACATTTTGCCCTCATCTCAACAAAACGGTCCTTATCAGGACCACACATTCTTTGCGTCAAAATTCTCTTTCCAATGATTCCAATCGCTATGAAGTCGAGCGTTTTTTGCTCTGCCAGCTTAGTTTCATCGGAGCTTCGCACTATCGTTTGTACCCGCCGTAATGGAATTCTACCTGTGGTTGCGAGTCGAATCCTTCGCTTCGTCGGTCTACGGGGTAAACATGTCACGGTGTAAAAATGTCGAAAACGCGTCACGCAGAAGCCACGCAGAAGCCAGGTAGAAGAAGAAGCAATGAGCTTCGTGTCGATCCTCGTGAACGGTGTACAGGTAATGGGTGTCCATAGTATGTTGAACGCGCTACAGATCCACAATGTTGCGACGTTGTGTGCTCGATCGTGTTTGTGTGATGGTATTAGAAAACGAAAGTCAACTGTGCCGCCATGTTAATACAAAGCTAAGAAAAATCGACCGTTTTCAAAGCCAATTGTGAAGCATTTCACACAGCTACCAGTCTTTTTTAAGACTAACACTACATATTTCACGTACTTGAGCGTCTAGCTGAACTTACTGCATCCGAAAAATAGCAGAAAACGTTACTGAAATGCAGAAATAAATTTTGGCAGAAATTTTGGCGTAAATATTGAAATAAAGTGGATTAAATATGCGCTCGTGCCCTCATGAGAAAGAGGATGCGCTCATGCCACCGGACGAGACGGAGCAAGGGATGAAATTCGCACTAATTTCGGTCATTGATAGGACACGCAAAGCAGCGTCAAAAATGTGCTGAAATTTTTGCTAACTTGCTAAAATTGGCACAATTTATGATCAAAAACATGAAACATATTATTCCACCAACATTTTGCCACGCGTATTCAAATCGAACGTCGTGTTTTTCTTTTCTTTCTCGCACGTAGTAGTGTGCGCGTTTTTTACCCACCTAGAGTCAGAAATTATCAGCAAATGCGATCGCAAACGATGATCGGTACCGTTATTTGGAAAAATCACCAAAAAAGAGGATGGCTTGGTGCCACCGAACGAGGGCGCAAGTGCGAGCGAGACGGAGCATGGGATGAAATTCGCACTAATTTCGAACACTGACAGGGACACTCAAAAAGGAGCGCACTGTGTCTAGCGCCGTGTGTCGCCGGCTCGTTTTAAGCAGCGCCAAAAATGTGATGAAATTCTTTCAATTACATTTTTGCTAACTTGCCTAAATTGGCACATTTTATAATCAAAAACATGAAACACACAATTCCACCAACACTCGATATCGGAAGGTCGGAATGGCTACTAGATGCCACGAGTATTGAAATAGAATGCGGCGTTTTTTTTTTTTTCTTACACCTTATATTGGGTGCGCTTGTGCATACTCAGCTCGAGCCAAAAATTATCGGAAAATGTTACAAAACCAGTGCGCAAATTAATAGATATGAAGTGGATTAAATATGTTTTTCAAAAGGCAAGTTCGCCTCTTACTGCCCTGGTACGTGTATAATTCCACCAACATTTTGCCACGCGTAT
The DNA here is from genome assembly GCF_943734725.1 of Anopheles marshallii. Taxonomy (NCBI): domain Eukaryota; kingdom Metazoa; phylum Arthropoda; class Insecta; order Diptera; family Culicidae; genus Anopheles; species Anopheles marshallii. The sequence goes on from NC_071326.1 coordinate 59,267,773, forward strand.
TCAAATCGAACGTCGTGTTTTTCTTTTCTTTCTCGCACGTAGTAGTGTGCGCGTTTTTTACCCAACTCGAGCCAGAAATTATCAGGAAATGCGATCGCAAACGATGATCGGTACCGTTATTTGGAAAAATCACCAAAAAAGAGGATGGCTTGGTGCCAACGAGTGCGAGCGAGACGGAGCACGGGATGAAATTCGCAGCAACGTCGGTCGCTGACAGCACACACAAAGGAGCACACGCTTCGTCCGTGTGTCGCCGGCTCGTTTTAGGCAGCGTCAAAAATGTGATGAAATATTTGCACCTACGGTTTTCAATAACTTGCAAAATATGTTCCTTTTTTCAAGGGCTCACAGGGAATATAGCATAAAACCTACGTTTTCGTACACTGTACATGCACACGAACATACTTAAATTTTTGCAAATTTGCTACCTAACTTCCTTTCCCTGTTCGTATGGTGCGTACATCACACGCAAAAGGATTAAACCTTTAGTAGTTTAGTTGCAAAATATTGCATAATTATCAGATTTGACGTCATACAATTGCCCGGCTTTGGGACAACCGGTGAATTTGCATCATGCGATTGTATGCGTAGCGAGGAAGAACAGAGATAGCAACGCTCGCTCGGATAGTAGTAGTAGTAGTAGTAGTTCGGAGAGAAAATACTCTCGCCACATTCGTTCGGATACTACATTATATTAGAAGCCGAATGTCCCGCGCTCGGCACAGTCTTCGACTAGCAGCCTGATGGAACGGTTGGTCCGCGCGTCACGGTAGTGCGAATTTAGTAGTGTGTGTAAAAGTGGTGTGATACAAGTGGTGTTGAGCAGGGGGGGTCATTTTCAAAATGGCGCCAGCTCATTTCGTCGTCCTTCCAGAAGCAGCATGAGCTCATGTCGAGCAAAAGTGTGCGACGCGACAGTTAATCCTGCGCAGGGTTATTCGTTGGGTTTAGTACATCGGGTAGAGGAATCCTCCGCGGATTCGTACTAAAAAAAATATTTTTCTTTAAAACAACTGTGCTTTCTGCTGGTGAAATGCGCGTGTGCGTGTGTGAAAGAAAGGACCATGGACTGCGTTAATCGCGACGGTGCTGCGCTCGGTGCGACGGACAGCGAAATCCTCCGCGGATTCGCACTAAAAACTACTGTTTTTATAAACATAGTTGTTGTTGTTGTTGTTGCTGCTGCTGCTGGTGCAATGCGTGTGTGTGTGAAAAGCTTCGTAGGACCATGGACTGACCCGATTGCGGCGGTACGTCGCTCGGACGGGTGAAATGTGCGTGTGCCTGTGTGTAAGGACAATGGACTGCCTTAATCGCGACGGTGCTTCGCTCGGTGCGACGGACAGCGAAATCCTCCGCGGATTCGCACTAAAAACTACTGTTTTTATAAACATAGTTGTTGTTGTTGTTGTTGCTGCTGCTGCTGGTGCAATGCGTGTGTGTGTGAAAAGCTTCGTAGGACCATGGACTGACCCGATTGCGGCGGTACGTCGCTCGGACGGGTGAAATGTGCGTGTGCCTGTGTGTAAGGACAATGGACTGCGTTAATCGCGACGGTGCTTCGCTCGGTGCGACGGACAGCGAAATCCTCCGCGGATTCGCACTAAAAACTACTGTTTTTATAAACATAGTTGTTGTTGTTGTTGTTGCTGCTGCTGCTGGTGCAATGCGTGTGTGTGAAAAGCTTCGTAGGACCATGGACTGACCCGATTGCGGCGGTACGTCGCTCGGACGGGTGAAATGCGTGTGCGTGTGTGTGAAATGAAATGGACTGCGTTCATCCCGACGGTGCTGCGCTCGGTGCTGCGCGCGTTGCTTCGCTCGGTGCTTCGCTCGGTGCTTCGCTCGGTGTAAAGGTCGGAAACGTAAAGCGTTCATATGTGTGCGTTAAAAAACAACGTGTAGTGAAATGGATGGGACTCTGTGCTAAGTGAACCGCAATTGCGCATCGTGGGCGCACGGTCGACACTTCAATCTGCGGCCGCCAGCGGTTCATCGTCGAAGCAGCGACAGCAGTGCGTGAAGCGGCTCTGGTCGTACCAACGAAGGTAAGTGTATTGCATGATTCATTTCTACGCATGGTTTGGGGATTCGTTGCTTTACGTTGGTCGATGGAGAAGCGAACTGCGTTGAGCCCGATGCATCGCTCTACGAAGAAACGCGTGGCGTGCTGAAAGTGTTCCTGGAGAATGTTATCCGCGATGCCCGCCATCACCTATACCGAACAGGCCAAGCGAAAACCGTCACCGCGCGATGGATGCAGTGTACGCGCTGAAGCGTCAGGGTCGCTCCTTGTACGGGTTCGGAGGTTCAACTCGCCAGCCAACGCACATTTTGCACTCATCTCAACAAAACGGTCCTTATCAGGACCACACATTTGCGTGAAAATTCTTTCCATCACAATTCTTTTCTAATGATTCCAATGATTCATTCCATAGTACCAGTCTTTTTGAAGACTAACATTACATATTTGACGCGCTTGGGCGTCTGGCTGAACTTACTGCATCCGAAAAATAGCAGCATACGTTACTGCAGTGCAGGAATAAATTTTGGCGTAAAATATAAAGTGGATTAAATATGCCCTCGTGCCCTCGTGAGAAAGAGGATGCTCTCATGCCACCGAACGAGACGGAGCGTGGGATGAAATTCGTACCAATTTCGAACATCGATAGGAGGACGCAAAGCAGCGACAAAAATGTGCGGAAATTTTTGCACACACCTTTTTGCCTACTTGCACCATATAATTCCACCACCAACACTTTTTCGAAAGGGGGAGGGGGGGTTCGCCTCTTACTGTCCCCTGGTACGTGCATGATGCCACCAACAATTTTGCCACGCGTTTCCAAATCGAGCGTCGTGTTTTTCTTCTCTTTCTCGCACGTAGTAGTGTGCGCGTTTGCTATCCCACTCGAGCCAGAACTTATCGGCAAATGCAATGGCTACCGGGATCGGTACCGTTATTTGGAAAAAACCACCGAAAACGAGGATGGCTTCGTGGCAACGAGTGCGAGTGAGACGAGGCACGGGATGAAATTCGCAGCAACGTCGGTCGCTGACAGCACACACAAAGAAGCACACGCTTCGTCCGTGTGTCGCCGGCTCGTTTTAGGCAGCGTCAAAAATGTGCGGAAATTTTTGCACACACCTTTTTGCCTACTTGCTACATATAATTCCACCACCAACACTTTTTCGAAAGGGAGGGGGGGTTCGCCTCTTACTGTCCCCTGGTACGTGCATGATGCCACCAACAATTTTGCCACGCGTTTCCAAATCGAGCGTCGTGTTTTTCTTCTCTTTCTCGCACGTAGTAGTGTGCGCGTTTGCTATCCCACTCGAGCCAGAACTTATCGGCAAATGCAATGGCTAACGGGATCGGTACCGTTATTTGGAAAAAACCACCGAAAACGAGGATGGCTTCGTGGCAACGAGTGCGAGCGAGACGAGGCACGGGATGAAATTCGCAGCAACGTCGGTCGCTGACAGCACACACAAAGGAGCACACGCTTCGTCCGTGTGTCGCCGGCTCGTTTTAGGCAGCGTCAAAAATGTGATGAAATTTTTGCACCTACGGTTTTCAAAAACTTGCGAAATATGTTCCTTTTTTCAAGGGCTAACAGCAAATTTAGCATAAAACCTACGTTTTCGTGCACTGTACATGCACACGAGCCTACTTAAATTTTTTTTTGCAAAATTGCTACCTAGCTTCCTTTCCCTGTTCGTATGGTGCGTACATCACACGCAAAAGCATTAAACCTCTGGTAGTTTAGTTGCAAAATATGCATAAATATTTGGCGTCATACAATTGGCCAGCTTTGGGAAATTTCCATCACGCGATTGTATGCGTAGCGAGGAAGAACAGAGATGGCAACGCTCGCTCGGATAGTAGTAGTAGTAGTTCGGAGAGAAAATACTCTCGCCACATTCGTTCGGATACAAGATTATATTAGAAGCCGAATGTCCCGCGCTCGGCACAGTCTTCGACTAGCAGCCTGATGGAACGGTTGGTCCGCGCGTCACGGTAGTGCGAATTTATTAGTGTGCGTAAAAGTGGTGTGATACAAGTGGTGTTGAGCAGGGGGGTCATTTTCAAAATGGCGCCGGCTCATTTCGTCGTTCAACCAGAAGCAGCAAGAGCTCATGTCGAGCAAAAGTGTGCGACGCGACAGCTAGCCTGCGCGCAGGATTATTCGTCGGGCAGTGAAATCCTCCGCGGATTGGACTAAAAGAAATACTTTTCTTTAAAACAACTGTGCTTCCTAATGGTGAAATGTGCGTGTGCGTGTGTGTGAAAAAAAAGGACAATGGACTGCGTTTATCGCGACGGTGCTTTGCTCGGTGCTGCGCTCGGTGCTGCGCGCGTTGCTTCGCTCGGTGCGACGGACAGCGAAATCCTCCGCGGATTCGCACTAAAAACTACTGTTTTTATTAACATAGTTGTTGTTGTTGTTGTTGCTGCTGCTGCTGGTGCAATGCGTGTGTGTGAAAGTGCTTCGTAGGACTATGGACTGGCCCGATTGCGGCGGTACGTCGCTCGGACGGGTGAAATGTGTGTGCGTGTGTGTGAAAAGAAATGGACTGCGTTCATCGCGACGGTGCTGCGCTCGGTGCTGCGCGCGTTGCTGCGCTCGGTGCTTCACTCGGTGCGACGGACAGCGAAATCCTCCGCGGATTCGCACTTAAAATTACTGTTTTTATTAACATAGTTGTTGTTGTTGTTGTTGCTGCTGCTGCTGGTGCAATGCGTGTGTGTGAAAGTGCTTCGTAGGACTATGGACTGGCCCGATTGCGGCGGTACGTCGCTCGGACGGGTGAAATGCGTGTGCGTGTGTGTGAAAAGAAATGGACTGCGTTCATCGCGACGGTGCTGCGCTCGGTGCTTCGCTCGGTGCTGCGCGCGTTGCTTCGCTCGGTGCTTCGCTCGGTGCTGCGCTCGGTGTAAAGGTCGGAAAAGTAAAGCGTTCATATGTGTGCGTTAAAAAACAACGTGTAGTGAAATGGATGGGACTCTGTGCTAAGTGAACCGCAATTGCGCATCGTGGGCGCACGGTCGACACTTCAATCTGCGGCCGTCAGCGGTTCATCGTCGAAGCAGCGACAGCAGTGCGTGAAGCGGCTCTGGTCGTACCAACGAAGGTAAGTGTATTGCATGATTCATTTCTACGCATGGTTTGGGGATTCGTTGCTTTACGTTGGTCGATGGAGAAGCAAACTGCGTTGAGCCCGATGCATCGCTCTGCGAAGAAACGCGTGGCGTGCTGAAAGTGTTCCTGGAGAATGTTATCCGCGATGCCCGCCATCACCTATACCGAACAGGCCAAGCGAAAACCGTCACCGCGCGATGGATGCAGTGTACGCGCTGAAGCGTCAGGGTCGCTCCTTGTACGGGTTCGGAGGTTCAACTCGCCAGCCAACGCACATTTTGCACTCATCTCAACAAAACGGTCCTTATCAGGACCACACATTTGCGTGAAAATTCTTTCCATCACAATTCTTTTCTAATGATTCCAATGATTCATTCCATAGTACCAGTCTTTTTGAAGACTAACATTACATATTTGACGTGCTTGGGCGTCTGGCTGAACTTACTGCATCCGAAAAATAGCAGCAAACGTTACTGCAGTGCAGGAATAAATTTTGGCGTAAAATATAAAGTGGATTAAATATGCCCTCGTGCCCTCGTGAGAAAGAGGATGCCCTCATGCCACCGAACGAGACGGAGCGTGGGATGAAATTCGTACCAATTTCGAATATCGATAGGAGGACGCAAAGCAGCGACAAAAATGTGCGGAAATTTTTGCACACACCTTTTTGCCTACTTGCTACATATAATTCCACCACCAACACTTTTTCGAAAGGGGGGGGGGGTTCGCCTCTTACTGTCCCCTGGTACGTGCATGATGCCACCAACAATTTTGCCACGCGTTTCCAAATCGAGCGTCGTGTTTTTCTTCTCTTTCTCGCACGTAGTAGTGTGCGCGTTTGCTATCCCACTCGAGCCAGAACTTATCGGCAAATGCAATGGCTACCGGGATCGGTACCGTTATTTGGAAAAAACCACCGAAAACGAGGATGGCTTCGTGGCAACGAGTGCGAGCGAGACGGAGCACGGGATGAAATTCGCAGCAACGTCGGTCGCTGACAGCACACACAAAGGAGCACACGCTTCGTCCGTGTGTCGCCGGCTCGTTTTAGGCAGCGTCAAAAATGTGATGAAATTTTTGCACCTACGGTTTTCAAAAACTTGCGAAATATGTTCCTTTTTTCAAGGGCTAACAGCAAATTTAGCATAAAACCTACGTTTTCGTGCACTGTACATGCACACGAGCCTACTTAAATTTTTTTTTGCAAAATTGCTACCTAGCTTCCTTTCCCTGTTCGTATGGTGCGTACATCACACGCAAAAGCCTTAAACCTCTGGTAGTTTAGTTGCAAAATATGCATAAATATTTGGCGTCATACAATTGGCCAGCTTTGGGAAATTTCCATCACGCGATTGTATGCGTAGCGAGGAAGAACAGAGATGGCAACGCTCGCTCGGATAGTAGAAGTAGTAGTTCGGAGAGAAAATACTCTCGCCACATTCGTTCGGATACAAGATTATATTAGAAGCCGAATGTCCCGCGCTCGGCACAGTCTTCGACTAGCAGCCTGATGGAACGGTTGGTCCGCGCGTCACGGTAGTGCGAATTTATTAGTGTGCGTAAAAGTGGTGTGATACAAGTGGTGTTGAGCAGGGGGGTCATTTTCAAAATGGCGCCGGCTCATTTCGTCGTTCTACCAGAAGCAGCAAGAGCTCATGTCGAGCAAAAGTGTGCGACGCGACAGCTAGCCTGCGCGCAGGATTATTCGTCGGGCAGTGAAATCCTCCGCGGATTGGACTAAAAAAAATACTTTTCTTTAAAACAACTGTGCTTCCTAATGGTGAAATGTGCGTGTGCGTGTGTGTGAAAAAAAAAGGACAATGGACTGCGTTTATCGCGACGGTGCTTCGCTCGGTGCTGCGCGCGTTGCTGCGCTCGGTGCTTCGCTCGGTGCTTCGCTCGGTGCGACGGACAGCGAAATCCTCCGCGGATTCGCACTTAAAATTACTGTTTTTATTAACATAGTTGTTGTTGTTGTTGTTGCTGCTGCTGCTGGTGCAAAGCGTGTGTGTGAAAGTGCTTCGTAGGACTATGGACTGGCCCGATTGCGGCGGTACGTCGCTCGGACGGGTGAAATGCGTGTGCGTGTGTGTGAAAAGAAATGGACTGCGTTCATCGCGACGGTGCTGCGCTCGGTGCTGCGCTCGGTGCGACGGACAGCGAAATCCTCCGCGGATTCGCACTAAAAACTACTGTTTTTATAAACATAGTTGTTGTTGTTGTTGTTGCTGCTGCTGCTGGTGCAATGCGTGTGTGTGTGAAAAGCTTCGTAGGACCATGGACTGGCCCGATTGCGGCGGTACGTCGCTCGGACGGGTGAAATGTGCGTGTGCGTGTGTGAAAAGAAATGGACTGCGTTCATCCCGACGGTGCTGCGCTCGGTGCTTCGCTCGGTGCTGCGCGCGTTGCTTCGCTCGGTGCTTCGCTCGGTGCGACGGACAGCGAAATCCTCCGCGGATTCGCACTAAAAACTACTGTTTTTATAAACATAGTTGTTGTTGATGTTGTTGCTGCTGCTGCTGGTGCAATGCGTGTGTGTGAAAAGCTTCGTAGGACCATGGACTGACCCGATTGCGGCGGTACGTCGCTCGGACGGGTGAAATGTGCGTGTGCCTGTGTGTAAGGACAATGGACTGCCTTAATCGCGACGGTGCTGCGCTCGGTGCGACGGACAGCGAAATCCTCCGCGGATTCGCACTAAAAACTACTGTTTTTATAAACATAGTTGTTGTTGTTGTTGTTGCTGCTGCTGCTGGTGCAATGCGTGTGTGTGAAAAGCTTCGTAGGACCACGGACTGGCCCGATTGCGATGGTACGTCGCTCGGACGGGTGAAATGCGCGTGTGCCTGTGTGTAAGGACAATGGACTGCCTTAATCGCGACGGTGCTGCGCTCGGTGCTTCGCTCGGTGCTACGCTCGGTGCGTCGGACAGCGAAATCCTCCGCGGATTCGCACTAAAAACTACTGTTTTTATAAACATAGTTGTTGTTGTTGTTGTTGCTGCTGCTGCTGGTGCAATGCGTGTGTGTGTGAAAAGCTTCGTGGGACTATGGACTAACCCGATTGCGGCGGTACGTCGCTCGGACGCGTGAAATGTGCGTGTGCCTGTGTGTAAGGACAATGGACTGCGTTAATCGCGACGGTGCTGCGCTCGGTGCTTGGCTCGGTTGCAAAGGTCAGAAAAGTAAAGTTCGGAAAAGTAAAGCGTTCATATGTGTGCGTTAAAGAACAACGTGTAGTGAAATGGATGGGACTCTGTGCTAAGTGAACCGCAATTGCGCATCGTGGGCGCACGGTCGACACTTCAATCTGCGGCCGTCAGCGGTTCATCGTCGAAGCAGCGACAGCAGTGCGCGAAGCGGCTCTGGTCGTACCAACGAAGGTAAGTTTATTGCATGATTCATTTCTACGCATGGTTTGGGGATTCGTTGCTTTGGTCGATGGAGAAGCGAACTGCGTTGAGCCCGTTGTAGTTTATTTTAGAAAATAAAAAAATATCTGCCACTAAGGCTATGTGTAGGTTGGTTTAAACTAAACTTACATATTCTGAACTGCCGGAACCGTTCGTGGATTAATGTGTTTCGTTCGTATTGGGAAGTTTCTTAGCAATTTTGTGATTCAGACCCTCTAACAGGTACCTGCGCTAGTCATGCCCATGTCCTTTGGGTGGAATGTGGAAGTTATTTTTCCCTCGTAGGGTCGGTACGAATTTCAGGTACGAAACCAGGTAAGTTATGGAGCAGCACTGCATTTGGCATTTCACCCATTTGGCTTGCGGTACTACAAACGCAGGAGCAGGAGTCTACCTCCGACCAAAGGTTAAAAAAAAACATGAAAAATGAAAACGATCGTCAGGGGGTTTCCCGCATACGATTGCTTGTGTTTCTTCACTGAATTTCCCTTCGATTAGGTAATTGCTGCGCGCGTATGGTTTTAGCTCAGAAGAGATGGTCGAACAAAAATCTTTTGCGTAAATCGATTTGTCGCCCTGAAAAGGACGGTTTTTTTTGGTTTGCAAGATTGAGAGAAGCTCGATAGCTTTAAGCCTTCTTCTCAGTCTTCTTTGGCAGCAGCACGGCCTGAATGTTGGGCAGCACACCACCTTGGGCAATGGTGACGCCGGACAACAGCTTGTTCAATTCCTCGTCGTTGCGGATGGCCAGCTGCAGATGACGCGGGATGATGCGAGTTTTCTTGTTGTCTCGGGCAGCGTTTCCTGCCAACTCCAACACTTCAGCGGCCAAGTATTCCATGACGGCGGCCAAATACACTGGTGCACCAGCACCGACGCGCTCGGCATAGTTGCCTTTGCGGAGCAGACGGTGGATACGGCCAACCGGGAACTGCAGACCGGCACGGTTCGAGCGGGACTTTGCCTTTCCCTTCACTTTTCCTCCCTTGCCACGGCCAGACATGTTGATAACTTCGGTTTAGATGAGAGTACGTTCGCAACGATGCTCACTGCTTGGAGGGTGCTTATTTTCTGAGCAAAATTTTCCGAAATCGTGAGTTTAAATACTCCGAGCTACGCTGCCTGTACGCACTCGTGTCGAATACCCGAGAGTGATCCGAAAACCGGAATATAAACGAACCGAACCGTTAGTGATCATCATCATACAGTTTTTGACCCTCCGATAGTGAGCATCAGTGCGTGAATTGAGGTAAAATGGCCCCGAAAACCAGTGGAAAAGCCGCGAAGAAGTCGGGTAAAGCCCAGAAGAACATCTCCAAGTCGGACAAGAAGAAGAAAAGGAAGACCCGCAAGGAGAGCTACGCTATCTACATCTACAAGGTGTTGAAGCAAGTCCACCCGGACACCGGCATTTCGTCCAAGGCGATGAGCATCATGAACAGCTTCGTGAACGACATTTTCGAGCGCATCGCTGCCGAAGCATCCCGCTTGGCGCACTACAACAAGCGTTCGACGATCACGTCCCGCGAAATCCAGACGGCCGTCCGTCTGCTGTTGCCTGGTGAGCTGGCCAAGCACGCCGTGTCCGAAGGCACGAAGGCTGTCACCAAGTACACCAGCTCGAAGTAATTCGGAGCGCCGCAGTTCGTTCGATCTACCCAAACGCAAACCGGTCCTTTTCAGGACCACAAAACGCATCCATACAAAAGACATATTCCTGTTAAAAACCCTCTCACAGTGGCAGAAGTTAAATATAATAAAATGAGTAAATATAATGTAATAAATAAAAGCACGCCCGTGACTGTGTTGCGCAACATGGTAGCAACATGGCATAATGAACATTACCCGAGTGCACATGAACACATGGCCAGGGTACGAAAACACAAACTGAGGTTCTATGCGAGCAGTGAAAATGAATGTTCCACAGCGTTAAAGCATCGGAAGCATCTTCTGACGATCGAATGCCAAACGGCCAAGCGAAACCTCTTTTGCCTTTCTGACCGTGCGTACGGCTGGCTTCATTTCTGATGTCCATTCGAGCCGAAGAATGGAACCACAAACAAAACAAAAGCCTAAAAATAACACCATTTCTCCACCAGCTTTGTACACTGCAGCTTTGCAAGCCCTGTACCCTGGTAGGCGCATGGCGCGTACCCTGACACGGTCACGGGCTCATTGCACTCAACAGACTCATTGTCACATACGCATAAGAATTGTTCCAACACCACCACCAACGGGTTAGGGGCGGTACACAGAGGGGAAGGGAAGGGAGCATATCGACATATCTTTTTGGTTAACATTTGTGGTGGTCCTGAGAAGGACCGTTTGAGTGAATAAATGCCCCTCGATGAACGATGGAGGCGGGGAGGCGGCGAAGATTTAGGCACGCTCTCCGCGGATGCGACGAGCCAGCTGGATGTCTTTCGGCATGATGGTGACGCGCTTCGCATGGATTGCGCACAAGTTGGTGTCCTCGAACAGGCCGACAAGGTACGCCTCGCTGGCCTCCTGCAGGGCCATCACGGCCGAGCTCTGGAAGCGCAGATCGGTCTTGAAGTCCTGGGCAATTTCACGTACCAGACGCTGGAAGGGCAGCTTGCGGATCAGCAGCTCGGTCGATTTCTGGTAGCGACGGATCTCACGCAGGGCTACGGTTCCCGGACGATAACGATGCGGCTTCTTCACTCCTCCGGTGGCCGGGGCACTCTTGCGAGCAGCCTTGGTGGCCAGCTGCTTACGCGGAGCCTTACCTCCGGTGGACTTACGGGCAGTTTGCTTCGTACGGGCCATTTCACTGGTTCACTGGCGGTTTGGGTAGTGGAACGTAAAGACGTCTGTGTTGCGTCGACAATAGGTTCGGAATGTGGGTATCCGAAGCCGGATCGCCACTTTTATAACCTCGCTCCACGCACACATACACTCCGCTCCGATCGTGTACCGATAGTGGGGTAAGCGTGAGAATGTGTACGTGTGCTCGGGTGAGTGTATAAAAGGCCGAAACATGGTGCGTTGCCCTATTGTTAATCGTGAACTCTTGAACGGTACGCATCGACATCGAAATGACTGGACGAGGCAAAGGAGGCAAAGGTCTGGGTAAAGGAGGAGCCAAGCGTCATCGCAAAGTGCTGCGCGACAACATCCAGGGCATCACCAAGCCGGCCATCCGTCGTCTGGCCCGCCGTGGAGGAGTGAAACGTATCTCCGGTCTCATCTACGAAGAAACGCGTGGCGTGCTGAAAGTGTTCCTGGAGAATGTTATCCGCGATGCGGTCACCTATACCGAACACGCCAAGCGCAAAACCGTCACCGCGATGGATGTAGTGTACGCGCTGAAGCGTCAGGGTCGCACCCTGTACGGTTTCGGAGGTTAAACTCGCCAGCCAACGCACATTTTGCCCTCATCTCAACAAAACGGTCCTTATCAGGACCACACATTCTTTGCGTCAAAATTCTCTTTCCAATGATTCCAATCGCTATGAAGTCGAGCGTTTTTTGCTCTGCCAGCTTAGGTTCATCGGAGCTTCGCACTATCGTTTGTACCCGCCGTAATGGAATTCTACCTGTGGTTGCGAGTCGAATCCTTCGCTTCGTCGGTCTACGGGGTAAAAATGTCACGGTGTAAAAATGTCGAAAACGCGTCACGCAGAAGCCACGCAGAAGCCAGGTAGAAGAAGAAGCAATGAGCTTCGTGTCGATCCTCGTGAACGGTGTACAGGTAATGGGTGTCCATAGTATGTTGAACGCGCTACAGATCCACAATGTTGCGACGTTGTGTGCTCGATCGTGTTTGTGTGATGGTATTAGAAAACGAAAGTCAACTGTGCCGCCATGTTAATACAAAGCTAAGAAAAATCGACCGTTTTCAAAGCCAATTGTGAAGCATTTCACACAGCTACCAGTCTTTTTTAAGACTAACACTACATATTTCACGTACTTGAGCGTCTAGCTGAACTTACTGCATCCGAAAAATAGCAGAAAACGTTACTGAAATGCAGAAATAAATTTTGGCAGAAATTTTGGCGTAAATATTGAAATAAAGTGGATTAAATATGCGCTCGTGCCCTCATGAGAAAGAGGATGCGCTCATGCCACCGGACGAGACGGAGCAAGGGATGAAATTCGCACTAATTTCGGTCATTGATAGGACACGCAAAGCAGCGTCAAAAATGTGCTGAAATTTTTGCTAACTTGCTAAAATTGGCACAATTTATGATCAAAAACATGAAACATATTATTCCACCAACATTTTGCCACGCGTATTCAAATCGAACGTCGTGTTTTTCTTTTCTTTCTCGCACGTAGTAGTGTGCGCGTTTTTTACCCACCTAGAGTCAGAAATTATCAGCAAATGCGATCGCAAACGATGATCGGTACCGTTATTTGGAAAAATCACCAAAAAAGAGGATGGCTTGGTGCCACCGAACGAGGGCGCAAGTGCGAGCGAGACGGAGCATGGGATGAAATTCGCACTAATTTCGAACACTGACAGGGACACTCAAAAAGGAGCGCACTGTGTCTTGCGCACTGTGTGTCGCCGGCTCGTTTTAAGCAGCGCCAAAAATGTGATGAAATTCTTTCAATTACATTTTTGCTAACTTGCCTAAATTGGCACATTTTATAATCAAAAACATGAAACACACAATTCCACCAACACTCGATATCGGAAGGTCGGAATGGCTACTAGATGCCACGAGTATTGAAATAGAATGCGGCGTTTTTTTTTTTTTCTTACACCTTATATTGGGTGCGCTTGTGCATACTCAGCTCGAGCCAAAAATTATCGGAAAATGTTACAAAACCAGTGCGCAAATTAATAGATATGAAGTGGATTAAATATGTTTTTCAAAAGGCAAGTTCGCCTCTTACTGCCCTGGTACGTGTATAATTCCACCAACATTTTGCCACGCGTATTCAAATCGAACGTCGTGTTTTTCTTTTCTTTCTCGCACGTAGTAGTGTGCGCGTTTTTTACCCAACTCGAGCCAGAAATTATCAGGAAATGCGATCGCAAACGATGATCGGTACCGTTATTTGGAAAAATCACCAAAAAAGAGGATGGCTTGGTGCCAACGAGTGCGAGCGAGACGGAGCACGGGATGAAATTCGCAGCAACGTCGGTCGCTGACAGCACACACAAAGGAGCACACGCTTCGTCCGTGTGTCGCCGGCTCGTTTTAGGCAGCGTCAAAAATGTGATGAAATATTTGCACCTACGGTTTTCAATAACTTGCAAAATATGTTCCTTTTTTCAAGGGCTCACAGGGAATATAGCATAAAACCTACGTTTTCGTACACTGTACATGCACACGAACATACTTAAATTTTTGCAAATTTGCTACCTAACTTCCTTTCCCTGTTCGTATGGTGCGTACATCACACGCAAAAGGATTAAACCTTTAGTAGTTTAGTTGCAAAATATTGCATAATTATCAGATTTGACGTCATACAATTGCCCGGCTTTGGGACAACCGGTGAATTTGCATCATGCGATTGTATGCGTAGCGAGGAAGAACAGAGATAGCAACGCTCGCTCGGATAGTAGTAGTAGTAGTAGTAGTTCGGAGAGAAAATACTCTCGCCACATTCGTTCGGATACTACATTATATTAGAAGCCGAATGTCCCGCGCTCGGCACAGTCTTCGACTAGCAGCCTGATGGAACGGTTGGTCCGCGCGTCACGGTAGTGCGAATTTAGTAGTGTGTGTAAAAGTGGTGTGATACAAGTGGTGTTGAGCAGGGGGGGTCATTTTCAAAATGGCGCCAGCTCATTTCGTCGTCCTTCCAGAAGCAGCATGAGCTCATGTCGAGCAAAAGTGTGCGACGCGACAGTTAATCCTGCGCAGGGTTATTCGTTGGGTTTAGTACATCGGGTAGAGGAATCCTCCGCGGATTCGTACTAAAAAAAATATTTTTCTTTAAAACAACTGTGCTTTCTGCTGGTGAAATGCGCGTGTGCGTGTGTGAAAGAAAGGACCATGGACTGCGTTAATCGCGACGGTGCTTCGCTCGGTGCGACGGACAGCGAAATCCTCCGCGGATTCGCACTAAAAACTACTGTTTTTATAAACATAGTTGTTGTTGTTGTTGTTGCTGCTGCTGCTGGTGCAATGCGTGTGTGTGTGAAAAGCTTCGTAGGACCATGGACTGACCCGATTGCGGCGGTACGTCGCTCGGACGGGTGAAATGTGCGTGTGCCTGTGTGTAAGGACAATGGACTGCCTTAATCGCGACGGTGCTTCGCTCGGTGCGACGGACAGCGAAATCCTCCGCGGATTCGCACTAAAAACTACTGTTTTTATAAACATAGTTGTTGTTGTTGTTGTTGCTGCTGCTGCTGGTGCAATGCGTGTGTGTGTGAAAAGCTTCGTAGGACCATGGACTGACCCGATTGCGGCGGTACGTCGCTCGGACGGGTGAAATGTGCGTGTGCCTGTGTGTAAGGACAATGGACTGCGTTAATCGCGACGGTGCTTCGCTCGGTGCGACGGACAGCGAAATCCTCCGCGGATTCGCACTAAAAACTACTGTTTTTATAAACATAGTTGTTGTTGTTGTTGTTGCTGCTGCTGCTGGTGCAATGCGTGTGTGTGAAAAGCTTCGTAGGACCATGGACTGACCCGATTGCGGCGGTACGTCGCTCGGACGGGTGAAATGCGTGTGCGTGTGTGTGAAATGAAATGGACTGCGTTCATCCCGACGGTGCTGCGCTCGGTGCTGCGCGCGTTGCTTCGCTCGGTGCTTCGCTCGGTGCTTCGCTCGGTGTAAAGGTCGGAAAAGTAAAGCGTTCATATGTGTGCGTTAAAAAACAACGTGTAGTGAAATGGATGGGACTCTGTGCTAAGTGAACCGCAATTGCGCATCGTGGGCGCACGGTCGACACTTCAATCTGCGGCCGCCAGCGGTTCATCGTCGAAGCAGCGACAGCAGTGCGTGAAGCGGCTCTGGTCGTACCAACGAAGGTAAGTGTATTGCATGATTCATTTCTACGCATGGTTTGGGGATTCGTTGCTTTACGTTGGTCGATGGAGAAGCGAACTGCGTTGAGCCCGATGCATCGCTCTACGAAGAAACGCGTGGCGTGCTGAAAGTGTTCCTGGAGAATGTTATCCGCGATGCCCGCCATCACCTATACCGAACAGGCCAAGCGAAAACCGTCACCGCGCGATGGATGCAGTGTACGCGCTGAAGCGTCAGGGTCGCTCCTTGTACGGGTTCGGAGGTTCAACTCGCCAGCCAACGCACATTTTGCACTCATCTCAACAAAACGGTCCTTATCAGGACCACACATTTGCGTGAAAATTCTTTCCATCACAATTCTTTTCTAATGATTCCAATGATTCATTCCATAGTACCAGTCTTTTTGAAGACTAACATTACATATTTGACGCGCTTGGGCGTCTGGCTGAACTTACTGCATCCGAAAAATAGCAGCAAACGTTACTGCAGTGCAGGAATAAATTTTGGCGTAAAATATAAAGTGGATTAAATATGCCCTCGTGCCCTCGTGAGAAAGAGGATGCTCTCATGCCACCGAACGAGACGGAGCGTGGGATGAAATTCGTACCAATTTCGAACATCGATAGGAGGACGCAAAGCAGCGACAAAAATGTGCGGAAATTTTTGCACACACCTTTTTGCCTGCTTGCACCATATAATTCCACCACCAACACTTTTGCGAAAGGGGGAGGGGGGGTTCGCCTCTTACTGTCCCCTGGTACGTGCATGATGCCACCAACAATTTTGCCACGCGTTTCCAAATCGAGCGTCGTGTTTTTCTTCTCTTTCTCGCACGTAGTAGTGTGCGCGTTTGCTATCCCACTCGAGCCAGAACTTATCGGCAAATGCAATGGCTACCGGGATCGGTACCGTTATTTGGAAAAAACCACCGAAAACGAGGATGGCTTCGTGGCAACGAGTGCGAGTGAGACGAGGCACGGGATGAAATTCGCAGCAACGTCGGTCGCTGACAGCACACACAAAGAAGCACACGCTTCGTCCGTGTGTCGCCGGCTCGTTTTAGGCAGCGTCAAAAATGTGCGGAAATTTTTGCACACACCTTTTTGCCTACTTGCTACATATAATTCCACCACCAACACTTTTTCGAAAGGGAGGGGGGGTTCGCCTCTTACTGTCCCCTGGTACGTGCATGATGCCACCAACAATTTTGCCACGCGTTTCCAAATCGAGCGTCGTGTTTTTCTTCTCTTTCTCGCACGTAGTAGTGTGCGCGTTTGCTATCCCACTCGAGCCAGAACTTATCGGCAAATGCAATGGCTAACGGGATCGGTACCGTTATTTGGAAAAAACCACCGAAAACGAGGATGGCTTCGTGGCAACGAGTGCGAGCGAGACGAGGCACGGGATGAAATTCGCAGCAACGTCGGTCGCTGACAGCACACACAAAGGAGCACACGCTTCGTCCGTGTGTCGCCGGCTCGTTTTAGGCAGCGTCAAAAATGTGATGAAATTTTTGCACCTACGGTTTTCAAAAACTTGCGAAATATGTTCCTTTTTTCAAGGGCTAACAGCAAATTTAGCATAAAACCTACGTTTTCGTGCACTGTACATGCACACGAGCCTACTTAAATTTTTTTTTGCAAAATTGCTACCTAGCTTCCTTTCCCTGTTCGTATGGTGCGTACATCACACGCAAAAGCATTAAACCTCTGGTAGTTTAGTTGCAAAATATGCATAAATATTTGGCGTCATACAATTGGCCAGCTTTGGGAAATTTCCATCACGCGATTGTATGCGTAGCGAGGAAGAACAGAGATGGCAACGCTCGCTCGGATAGTAGTAGTAGTAGTTCGGAGAGAAAATACTCTCGCCACATTCGTTCGGATACAAGATTATATTAGAAGCCGAATGTCCCGCGCTCGGCACAGTCTTCGACTAGCAGCCTGATGGAACGGTTGGTCCGCGCGTCACGGTAGTGCGAATTTATTAGTGTGCGTAAAAGTGGTGTGATACAAGTGGTGTTGAGCAGGGGGGTCATTTTCAAAATGGCGCCGGCTCATTTCGTCGTTCAACCAGAAGCAGCAAGAGCTCATGTCGAGCAAAAGTGTGCGACGCGACAGCTAGCCTGCGCGCAGGATTATTCGTCGGGCAGTGAAATCCTCCGCGGATTGGACTAAAAGAAATACTTTTCTTTAAAACAACTGTGCTTCCTAATGGTGAAATGTGCGTGTGCGTGTGTGTGAAAAAAAAGGACAATGGACTGCGTTTATCGCGACGGTGCTTTGCTCGGTGCTGCGCTCGGTGCTGCGCGCGTTGCTTCGCTCGGTGCGACGGACAGCGAAATCCTCCGCGGATTCGCACTTAAAATTACTGTTTTTATTAACATAGTTGTTGTTGTTGTTGTTGCTGCTGCTGCTGGTGCAAAGCGTGTGTGTGAAAGTGCTTCGTAGGACTATGGACTGGCCCGATTGCGGCGGTACGTCGCTCGGACGGGTGAAATGCGTGTGCGTGTGTGTGAAAAGAAATGGACTGCGTTCATCGCGACGGTGCTGCGCTCGGTGCTTCGCTCGGTGCTGCGCGCGTTGCTTCGCTCGGTGCTTCGCTCGGTGCTGCGCTCGGTGTAAAGGTCGGAAAAGTAAAGCGTTCATATGTGTGCGTTAAAAAACAACGTGTAGTGAAATGGATGGGACTCTGTGCTAAGTGAACCGCAATTGCGCATCGTGGGCGCACGGTCGACACTTCAATCTGCGGCCGTCAGCGGTTCATCGTCGAAGCAGCGACAGCAGTGCGTGAAGCGGCTCTGGTCGTACCAACGAAGGTAAGTGTATTGCATGATTCATTTCTACGCATGGTTTGGGGATTCGTTGCTTTACGTTGGTCGATGGAGAAGCAAACTGCGTTGAGCCCGATGCATCGCTCTGCGAAGAAACGCGTGGCGTGCTGAAAGTGTTCCTGGAGAATGTTATCCGCGATGCCCGCCATCACCTATACCGAACAGGCCAAGCGAAAACCGTCACCGCGCGATGGATGCAGTGTACGCGCTGAAGCGTCAGGGTCGCTCCTTGTACGGGTTCGGAGGTTCAACTCGCCAGCCAACGCACATTTTGCACTCATCTCAACAAAACGGTCCTTATCAGGACCACACATTTGCGTGAAAATTCTTTCCATCACAATTCTTTTCTAATGATTCCAATGATTCATTCCATAGTACCAGTCTTTTTGAAGACTAACATTACATATTTGTCGCGCTTGGGCGTCTGGCTGAACTTACTGCATCCGAAAAATAGCAGCAAACGTTACTGCAGTGCAGGAATAAATTTTGGCGTAAAATATAAAGTGGATTAAATATGCCCTCGTGCCCTCGTGAGAAAGAGGATGCCCTCATGCCACCGAACGAGACGGAGCGTGGGATGAAATTCGTACCAATTTCGAACATCGATAGGAGGACGCAAAGCAGCGACAAAAATGTGCGGAAATTTTTGCACACACCTTTTTGCCTACTTGCACCATATAATTCCACCACCAACACTTTTTCGAAAGGGAGGGGGGTTCGCCTCTTACTGTCCCCTGGTACGTGCATGATGCCACCAACAATTTTGCCACGCGTTTCCAAATCGAGCGTCGTGTTTGTCTTCTCTTTCTCGCACGTAGTAGTGTGCGCGTTTGCTATCCCACTCGAGCCAGAACTTATCGGCAAATGCAATGGCTAACGGGATCGGTACCGTTATTTGGGAAAAAAACACCGAAAAAGAGGATGGCTTCGTGGCAACGAGTGCGAGCGAGACGGAGCACGGGATGAAATTCGCAGCAACGTCGGTCGCTGACAGCACACACAAAGGAGCACACGCTTCGTCCGTGTGTCGCCGGCTCGTTTTAGGCAGCGTCAAAAATGTGATGAAATTTTTGCACCTACGGTTTTCAAAAACTTGCGAAATATGTTCCTTTTTTCAAGGGCTAACAGCAAATTTAGCATAAAACCTACGTTTTCGTGCACTGTACATGCACACGAGCCTACTTAAATTTTTTTTTGCAAAATTGCTACCTAGCTTCCTTTCCCTGTTCGTATGGTGCGTACATCACACGCAAAAGCCTTAAACCTCTGGTAGTTTAGTTGCAAAATATGCATAAATATTTGGCGTCATACAATTGGCCAGCTTTGGGAAATTTCCATCACGCGATTGTATGCGTAGCGAGGAAGAACAGAGATGGCAACGCTCGCTCGGATAGTAGAAGTAGTAGTTCGGAGAGAAAATACTCTCGCCACATTCGTTCGGATACAAGATTATATTAGAAGCCGAATGTCCCGCGCTCGGCACAGTCTTCGACTAGCAGCCTGATGGAACGGTTGGTCCGCGCGTCACGGTAGTGCGAATTTATTAGTGTGCGTAAAAGTGGTGTGATACAAGTGGTGTTGAGCAGGGGGGTCATTTTCAAAATGGCGCCGGCTCATTTCGTCGTTCTACCAGAAGCAGCAAGAGCTCATGTCGAGCAAAAGTGTGCGACGCGACAGCTAGCCTGCGCGCAGGATTATTCGTCGGGCAGTGAAATCCTCCGCGGATTGGACTAAAAAAAATACTTTTCTTTAAAACAACTGTGCTTCCTAATGGTGAAATGTGCGTGTGCGTGTGTGTGAAAAAAAAAGGACAATGGACTGCGTTTATCGCAACGGTGCTGCGCTCGGTGCTGCGCGCGTTGCTTCGCTCGGTGCTTCGCTCGGTGCTTCGCTCGGTGCGACGGACAGCGAAATCCTCCGCGGATTCGCACTTAAAATTACTGTTTTTATTAACATAGTTGTTGTTGTTGTTGTTGCTGCTGCTGCTGGTGCAAAGCGTGTGTGTGAAAGTGCTTCGTAGGACTATGGACTGGCCCGATTGCGGCGGTACGTCGCTCGGACGGGTGAAATGCGTGTGCGTGTGTGTGAAAAGAAATGGACTGCGTTCATCGCGACGGTGCTGCGCTCGGTGCTGCGCTCGGTGCGACGGACAGCGAAATCCTCCGCGGATTCGCACTAAAAACTACTGTTTTTATAAACATAGTTGTTGTTGTTGTTGTTGCTGCTGCTGCTGGTGCAATGCGTGTGTGTGTGAAAAGCTTCGTAGGACCATGGACTGGCCCGATTGCGGCGGTACGTCGCTCGGACGGGTGAAATGTGCGTGTGCGTGTGTGAAAAGAAATGGACTGCGTTCATCGCGACGGTGCTGCGCTCGGTGCTGCGCTCGGTGCTGCGCGCGTTGCTTCGCTCGGTGCTTCGCTCGGTGCGACGGACAGCGAAATCCTCCGCGGATTCGCACTAAAAACTACTGTTTTTATAAACATAGTTGTTGTTGTTGTTGTTGCTGCTGCTGCTGGTGCAATGCGTGTGTGTGTGAAAAGCTTCGTAGGACTATGGACTGGCCCGATTGCGGCGGTACGTCGCTCGGACGGGTGAAATGCGTGTGCGTGTGTGTGAAAAGAAATGGACTGCGTTCATCCCGACGGTGCTGCGCTCGGTGCTTCGCTCGGTGCTGCGCGCGTTGCTTCGCTCGGTGCTTCGCTCGGTGCTTCGCTCGGTGCGACGGACAGCGAAATCCTCCGCGGATTCGCACTTAAAATTACTGTTTTTATTAACATAGTTGTTGTTGTTGTTGTTGCTGCTGCTGCTGGTGCAAAGCGTGTGTGTGAAAGTGCTTCGTAGGACTATGGACTGACCCGATTGCGGCGGTACGTCGCTCGGACGGGTGAAATGTGTGTGCGTGTGTGTGAAAAGAAATGGACTGCGTTCATCCCGACGGTGCTGCGCTCGGTGCTTCGCTCGGTGCTGCGCGCGTTGCTTCGCTCGGTGCTTCGCTCGGTGCTTCGCTCGGTGCGACGGACAGCGAAATCCTCCGCGGATTCGCACTTAAAATTACTGTTTTTATTAACATAGTTGTTGTTGTTGTTGTTGCTGCTGCTGCTGGTGCAAAGCGTGTGTGTGAAAGTGCTTCGTAGGACTATGGACTGGCCCGATTGCGGCGGTACGTCGCTCGGACGGGTGAAATGCGTGTGCGTGTGTGTGAAAAGAAATGGACTGCGTTCATCGCGACGGTGCTGCGCTCGGTGCTTCGCTCGGTGCTGCGCGCGTTGCTTCGCTCGGTGCTTCACTCGGTGCGACGGACAGCGAAATCCTCCGCGGATTCGCAATAAAAACTACTGTTTTTATTAACATAGTTGTTGTTGTTGTTGTTGCTGCTGCTGCTGGTGCAATGCGTGTGTGTGAAAGTGCTTCGTAGGACTATGGACTGGCCCGATTGCGGCGGTACGTCGCTCGGACGGGTGAAATGCGTGTGCGTGTGTGTGAAAAGAAATGGACTGCGTTCATCCCGACGGTGCTGCGCTCGGTGCTTCGCTCGGTGCTGCGCGCGTTGCTTCGCTCGGTGCTGCGCGCGTTGCTGCGCTCGGTGCGACGGACAGCGAAATCCTCCGCGGATTCGCACTAAAAACTACTGTTTTTATTAACATAGTTGTTGTTGTTGTTGTTGCTGCTGCTGCTGGTGCAAAGCGTGTGTGTGAAAAGCTTCGTAGGACTATGGACTGGCCCGATTGCGGCGGTACGTCGCTCGGACGGGTGAAATGTGCGTGCGTGTGTGTGAAAAGAAATGGACTGCGTTCATCGCAACGGTGCTGCGCTCCGTGCTGCGCGCGTTGCTGCGCTCGGTGCTTCGCTCGGTGCTGCGCTCGGTGCGACGGACAGCGAAATCCTCCGCGGATTCGCACTAAAAACTACTGTTTTTATAAACATAGTTGTTGTTGTTGTTGTTGCTGCTGCTGCTGGTGCAATGCGTGTGTGTGAAAAGCTTCGTAGGACCATGGACTGACCCGATTGCGGCGGTACGTCGCTCGGACGGGTGAAATGCGTGTGCGTGTGTGTGAAAAGAAATGGACTGCGTTCATCCCGACGGTGCTGCGCTCGGTGCGACGGACAGCGAAATCCTCCGCGGATTCGCACTAAAAACTACTGTTTTTATAAACATAGTTGTTGTTGTTGTTGTTGCTGCTGCTGCTGGTGCAATGCGTGTGTGTGTGAAAAGCTTCGTAGGACCATGGACTGGCCCGATTGCGGCGGTACGTCGCTCGGACGGGTGAAATGCGTGTGCGTGTGTGTGAAAAGAAATGGACTGCGTTCATCCCGACGGTGCTGCGCTCGGTGCTTCGCTCGGTGCTGCGCGCGTTGCTTCGCTCGGTGCTTCGCTCGGTGCGACGGACAGCGAAATCCTCCGCGGATTCGCACTAAAAACTACTGTTTTTATTAACATAGTTGTTGTTGTTGTTGTTGCTGCTGCTGCTGGTGCAATGCGTGTGTGTGAAAGTGCTTCGTAGGACTATGGACTGGCCCGATTGCGGCGGTACGTCGCTCGGACGGGTGAAATGCGTGTGCGTGTGTGTGAAAAGAAATGGACTGCGTTCATCCCGACGGTGCTGCGCTCGGTGCTTCGCTCGGTGCTGCGCGCGTTGCTTCGCTCGGTGCTGCGCGCGTTGCTGCGCTCGGTGCGACGGACAGCGAAATCCTCCGCGGATTCGCACTAAAAACTACTGTTTTTATTAACATAGTTGTTGTTGTTGTTGTTGCTGCTGCTGCTGGTGCAAAGCGTGTGTGTGAAAAGCTTCGTAGGACTATGGACTGGCCCGATTGCGGCGGTACGTCGCTCGGACGGGTGAAATGTGCGTGCGTGTGTGTGAAAAGAAATGGACTGCGTTCATCGCAACGGTGCTGCGCTCCGTGCTGCGCGCGTTGCTGCGCTCGGTGCTTCGCTCGGTGCTGCGCTCGGTGCGACGGACAGCGAAATCCTCCGCGGATTCGCACTAAAAACTACTGTTTTTATAAACATAGTTGTTGTTGTTGTTGTTGCTGCTGCTGCTGGTGCAATGCGTGTGTGTGAAAAGCTTCGTAGGACCATGGACTGACCCGATTGCGGCGGTACGTCGCTCGGACGGGTGAAATGCGTGTGCGTGTGTGTGAAAAGAAATGGACTGCGTTCATCCCGACGGTGCTGCGCTCGGTGCGACGGACAGCGAAATCCTCCGCGGATTCGCACTAAAAACTACTGTTTTTATAAACATAGTTGTTGTTGTTGTTGTTGCTGCTGCTGCTGGTGCAATGCGTGTGTGTGTGAAAAGCTTCGTAGGACCATGGACTGGCCCGATTGCGGCGGTACGTCGCTCGGACGGGTGAAATGTGCGTGTGCGTGTGTGAAAAGAAATGGACTGCGTTCATCCCGACGGTGCTGCGCGCGTTGCTGCGCTCGGTGCTGCGCGCGTTGCTTCGCTCGGTGCTGCGCGCGTTGCTTCGCTCGGTGCTGCGCGCGTTGCTTCGCTCGGTGCTTCGCTCGGTGCGACGGACAGCGAAATCCTCCGCGGATTCGCAATAAAAACTACTGTTTTTATTAACATAGTTGTTGTTGTTGTTGTTGCTGCTGCTGCTGGTGCAAAGCGTGTGTGTGAAAGTGCTTCGTAGGACCATGGACTGGCCCGATTGCGGCGGTACGTCGCTCGGACGGGTGAAATGTGTGTGCGTGTGTGTGAAAAGAAATGGACTGCGTTCATCGCAACGGTGCTGCGCTCGGTGCTGCGCTCGGTGCTGCGCGCGTTGCTTCGCTCGGTGCTTCGCTCGGTGCTTCGCTCGGTGTAAAGGTCGGAAAAGTAAAGCGTTCATATGTGTGCGTTAAAAAACAACGTGTAGTGAAATGGATGGGACTCTGTGCTAAGTGAACCGCAATTGCGCATCGTGGGCGCACGGTCGACACTTCAATCTGCGGCCGCCAGCGGTTCATCGTCGAAGCAGCGACAGCAGTGCGTGAAGCGGCTCTGGTCGTACCAACGAAGGTAAGTGTATTGCATGATTCATTTCTACGCATGGTTTGGGGATTCGTTGCTTTACGTTGGTCGATGGAGAAGCGAACTGCGTTGAGCCCGATGCATCGCTCTACGAAGAAACGTGTGGCGTGCTGAAAGTGTTCCTGGAGAATGTTATCCGCGATGCCCGCCATCACCTATACCGAACAGGCCAAGCGAAAACCGTCACCGCGCGATGGATGCAGTGTACGCGGTGAAGCGTCAGGGTCGCTCCTTGTACGGGTTCGGAGGTTCAACTCGCCAGCCAACGCACATTTTGCACTCATCTCAACAAAACGGTCCTTATCAGGACCACACATTTGCGTGAAAATTCTTTCCATCACAATTCTTTTCTAATGATTCCAATGATTCATTCCATAGTACCAGTCTTTTTGAAGACTAACATTACATATTTGACGCGCTTGGGCGTCTGGCTGAACTTACTGCATCCGAAAAATAGCAGCAAACGTTACTGCAGTGCAGGAATAAATTTTGGCGTAAAATATAAAGTGGATTAAATATGCCCTCGTGCCCTCGTGAGAAAGAGGATGCTCTCATGCCACCGAACGAGACGGAGCGTGGGATGAAATTCGTACCAATTTCGAACATCGATAGGAGGACGCAAAGCAGCGACAAAAATGTGCGGAAATTTTTGCACACACCTTTTTGACTACTTGCACCATATAATTCCACCACCAACACTTTTGCGAAAGGGAGGGGGGGTTCGCCTCTTACTGTCCCCTGGTACGTGCATGATGCCACCAACAATTTTGCCACGCGTTTCCAAATCGAGCGTCGTGTTTGTCTTCTCTTTCTCGCACGTAGTAGTGTGCGCGTTTGCTATCCCACTCGAGCCAGAACTTATCGGCAAATGCAATGGCTACCGGGATCGGTACCGTTATTTGGAAAAAACCACCGAAAAAGAGGATGGCTTCGTGGCAACGAGTGCGAGCGAGACGGAGCACGGGATGAAATTCGCAGCAACGTCGGTCGCTGACAGCACACACAAAGGAGCACACGCTTCGTCCGTGTGTCGCCGGCTCGTTTTAGGCAGCGTCAAAAATGTGATGAAATTTTTGCACACACTTTTTTGCCTACTTGCTACATATAATTCCACCACCAACACTTTTGCGAAAGGGAGGGGGGGTTCGCCTCTTACTGTCCCCTGGTACGTGCATGATGCCACCAACAATTTTGCCACGCGTTTCCAAATCGAGCGTCGTGTTTGTCTTCTCTTTCTCGCACGTAGTAGTGTGCGCGTTTGCTATCCCACTCGAGCCAGAACTTATCGGCAAATGCAATGGCTAACGGGATCGGTACCGTTATTTGGAAAAAACCACCGAAAAAGAGGATGGCTTCGTGGCAACGAGTGCGAGCGAGACGGAGCACGGGATGAAATTCGCAGCAACGTCGGTCGCTGACAGCACACACAAAGGAGCACACGCTTCGTCCGTGTGTCGCCGGCTCGTTTTAGGCAGCGTCAAAAATGTGATGAAATTTTTGCACCTACGGTTTTCAAAAACTTGCGAAATATGTTCCTTTTTTCAAGGGCTAACAGCAAATTTAGCATAAAACCTACGTTTTCGTGCACTGTACATGCACACGAGCCTACTTAAATTTTTTTTTGCAAAATTGCTACCTAGCTTCCTTTCCCTGTTCGTATGGTGCGTACATCACACGCAAAAGCATTAAACCTCTGGTAGTTTAGTTGCAAAATATGCATAAATATTTGGCGTCATACAATTGGCCAGCTTTGGGAAATTTCCATCACGCGATTGTATGCGTAGCGAGGAAGAACAGAGATGGCAACGCTCGCTCGGATAGTAGTAGTAGTAGTTCGGAGAGAAAATACTCTCGCCACATTCGTTCGGATACAAGATTATATTAGAAGCCGAATGTCCCGCGCTCGGCACAGTCTTCGACTAGCAGCCTGATGGAACGGTTGGTCCGCGCGTCACGGTAGTGCGAATTTATTAGTGTGCGTAAAAGTGGTGTGATACAAGTGGTGTTGAGCAGGGGGGTCATTTTCAAAATGGCGCCGGCTCATTTCGTCGTTCAACCAGAAGCAGCAAGAGCTCATGTCGAGCAAAAGTGTGCGACGCGACAGCTAGCCTGCGCGCAGGATTATTCGTCGGGCAGTGAAATCCTCCGCGGATTGGACTAAAAGAAATACTTTTCTTTAAAACAACTGTGCTTCCTAATGGTGAAATGTGCGTGTGCGTGTGTGTGAAAAAAAAGGACAATGGACTGCGTTTATCGCGACGGTGCTTTGCTCGGTGCTGCGCTCGGTGCTGCGCGCGTTGCTTCGCTCGGTGCGACGGACAGCGAAATCCTCCGCGGATTCGCACTAAAAACTACTGTTTTTATTAACATAGTTGTTGTTGTTGTTGCTGCTGCTGCTGGTGCAATGCGTGTGTGTGAAAGTGCTTCGTAGGACTATGGACTGGCCCGATTGCGGCGGTACGTCGCTCGGACGGGTGAAATGTGTGTGCGTGTGTGTGAAAAGAAATGGACTGCGTTCATCGCGACGGTGCTGCGCTCGGTGCTGCGCGCGTTGCTGCGCTCGGTGCTTCACTCGGTGCGACGGACAGCGAAATCCTCCGCGGATTCGCACTTAAAATTACTGTTTTTATTAACATAGTTGTTGTTGTTGTTGTTGCTGCTGCTGCTGGTGCAAAGCGTGTGTGTGAAAGTGCTTCGTAGGACTATGGACTGGCCCGATTGCGGCGGTACGTCGCTCGGACGGGTGAAATGCGTGTGCGTGTGTGTGAAAAGAAATGGACTGCGTTCATCGCGACGGTGCTGCGCTCGGTGCTTCGCTCGGTGCTGCGCGCGTTGCTTCGCTCGGTGCTTCGCTCGGTGCTGCGCTCGGTGTAAAGGTCGGAAAAGTAAAGCGTTCATATGTGTGCGTTAAAAAACAACGTGTAGTGAAATGGATGGGACTCTGTGCTAAGTGAACCGCAATTGCGCATCGTGGGCGCACGGTCGACACTTCAATCTGCGGCCGTCAGCGGTTCATCGTCGAAGCAGCGACAGCAGTGCGTGAAGCGGCTCTGGTCGTACCAACGAAGGTAAGTGTATTGCATGATTCATTTCTACGCATGGTTTGGGGATTCGTTGCTTTACGTTGGTCGATGGAGAAGCAAACTGCGTTGAGCCCGATGCATCGCTCTGCGAAGAAACGCGTGGCGTGCTGAAAGTGTTCCTGGAGAATGTTATCCGCGATGCCCGCCATCACCTATACCGAACAGGCCAAGCGAAAACCGTCACCGCGCGATGGATGCAGTGTACGCGCTGAAGCGTCAGGGTCGCTCCTTGTACGGGTTCGGAGGTTCAACTCGCCAGCCAACGCACATTTTGCACTCATCTCAACAAAACGGTCCTTATCAGGACCACACATTTGCGTGAAAATTCTTTCCATCACAATTCTTTTCTAATGATTCCAATGATTCATTCCATAGTACCAGTCTTTTTGAAGACTAACATTACATATTTGTCGCGCTTGGGCGTCTGGCTGAACTTACTGCATCCGAAAAATAGCAGCAAACGTTACTGCAGTGCAGGAATAAATTTTGGCGTAAAATATAAAGTGGATTAAATATGCCCTCGTGCCCTCGTGAGAAAGAGGATGCCCTCATGCCACCGAACGAGACGGAGCGTGGGATGAAATTCGTACCAATTTCGAACATCGATAGGAGGACGCAAAGCAGCGACAAAAATGTGCGGAAATTTTTGCACACACCTTTTTGCCTACTTGCACCATATAATTCCACCACCAACACTTTTTCGAAAGGGAGGGGGGTTCGCCTCTTACTGTCCCCTGGTACGTGCATGATGCCACCAACAATTTTGCCACGCGTTTCCAAATCGAGCGTCGTGTTTGTCTTCTCTTTCTCGCACGTAGTAGTGTGCGCGTTTGCTATCCCACTCGAGCCAGAACTTATCGGCAAATGCAATGGCTAACGGGATCGGTACCGTTATTTGGGAAAAAAACACCGAAAAAGAGGATGGCTTCGTGGCAACGAGTGCGAGCGAGACGGAGCACGGGATGAAATTCGCAGCAACGTCGGTCGCTGACAGCACACACAAAGGAGCACACGCTTCGTCCGTGTGTCGCCGGCTCGTTTTAGGCAGCGTCAAAAATGTGATGAAATTTTTGCACCTACGGTTTTCAAAAACTTGCGAAATATGTTCCTTTTTTCAAGGGCTAACAGCAAATTTAGCATAAAACCTACGTTTTCGTGCACTGTACATGCACACGAGCCTACTTAAATTTTTTTTTGCAAAATTGCTACCTAGCTTCCTTTCCCTGTTCGTATGGTGCGTACATCACACGCAAAAGCCTTAAACCTCTGGTAGTTTAGTTGCAAAATATGCATAAATATTTGGCGTCATACAATTGGCCAGCTTTGGGAAATTTCCATCACGCGATTGTATGCGTAGCGAGGAAGAACAGAGATGGCAACGCTCGCTCGGATAGTAGAAGTAGTAGTTCGGAGAGAAAATACTCTCGCCACATTCGTTCGGATACAAGATTATATTAGAAGCCGAATGTCCCGCGCTCGGCACAGTCTTCGACTAGCAGCCTGATGGAACGGTTGGTCCGCGCGTCACGGTAGTGCGAATTTATTAGTGTGCGTAAAAGTGGTGTGATACAAGTGGTGTTGAGCAGGGGGGTCATTTTCAAAATGGCGCCGGCTCATTTCGTCGTTCTACCAGAAGCAGCAAGAGCTCATGTCGAGCAAAAGTGTGCGACGCGACAGCTAGCCTGCGCGCAGGATTATTCGTCGGGCAGTGAAATCCTCCGCGGATTGGACTAAAAAAAATACTTTTCTTTAAAACAACTGTGCTTCCTAATGGTGAAATGTGCGTGTGCGTGTGTGTGAAAAAAAAAGGACAATGGACTGCGTTTATCGCAACGGTGCTGCGCTCGGTGCTGCGCGCGTTGCTTCGCTCGGTGCTTCGCTCGGTGCTTCGCTCGGTGCGACGGACAGCGAAATCCTCCGCGGATTCGCACTTAAAATTACTGTTTTTATTAACATAGTTGTTGTTGTTGTTGTTGCTGCTGCTGCTGGTGCAAAGCGTGTGTGTGAAAGTGCTTCGTAGGACTATGGACTGGCCCGATTGCGGCGGTACGTCGCTCGGACGGGTGAAATGCGTGTGCGTGTGTGTGAAAAGAAATGGACTGCGTTCATCGCGACGGTGCTGCGCTCGGTGCTGCGCTCGGTGCGACGGACAGCGAAATCCTCCGCGGATTCGCACTAAAAACTACTGTTTTTATAAACATAGTTGTTGTTGTTGTTGTTGCTGCTGCTGCTGGTGCAATGCGTGTGTGTGTGAAAAGCTTCGTAGGACCATGGACTGGCCCGATTGCGGCGGTACGTCGCTCGGACGGGTGAAATGTGCGTGTGCGTGTGTGAAAAGAAATGGACTGCGTTCATCCCGACGGTGCTGCGCTCGGTGCTTCGCTCGGTGCTGCGCGCGTTGCTTCGCTCGGTGCTTCGCTCGGTGCGACGGACAGCGAAATCCTCCGCGGATTCGCACTAAAAACTACTGTTTTTATAAACATAGTTGTTGTTGTTGTTGTTGCTGCTGCTGCTGGTGCAATGCGTGTGTGTGTGAAAAGCTTCGTAGGACTATGGACTGGCCCGATTGCGGCGGTACGTCGCTCGGACGGGTGAAATGCGTGTGCGTGTGTGTGAAAAGAAATGGACTGCGTTCATCCCGACGGTGCTGCGCTCGGTGCTTCGCTCGGTGCTGCGCGCGTTGCTTCGCTCGGTGCTTCGCTCGGTGCTTCGCTCGGTGCGACGGACAGCGAAATCCTCCGCGGATTCGCACTTAAAATTACTGTTTTTATTAACATAGTTGTTGTTGTTGTTGTTGCTGCTGCTGCTGGTGCAAAGCGTGTGTGTGAAAGTGCTTCGTAGGACTATGGACTGGCCCGATTGCGGCGGTACGTCGCTCGGACGGGTGAAATGCGTGTGCGTGTGTGTGAAAAGAAATGGACTGCGTTCATCCCGACGGTGCTGCGCTCGGTGCTTCGCTCGGTGCTGCGCGCGTTGCTTCGCTCGGTGCTTCGCTCGGTGCTTCGCTCGGTGCGACGGACAGCGAAATCCTCCGCGGATTCGCACTTAAAATTACTGTTTTTATTAACATAGTTGTTGTTGTTGTTGTTGCTGCTGCTGCTGGTGCAAAGCGTGTGTGTGAAAGTGCTTCGTAGGACTATGGACTGGCCCGATTGCGGCGGTACGTCGCTCGGACGGGTGAAATGCGTGTGCGTGTGTGTGAAAAGAAATGGACTGCGTTTATCGCGACGGTGCTGCGCTCGGTGCTGCGCTCGGTGCGACGGACAGCGAAATCCTCCGCGGATTCGCACTAAAAACTACTGTTTTTATAAACATAGTTGTTGTTGTTGTTGTTGCTGCTGCTGCTGGTGCAATGCGTGTGTGTGTGAAAAGCTTCGTAGGACCATGGACTGGCCCGATTGCGGCGGTACGTCGCTCGGACGGGTGAAATGCGTGTGCGTGTGTGTGAAAAGAAATGGACTGCGTTCATCCCGACGGTGCTGCGCTCGGTGCTTCGCTCGGTGCTGCGCGCGTTGCTTCGCTCGGTGCTTCGCTCGGTGCGACGGACAGCGAAATCCTCCGCGGATTCGCACTAAAAACTACTGTTTTTATTAACATAGTTGTTGTTGTTGTTGTTGCTGCTGCTGCTGGTGCAATGCGTGTGTGTGAAAGTGCTTCGTAGGACTATGGACTGGCCCGATTGCGGCGGTACGTCGCTCGGACGGGTGAAATGCGTGTGCGTGTGTGTGAAAAGAAATGGACTGCGTTCATCCCGACGGTGCTGCGCTCGGTGCTTCGCTCGGTGCTGCGCGCGTTGCTTCGCTCGGTGCTGCGCGCGTTGCTGCGCTCGGTGCGACGGACAGCGAAATCCTCCGCGGATTCGCACTAAAAACTACTGTTTTTATTAACATAGTTGTTGTTGTTGTTGTTGCTGCTGCTGCTGGTGCAAAGCGTGTGTGTGAAAAGCTTCGTAGGACTATGGACTGGCCCGATTGCGGCGGTACGTCGCTCGGACGGGTGAAATGTGCGTGCGTGTGTGTGAAAAGAAATGGACTGCGTTCATCGCAACGGTGCTGCGCTCCGTGCTGCGCGCGTTGCTGCGCTCGGTGCTTCGCTCGGTGCTGCGCTCGGTGCGACGGACAGCGAAATCCTCCGCGGATTCGCACTAAAAACTACTGTTTTTATAAACATAGTTGTTGTTGTTGTTGTTGCTGCTGCTGCTGGTGCAATGCGTGTGTGTGAAAAGCTTCGTAGGACCATGGACTGACCCGATTGCGGCGGTACGTCGCTCGGACGGGTGAAATGCGTGTGCGTGTGTGTGAAAAGAAATGGACTGCGTTCATCCCGACGGTGCTGCGCTCGGTGCGACGGACAGCGAAATCCTCCGCGGATTCGCACTAAAAACTACTGTTTTTATAAACATAGTTGTTGTTGTTGTTGTTGCTGCTGCTGCTGGTGCAATGCGTGTGTGTGTGAAAAGCTTCGTAGGACCATGGACTGGCCCGATTGCGGCGGTACGTCGCTCGGACGGGTGAAATGTGCGTGTGCGTGTGTGAAAAGAAATGGACTGCGTTCATCCCGACGGTGCTGCGCGCGTTGCTGCGCTCGGTGCTGCGCGCGTTGCTTCGCTCGGTGCTGCGCGCGTTGCTTCGCTCGGTGCTGCGCGCGTTGCTTCGCTCGGTGCTTCGCTCGGTGCGACGGACAGCGAAATCCTCCGCGGATTCGCAATAAAAACTACTGTTTTTATTAACATAGTTGTTGTTGTTGTTGTTGCTGCTGCTGCTGGTGCAAAGCGTGTGTGTGAAAGTGCTTCGTAGGACCATGGACTGGCCCGATTGCGGCGGTACGTCGCTCGGACGGGTGAAATGTGTGTGCGTGTGTGTGAAAAGAAATGGACTGCGTTCATCGCAACGGTGCTGCGCTCGGTGCTGCGCTCGGTGCTGCGCGCGTTGCTTCGCTCGGTGCTTCGCTCGGTGCTTCGCTCGGTGTAAAGGTCGGAAAAGTAAAGCGTTCATATGTGTGCGTTAAAAAACAACGTGTAGTGAAATGGATGGGACTCTGTGCTAAGTGAACCGCAATTGCGCATCGTGGGCGCACGGTCGACACTTCAATCTGCGGCCGCCAGCGGTTCATCGTCGAAGCAGCGACAGCAGTGCGTGAAGCGGCTCTGGTCGTACCAACGAAGGTAAGTGTATTGCATGATTCATTTCTACGCATGGTTTGGGGATTCGTTGCTTTACGTTGGTCGATGGAGAAGCGAACTGCGTTGAGCCCGATGCATCGCTCTACGAAGAAACGTGTGGCGTGCTGAAAGTGTTCCTGGAGAATGTTATCCGCGATGCCCGCCATCACCTATACCGAACAGGCCAAGCGAAAACCGTCACCGCGCGATGGATGCAGTGTACGCGGTGAAGCGTCAGGGTCGCTCCTTGTACGGGTTCGGAGGTTCAACTCGCCAGCCAACGCACATTTTGCACTCATCTCAACAAAACGGTCCTTATCAGGACCACACATTTGTGTGAAAATTCTTTCCATCACAATTCTTTTCTAATGATTCCAATGATTCATTCCATAGTACCAGTCTTTTTGAAGACTAACATTACATATTTGACGTGCTTGGGCGTCTGGCTGAACTTACTGCATCCGAAAAATAGCAGCAAACGTTACTGCAGTGCAGGAATAAATTTTGGCGTAAAATATAAAGTGGATTAAATATGCCCTCGTGCCCTCGTGAGAAAGAGGATGCTCTCATGCCACCGAACGAGACGGAGCGTGGGATGAAATTCGTACCAATTTCGAACATCGATAGGAGGACGCAAAGCAGCGACAAAAATGTGCGGAAATTTTTGCACACACCTTTTTGCCTACTTGCACCATATAATTCCACCACCAACACTTTTTCGAAAGGGAGGGGGGGTTCGCCTCTTACTGTCCCCTGGTACGTGCATGATGCCACCAACAATTTTGCCACGCGTTTCCAAATCGAGCGTCGTGTTTGTCTTCTCTTTCTCGCACGTAGTAGTGTGCGCGTTTGCTATCCCACTCGAGCCAGAACTTATCGGCAAATGCAATGGCTACCGGGATCGGTACCGTTATTTGGAAAAAACCACCGAAAAAGAGGATGGCTTCGTGGCAACGAGTGCGAGCGAGACGGAGCACGGGATGAAATTCGCAGCAACGTCGGTCGCTGACAGCACACACAAAGGAGCACACGCTTCGTCCGTGTGTCGCCGGCTCGTTTTAGGCAGCGTCAAAAATGTGATGAAATTTTTGCACACACTTTTTTGCCTACTTGCTACATATAATTCCACCACCAACACTTTTTCGAAAGGGAGGGGGGGTTCGCCTCTTACTGTCCCCTGGTACGTGCATGATGCCACCAACAATTTTGCCACGCGTTTCCAAATCGAGCGTCGTGTTTGTCTTCTCTTTCTCGCACGTAGTAGTGTGCGCGTTTGCTATCCCACTCGAGCCAGAACTTATCGGCAAATGCAATGGCTAACGGGATCGGTACCGTTATTTGGAAAAAACCACCGAAAAAGAGGATGGCTTCGTGGCAACGAGTGCGAGCGAGACGGAGCACGGGATGAAATTCGCAGCAACGTCGGTCGCTGACAGCACACACAAAGGAGCACACGCTTCGTCCGTGTGTCGCCGGCTCGTTTTAGGCAGCGTCAAAAATGTGATGAAATTTTTGCACCTACGGTTTTCAAAAACTTGCGAAATATGTTCCTTTTTTCAAGGGCTAACAGCAAATTTAGCATAAAACCTACGTTTTCGTGCACTGTACATGCACACGAGCCTACTTAATTTTTTTTTGCAAAATTGCTACCTAACTTCCTTTCCCTGTTCGTATGGTGCGTACATCACACGCAAAAGCATTAAACCTCTGGTAGTTTAGTTGCAAAATATGCATAAATATTTGGCGTCATACAATTGGCCAGCTTTGGGAAATTTCCATCACGCGATTGTATGCGTAGCGAGGAAGAACAGAGATGGCAACGCTCGCTCGGATAGTAGAAGTAGTAGTTCGGAGAGAAAATACTCTCGCCACATTCGTTCGGATACAAGATTATATTAGAAGCCGAATGTCCCGCGCTCGGCACAGTCTTCGACTAGCAGCCTGATGGAACGGTTGGTCCGCGCGTCACGGTAGTGCGAATTTATTAGTGTGCGTAAAAGTGGTGTGATACAAGTTGTGTTGAGCAGGGGGGGTCATTTTCAAAATGGCGCCGGCTCATTTCGTCGTTCAACCAGAAGCAGCAAGAGCTCATGTCGAGCAAAAGTGTGCGACGCGACAGCTAGCCTGCGCGCAGGATTATTCGTCGGGCAGTGAAATCCTCCGCGGATTGGACTAAAAAAAATACTTTTCTTTAAAACAACTGTGCTTCCTAATGGTGAAATGTGCGTGTGCGTGTGTGTGAATAAAAAGGACAATGGACTGCGTTTATCGCGACGGTGCTTCGCTCGGTGCTTCGCTCGGTGCGACGGACAGCGAAATCCTCCGCGGATTCGCACTTAAAATTACTGTTTTTATTAACATAGTTGTTGTTGTTGTTGTTGCTGCTGCTGCTGGTGCAAAGCGTGTGTGTGAAAGTGCTTCGTAGGACTATGGACTGGCCCGATTGCGGCGGTACGTCGCTCGGACGGGTGAAATGCGTGTGCGTGTGTGTGAAAAGAAATGGACTGCGTTCATCCCGACGGTGCTTCGCTCGGTGCTTCGCTCGGTGCAGCGCTCGGTGCGACGGACAGCGAAATCCTCCGCGGATTCGCACTAAAAACTACTGTTTTTATTAACATAGTTGTTGTTGTTGTTGTTGCTGCTGCTGCTGGTGCAAAGCGTGTGTGTGAAAGTGCTTCGTAGGACTATGGACTGGCCCGATTGCGGCGGTACGTCGCTCGGACGGGTGAAATGTGTGTGCGTGTGTGTGAAAAGAAATGGACTGCGTTCATCCCGACGGTGCTTCGCTCGGTGCTGCGCTCGGTGCTGCGCGCGTTGCTTCGCTCGGTGCGACGGACAGCGAAATCCTCCGCGGATTCGCACTTAAAATTACTGTTTTTATTAACATAGTTGTTGTTGTTGTTGTTGCTGCTGCTGCTGGTGCAAAGCGTGTGTGTGAAAGTGCTTCGTAGGACTATGGACTGGCCTGATTGCGGCGGTACGTCGCTCGGACGGGTGAAATGCGTGTGCGTGTGTGTGAAAAGAAATGGACTGCGTTCATCCCGACGGTGCTGCGCTCGGTGCTTCGCTCGGTGCGTCGGACAGCGAAATCCTCCGCGGATTCGCACTTAAAATTACTGTTTTTATTAACATAGTTGTTGTTGTTGTTGTTGCTGCTGCTGCTGGTGCAAAGCGTGTGTGTGAAAGTGCTTCGTAGGACTATGGACTGGCCCGATTGCGGCGGTACGTCGCTCGGACGGGTGAAATGTGTGTGCGTGTGTGTGAAAAGAAATGGACTGCGTTCATCCCGACGGTGCTGCGCGCGTTGCTGCGCTCGGTGCTGCGCGCGTTGCTTCGCTCGGTGCTGCGCGCGTTGCTTCGCTCGGTGCTGCGCGCGTTGCTTCGCTCGGTGCTTCGCTCGGTGCGACGGACAGCGAAATCCTCCGCGGATTCGCAATAAAAACTACTGTTTTTATTAACATAGTTGTTGTTGTTGTTGTTGCTGCTGCTGCTGGTGCAAAGCGTGTGTGTGAAAAGCTTCGTAGGACTATGGACTGGCCCGATTGCGGCGGTACGTCGCTCGGACGGGTGAAATGCGTGTGCGTGTGTGTGAAAAGAAATGGACTGCGTTCATCCCGACGGTGCTTCGCTCGGTGCTTCGCTCGGTGCTGCGCTCGGTGCTGCGCTCGGTGCTTCGCTCGGTGCTTCGCTCGGTGTAAAGGTCGGAAACGTAAAGCGTTCATATGTGTGCGTTAAAAAACAACGTGTAGTGAAATGGATGGGACTCTGTGCTAAGTGAACCGCAATTGCGCATCGTGGGCGCACGGTCGACACTTCAATCTGCGGCCGCCAGCGGTTCATCGTCGAAGCAGCGACAGCAGTGCGTGAAGCGGCTCTGGTCGTACCAACGAAGGTAAGTGTATTGCATGATTCATTTCTACGCATGGTTTGGGGATTCGTTGCTTTACGTTGGTCGATGGAGAAGCGAACTGCGTTGAGCCCGATGCATCGCTCTACGAAGAAACGTGTGGCGTGCTGAAAGTGTTCCTGGAGAATGTTATCCGCGATGCCCGCCATCACCTATACCGAACAGGCCAAGCGAAAACCGTCACCGCGCGATGGATGCAGTGTACGCGGTGAAGCGTCAGGGTCGCTCCTTGTACGGGTTCGGAGGTTCAACTCGCCAGCCAACGCACATTTTGCACTCATCTCAACAAAACGGTCCTTATCAGGACCACACATTTGTGTGAAAATTCTTTCCATCACAATTCTTTTCTAATGATTCCAATGATTCATTCCATAGTACCAGTCTTTTTGAAGACTAACATTACATATTTGACGTGCTTGGGCGTCTGGCTGAACTTACTGCATCCGAAAAATAGCAGCAAACGTTACTGCAGTGCAGGAATAAATTTTGGCGTAAAATATAAAGTGGATTAAATATGCCCTCGTGCCCTCGTGAGAAAGAGGATGCCCTCATGCCACCGAACGAGACGGAGCGTGGGATGAAATTCGTACCAATTTCGAACATCGATAGGAGGACGCAAAGCAGCGACAAAAATGTGCGGAAATTTTTGCACACACCTTTTTGCCTGCTTGCACCATATAATTCCACCACCAACACTTTTGCGAAAGGGGGAGGGGGGGTTCGCCTCTTACTGTCCCCTGGTACGTGCATGATGCCACCAACAATTTTGCCACGCGTTTCCAAATCGAGCGTCGTGTTTGTCTTCTCTTTCTCGCACGTAGTAGTGTGCGCGTTTGCTATCCCACTCGAGCCAGAACTTATCGGCAAATGCAATGGCTACCGGGATCGGTACCATTATTTGGAAAAAACCACCGAAAAAGAGGATGGCTTCGTGGCAACGAGTGCGAGCGAGACGGAGCACGGGATGAAATTCGCAGCAACGTCGGTCGCTGACAGCACACACAAAGGAGCACACGCTTCGTCCGTGTGTCGCCGGCTCGTTTTAGGCAGCGTCAAAAATGTGATGAAATTTTTGCACACACTTTTTTGCCTACTTGCTACATATAATTCCACCACCAACACTTTTTCGAAAGGGAGGGGGGGTTCGCCTCTTACTGTCCCCTGGTACGTGCATGATGCCACCAACAATTTTGCCACGCGTTTCCAAATCGAGCGTCGTGTTTGTCTTCTCTTTCTCGCACGTAGTAGTGTGCGCGTTTGCCATCCCACTCGAGCCAGAACTTATCGGCAAATGCAATGGCTAACGGGATCGGTACCGTTATTTGGAAAAAACCACCGAAAAAGAGGATGGCTTCGTGGCAACGAGTGTGAGCGAGACGGAGCACGGGATGAAATTCGCAGCAACGTCGGTCGCTGACAGCACACACAAAGGAGCACACGCTTCGTCCGTGTGTCGCCGGCTCGTTTTAGGCAGCGTCAAAAATGTGATGAAATTTTTGCACCTACGGTTTTCAAAAACTTGCGAAATATGTTCCTTTTTTCAAGGGCTAACAGCAAATTTAGCATAAAACCTACGTTTTCGTGCACTGTACATGCACACGAGCCTACTTAATTTTTTTTTTGCAAAATTGCTACGTAACTTCCTTTCCCTGTTCGTATGGTGCGTACATCACACGCAAAAGCATTAAACCTCTGGTAGTTTAGTTGCAAAATATGCATAAATATTTGGCGTCATACAATTGGCCAGCTTTGGGAAATTTCCATCACGCGATTGTATGCGTAGCGAGGAAGAACAGAGATGGCAACGCTCGCTCGGATAGTAGAAGTAGTAGTTCGGAGAGAAAATACTCTCGCCACATTCGTTCGGATACAAGATTATATTAGAAGCCGAATGTCCCGCGCTCGGCACAGTCTTCGACTAGCAGCCTGATGGAACGGTTGGTCCGCGCGTCACGGTAGTGCGAATTTATTAGTGTGCGTAAAAGTGGTGTGATACAAGTGGTGTTGAGCAGGGGGGTCATTTTCAAAATGGCGCCGGCTCATTTCGTCGTTCAACCAGAAGCAGCAAGAGCTCATGTCGAGCAAAAGTGTGCGACGCGACAGCTAGCCTGCGCGCAGGATTATTCGTCGGGCAGAGTGAAATCCTCCGCGGATTGGACTAAAAAAAATACTTTTCTTTAAAACAACTGTGCTTCCTAATGGTGAAATGTGCGTGTGCGTGTGTGTGAAAAAAAAGGACAATGGACTGTGTTAATCGCAACGGTGCTGCGCTCCGTGCTGCGCGCGTTGCTGCGCTCGGTGCTGCGCTCGGTGCTTCGCTCGGTGCGACGGACAGCGAAATCCTCCGCGGGTTCGCACTAAAAACTACTGTTTTTATTAACATAGTTGTTGTTGTTGTTGTTGCTGCTGCTGCTGGTGCAAAGCGTGTGTGTGAAAAGCTTCGTAGGACTATGGACTGGCCCGATTGCGGCGGTACGTCGCTCGGACGGGTGAAATGCGTGTGCGTGTGTGTGAAAAGAAATGGACTGCGTTCATCGCGACGGTGCTGCGCTCGGTGCTGCGCTCGGTGCGACGGACAGCGAAATCCTCCGCGGATTCGCACTAAAAACTACTGTTTTTATAAACATAGTTGTTGTTGTTGTTGTTGCTGCTGCTGCTGGTGCAAAGCGTGTGTGTGAAAGTGCTTCGTAGGACTATGGACTGGCCCGATTGCGGCGGTACGTCGCTCGGACGGGTGAAATGCGTGTGCGTGTGTGTGAAAAGAAATGGACTGCGTTCATCCCGACGGTGCTTCGCTCGGTGCTTCGCTCGGTGCAGCGCTCGGTGCGACGGACAGCGAAATCCTCCGCGGATTCGCACTTAAAATTACTGTTTTTATTAACATAGTTGTTGTTGTTGTTGTTGCTGCTGCTGCTGGTGCAAAGCGTGTGTGTGAAAGTGCTTCGTAGGACCATGGACTGGCCCGATTGCGGCGGTACGTCGCTCGGACGGGTGAAATGTGTGTGCGTGTGTGTGAAAAGAAATGGACTGCGTTCATCCCGACGGTGCTGCGCTCGGTGCTTCGCTCGGTGCTGCGCGCGTTGCTTCGCTCGGTGCTTCGCTCGGTGCTTCGCTCGGTGTAAAGGTCGGAAAAGTAAAGCGTTCATATGTGTGCGTTAAAAAACAACGTGTAGTGAAATGGATGGGACTCTGTGCTAAGTGAACCGCAATTGCGCATCGTGGGCGCACGGTCGACACTTCAATCTGCGGCCGCCAGCGGTTCATCGTCGAAGCAGCGACAGCAGTGCGTGAAGCGGCTCTGGTCGTACCAACGATGGTAAGTGTATTGCATGATTCATTTCTACGCATGGTTTGGGGATTCGTTGCTTTACGTTGGTCGATGGAGAAGCGAACTGCGTTGAGCCCGATGCATCGCTCTACGAAGAAACGTGTGGCGTGCTGAAAGTGTTCCTGGAGAATGTTATCCGCGATGCCCGCCATCACCTATACCGAACAGGCCAAGCGAAAACCGTCACCGCGCGATGGATGCAGTGTACGCGGTGAAGCGTCAGGGTCGCTCCTTGTACGGGTTCGGAGGTTCAACTCGCCAGCCAACGCACATTTTGCACTCATCTCAACAAAACGGTCCTTATCAGGACCACACATTTGTGTGAAAATTCTTTCCATCACAATTCTTTTCTAATGATTCCAATGATTCATTCCATAGTACCAGTCTTTTTGAAGACTAACATTACATATTTGACGTGCTTGGGCGTCTGGCTGAACTTACTGCATCCGAAAAATAGCAGCAAACGTTACTGCAGTGCAGGAATAAATTTTGGCGTAAAATATAAAGTGGATTAAATATGCCCTCGTGCCCTCGTGAGAAAGAGGATGCCCTCATGCCACCGAACGAGACGGAGCGTGGGATGAAATTCGTACCAATTTCGAACATCGATAGGAGGACGCAAAGCAGCGACAAAAATGTGCGGAAATTTTTGCACACACCTTTTTGCCTACTTGCACCATATAATTCCACCACCAACACTTTTTCGAAAGGGAGGGGGGGTTCGCCTCTTACTGTCCCCTGGTACGTGCATGATGCCACCAACAATTTTGCCACGCGTTTCCAAATCGAGCGTCGTGTTTGTCTTCTCTTTCTCGCACGTAGTAGTGTGCGCGTTTGCTATCCCACTCGAGCCAGAACTTATCGGCAAATGCAATGGCTACCGGGATCGGTACCGTTATTTGGAAAAAACCACCGAAAAAGAGGATGGCTTCGTGGCAACGAGTGCGAGCGAGACGGAGCACGGGATGAAATTCGCAGCAACGTCGGTCGCTGACAGCACACACAAAGGAGCACACGCTTCGTCCGTGTGTCGCCGGCTCGTTTTAGGCAGCGTCAAAAATGTGATGAAATTTTTGCACACACTTTTTTGCCTACTTGCTACATATAATTCCACCACCAACACTTTTTCGAAAGGGAGGGGGGGTTCGCCTCTTACTGTCCCCTGGTACGTGCATGATGCCACCAACAATTTTGCCACGCGTTTCCAAATCGAGCGTCGTGTTTGTCTTCTCTTTCTCGCACGTAGTAGTGTGCGCGTTTGCTATCCCACTCGAGCCAGAACTTATCGGCAAATGCAATGGCTAACGGGATCGGTACCGTTATTTGGAAAAAACCACCGAAAAAGAGGATGGCTTCGTGGCAACGAGTGCGAGCGAGACGGAGCACGGGATGAAATTCGCAGCAACGTCGGTCGCTGACAGCACACACAAAGGAGCACACGCTTCGTCCGTGTGTCGCCGGCTCGTTTTAGGCAGCGTCAAAAATGTGATGAAATTTTTGCACCTACGGTTTTCAAAAACTTGCGAAATATGTTCCTTTTTTCAAGGGCTAACAGCAAATTTAGCATAAAACCTACGTTTTCGTGCACTGTACATGCACACGAGCCTACTTAATTTTTTTTTTGCAAAATTGCTACGTAACTTCCTTTCCCTGTTCGTATGGTGCGTACATCACACGCAAAAGCATTAAACCTCTGGTAGTTTAGTTGCAAAATATGCATAAATATTTGGCGTCATACAATTGGCCAGCTTTGGGAAATTTCCATCACGCGATTGTATGCGTAGCGAGGAAGAACAGAGATGGCAACGCTCGCTCGGATAGTAGAAGTAGTAGTTCGGAGAGAAAATACTCTCGCCACATTCGTTCGGATACAAGATTATATTAGAAGCCGAATGTCCCGCGCTCGGCACAGTCTTCGACTAGCAGCCTGATGGAACGGTTGGTCCGCGCGTCACGGTAGTGCGAATTTATTAGTGTGCGTAAAAGTGGTGTGATACAAGTTGTGTTGAGCAGGGGGGGTCATTTTCAAAATGGCGCCGGCTCATTTCGTCGTTCAACCAGAAGCAGCAAGAGCTCATGTCGAGCAAAAGTGTGCGACGCGACAGCTAGCCTGCGCGCAGGATTATTCGTCGGGCAGTGAAATCCTCCGCGGATTGGACTAAAAAAAATACTTTTCTTTAAAACAACTGTGCTTCCTAATGGTGAAATGTGCGTGTGCGTGTGTGTGAATAAAAAGGACAATGGACTGCGTTTATCGCGACGGTGCTTCGCTCGGTGCTTCGCTCGGTGCGACGGACAGCGAAATCCTCCGCGGATTCGCACTTAAAATTACTGTTTTTATTAACATAGTTGTTGTTGTTGTTGTTGCTGCTGCTGCTGGTGCAAAGCGTGTGTGTGAAAGTGCTTCGTAGGACTATGGACTGGCCCGATTGCGGCGGTACGTCGCTCGGACGGGTGAAATGCGTGTGCGTGTGTGTGAAAAGAAATGGACTGCGTTCATCCCGACGGTGCTTCGCTCGGTGCTTCGCTCGGTGCAGCGCTCGGTGCGACGGACAGCGAAATCCTCCGCGGATTCGCACTTAAAATTACTGTTTTTATTAACATAGTTGTTGTTGTTGTTGTTGCTGCTGCTGCTGGTGCAAAGCGTGTGTGTGAAAGTGCTTCGTAGGACTATGGACTGGCCCGATTGCGGCGGTACGTCGCTCGGACGGGTGAAATGTGTGTGCGTGTGTGTGAAAAGAAATGGACTG
Source organism: Anopheles marshallii (assembly GCF_943734725.1). Lineage (NCBI taxonomy): Eukaryota > Metazoa > Arthropoda > Insecta > Diptera > Culicidae > Anopheles > Anopheles marshallii. The sequence goes on from NC_071326.1 coordinate 59,310,362, forward strand.
CGTTCATCCCGACGGTGCTTCGCTCGGTGCTGCGCTCGGTGCTGCGCGCGTTGCTTCGCTCGGTGCGACGGACAGCGAAATCCTCCGCGGATTCGCACTTAAAATTACTGTTTTTATTAACATAGTTGTTGTTGTTGTTGTTGCTGCTGCTGCTGGTGCAAAGCGTGTGTGTGAAAGTGCTTCGTAGGACTATGGACTGGCCTGATTGCGGCGGTACGTCGCTCGGACGGGTGAAATGCGTGTGCGTGTGTGTGAAAAGAAATGGACTGCGTTCATCCCGACGGTGCTGCGCTCGGTGCTTCGCTCGGTGCGTCGGACAGCGAAATCCTCCGCGGATTCGCACTTAAAATTACTGTTTTTATTAACATAGTTGTTGTTGTTGTTGTTGCTGCTGCTGCTGGTGCAAAGCGTGTGTGTGAAAGTGCTTCGTAGGACTATGGACTGGCCCGATTGCGGCGGTACGTCGCTCGGACGGGTGAAATGTGTGTGCGTGTGTGTGAAAAGAAATGGACTGCGTTCATCCCGACGGTGCTGCGCGCGTTGCTGCGCTCGGTGCTGCGCGCGTTGCTTCGCTCGGTGCTGCGCGCGTTGCTTCGCTCGGTGCTGCGCGCGTTGCTTCGCTCGGTGCTTCGCTCGGTGCGACGGACAGCGAAATCCTCCGCGGATTCGCAATAAAAACTACTGTTTTTATTAACATAGTTGTTGTTGTTGTTGTTGCTGCTGCTGCTGGTGCAAAGCGTGTGTGTGAAAAGCTTCGTAGGACTATGGACTGGCCCGATTGCGGCGGTACGTCGCTCGGACGGGTGAAATGCGTGTGCGTGTGTGTGAAAAGAAATGGACTGCGTTCATCCCGACGGTGCTGCGCTCGGTGCTTCGCTCGGTGCTGCGCTCGGTGCTGCGCTCGGTGCTTCGCTCGGTGCTTCGCTCGGTGTAAAGGTCGGAAACGTAAAGCGTTCATATGTGTGCGTTAAAAAACAACGTGTAGTGAAATGGATGGGACTCTGTGCTAAGTGAACCGCAATTGCGCATCGTGGGCGCACGGTCGACACTTCAATCTGCGGCCGCCAGCGGTTCATCGTCGAAGCAGCGACAGCAGTGCGTGAAGCGGCTCTGGTCGTACCAACGAAGGTAAGTGTATTGCATGATTCATTTCTACGCATGGTTTGGGGATTCGTTGCTTTACGTTGGTCGATGGAGAAGCGAACTGCGTTGAGCCCGATGCATCGCTCTACGAAGAAACGTGTGGCGTGCTGAAAGTGTTCCTGGAGAATGTTATCCGCGATGCCCGCCATCACCTATACCGAACAGGCCAAGCGAAAACCGTCACCGCGCGATGGATGCAGTGTACGCGGTGAAGCGTCAGGGTCGCTCCTTGTACGGGTTCGGAGGTTCAACTCGCCAGCCAACGCACATTTTGCACTCATCTCAACAAAACGGTCCTTATCAGGACCACACATTTGTGTGAAAATTCTTTCCATCACAATTCTTTTCTAATGATTCCAATGATTCATTCCATAGTACCAGTCTTTTTGAAGACTAACATTACATATTTGACGTGCTTGGGCGTCTGGCTGAACTTACTGCATCCGAAAAATAGCAGCAAACGTTACTGCAGTGCAGGAATAAATTTTGGCGTAAAATATAAAGTGGATTAAATATGCCCTCGTGCCCTCGTGAGAAAGAGGATGCCCTCATGCCACCGAACGAGACGGAGCGTGGGATGAAATTCGTACCAATTTCGAACATCGATAGGAGGACGCAAAGCAGCGACAAAAATGTGCGGAAATTTTTGCACACACCTTTTTGCCTGCTTGCACCATATAATTCCACCACCAACACTTTTGCGAAAGGGGGAGGGGGGGTTCGCCTCTTACTGTCCCCTGGTACGTGCATGATGCCACCAACAATTTTGCCACGCGTTTCCAAATCGAGCGTCGTGTTTGTCTTCTCTTTCTCGCACGTAGTAGTGTGCGCGTTTGCTATCCCACTCGAGCCAGAACTTATCGGCAAATGCAATGGCTACCGGGATCGGTACCATTATTTGGAAAAAACCACCGAAAAAGAGGATGGCTTCGTGGCAACGAGTGCGAGCGAGACGGAGCACGGGATGAAATTCGCAGCAACGTCGGTCGCTGACAGCACACACAAAGGAGCACACGCTTCGTCCGTGTGTCGCCGGCTCGTTTTAGGCAGCGTCAAAAATGTGATGAAATTTTTGCACACACTTTTTTGCCTACTTGCTACATATAATTCCACCACCAACACTTTTTCGAAAGGGAGGGGGGGTTCGCCTCTTACTGTCCCCTGGTACGTGCATGATGCCACCAACAATTTTGCCACGCGTTTCCAAATCGAGCGTCGTGTTTGTCTTCTCTTTCTCGCACGTAGTAGTGTGCGCGTTTGCTATCCCACTCGAGCCAGAACTTATCGGCAAATGCAATGGCTAACGGGATCGGTACCGTTATTTGGAAAAAACCACCGAAAAAGAGGATGGCTTCGTGGCAACGAGTGTGAGCGAGACGGAGCACGGGATGAAATTCGCAGCAACGTCGGTCGCTGACAGCACACACAAAGGAGCACACGCTTCGTCCGTGTGTCGCCGGCTCGTTTTAGGCAGCGTCAAAAATGTGATGAAATTTTTGCACCTACGGTTTTCAAAAACTTGCGAAATATGTTCCTTTTTTCAAGGGCTAACAGCAAATTTAGCATAAAACCTACGTTTTCGTGCACTGTACATGCACACGAGCCTACTTAATTTTTTTTTTGCAAAATTGCTACGTAACTTCCTTTCCCTGTTCGTATGGTGCGTACATCACACGCAAAAGCATTAAACCTCTGGTAGTTTAGTTGCAAAATATGCATAAATATTTGGCGTCATACAATTGGCCAGCTTTGGGAAATTTCCATCACGCGATTGTATGCGTAGCGAGGAAGAACAGAGATGGCAACGCTCGCTCGGATAGTAGAAGTAGTAGTTCGGAGAGAAAATACTCTCGCCACATTCGTTCGGATACAAGATTATATTAGAAGCCGAATGTCCCGCGCTCGGCACAGTCTTCGACTAGCAGCCTGATGGAACGGTTGGTCCGCGCGTCACGGTAGTGCGAATTTATTAGTGTGCGTAAAAGTGGTGTGATACAAGTTGTGTTGAGCAGGGGGGGTCATTTTCAAAATGGCGCCGGCTCATTTCGTCGTTCAACCAGAAGCAGCAAGAGCTCATGTCGAGCAAAAGTGTGCGACGCGACAGCTAGCCTGCGCGCAGGATTATTCGTCGGGCAGTGAAATCCTCCGCGGATTGGACTAAAAAAAATACTTTTCTTTAAAACAACTGTGCTTCCTAATGGTGAAATGTGCGTGTGCGTGTGTGTGAAAAAAAAGGACAATGGACTGTGTTAATCGCAACGGTGCTGCGCTCCGTGCTGCGCGCGTTGCTGCGCTCGGTGCTGCGCTCGGTGCTGCGCTCGGTGCGACGGACAGCGAAATCCTCCGCGGATTCGCACTAAAAACTACTGTTTTTATAAACATAGTTGTTGTTGTTGTTGTTGCTGCTGCTGCTGGTGCAATGCGTGTGTGTGTGAAAAGCTTCGTAGGACCATGGACTGGCCCGATTGCGGCGGTACGTCGCTCGGACGGGTGAAATGTGTGTGCGTGTGTGAAAAGAAATGGACTGCGTTCATCCCGACGGTGCTGCGCTCGGTGCTTCGCTCGGTGCTGCGCGCGTTGCTTCGCTCGGTGCTTCGCTCGGTGCGACGGACAGCGAAATCCTCCGCGGATTCGCACTAAAAACTACTGTTTTTATAAACATAGTTGTTGTTGTTGTTGTTGCTGCTGCTGCTGGTGCAATGCGTGTGTGTGTGAAAAGCTTCGTAGGACTATGGACTGGCCCGATTGCGGCGGTACGTCGCTCGGACGGGTGAAATGTGCGTGTGCGTGTGTGAAAAGAAATGGACTGCGTTCATCCCGACGGTGCTGCGCTCGGTGCTTCGCTCGGTGCTGCGCGCGTTGCTTCGCTCGGTGCTTCGCTCGGTGCGACGGACAGCGAAATCCTCCGCGGATTCGCACTAAAAACTACTGTTTTTATAAACATAGTTGTTGTTGTTGTTGTTGCTGCTGCTGCTGGTGCAATGCGTGTGTGTGAAAGTGCTTCGTAGGACTATGGACTGGCCCGATTGCGGCGGTACGTCGCTCGGACGGGTGAAATGCGTGTGCGTGTGTGTGAAAAGAAATGGACTGCGTTCATCCCGACGGTGCTGCGCTCGGTGCTTCGCTCGGTGCTGCGCGCGTTGCTTCGCTCGGTGCTTCGCTCGGTGCTTCGCTCGGTGTAAAGGTCGGAAAAGTAAAACGTTCATATGTGTGCGTTAAAAAACAACGTGTAGTGAAATGGATGGGACTCTGTGCTAAGTGAACCGCAATTGCGCATCGTGGGCGCACGGTCGACACTTCAATCTGCGGCCGCCAGCGGTTCATCGTCGAAGCAGCGACAGCAGTGCGTGAAGCGGCTCTGGTCGTACCAACGAAGGTAAGTGTATTGCATGATTCATTTCTACGCATGGTTTGGGGATTCGTTGCTTTACGTTGGTCGATGGAGAAGCGAACTGCGTTGAGCCCGATGCATCGCTCTACGAAGAAACGCGTGGCGTGCTGAAAGTGTTCCTGGAGAATGTTATCCGCGATGCCCGCCATCACCCATACCGAACAGGCCAAGCGAAAACCGTCACCGCGCGATGGATGCAGTGTACGCGCTGAAGCGTCAGGGTCGCTCCTTGTACGGGTTCGGAGGTTCAACTCGCCAGCCAACGCACATTTTGCACTCATCTCAACAAAACGGTCCTTATCAGGACCACACATTTGCGTGAAAATTCTTTCCATCACAATTCTTTTCTAATGATTCCAATGATTCATTCCATAGTACCAGTCTTTTTGAAGACTAACATTACATATTTGACGCGCTTGGGCGTCTGGCTGAACTTACTGCATCCGAAAAATAGCAGCAAACGTTACTGCAGTGCAGGAATAAATTTTGGCGTAAAATATAAAGTGGATTAAATATGCCCTCGTGCCCTCGTGAGAAAGAGGATGCTCTCATGCCACCGAACGAGACGGAGCGTGGGATGAAATTCGTACCAATTTCGAACATCGATAGGATAAAAATATAAAAAATGCAAAGCAGCGTCAAAAATGTGCGGAAATTTTTGCACACACCTTTTTGCCTGCTTGCACCATATAATTCCACCACCAACACTTTTGCGAAAGGGTGGGGGGGTTCGCCTCTTACTGTCCCCTGGTACGTGCATGATGCCACCAACAATTTTGCCACGCGTTTCCAAATCGAGCGTCGTGTTTGTCTTCTCTTTCTCGCACGTAGTAGTGTGCGCGTTTGCTATCCCACTCGAGCCAGAACTTATCGGCAAATGCAATGGCTACCGGGATCGGTACCGTTATTTGGAAAAAACCACCGAAAAAGAGGATGGCTTCGTGGCAACGAGTGCGAGCGAGACGAGGCACGGGATGAAATTCGCAGCAACGTCGGTCGCTGACAGCACACACAAAGAAGCACACGCTTCGTCCGTGTGTCGCCGGCTCGTTTTAGGCAGCGTAAAAAATGTGATGAAATTTTTGCACACACTTTTTTGCCTACTTGCTACATATAATTCCACCACCAACACTTTTGCGAAAGGGGGGGGGGGGTTCGCCTCTTACTGTCCCCTGGTACGTGCATGATGCCACCAACAATTTTGCCACGCGTTTCCAAATCGAGCGTCGTGTTTTTCTTCTCTTTCTCGCACGTAGTAGTGTGCGCGTTTGCTATCCCACTCGAGCCAGAACTTATCGGCAAATGCAATGGCTACCGGGATCGGTACCGTTATTTGGAAAAAACCACCGAAAACGAGGATGGCTTCGTGGCAACGAGTGCGAGCGAGACGGAGCACGGGATGAAATTCGCAGCAACGTCGGTCGCTGACAGCACACACAAAGGAGCACACGCTTCGTCCGTGTGTCGCCGGCTCGTTTTAGGCAGCGTAAAAAATGTGATGAAATTTTTGCACACACTTTTTTGCCTACTTGCTACATATAATCCCACCACCAACACTTTTGCGAAAGAGGGGGGGGGGGTTCGCCTCTTACTGTCCCCTGGTACGTGCATGATGCCACCAACAATTTTGCCACGCGTTTCCAAATCGAGCGTCGTGTTTGTCTTCTCTTTCTCGCACGTAGTAGTGTGCGCGTTTGCTATCCCACTCGAGCCAGAACTTATCGGCAAATGCAATGGCTACCGGGATCGGTACCGTTATTTGGAAAAAACCACCGAAAAAGAGGATGGCTTCGTGGCAACGAGTGCGAGCGAGACGAGGCACGGGATGAAATTCGCAGCAACGTCGGTCGCTGACAGCACACACAAAGGAGCACACGCTTCGTCCGTGTGTCGCCGGCTCGTTTTAGGCAGCGTAAAAAATGTGATGAAATTTTTGCACACACTTTTTTGCCTACTTGCTACATATAATTCCACCACCAACACTTTTGCGAAAGGGGGGGGGGGGGTTCGCCTCTTACTGTCCCCTGGTACGTGCATGATGCCACCAACAATTTTGCCACGCGTTTCCAAATCGAGCGTCGTGTTTTTCTTCTCTTTCTCGCACGTAGTAGTGTGCGCGTTTGCTATCCCACTCGAGCCAGAACTTATCGGCAAATGCAATGGCTACCGGGATCGGTACCGTTATTTGGAAAAAACCACCGAAAACGAGGATGGCTTCGTGGCAACGAGTGCGAGCGAGACGGAGCACGGGATGAAATTCGCAGCAACGTCGGTCGCTGACAGCACACACAAAGGAGCACACGCTTCGTCCGTGTGTCGCCGGCTCGTTTTAGGCACCGTCAAAAATGTGATGAAATTTTTGCACCTACGGTTTTCAAAAACTTGCGAAATATGTTCCTTTTTTCAAGGGCTAACAGCAAATTTAGCATAAAACCTACGTTTTCGTGCACTGTACATGCACACGAGCCTACTTAAATTTTTTTTTGCAAAATTGCTACCTAGCTTCCTTTCCCTGTTCGTATGGTGCGTACATCACACGCAAAAGCATTAAACCTCTGGTAGTTTAGTTGCAAAATATGCATAAATATTTGGCGTCATACAATTGGCCAGCTTTGGGAAATTTCCATCACGCGATTGTATGCGTAGCGAGGAAGAACAGAGATGGCAACGCTCGCTCGGATAGTAGAAGTAGTAGTTCGGAGAGAAAATACTCTCGCCACATTCGTTCGGATACAAGATTATATTAGAAGCCGAATGTCCCGCGCTCGGCACAGTCTTCGACTAGCAGCCTGATGGAACGGTTGGTCCGCGCGTCACGGTAGTGCGAATTTATTAGTGTGCGTAAAAGTGGTGTGATACAAGTGGTGTTGAGCAGGGGGGTCATTTTCAAAATGGCGCCGGCTCATTTCGTCGTTCAACCAGAAGCAGCAAGAGCTCATGTCGAGCAAAAGTGTGCGACGCGACAGCTAGCCTGCGCGCAGGATTATTCGTCGGGCAGAGTGAAATCCTCCGCGGATTGGACTAAAAAAAATACTTTTCTTTAAAACAACTGTGCTTACTAATGGTGAAATGTGCGTGTGCGTGTGTGTGAAAAAAAAAGGACAATGGACTGCGTTCATCGCAACGGTGCTTTGCTCGGTGCTTCGCTCGGTGCGACGGACAGCGAAATCCTCCGCGGATTCGCACTTAAAATTACTGTTTTTATTAACATAGTTGTTGTTGTTGTTGCTGCTGCTGCTGCTGGTGCAATGCGTGTGTGTGTGAAAAGCTTCGTAGGACTATGGACTGACCCGATTGCGGCGGTACGTCGCTCGGACGGGTGAAATGTGCGTGCGTGTGTGTGAAAAGAAATGGACTGCGTTCATCGCGACGGTGCTGCGCTCGGTGCTGCGCGCGTTGCTTCGCTCGGTGCTGCGCTCGGTGCTGCGCTCGGTGCGACGGACAGCGAAATCCTCCGCGGATTCGCACTAAAAACTACTGTTTTTATTAACATAGTTGTTGTTGTTGTTGTTGCTGCTGCTGCTGGTGCAATGCGTGTGTGTGAAAAGCTTCGTAGGACCATGGACTGACCCGATTGCGGCGGTACGTCGCTCGGACGGGTGAAATGCGTGTGCGTGTGTGTGAAAGGAAATGGACTGCGTTCATCCCGACGGTGCTTCGCTCGGTGCTTCGCTCGGTGCGACGGACAGCGAAATCCTCCGCGGATTCGCACTAAAAATTACTGTTTTTATTAACATAGTTGTTGTTGTTGTTGTTGCTGCTGCTGCTGGTGCAAAGCGTGTGTGTGAAAGTGCTTCGTAGGACTATGGACTGGCCCGATTGCGGCGGTACGTCGCTCGGACGGGTGAAATGCGTGTGCGTGTGTGTGAAAGGAAATGGACTGCGTTCATCCCGACGGTGCTGCGCTCGGTGCTTCGCTCGGTGCTGCGCGCGTTGCTTCGCTCGGTGCTTCGCTCGGTGCTTCGCTCGGTGTAAAGGTCGGAAAAGTAAAACGTTCATATGTGTGCGTTAAAAAACAACGTGTAGTGAAATGGATGGGACTCTGTGCTAAGTGAACCGCAATTGCGCATCGTGGGCGCACGGTCGACACTTCAATCTGCGGCCGCCAGCGGTTCATCGTCGAAGCAGCGACAGCAGTGCGTGAAGCGGCTCTGGTCGTACCAACGAAGGTAAGTGTATTGCATGATTCATTTCTACGCATGGTTTGGGGATTCGTTGCTTTACGTTGGTCGATGGAGAAGCGAACTGCGTTGAGCCCGATGCATCGCTCTACGAAGAAACGCGTGGCGTGCTGAAAGTGTTCCTGGAGAATGTTATCCGCGATGCCCGCCATCACCTATACCGAACAGGCCAAGCGAAAACCGTCACCGCGCGATGGATGCAGTGTACGCGCTGAAGCGTCAGGGTCGCTCCTTGTACGGGTTCGGAGGTTCAACTCGCCAGCCAACGCACATTTTGCACTCATCTCAACAAAACGGTCCTTATCAGGACCACACATTTGCGTGAAAATTCTTTCCATCACAATTCTTTTCTAATGATTCCAATGATTCATTCCATAGTACCAGTCTTTTTGAAGACTAACATTACATATTTGACGTGCTTGGGCGTCTGGCTGAACTTACTGCATCCGAAAAAATGCAGCATACGTTACTGAAGTGCAGGAATAAATTTTGGCGTAAAATATAAAGTGGATTAAATATGCCCTCGTGCCCTCGTGAGAAAGAGGATGCTCTCATGCCACTGAACGAGACGGAGCGTGGGATGAAATTCGTACCAATTTCGAACATCGATAGGAGGACGCAAAGCAGCGACAAAAATGTGCGGAAATTTTTGCACACACCTTTTTGCCTACTTGCACCATATAATTCCACCACCAACACTTTTTCGAAAGGGGGAGGGGGGGTTCGCCTCTTACTGTCCCCTGGTACGTGCATGATGCCACCAACAATTTTGCCACGCGCTTCCAAATCGAGCGTCGTGTTTTTCTTCTCTTTCTCGCACGTAGTAGTGTGCGCGTTTGCTATCCCACTCGAGCCAGAACTTATCGGCAAATGCAATGGCTACCGGGATCGGTACCGTTATTTGGAAAAAACCACCGAAAAAGAGGATGGCTTGGTGGCAACGAGTGCGAGCGAGACGGAGCACGGGATGAAATTCGCAGCAACGTCGGTCGCTGATAGCACACACAAAGGAGCACACGCTTCGTCCGTGTGTCGCCGGCTCGTTTTAGGCAGCGTCAAAAATGTGATGAAATTTTTGCACACACTTTTTTGCCTACTAGCTACATATAATTCCACCACCAACACTTTTGCGAAAGGGAGGGGGGGTTCGCCTCTTACTGTCCCCTGGTACGTGCATGATGCCACCAACAATTTTGCCACGCGTTTCCAAATCGAGCGTCGTGTTTGTCTTCTCTTTCTCGCACGTAGTAGTGTGCGCGTTTGCTATCCCACTCGAGCCAGAACTTATCGGCAAATGCAATGGCTAACGGGATCGGTACCGTTATTTGGGAAAAAACCACCGAAAAAGAGGATGGCTTCGTGGCAACGAGTGCGAGCGAGACGAGGCACGGGATGAAATTCGCAGCAACGTCGGTCGCTGACAGCACACACAAAGGAGCACACGCTTCGTCCGTGTGTCGCCGGCTCGTTTTAGGCAGCGTCAAAAATGTGATGAAATTTTTGCACCTACGGTTTTCAAAAACTTGCGAAATATGTTCCTTTTTTCAAGGGCTAACAGCAAATTTAGCATAAAACCTACGTTTTCGTGCACTGTACATGCACACGAGCCTACTTAATTTTTTTTTTGCAAAATTGCTACGTAACTTCCTTTCCCTGTTCGTATGGTGCGTACATCACACGCAAAAGCATTAAACCTCTGGTAGTTTAGTTGCAAAATATGCATAAATATTTGGCGTCATACAATTGGCCAGCTTTGGGAAATTTCCATCACGCGATTGTATGCGTAGCGAGGAAGAACAGAGATGGCAACGCTCGCTCGGATAGTAGAAGTAGTAGTTCGGAGAGAAAATACTCTCGCCACATTCGTTCGGATACAAGATTATATTAGAAGCCGAATGTCCCGCGCTCGGCACAGTCTTCGACTAGCAGCCTGATGGAACGGTTGGTCCGCGCGTCACGGTAGTGCGAATTTATTAGTGTGCGTAAAAGTGGTGTGATACAAGTGGTGTTGAGCAGGGGGGTCATTTTCAAAATGGCGCCGGCTCATTTCGTCGTTCAACCAGAAGCAGCAAGAGCTCATGTCGAGCAAAAGTGTGCGACGCGACAGCTAGCCTGCGCGCAGGATTATTCGTCGGGCAGTGAAATCCTCCGCGGATTGGACTAAAAAAAATACTTTTCTTTAAAACAACTGTGCTTCCTAATGGTGAAATGTGCGTGTGCGTGTGTGTGAAAAAAAAGGACAATGGACTGTGTTAATCGCAACGGTGCTGCGCTCCGTGCTGCGCGCGTTGCTGCGCTCGGTGCTGCGCTCGGTGCTTCACTCGGTGCGACGGACAGCGAAATCCTCCGCGGATTCGCAATAAAAACTACTGTTTTTATTAACATAGTTGTTGTTGTTGTTGTTGCTGCTGCTGCTGGTGCAAAGCGTGTGTGTGAAAAGCTTCGTAGGACTATGGACTGGCCCGATTGCGGCGGTACGTCGCTCGGACGGGTGAAATGTGTGTGCGTGTGTGTGAAAAGAAATGGACTGCGTTCATCCCGACGGTGCTGCGCGCGTTGCTTCGCTCGGTGCATCGCTCGGTGCGACGGACAGCGAAATCCTCCGCGGATTCGCAATAAAAACTACTGTTTTTATTAACATAGTTGTTGTTGTTGTTGTTGCTGCTGCTGCTGGTGCAAAGCGTGTGTGTGAAAAGCTTCGTAGGACTATGGACTGGCCCGATTGCGGCGGTACGTCGCTCGGACGGGTGAAATGTGTGTGCGTGTGTGTGAAAGGAAATGGACTGCGTTCATCGCGACGGTGCTGCGCTCGGTGCTGCGCGCGTTGCTGCGCTCGGTGCTTCGCTCGGTGCTTCACTCGGTGCGACGGACAGCGAAATCCTCCGCGGATTCGCAATAAAAACTACTGTTTTTATTAACATAGTTGTTGTTGTTGTTGCTGCTGCTGCTGGTGCAAAGCGTGTGTGTGAAAGTGCTTCGTAGGACTATGGACTGGCCCGATTGCGGCGGTACGTCGCTCGGACGGGTGAAATGCGTGTGCGTGTGTGTGAAATGAAATGGACTGCGTTCATCCCGACGGTGCTGCGCTCGGTGCTGCGCGCGTTGCTTCGCTCGGTGCTTCGCTCGGTGCTTCGCTCGGTGTAAAGGTCGGAAAAGTAAAGCGTTCATATGTGTGCGTTAAAAAACAACGTGTAGTGAAATGGATGGGACTCTGTGCTAAGTGAACCGCAATTGCGCATCGTGGGCGCACGGTCGACACTTCAATCTGCGGCCGCCAGCGGTTCATCGTCGAAGCAGCGACAGCAGTGCGTGAAGCGGCTCTGGTCGTACCAACGAAGGTAAGTGTATTGCATGATTCATTTCTACGCATGGTTTGGGGATTCGTTGCTTTACGTTGGTCGATGGAGAAGCGAACTGCGTTGAGCCCGATGCATCGCTCTACGAAGAAACGCGTGGCGTGCTGAAAGTGTTCCTGGAGAATGTTATCCGCGATGCCCGCCATCACCTATACCGAACAGGCCAAGCGAAAACCGTCACCGCGCGATGGATGCAGTGTACGCGCTGAAGCGTCAGGGTCGCTCCTTGTACGGGTTCGGAGGTTCAACTCGCCAGCCAACGCACATTTTGCACTCATCTCAACAAAACGGTCCTTATCAGGACCACACATTTGCGTGAAAATTCTTTCCATCACAATTCTTTTCTAATGATTCCAATGATTCATTCCATAGTACCAGTCTTTTTGAAGACTAACATTACATATTTGTCGCGCTTGGGCGTCTGGCTGAACTTACTGCATCCGAAAAATAGCAGCAAACGTTACTGCAGTGCAGGAATAAATTTTGGCGTAAAATATAAAGTGGATTAAATATGCCCTCGTGCCCTCGTGAGAAAGAGGATGCCCTCATGCCACCGAACGAGACGGAGCGTGGGATGAAATTCGTACCAATTTCGAACATCGATAGGAGGACGCAAAGCAGCGACAAAAATGTGCGGAAATTTTTGCACACACCTTTTTGCCTACTTGCACCATATAATTCCACCACCAACACTTTTTCGAAAGGGAGGGGGGGTTCGCCTCTTACTGTCCCCTGGTACGTGCATGATGCCACCAACAATTTTGCCACGCGCTTCCAAATCGAGCGTCGTGTTTGTCTTCTCTTTCTCGCACGTAGTAGTGTGCGCGTTTGCTATCCCACTCGAGCCAGAACTTATCGGCAAATGCAATGGCTAACGGGATCGGTACCGTTATTTGGAAAAAACCACCGAAAACGAGGATGGCTTCGTGGCAACGAGTGCGAGCGAGACGGAGCACGGGATGAAATTCGCAGCAACGTCGGTCGCTGACAGCACACACAAAGGAGCACACGCTTCGTCCGTGTGTCGCCGGCTCGTTTTAGGCAGCGTCAAAAATGTGATGAAATTTTTGCACCTACGGTTTTCAAAAACTTGCGAAATATGTTCCTTTTTTCAAGGGCTAACAGCAAATTTAGCATAAAACCTACGTTTTCGTGCACTGTACATGCACACGAGCCTACTTAAATTTTTTTTTGCAAAATTGCTACCTAGCTTCCTTTCCCTGTTCGTATGGTGCGTACATCACACGCAAAAGCATTAAACCTCTGGTAGTTTAGTTGCAAAATATGCATAAATATTTGGCGTCATACAATTGGCCAGCTTTGGGAAATTTCCATCACGCGATTGTATGCGTAGCGAGGAAGAACAGAGATGGCAACGCTCGCTCGGATAGTAGTAGTAGTAGTTCGGAGAGAAAATACTCTCGCCACATTCGTTCGGATACAAGATTATATTAGAAGCCGAATCTCCCGCGCTCGGCACAGTCTTCGACTAGCAGCCTGATGGAACGGTTGGTCCGCGCGTCACGGTAGTGCGAATTTATTAGTGTGCGTAAAAGTGGTGTGATACAAGTGGTGTTGAGCAGGGGGGTCATTTTCAAAATGGCGCCGGCTCATTTCGTCGTTCTACCAGAAGCAGCAAGAGCTCATGTCGAGCAAAAGTGTGCGACGCGACAGCTAGCCTGCGCGCAGGATTATTCGTCGGGCAGTGAAATCCTCCGCGGATTGGACTAAAAAAAATACTTTTCTTTAAAACAACTGTGCTTCCTAATGGTGAAATGTGCGTGTGCGTGTGTGTGAAAAAAAAAGGACAATGGACTGCGTTTATCGCAACGGTGCTGCGCTCGGTGCTGCGCGCGTTGCTTCGCTCGGTGCTTCGCTCGGTGCTTCGCTCGGTGCGACGGACAGCGAAATCCTCCGCGGATTCGCACTAAAAACTACTGTTTTTATTAACATAGTTGTTGTTGTTGTTGTTGCTGCTGCTGCTGGTGCAAAGCGTGTGTGTGAAAGTGCTTCGTAGGACTATGGACTGGCCCGATTGCGGCGGTACGTCGCTCGGACGGGTGAAATGTGTGTGCGTGTGTGTGAAAAGAAATGGACTGCGTTCATCGCGACGGTGCTGCGCTCGGTGCTGCGCGCGTTGCTGCGCTCGGTGCTTCACTCGGTGCGACGGACAGCGAAATCCTCCGCGGATTCGCACTTAAAATTACTGTTTTTATTAACATAGTTGTTGTTGTTGTTGTTGCTGCTGCTGCTGGTGCAAAGCGTGTGTGTGAAAAGCTTCGTAGGACTATGGACTGGCCCGATTGCGGCGGTACGTCGCTCGGACGGGTGAAATGCGTGTGCGTGTGTGTGAAATGAAATGGACTGCGTTCATCCCGACGGTGCTTCGCTCGGTGCTGCGCGCGTTGCTGCGCTCGGTGCTTCGCTCGGTGCGACGGACAGCGAAATCCTCCGCGGATTCGCAATAAAAACTACTGTTTTTATTAACATAGTTGTTGTTGTTGTTGTTGCTGCTGCTGCTGGTGCAATGCGTGTGTGTGAAAGTGCTTCGTAGGACTATGGACTGGCCCGATTGCGGCGGTACGTCGCTCGGACGGGTGAAATGTGCGTGCGTGTGTGTGAAAAGAAATGGACTGCGTTCATCCCGACGGTGCTGCGCTCGGTGCTGCGCGCGTTGCTGCGCTCGGTGCTTCGCTCGGTGCGACGGACAGCGAATATTAACATAGTTGTTGTTGTTGTTGTTGCTGCTGCTGCTGGTGCAATGCGTGTGTGTGAAAGTGCTTCGTAGGACTATGGACTGGCCCGATTGCGGCGGTACGTCGCTCGGACGGGTGAAATGTGCGTGCGTGTGTGTGAAATGAAATGGACTGCGTTCATCCCGACGGTGCTGCGCTCGGTGCTGCGCGCGTTGCTGCGCTCGGTGCTTCGCTCGGTGCGACGGACAGCGAAATCCTCCGCGGATTCGCAATAAAAACTACTGTTTTTATTAACATAGTTGTTGTTGTTGTTGTTGCTGCTGCTGCTGGTGCAAAGCGTGTGTGTGAAAAGCTTCGTAGGACTATGGACTGGCCCGATTGCGGCGGTACGTTCGCTCGGACGGGTGAAATGCGTGTGCGTGTGTGTGAAATGAAATGGACTGCGTTCATCCCGACGGTGCTTCGCTCGGTGCTGCGCGCGTTGCTGCGCTCGGTGCTTCGCTCGGTGCGACGGACAGCGAAATCCTCCGCGGATTCGCAATAAAAACTACTGTTTTTATTAACATAGTTGTTGTTGTTGTTGTTGCTGCTGCTGCTGGTGCAAAGCGTGTGTGTGAAAAGCTTCGTAGGACTATGGACTGGCCCGATTGCGGCGGTACGTCGCTCGGACGGGTGAAATGCGTGTGCGTGTGTGTGAAATGAAATGGACTGCGTTCATCCCGACGGTGCTTCGCTCGGTGCTGCGCTCGGTGCTGCGCTCGGTGCTTCGCTCGGTGCGACGGACAGCGAAATCCTCCGCGGATTCGCAATAAAAACTACTGTTTTTATTAACATAGTTGTTGTTGTTGTTGTTGCTGCTGCTGCTGGTGCAATGCGTGTGTGTGAAAGTGCTTCGTAGGACTATGGACTGGCCCGATTGCGGCGGTACGTCGCTCGGACGGGTGAAATGTGCGTGCGTGTGTGTGAAAAGAAATGGACTGCGTTCATCGCGACGGTGCTTCGCTCGGTGCTGCGCGCGTTGCTGCGCTCGGTGCTTCACTCGGTGCGACGGACAGCGAAATCCTCCGCGGATTCGCAATAAAAACTACTGTTTTTATTAACATAGTTGTTGTTGTTGTTGTTGCTGCTGCTGCTGGTGCAAAGCGTGTGTGTGAAAAGCTTCGTAGGACTATGGACTGGCCCGATTGCGGCGGTACGTCGCTCGGACGGGTGAAATGCGTGTGCGTGTGTGTGAAATGAAATGGACTGCGTTCATCCCGACGGTGCTTCGCTCGGTGCTGCGCGCGTTGCTGCGCTCGGTGCTTCGCTCGGTGCGACGGACAGCGAAATCCTCCGCGGATTCGCAATAAAAACTACTGTTTTTATTAACATAGTTGTTGTTGTTGTTGTTGCTGCTGCTGCTGGTGCAAAGCGTGTGTGTGAAAAGCTTCGTAGGACTATGGACTGGCCCGATTGCGGCGGTACGTCGCTCGGACGGGTGAAATGTGCGTGCGTGTGTGTGAAAAGAAATGGACTGCGTTCATCCCGACGGTGCTGCGCTCGGTGCTGCGCGCGTTGCTGCGCTCGGTGCTTCGCTCGGTGCGACGGACAGCGAAATCCTCCGCGGATTCGCAATAAAAACTACTGTTTTTATTAACATAGTTGTTGTTGTTGTTGTTGCTGCTGCTGCTGGTGCAAAGCGTGTGTGTGAAAAGCTTCGTAGGACTATGGACTGGCCCGATTGCGGCGGTACGTCGCTCGGACGGGTGAAATGCGTGTGCGTGTGTGTGAAATGAAATGGACTGCGTTCATCCCGACGGTGCTTCGCTCGGTGCTGCGCGCGTTGCTGCGCTCGGTGCTGCGCTCGGTGCGTCGGACAGCGAAATCCTCCGCGGATTCGCACTTAAAATTACTGTTTTTATTAACATAGTTGTTGTTGTTGTTGTTGCTGCTGCTGCTGGTGTAAAGCGTGTGTGTGAAAGTGCTTCGTAGGACTATGGACTGGCCCGATTGCGGCGGTACGTCGCTCGGACGGGTGAAATGCGTGTGCGTGTGTGTGAAAAGAAATGGACTGCGTTCATCGCGACGGTGCTTCGCTCGGTGCTGCGCGCGTTGCTGCGCTCGGTGCTGCGCGCGTTGCTGCGCTCGGTGCGACGGACAGCGAAATCCTCCGCGGATTCGCAATAAAAATTACTGTTTTTATTAACATAGTTGTTGTTGTTGTTGTTGCTGCTGCTGCTGGTGCAATGCGTGTGTGTGTGAAAAGCTTCGTAGGACTATGGACTGGCCCGATTGCGGCGGTACGTCGCTCGGACGGGTGAAATGCGTGTGCGTGTGTGTGAAATGAAATGGACTGCGTTCATCGCGACGGTGCTTCGCTCGGTGCTGCGCGCGTTGCTGCGCTCGGTGCTTCGCTCGGTGCTTCGCTCGGTGTAAAGGTCGGAAAAGTAAAGCGTTCATATGTGTGCGTTAAAAAACAACGTGTAGTGAAATGGATGGGACTCTGTGCTAAGTGAACCGCAATTGCGCATCGTGGGCGCACGGTCGACACATCAATCTGCGGCCGTCAGCGGTTCATCGTCGAAGCAGCGACAGCAGTGCGCGAAGCGGCTCTGGTCGTACCAACGAAGGTAAGTGTATTGCATGATTCATTTCTACGCATGGTTTGGGGATTCGTTGCTTTTCGTTGGTCGATGGAGAAGCGAACTGCGTTGAGCCCGATGCATCGCTCTACGAAGAAACGCGTGGCGTGCTGAAAGTGTTCCTGGAGAATGTTATCCGCGATGCCCGCCATCACCTATACCGAACAGGCCAAGCGAAAACCGTCACCGCGCGATGGATGCAGTGTACGCGGTGAAGCGTCAGGGTCGCTCCTTGTACGGGTTCGGAGGTTCAACTCGCCAGCCAACGCACATTTTGCACTCATCTCAACAAAACGGTCCTTATCAGGACCACACATTTGCGTGAAAATTCTTTCCATCACAATTCTTTTCTAATGATTCCAATGATTCATTCCATAGTACCAGTCTTTTTGAAGACTAACATTACATATTTGACGTGCTTGGGCGTCTGGCTGAACTTACTGCATCCGAAAAATAGCAGCAAACGTTAGTGCAGTGCAGGAATAAATTTTGGCGTAAAATATAAAGTGGATTAAATATGCCCTCGTGCCCTCGTGAGAAAGAGGATGCTCTCATGCCACCGAACGAGACGGAGCGTGGGATGAAATTCGTACCAATTTCGAACATCGATAGGAGGACGCAAAGCAGCGACAAAAATGTGCGGAAATTTTTGCACACACCTTTTTGCCTGCTTGCACCATATAATTCCACCACCAACACTTTTGCGAAAGGGGGAGGGGGGGTTCGCCTCTTACTGTCCCCTGGTACGTGCATGATGCCACCAACAATTTTGCCACGCGTTTCCAAATCGAGCGTCGTGTTTGTCTTCTCTTTCTCGCACGTAGTAGTGTGCGCGTTTGCTATCCCACTCGAGCCAGAACTTATCGGCAAATGCAATGGCTAACGGGATCGGTACCGTTATTTGGGAAAAAACCACCGAAAAAGAGGATGGCTTCGT
The DNA here is from genome assembly GCF_943734725.1 of Anopheles marshallii. Classification (NCBI taxonomy): domain Eukaryota; kingdom Metazoa; phylum Arthropoda; class Insecta; order Diptera; family Culicidae; genus Anopheles; species Anopheles marshallii. The sequence goes on from NC_071326.1 coordinate 59,328,687, forward strand.
GGCAACGAGTGCGAGCGAGACGGAGCACGGGATGAAATTCGCAGCAACGTCGGTCGCTGACAGCACACACAAAGAAGCACACGCTTCGTCCGTGTGTCGCCGGCTCGTTTTAGGCAGCGTAAAAAATGTGATGAAATTTTTGCACACACTTTTTTGCCTACTTGCTACATATAATTCCACCACCAACACTTTTGCGAAAGGGGGGGGGGGTTCGCCTCTTACTGTCCCCTGGTACGTGCATGATGCCACCAACAATTTTGCCACGCGCTTCCAAATCGAGCGTCGTGTTTGTCTTCTCTTTCTCGCACGTAGTAGTGTGCGCGTTTGCTATCCCACTCGAGCCAGAACTTATCGGCAAATGCAATGGCTAACGGGATCGGTACCGTTATTTGGAAAAAACCACCGAAAACGAGGATGGCTTCGTGGCAACGAGTGCGAGCGAGACGGAGCACGGGATGAAATTCGCAGCAACGTCGGTCGCTGACAGCACACACAAAGAAGCACACGCTTCGTCCGTGTGTCGCCGGCTCGTTTTAGGCAGCGTAAAAAATGTGATGAAATTTTTGCACACACTTTTTTGCCTACTTGCTACATATAATTCCACCACCAACACTTTTGCGAAAGGGGGGGGGGGGGTTCGCCTCTTACTGTCCCCTGGTACGTGCATGATGCCACCAACAATTTTGCCACGCGCTTCCAAATCGAGCGTCGTGTTTTTCTTCTCTTTCTCGCACGTAGTAGTGTGCGCGTTTGCTATCCCACTCGAGCCAGAACTTATCGGCAAATGCAATGGCTACCGGGATCGGTACCGTTATTTGGAAAAAACCACCGAAAACGAGGATGGCTTCGTGGCAACGAGTGCGAGCGAGACGGAGCACGGGATGAAATTCGCAGCAACGTCGGTCGCTGACAGCACACACAAAGAAGCACACGCTTCGTCCGTGTGTCGCCGGCTCGTTTTAGGCAGCGTAAAAAATGTGATGAAATTTTTGCACACACTTTTTTGCCTACTTGCTACATATAATTCCACCACCAACACTTTTGCGAAAGGGGGGGGGGGGGTTCGCCTCTTACTGTCCCCTGGTACGTGCATGATGCCACCAACAATTTTGCCACGCGCTTCCAAATCGAGCGTCGTGTTTTTCTTCTCTTTCTCGCACGTAGTAGTGTGCGCGTTTGCTATCCCACTCGAGCCAGAACTTATCGGCAAATGCAATGGCTAACGGGATCGGTACCGTTATTTGGAAAAAACCACCGAAAAAGAGGATGGCTTCGTGGCAACGAGTGCGAGCGAGACGGAGCACGGGATGAAATTCGCAGCAACGTCGGTCGCTGACAGCACACACAAAGAAGCACACGCTTCGTCCGTGTGTCGCCGGCTCGTTTTAGGCAGCGTAAAAAATGTGATGAAATTTTTGCACACACTTTTTTGCCTACTTGCTACATATAATTCCACCACCAACACTTTTGCGAAAGGGGGGGGGGGGGTTCGCCTCTTACTGTCCCCTGGTACGTGCATGATGCCACCAACAATTTTGCCACGCGTTTCCAAATCGAGCGTCGTGTTTGTCTTCTCTTTCTCGCACGTAGTAGTGTGCGCGTTTGCTATCCCACTCGAGCCAGAACTTATCGGCAAATGCAATGGCTAACGGGATCGGTACCGTTATTTGGAAAAAACCACCGAAAACGAGGATGGCTTCGTGGCAACGAGTGCGAGCGAGACGGAGCACGGGATGAAATTCGCAGCAACGTCGGTCGCTGACAGCACACACAAAGGAGCACACGCTTCGTCCGTGTGTCGCCGGCTCGTTTTAGGCAGCGTCAAAAATGTGATGAAATTTTTGCACCTACGGTTTTCAAAAACTTGCGAAATATGTTCCTTTTTTCAAGGGCTAACAGCAAATTTAGCATAAAACCTACGTTTTCGTGCACTGTACATGCACACGAGCCTACTTAATTTGTTTTTGCAAAATTGCTACCTAGCTTCCTTTCCCTGTTCGTATGGTGCGTACATCACACGCAAAAGCATTAAACCTCTGGTAGTTTAGTTGCAAAATATGCATAAATATTTGGCGTCATACAATTGGCTTTGGGAAATTTCCATCACGCGATTGTATGCGTAGCGAGGAAGAACAGAGATGGCAACGCTCGCTCGGATAGTAGTAGTAGTAGTTCGGAGAGAAAATACTCTCGCCACATTCGTTCGGATACAAGATTATATTAGAAGCCGAATGTCCCGCGCTCGGCACAGTCTTCGACTAGCAGCCTGATGGAACGGTTGGTCCGCGCGTCACGGTAGTGCGAATTTATTAGTGTGCGTAAAAGTGGTGTGATACAAGTGGTGTTGAGCAGGGGGGTCATTTTCAAAATGGCGCCGGCTCATTTCGTCGTTCAACCAGAAGCAGCAAGAGCTCATGTCGAGCAAAAGTGTGCGACGCGACAGCTAGCCTGCGCGCAGGATTATTCGTCGGGCAGTGAAATCCTCCGCGGATTGGACTTAAAAAAAATACTTTTCTTTAAAACAACTGTGCTTCCTAATGGTGAAATGTGCGTGTGCGTGTGTGTGAAAAGAAATGGACTGTGTTAATCGCAACGGTGCTGCGCTCCGTGCTGCGCGCGTTGCTGCGCTCGGTGCTTCGCTCGGTGCGACGGACAGCGAAATCCTCCGCGGATTCGCAATAAAAACTACTGTTTTTATTAACATAGTTGTTGTTGTTGTTGTTGCTGCTGCTGCTGGTGCAAAGCGTGTGTGTGAAAAGCTTCGTAGGACTATGGACTGGCCCGATTGCGGCGGTACGTCGCTCGGACGGGTGAAATGCGTGTGCGTGTGTGTGAAATGAAATGGACTGCGTTCATCCCGACGGTGCTTCGCTCGGTGCTGCGCGCGTTGCTGCGCTCGGTGCTTCGCTCGGTGCGACGGACAGCGAAATCCTCCGCGGATTCGCAATAAAAACTACTGTTTTTATTAACATAGTTGTTGTTGTTGTTGTTGCTGCTGCTGCTGGTGCAATGCGTGTGTGTGAAAGTGCTTCGTAGGACTATGGACTGGCCCGATTGCGGCGGTACGTCGCTCGGACGGGTGAAATGTGCGTGCGTGTGTGTGAAAAGAAATGGACTGCGTTCATCCCGACGGTGCTGCGCTCGGTGCTGCGCGCGTTGCTTCGCTCGTTGCTTCGCTCGGTGCTTCGCTCGGTGCGACGGACAGCGAAATCCTCCGCGGATTCGCAATAAAAACTACTGTTTTTATTAACATAGTTGTTGTTGTTGTTGTTGCTGCTGCTGCTGGTGCAATGCGTGTGTGTGAAAGTGCTTCGTAGGACTATGGACTGGCCCGATTGCGGCGGTACGTCGCTCGGACGGGTGAAATGTGCGTGCGTGTGTGTGAAAAGAAATGGACTGCGTTCATCCCGACGGTGCTGCGCTCGGTGCTGCGCGCGTTGCTTCGCTCGTTGCTTCGCTCGGTGCTGCGCTCGGTGCGACGGACAGCGAAATCCTCCGCGGATTCGCACTAAAAACTACTGTTTTTATTAACATAGTTGTTGTTGTTGTTGTTGCTGCTGCTGCTGGTGCAATGCGTGTGTGTGAAAGTGCTTCGTAGGACCATGGACTGACCCGATTGCGGCGGTACGTCGCTCGGACGGGTGAAATGTGCGTGCGTGTGTGTGAAAAGAAATGGACTGCGTTCATCCCGACGGTGCTGCGCTCGGTGCTGCGCGCGTTGCTTCGCTCGTTGCTTCGCTCGGTGCTGCGCTCGGTGCGACGGACAGCGAAATCCTCCGCGGATTCGCACTAAAAACTACTGTTTTTATTAACATAGTTGTTGTTGTTGTTGTTGCTGCTGCTGCTGGTGCAATGCGTGTGTGTGTGAAAAGCTTCGTAGGACTATGGACTGGCCCGATTGCGGCGGTACGTCGCTCGGACGGGTGAAATGCGTGTGCGTGTGTGTGAAAAGAAATGGACTGCGTTCATCGCGACGGTGCTTCGCTCGGTGCTGCGCGCGTTGCTGCGCTCGGTGCTTCGCTCGGTGCTTCGCTCGGTGCGTCGGACAGCGAAATCCTCCGCGGATTCGCAATAAAAACTACTGTTTTTATTAACATAGTTGTTGTTGTTGTTGTTGCTGCTGCTGCTGGTGCAATGCGTGTGTGTGTGAAAAGCTTCGTAGGACTATGGACTGGCCCGATTGCGGCGGTACGTCGCTCGGACGGGTGAAATGCGTGTGCGTGTGTGTGAAAAGAAATGGACTGCGTTCATCGCGACGGTGCTTCGCTCGGTGCTGCGCTCGGTGCTGCGCTCGGTGCTTCGCTCGGTGCTTCGCTCGGTGCGACGGACAGCGAAATCCTCCGCGGATTCGCACTAAAAACTACTGTTTTTATTAACATAGTTGTTGTTGTTGTTGTTGCTGCTGCTGCTGGTGCAAAGCGTGTGTGTGAAAGTGCTTCGTAGGACTATGGACTGACCCGATTGCGGCGGTACGTCGCTCGGACGGGTGAAATGTGCGTGCGTGTGTGTGAAAAGAAATGGACTGCGTTCATCCCGACGGTGCTGCGCTCGGTGCTGCGCGCGTTGCTTCGCTCGGTGCTGCGCTCGGTGCTTCGCTCGGTACTTCGCTCGGTGTAAAGGTCGGAAAAGTAAAGCGTTCATATGTGTGCGTTAAAAAACAACGTGTAGTGAAATGGATGGGACTCTGTGCTAAGTGAACCGCAATTGCGCATCGTGGGCGCACGGTCGACACTTCAATCTGCGGCCGCCAGCGGTTCATCGTCGAAGCAGCGACAGCAGTGCGTGAAGCGGCTCTGGTCGTACCAACGAAGGTAAGTGTATTGCATGATTCATTTCTACGCATGGTTTGGGGATTCGTTGCTTTACGTTGGTCGATGGAGAAGCGAACTGCGTTGAGCCCGATGCATCGCTCTACGAAGAAACGTGTGGCGTGCTGAAAGTGTTCCTGGAGAATGTTATCCGCGATGCCCGCCATCACCTATACCGAACAGGCCAAGCGAAAACCGTCACCGCGCGATGGATGCAGTGTACGCGGTGAAGCGTCAGGGTCGCTCCTTGTACGGGTTCGGAGGTTCAACTCGCCAGCCAACGCACATTTTGCACTCATCTCAACAAAACGGTCCTTATCAGGACCACACATTTGTGTGAAAATTCTTTCCATCACAATTCTTTTCTAATGATTCCAATGATTCATTCCATAGTACCAGTCTTTTTGAAGACTAACATTACATATTTGACGTGCTTGGGCGTCTGGCTGAACTTACTGCATCCGAAAAATAGCAGCAAACGTTACTGCAGTGCAGGAATAAATTTTGGCGTAAAATATAAAGTGGATTAAATATGCCCTCGTGCCCTCGTGAGAAAGAGGATGCCCTCATGCCACCGAACGAGACGGAGCGTGGGATGAAATTCGTACCAATTTCGAACATCGATAGGAGGACGCAAAGCAGCGTCAAAAATGTGCGGAAATTTTTGCACACACCTTTTTGCCTACTTGCACCATATAATTCCACCACCAACACTTTTGCGAAAGGGAGGGGGGGTTCGCCTCTTACTGTCCCCTGGTACGTGCATGATGCCACCAACAATTTTGCCACGCGTTTCCAAATCGAGCGTCGTGTTTGTCTTCTCTTTCTCGCACGTAGTAGTGTGCGCGTTTGCTATCCCACTCGAGCCAGAACTTATCGGCAAATGCAATGGCTACCGGGATCGGTACCGTTATTTGGAAAAAACCACCGAAAAAGAGGATGGCTTCGTGGCAACGAGTGCGAGCGAGACGGAGCACGGGATGAAATTCGCAGCAACGTCGGTCGCTGACAGCACACACAAAGGAGCACACGCTTCGTCCGTGTGTCGCCGGCTCGTTTTAGGCAGCGTCAAAAATGTGATGAAATTTTTGCACACACCTTTTTGCCTGCTTGCTACATATAATTCCACCACCAACACTTTTTCGAAAGGGAGGGGGGGTTCGCCTCTTACTGTCCCCTGGTACGTGCATGATGCCACCAACAATTTTGCCACGCGCTTCCAAATCGAGCGTCGTGTTTGTCTTCTCTTTCTCGCACGTAGTAGTGTGCGCGTTTGCTATCCCACTCGAGCCAGAACTTATCGGCAAATGCAATGGCTAACGGGATCGGTACCGTTATTTGGAAAAAACCACCGAAAAAGAGGATGGCTTGGTGGCAACGAGTGCGAGCGAGACGGAGCACGGGATGAAATTCGCAGCAACGTCGGTCGCTGACAGCACACACAAAGGAGCACACGCTTCGTCCGTGTGTCGCCGGCTCGTTTTAGGCAGCGTCAAAAATGTGATGAAATTTTTGCACACACTTTTTTGCCTACTTGCTACATATAATTCCACCACCAACACTTTTTCGAAAGGGAGGGGGGGTTCGCCTCTTACTGTCCCCTGGTACGTGCATGATGCCACCAACAATTTTGCCACGCGTTTCCAAATCGAGCGTCGTGTTTTTCTTCTCTTTCTCGCACGTAGTAGTGTGCGCGTTTGCTATCCCACTCGAGCCAGAACTTATCGGCAAATGCAATGGCTAACGGGATCGGTACCGTTATTTGGAAAAAACCACCGAAAAAGAGGATGGCTTGGTGGCAACGAGTGCGAGCGAGACGAGGCACGGGATGAAATTCGCAGCAACGTCGGTCGCTGATAGCACACACAAAGGAGCACACGCTTCGTCCGTGTGTCGCCGGCTCGTTTTAGGCAGCGTCAAAAATGTGATGAAATTTTTGCACACACTTTTTTGCCTACTAGCTACATATAATTCCACCACCAACACTTTTTCGAAAGGGAGGGGGGGTTCGCCTCTTACTGTCCCCTGGTACGTGCATGATGCCACCAACAATTTTGCCACGCGCTTCCAAATCGAGCGTCGTGTTTGTCTTCTCTTTCTCGCACGTAGTAGTGTGCGCGTTTGCTATCCCACTCGAGCCAGAACTTATCGGCAAATGCAATGGCTACCGGGATCGGTACCGTTATTTGGAAAAAACCACCGAAAAAGAGGATGGCTTCGTGGCAACGAGTGCGAGCGAGACGGAGCACGGGATGAAATTCGCAGCAACGTCGGTCGCTGACAGCACACACAAAGGAGCACACGCTTCGTCCGTGCGTCGCCGGCTCGTTTTAGGCAGCGTCAAAAATGTGATGAAATATTTGCACCTACGGTTTTCAAAAACTTGCGAAATATGTTCCTTTTTTCAAGGGCTAACAGCACATTTAGCATAAAATCTACGTTTTCGTGCACTGTACATGCACACGAGCCTACTTAAATTTTTTTTTGCAAAATTGCTACCTAGCTTCCTTTCCCTGTTCGTATGGTGCGTACATCACACGCAAAAGCATTAAACCTCTGGTAGTTTAGTTGCAAAATATGCATAAATATTTGGCGTCATACAATTGGCCAGCTTTGGGAAATTTCCATCACGCGATTGTATGCGTAGCGAGGAAGAACAGAGATGGCAACGCTCGCTCGGATAGTAGTAGTAGTAGTTCGGAGAGAAAATACTCTCGCCACATTCGTTCGGATACAAGATTATATTAGAAGCCGAATGTCCCGCGCTCGGCACAGTCTTCGACTAGCAGCCTGATGGAACGGTTGGTCCGCGCGTCACGGTAGTGCGAATTTATTAGTGTGCGTAAAAGTGGTGTGATACAAGTGGTGTTGAGCAGGGGGGTCATTTTCAAAATGGCGCCGGCTCATTTCGTCGTTCAACCAGAAGCAGCAAGAGCTCATGTCGAGCAAAAGTGTGCGACGCGACAGCTAGCCTGCGCGCAGGATTATTCGTCGGGCAGTGAAATCCTCCGCGGATTGGACTAAAAAAAATACTTTTCTTTAAAACAACTGTGCTTCCTAATGGTGAAATGTGCGTGTGCGTGTGTGTGAAATGAAATGGACTGTGTTAATCGCAACGGTGCTGCGCTCCGTGCTGCGCGCGTTGCTGCGCTCGGTGCTTCGCTCGGTGCGACGGACAGCGAAATCCTCCGCGGATTCGCAATAAAAACTACTGTTTTTATTAACATAGTTGTTGTTGTTGTTGTTGCTGCTGCTGCTGGTGCAAAGCGTGTGTGTGAAAAGCTTCGTAGGACTATGGACTGGCCCGATTGCGGCGGTACGTCGCTCGGACGGGTGAAATGCGTGTGCGTGTGTGTGAAATGAAATGGACTGCGTTCATCGCGACGGTGCTTCGCTCGGTGCTGCGCGCGTTGCTGCGCTCGGTGCTTCGCTCGGTGCTTCACTCGGTGTAAAGGTCGGAAAAGTAAAGCGTTCATATGTGTGCGTTAAAAAACAACGTGTAGTGAAATGGATGGGACTCTGTGCTAAGTGAACCGCAATTGCGCATCGTGGGCGCACGGTCGACACATCAATCTGCGGCCGTCAGCGGTTCATCGTCGAAGCAGCGACAGCAGTGCGCGAAGCGGCTCTGGTCGTACCAACGAAGGTAAGTGTATTGCATGATTCATTTCTACGCATGGTTTGGGGATTCGTTGCTTTTCGTTGGTCGATGGAGAAGCGAACTGCGTTGAGCCCGATGCATCGCTCTACGAAGAAACGCGTGGCGTGCTGAAAGTGTTCCTGGAGAATGTTATCCGCGATGCCCGCCATCACCTATACCGAACAGGCCAAGCGAAAACCGTCACCGCGCGATGGATGCAGTGTACGCGCTGAAGCGTCAGGGTCGCTCCTTGTACGGGTTCGGAGGTTCAACTCGCCAGCCAACGCACATTTTGCACTCATCTCAACAAAACGGTCCTTATCAGGACCACACATTTGCGTGAAAATTCTTTCCATCACAATTCTTTTCTAATGATTCCAATGATTCATTCCATAGTACCAGTCTTTTTGAAGACTAACATTACATATTTGACGCGCTTGGGCGTCTGGCTGAACTTACTGCATCCGAAAAATAGCAGCAAACGTTAGTGCAGTGCAGGAATAAATTTTGGCGTAAAATATAAAGTGGATTAAATATGCCCTCGTGCCCTCGTGAGAAAGAGGATGCTCTCATGCCACCGAACGAGACGGAGCGTGGGATGAAATTCGTACCAATTTCGAACATCGATAGGAGGACGCAAAGCAGCGACAAAAATGTGCGGAAATTTTTGCACACACCTTTTTGCCTGCTTGCACCATATAATTCCACCACCAACACTTTTGCGAAAGGGGGAGGGGGGGTTCGCCTCTTACTGTCCCCTGGTACGTGCATGATGCCACCAACAATTTTGCCACGCGTTTCCAAATCGAGCGTCGTGTTTGTCTTCTCTTTCTCGCACGTAGTAGTGTGCGCGTTTGCTATCCCACTCGAGCCAGAACTTATCGGCAAATGCAATGGCTACCGGGATCGGTACCGTTATTTGGAAAAAACCACCGAAAAAGAGGATGGCTTCGTGGCAACGAGTGCGAGCGAGACGGAGCACGGGATGAAATTCGCAGCAACGTCGGTCGCTGACAGCACACACAAAGGAGCACACGCTTCGTCCGTGTGTCGCCGGCTCGTTTTAGGCAGCGACAAAAATGTGATGAAATTTTTGCACGCACCTTTTTGCCTACTTGCACCATATAATTCCACCACCAACACTTTTGCGAAAGGGAGGGGGGTTCGCCTCTTACTGTCCCCTGGTACGTGCATGATGCCACCAACAATTTTGCCACGCGCTTCCAAATCGAGCGTCGTGTTTTTCTTCTCTTTCTCGCACGTAGTAGTGTGCGCGTTTGCTATCCCACTCGAGCCAGAACTTATCGGCAAATGCAATGGCTAACGGGATCGGTACCGTTATTTGGAAAAAACCACCGAAAACGAGGATGGCTTCGTGGCAACGAGTGCGAGCGAGACGGAGCACGGGATGAAATTCGCAGCAACGTCGGTCGCTGACAGCACACACAAAGAAGCACACGCTTCGTCCGTGTGTCGCCGGCTCGTTTTAGGCAGCGTAAAAAATGTGATGAAATTTTTGCACACACTTTTTTGCCTACTTGCTACATATAATTCCACCACCAACACTTTTGCGAAAGGGGGGGGGGGGGTTCGCCTCTTACTGTCCCCTGGTACGTGCATGATGCCACCAACAATTTTGCCACGCGCTTCCAAATCGAGCGTCGTGTTTTTCTTCTCTTTCTCGCACGTAGTAGTGTGCGCGTTTGCTATCCCACTCGAGCCAGAACTTATCGGCAAATGCAATGGCTAACGGGATCGGTACCGTTATTTGGAAAAAACCACCGAAAAAGAGGATGGCTTCGTGGCAACGAGTGCGAGCGAGACGGAGCACGGGATGAAATTCGCAGCAACGTCGGTCGCTGACAGCACACACAAAGAAGCACACGCTTCGTCCGTGTGTCGCCGGCTCGTTTTAGGCAGCGTCAAAAATGTGATGAAATTTTTGCACACACTTTTTTGCCTACTTGCTACATATAATTCCACCACCAACACTTTTTCGAAAGGGAGGGGGGGTTCGCCTCTTACTGTCCCCTGGTACGTGCATGATGCCACCAACAATTTTGCCACGCGTTTCCAAATCGAGCGTCGTGTTTTTCTTCTCTTTCTCGCACGTAGTAGTGTGCGCGTTTGCTATCCCACTCGAGCCAGAACTTATCGGCAAATGCAATGGCTAACGGGATCGGTACCGTTATTTGGAAAAAACCACCGAAAACGAGGATGGCTTCGTGGCAACGAGTGCGAGCGAGACGGAGCACGGGATGAAATTCGCAGCAACGTCGGTCGCTGACAGCACACACAAAGGAGCACACGCTTCGTCCGTGTGTCGCCGGCTCGTTTTAGGCAGCGTCAAAAATGTGATGAAATTTTTGCACCTACGGTTTTCAAAAACTTGCGAAATATGTTCCTTTTTTCAAGGGCTAACAGCAAATTTAGCATAAAACCTACGTTTTCGTGCACTGTACATGCACACGAGCCTACTTAATTTTTTTTTGCAAAATTGCTACCTAACTTCCTTTCCCTGTTCGTATGGTGCGTACATCACACGCAAAAGCATTAAACCTCTGGTAGTTTAGTTGCAAAATATGCATAAATATTTGGCGTCATACAATTGGCTTTGGGAAATTTCCATCACGCGATTGTATGCGTAGCGAGGAAGAACAGAGATGGCAACGCTCGCTCGGATAGTAGAAGTAGTAGTTCGGAGAGAAAATACTCTCGCCACATTCGTTCGGATACAAGATTATATTAGAAGCCGAATGTCCCGCGCTCGGCACAGTCTTCGACTAGCAGCCTGATGGAACGGTTGGTCCGCGCGTCACGGTAGTGCGAATTTATTAGTGTGCGTAAAAGTGGTGTGATACAAGTGGTGTTGAGCAGGGGGGTCATTTTCAAAATGGCGCCGGCTCATTTCGTCGTTCAACCAGAAGCAGCAAGAGCTCATGTCGAGCAAAAGTGTGCGACGCGACAGCTAGCCTGCGCGCAGGATTATTCGTCGGGCAGTGAAATCCTCCGCGGATTGGACTAAAAAAAATACTTTTCTTTAAAACAACTGTGCTTCCTAATGGTGAAATGTGCGTGTGCGTGTGTGTGAAATGAAATGGACTGTGTTAATCGCAACGGTGCTGCGCTCCGTGCTGCGCGCGTTGCTGCGCTCGGTGCTTCGCTCGGTGCGACGGACAGCGAAATCCTCCGCGGATTCGCAATAAAAACTACTGTTTTTATTAACATAGTTGTTGTTGTTGTTGTTGCTGCTGCTGCTGGTGCAAAGCGTGTGTGTGAAAAGCTTCGTAGGACTATGGACTGGCCCGATTGCGGCGGTACGTCGCTCGGACGGGTGAAATGCGTGTGCGTGTGTGTGAAATGAAATGGACTGCGTTCATCCCGACGGTGCTTCGCTCGGTGCTGCGCGCGTTGCTGCGCTCGGTGCTTCGCTCGGTGCGACGGACAGCGAAATCCTCCGCGGATTCGCAATAAAAACTACTGTTTTTATTAACATAGTTGTTGTTGTTGTTGTTGCTGCTGCTGCTGGTGCAAAGCGTGTGTGTGAAAAGCTTCGTAGGACTATGGACTGGCCCGATTGCGGCGGTACGTCGCTCGGACGGGTGAAATGCGTGTGCGTGTGTGTGAAATGAAATGGACTGCGTTCATCCCGACGGTGCTTCGCTCGGTGCTGCGCGCGTTGCTGCGCTCGGTGCTTCGCTCGGTGCGACGGACAGCGAAATCCTCCGCGGATTCGCAATAAAAACTACTGTTTTTATTAACATAGTTGTTGTTGTTGTTGTTGCTGCTGCTGCTGGTGCAATGCGTGTGTGTGAAAGTGCTTCGTAGGACTATGGACTGGCCCGATTGCGGCGGTACGTCGCTCGGACGGGTGAAATGTGCGTGCGTGTGTGTGAAAAGAAATGGACTGCGTTCATCCCGACGGTGCTGCGCTCGGTGCTGCGCGCGTTGCTGCGCTCGGTGCTTCGCTCGGTGCGACGGACAGCGAAATCCTCCGCGGATTCGCAATAAAAACTACTGTTTTTATTAACATAGTTGTTGTTGTTGTTGTTGCTGCTGCTGCTGGTGCAAAGCGTGTGTGTGAAAAGCTTCGTAGGACTATGGACTGGCCCGATTGCGGCGGTACGTCGCTCGGACGGGTGAAATGCGTGTGCGTGTGTGTGAAATGAAATGGACTGCGTTCATCCCGACGGTGCTTCGCTCGGTGCTGCGCGCGTTGCTGCGCTCGGTGCTTCGCTCGGTGCGACGGACAGCGAAATCCTCCGCGGATTCGCAATAAAAACTACTGTTTTTATTAACATAGTTGTTGTTGTTGTTGTTGCTGCTGCTGCTGGTGCAATGCGTGTGTGTGAAAGTGCTTCGTAGGACTATGGACTGGCCCGATTGCGGCGGTACGTCGCTCGGACGGGTGAAATGTGCGTGCGTGTGTGTGAAAAGAAATGGACTGCGTTCATCGCGACGGTGCTTCGCTCGGTGCTGCGCGCGTTGCTGCGCTCGGTGCTTCGCTCGGTGCGACGGACAGCGAAATCCTCCGCGGATTCGCAATAAAAACTACTGTTTTTATTAACATAGTTGTTGTTGTTGTTGTTGCTGCTGCTGCTGGTGCAAAGCGTGTGTGTGAAAAGCTTCGTAGGACTATGGACTGGCCCGATTGCGGCGGTACGTCGCTCGGACGGGTGAAATGCGTGTGCGTGTGTGTGAAATGAAATGGACTGCGTTCATCCCGACGGTGCTTCGCTCGGTGCTGCGCGCGTTGCTGCGCTCGGTGCTTCGCTCGGTGCGACGGACAGCGAAATCCTCCGCGGATTCGCAATAAAAACTACTGTTTTTATTAACATAGTTGTTGTTGTTGTTGTTGCTGCTGCTGCTGGTGCAATGCGTGTGTGTGAAAGTGCTTCGTAGGACTATGGACTGGCCCGATTGCGGCGGTACGTCGCTCGGACGGGTGAAATGTGCGTGCGTGTGTGTGAAAAGAAATGGACTGCGTTCATCCCGACGGTGCTGCGCTCGGTGCTGCGCGCGTTGCTGCGCTCGGTGCTTCGCTCGGTGCGACGGACAGCGAAATCCTCCGCGGATTCGCAATAAAAACTACTGTTTTTATTAACATAGTTGTTGTTGTTGTTGTTGCTGCTGCTGCTGGTGCAAAGCGTGTGTGTGAAAAGCTTCGTAGGACTATGGACTGGCCCGATTGCGGCGGTACGTCGCTCGGACGGGTGAAATGTGCGTGCGTGTGTGTGAAAAGAAATGGACTGCGTTCATCCCGACGGTGCTGCGCTCGGTGCTGCGCGCGTTGCTGCGCTCGGTGCTTCGCTCGGTGCGACGGACAGCGAAATCCTCCGCGGATTCGCAATAAAAACTACTGTTTTTATTAACATAGTTGTTGTTGTTGTTGTTGCTGCTGCTGCTGGTGCAAAGCGTGTGTGTGAAAAGCTTCGTAGGACTATGGACTGGCCCGATTGCGGCGGTACGTCGCTCGGACGGGTGAAATGCGTGTGCGTGTGTGTGAAATGAAATGGACTGCGTTCATCCCGACGGTGCTTCGCTCGGTGCTTCGCTCGGTGCTGCGCTCGGTGCTGCGCTCGGTGCGTCGGACAGCGAAATCCTCCGCGGATTCGCACTTAAAATTACTGTTTTTATTAACATAGTTGTTGTTGTTGTTGTTGCTGCTGCTGCTGGTGCAATGCGTGTGTGTGAAAAGCTTCGTAGGACTATGGACTGGCCCGATTGCGGCGGTACGTCGCTCGGACGGGTGAAATGCGTGTGCGTGTGTGTGAAATGAAATGGACTGCGTTCATCCCGACGGTGCTTCGCTCGGTGCTGCGCGCGTTGCTGCGCTCGGTGCTTCGCTCGGTGCGACGGACAGCGAAATCCTCCGCGGATTCGCAATAAAAACTACTGTTTTTATTAACATAGTTGTTGTTGTTGTTGTTGCTGCTGCTGCTGGTGCAAAGCGTGTGTGTGAAAGTGCTTCGTAGGACCATGGACTGGCCCGATTGCGGCGGTACGTCGCTCGGACGGGTGAAATGTGCGTGCGTGTGTGTGAAAAGAAATGGACTGCGTTCATCCCGACGGTGCTGCGCTCGGTGCTGCGCGCGTTGCTTCGCTCGTTGCTTCGCTCGGTGCTTCGCTCGGTGCGACGGACAGCGAAATCCTCCGCGGATTCGCAATAAAAACTACTGTTTTTATTAACATAGTTGTTGTTGTTGTTGTTGCTGCTGCTGCTGGTGCAATGCGTGTGTGTGTGAAAAGCTTCGTAGGACTATGGACTGGCCCGATTGCGGCGGTACGTCGCTCGGACGGGTGAAATGCGTGTGCGTGTGTGTGAAAAGAAATGGACTGCGTTCATCGCGACGGTGCTTCGCTCGGTGCTGCGCGCGTTGCTGCGCTCGGTGCTTCGCTCGGTGCTTCGCTCGGTGCGTCGGACAGCGAAATCCTCCGCGGATTCGCAATAAAAACTACTGTTTTTATTAACATAGTTGTTGTTGTTGTTGTTGCTGCTGCTGCTGGTGCAATGCGTGTGTGTGTGAAAAGCTTCGTAGGACTATGGACTGGCCCGATTGCGGCGGTACGTCGCTCGGACGGGTGAAATGCGTGTGCGTGTGTGTGAAAAGAAATGGACTGCGTTCATCGCGACGGTGCTTCGCTCGGTGCTGCGCTCGGTGCTGCGCTCGGTGCTTCGCTCGGTGCTTCGCTCGGTGCGACGGACAGCGAAATCCTCCGCGGATTCGCAATAAAAACTACTGTTTTTATTAACATAGTTGTTGTTGTTGTTGTTGCTGCTGCTGCTGGTGCAAAGCGTGTGTGTGAAAGTGCTTCGTAGGACCATGGACTGGCCCGATTGCGGCGGTACGTCGCTCGGACGGGTGAAATGTGCGTGCGTGTGTGTGAAAAGAAATGGACTGCGTTCATCCCGACGGTGCTGCGCTCGGTGCTGCGCGCGTTGCTTCGCTCGTTGCTTCGCTCGGTGCTTCGCTCGGTGCGACGGACAGCGAAATCCTCCGCGGATTCGCAATAAAAACTACTGTTTTTATTAACATAGTTGTTGTTGTTGTTGTTGCTGCTGCTGCTGGTGCAATGCGTGTGTGTGTGAAAAGCTTCGTAGGACTATGGACTGGCCCGATTGCGGCGGTACGTCGCTCGGACGGGTGAAATGCGTGTGCGTGTGTGTGAAAAGAAATGGACTGCGTTCATCGCGACGGTGCTTCGCTCGGTGCTGCGCGCGTTGCTGCGCTCGGTGCTTCGCTCGGTGCTTCGCTCGGTGCGACGGACAGCGAAATCCTCCGCGGATTCGCAATAAAAACTACTGTTTTTATTAACATAGTTGTTGTTGTTGTTGTTGCTGCTGCTGCTGGTGCAAAGCGTGTGTGTGAAAGTGCTTCGTAGGACCATGGACTGGCCCGATTGCGGCGGTACGTCGCTCGGACGGGTGAAATGTGCGTGCGTGTGTGTGAAAAGAAATGGACTGCGTTCATCCCGACGGTGCTGCGCTCGGTGCTGCGCGCGTTGCTTCGCTCGGTGCTGCGCTCGGTGCTTCGCTCGGTGCTTCGCTCGGTGTAAAGGTCGGAAAAGTAAAGCGTTCATATGTGTGCGTTAAAAAACAACGTGTAGTGAAATGGATGGGACTCTGTGCTAAGTGAACCGCAATTGCGCATCGTGGGCGCACGGTCGACACTTCAATCTGCGGCCGCCAGCGATTCATCGTCGAAGCAGCGACAGCAGTGCGTGAAGCGGCTCTGGTCGTACCAACGAAGGTAAGTGTATTGCATGATTCATTTCTACGCATGGTTTGGGGATTCGTTGCTTTACGTTGGTCGATGGAGAAGCGAACTGCGTTGAGCCCGATGCATCGCTCTACGAAGAAACGTGTGGCGTGCTGAAAGTGTTCCTGGAGAATGTTATCCGCGATGCCCGCCATCACCTATACCGAACAGGCCAAGCGAAAACCGTCACCGCGCGATGGATGCAGTGTACGCGGTGAAGCGTCAGGGTCGCTCCTTGTACGGGTTCGGAGGTTCAACTCGCCAGCCAACGCACATTTTGCACTCATCTCAACAAAACGGTCCTTATCAGGACCACACATTTGTGTGAAAATTCTTTCCATCACAATTCTTTTCTAATGATTCCAATGATTCATTCCATAGTACCAGTCTTTTTGAAGACTAACATTACATATTTGACGTGCTTGGGCGTCTGGCTGAACTTACTGCATCCGAAAAATAGCAGCAAACGTTACTGCAGTGCAGGAATAAATTTTGGCGTAAAATATAAAGTGGATTAAATATGCCCTCGTGCCCTCGTGAGAAAGAGGATGCCCTCATGCCACCGAACGAGACGGAGCGTGGGATGAAATTCGTACCAATTTCGAACATCGATAGGAGGACGCAAAGCAGCGACAAAAATGTGCGGAAATTTTTGCACACACCTTTTTGCCTACTTGCACCATATAATTCCACCACCAACACTTTTGCGAAAGGGAGGGGGGGTTCGCCTCTTACTGTCCCCTGGTACGTGCATGATGCCACCAACAATTTTGCCACGCGTTTCCAAATCGAGCGTCGTGTTTGTCTTCTCTTTCTCGCACGTAGTAGTGTGCGCGTTTGCTATCCCACTCGAGCCAGAACTTATCGGCAAATGCAATGGCTACCGGGATCGGTACCGTTATTTGGAAAAAACCACCGAAAAAGAGGATGGCTTCGTGGCAACGAGTGCGAGCGAGACGGAGCACGGGATGAAATTCGCAGCAACGTCGGTCGCTGACAGCACACACAAAGGAGCACACGCTTCGTCCGTGTGTCGCCGGCTCGTTTTAGGCAGCGTCAAAAATGTGATGAAATTTTTGCACACACCTTTTTGCCTGCTTGCTACATATAATTCCACCACCAACACTTTTTCGAAAGGGAGGGGGGGTTCGCCTCTTACTGTCCCCTGGTACGTGCATGATGCCACCAACAATTTTGCCACGCGCTTCCAAATCGAGCGTCGTGTTTGTCTTCTCTTTCTCGCACGTAGTAGTGTGCGCGTTTGCTATCCCACTCGAGCCAGAACTTATCGGCAAATGCAATGGCTAACGGGATCGGTACCGTTATTTGGAAAAAACCACCGAAAAAGAGGATGGCTTCGTGGCAACGAGTGCGAGCGAGACGGAGCACGGGATGAAATTCGCAGCAACGTCGGTCGCTGACAGCACACACAAAGGAGCACACGCTTCGTCCGTGTGTCGCCGGCTCGTTTTAGGCAGCGTCAAAAATGTGATGAAATTTTTGCACACACTTTTTTGCCTACTTGCTACATATAATTCCACCACCAACACTTTTTCGAAAGGGAGGGGGGGTTCGCCTCTTACTGTCCCCTGGTACGTGCATGATGCCACCAACAATTTTGCCACGCGTTTCCAAATCGAGCGTCGTGTTTTTCTTCTCTTTCTCGCACGTAGTAGTGTGCGCGTTTGCTATCCCACTCGAGCCAGAACTTATCGGCAAATGCAATGGCTAACGGGATCGGTACCGTTATTTGGAAAAAACCACCGAAAAAGAGGATGGCTTGGTGGCAACGAGTGCGAGCGAGACGGAGCACGGGATGAAATTCGCAGCAACGTCGGTCGCTGACAGCACACACAAAGGAGCACACGCTTCGTCCGTGTGTCGCCGGCTCGTTTTAGGCAGCGTCAAAAATGTGATGAAATTTTTGCACCTACGGTTTTCAAAAACTTGCGAAATATGTTCCTTTTTTCAAGGGCTAACAGCACATTTAGCATAAAATCTACGTTTTCGTGCACTGTACATGCACACGAGCCTACTTAAATTTTTTTTTGCAAAATTGCTACCTAGCTTCCTTTCCCTGTTCGTATGGTGCGTACATCACACGCAAAAGCATTAAACCTCTGGTAGTTTAGTTGCAAAATATGCATAAATATTTGGCGTCATACAATTGGCCAGCTTTGGGAAATTTCCATCACGCGATTGTATGCGTAGCGAGGAAGAACAGAGATGGCAACGCTCGCTCGGATAGTAGTAGTAGTAGTTCGGAGAGAAAATACTCTCGCCACATTCGTTCGGATACAAGATTATATTAGAAGCCGAATGTCCCGCGCTCGGCACAGTCTTCGACTAGCAGCCTGATGGAACGGTTGGTCCGCGCGTCACGGTAGTGCGAATTTATTAGTGTGCGTAAAAGTGGTGTGATACAAGTGGTGTTGAGCAGGGGGGTCATTTTCAAAATGGCGCCGGCTCATTTCGTCGTTCAACCAGAAGCAGCAAGAGCTCATGTCGAGCAAAAGTGTGCGACGCGACAGCTAGCCTGCGCGCAGGATTATTCGTCGGGCAGTGAAATCCTCCGCGGATTGGACTAAAAAAAATACTTTTCTTTAAAACAACTGTGCTTCCTAATGGTGAAATGTGCGTGTGCGTGTGTGTGAAATGAAATGGACTGTGTTAATCGCAACGGTGCTGCGCTCCGTGCTGCGCGCGTTGCTGCGCTCGGTGCTTCGCTCGGTGCGACGGACAGCGAAATCCTCCGCGGATTCGCAATAAAAACTACTGTTTTTATTAACATAGTTGTTGTTGTTGTTGTTGCTGCTGCTGCTGGTGCAAAGCGTGTGTGTGAAAAGCTTCGTAGGACTATGGACTGGCCCGATTGCGGCGGTACGTCGCTCGGACGGGTGAAATGCGTGTGCGTGTGTGTGAAATGAAATGGACTGCGTTCATCCCGACGGTGCTTCGCTCGGTGCTGCGCGCGTTGCTGCGCTCGGTGCTTCGCTCGGTGCTTCGCTCGGTGTAAAGGTCGGAAAAGTAAAGCGTTCATATGTGTGCGTTAAAAAACAACGTGTAGTGAAATGGATGGGACTCTGTGCTAAGTGAACCGCAATTGCGCATCGTGGGCGCACGGTCGACACATCAATCTGCGGCCGTCAGCGGTTCATCGTCGAAGCAGCGACAGCAGTGCGCGAAGCGGCTCTGGTCGTACCAACGAAGGTAAGTGTATTGCATGATTCATTTCTACGCATGGTTTGGGGATTCGTTGCTTTTCGTTGGTCGATGGAGAAGCGAACTGCGTTGAGCCCGATGCATCGCTCTACGAAGAAACGCGTGGCGTGCTGAAAGTGTTCCTGGAGAATGTTATCCGCGATGCCCGCCATCACCTATACCGAACAGGCCAAGCGAAAACCGTCACCGCGCGATGGATGCAGTGTACGCGGTGAAGCGTCAGGGTCGCTCCTTGTACGGGTTCGGAGGTTCAACTCGCCAGCCAACGCACATTTTGCACTCATCTCAACAAAACGGTCCTTATCAGGACCACACATTTGTGTGAAAATTCTTTCCATCACAATTCTTTTCTAATGATTCCAATGGTTCATTCCATAGTACCAGTCTTTTTGAAGACTAACATTACATATTTGACGTGCTTGGGCGTCTGGCTGAACTTACTGCATCCGAAAAATAGCAGCAAACGTTACTGCAGTGCAGGAATAAATTTTGGCGTAAAATATAAAGTGGATTAAATATGCCCTCGTGCCCTCGTGAGAAAGAGGATGCTCTCATGCCACCGAACGAGACGGAGCGTGGGATGAAATTCGTACCAATTTCGAACATCGATAGGATAAAAATATAAAAAATGCAAAGCAGCGTCAAAAATGTGCGGAAATTTTTGCACACACCTTTTTGCCTACTTGCACCATATAATTCCACCACCAACACTTTTGCGAAAGGGAGGGGGGGTTCGCCTCTTACTGTCCCCTGGTACGTGCATGATGCCACCAACAATTTTGCCACGCGTTTCCAAATCGAGCGTCGTGTTTGTCTTCTCTTTCTCGCACGTAGTAGTGTGCGCGTTTGCTATCCCACTCGAGCCAGAACTTATCGGCAAATGCAATGGCTAACGGGATCGGTACCGTTATTTGGAAAAAACCACCGAAAAAGAGGATGGCTTCGTGGCAACGAGTGCGAGCGAGACGGAGCACGGGATGAAATTCGCAGCAACGTCGGTCGCTGACAGCACACACAAAGGAGCACACGCTTCGTCCGTGTGTCGCCGGCTCGTTTTAGGCAGCGTCAAAAATGTGATGAAATTTTTGCACACACCTTTTTGCCTGCTTGCTACATATAATTCCACCACCAACACTTTTTCGAAAGGGAGGGGGGGTTCGCCTCTTACTGTCCCCTGGTACGTGCATGATGCCACCAACAATTTTGCCACGCGCTTCCAAATCGAGCGTCGTGTTTGTCTTCTCTTTCTCGCACGTAGTAGTGTGCGCGTTTGCTATCCCACTCGAGCCAGAACTTATCGGCAAATGCAATGGCTAACGGGATCGGTACCGTTATTTGGAAAAAACCACCGAAAAAGAGGATGGCTTCGTGGCAACGAGTGCGAGCGAGACGGAGCACGGGATGAAATTCGCAGCAACGTCGGTCGCTGACAGCACACACAAAGAAGCACACGCTTCGTCCGTGTGTCGCCGGCTCGTTTTAGGCAGCGTCAAAAATGTGATGAAATTTTTGCACACACTTTTTTGCCTACTTGCTACATATAATTCCACCACCAACACTTTTTCGAAAGGGAGGGGGGGTTCGCCTCTTACTGTCCCCTGGTACGTGCATGATGCCACCAACAATTTTGCCACGCGTTTCCAAATCGAGCGTCGTGTTTTTCTTCTCTTTCTCGCACGTAGTAGTGTGCGCGTTTGCTATCCCACTCGAGCCAGAACTTATCGGCAAATGCAATGGCTAACGGGATCGGTACCGTTATTTGGAAAAAACCACCGAAAAAGAGGATGGCTTGGTGGCAACGAGTGCGAGCGAGACGGAGCACGGGATGAAATTCGCAGCAACGTCGGTCGCTGACAGCACACACAAAGGAGCACACGCTTCGTCCGTGTGTCGCCGGCTCGTTTTAGGCAGCGTCAAAAATGTGATGAAATTTTTGCACCTACGGTTTTCAAAAACTTGCGAAATATGTTCCTTTTTTCAAGGGCTAACAGCACATTTAGCATAAAATCTACGTTTTCGTGCACTGTACATGCACACGAGCCTACTTAAATTTTTTTTTGCAAAATTGCTACCTAGCTTCCTTTCCCTGTTCGTATGGTGCGTACATCACACGCAAAAGCATTAAACCTCTGGTAGTTTAGTTGCAAAATATGCATAAATATTTGGCGTCATACAATTGGCCAGCTTTGGGAAATTTCCATCACGCGATTGTATGCGTAGCGAGGAAGAACAGAGATGGCAACGCTCGCTCGGATAGTAGTAGTAGTAGTTCGGAGAGAAAATACTCTCGCCACATTCGTTCGGATACAAGATTATATTAGAAGCCGAATGTCCCGCGCTCGGCACAGTCTTCGACTAGCAGCCTGATGGAACGGTTGGTCCGCGCGTCACGGTAGTGCGAATTTATTAGTGTGCGTAAAAGTGGTGTGATACAAGTGGTGTTGAGCAGGGGGGTCATTTTCAAAATGGCGCCGGCTCATTTCGTCGTTCAACCAGAAGCAGCAAGAGCTCATGTCGAGCAAAAGTGTGCGACGCGACAGCTAGCCTGCGCGCAGGATTATTCGTCGGGCAGTGAAATCCTCCGCGGATTGGACTAAAAAAAATACTTTTCTTTAAAACAACTGTGCTTCCTAATGGTGAAATGTGCGTGTGCGTGTGTGTGAAATGAAATGGACTGTGTTAATCGCAACGGTGCTGCGCTCCGTGCTGCGCGCGTTGCTGCGCTCGGTGCTTCGCTCGGTGCGACGGACAGCGAAATCCTCCGCGGATTCGCAATAAAAACTACTGTTTTTATTAACATAGTTGTTGTTGTTGTTGTTGCTGCTGCTGCTGGTGCAAAGCGTGTGTGTGAAAAGCTTCGTAGGACTATGGACTGGCCCGATTGCGGCGGTACGTCGCTCGGACGGGTGAAATGCGTGTGCGTGTGTGTGAAATGAAATGGACTGCGTTCATCGCGACGGTGCTTCGCTCGGTGCTGCGCGCGTTGCTGCGCTCGGTGCTTCGCTCGGTGCTTCGCTCGGTGTAAAGGTCGGAAAAGTAAAGCGTTCATATGTGTGCGTTAAAAAACAACGTGTAGTGAAATGGATGGGACTCTGTGCTAAGTGAACCGCAATTGCGCATCGTGGGCGCACGGTCGACACATCAATCTGCGGCCGTCAGCGGTTCATCGTCGAAGCAGCGACAGCAGTGCGCGAAGCGGCTCTGGTCGTACCAACGAAGGTAAGTGTATTGCATGATTCATTTCTACGCATGGTTTGGGGATTCGTTGCTTTTCGTTGGTCGATGGAGAAGCGAACTGCGTTGAGCCCGATGCATCGCTCTACGAAGAAACGCGTGGCGTGCTGAAAGTGTTCCTGGAGAATGTTATCCGCGATGCCCGCCATCACCTATACCGAACAGGCCAAGCGAAAACCGTCACCGCGCGATGGATGCAGTGTACGCGGTGAAGCGTCAGGGTCGCTCCTTGTACGGGTTCGGAGGTTCAACTCGCCAGCCAACGCACATTTTGCACTCATCTCAACAAAACGGTCCTTATCAGGACCACACATTTGTGTGAAAATTCTTTCCATCACAATTCTTTTCTAATGATTCCAATGGTTCATTCCATAGTACCAGTCTTTTTGAAGACTAACATTACATATTTGACGTGCTTGGGCGTCTGGCTGAACTTACTGCATCCGAAAAATAGCAGCAAACGTTACTGCAGTGCAGGAATAAATTTTGGCGTAAAATATAAAGTGGATTAAATATGCCCTCGTGCCCTCGTGAGAAAGAGGATGCTCTCATGCCACCGAACGAGACGGAGCGTGGGATGAAATTCGTACCAATTTCGAACATCGATAGGATAAAAATATAAAAAATGCAAAGCAGCGTCAAAAATGTGCGGAAATTTTTGCACACACCTTTTTGCCTGCTTGCACCATATAATTCCACCACCAACACTTTTGCGAAAGGGTGGGGGGGTTCGCCTCTTACTGTCCCCTGGTACGTGCATGATGCCACCAACAATTTTGCCACGCGTTTCCAAATCGAGCGTCGTGTTTTTCTTCTCTTTCTCGCACGTAGTAGTGTGCGCGTTTGCTATCCCACTCGAGCCAGAACTTATCGGCAAATGCAATGGCTAACGGGATCGGTACCGTTATTTGGAAAAAACCACCGAAAAAGAGGATGGCTTCGTGGCAACGAGTGCGAGCGAGACGGAGCACGGGATGAAATTCGCAGCAACGTCGGTCGCTGACAGCACACACAAAGGAGCACACGCTTCGTCCGTGTGTCGCCGGCTCGTTTTAGGCAGCGTCAAAAATGTGATGAAATTTTTGCACACACTTTTTTACCTACTTGCACCATATAATTCCACCACCAACACTTTTTCGAAAGGGAGGGGGGGTTCGCCTCTTACTGTCCCCTGGTACGTGCATGATGCCACCAACAATTTTGCCACGCGTTTCCAAATCGAGCGTCGTGTTTTTCTTCTCTTTCTCGCACGTAGTAGTGTGCGCGTTTGCTATCCCACTCGAGCCAGAACTTATCGGCAAATGCAATGGCTAACGGGATCGGTACCGTTATTTGGAAAAAACCACCGAAAACGAGGATGGCTTCGTGGCAACGAGTGCGAGCGAGACGGAGCACGGGATGAAATTCGCAGCAACGTCGGTCGCTGACAGCACACACAAAGGAGCACACGCTTCGTCCGTGTGTCGCCGGCTCGTTTTAGGCACCGTCAAAAATGTGATGAAATTTTTGCACCTACGGTTTTCAAAAACTTGCGAAATATGTTCCTTTTTTCAAGGGCTAACAGCAAATTTAGCATAAAACCTACGTTTTCGTGCACTGTACATGCACACGAGCCTACTTAAATTTTTTTTTGCAAAATTGCTACCTAGCTTCCTTTCCCTGTTCGTATGGTGCGTACATCACACGCAAAAGCATTAAACCTCTGGTAGTTTAGTTGCAAAATATGCATAAATATTTGGCGTCATACAATTGGCCAGCTTTGGGAAATTTCCATCACGCGATTGTATGCGTAGCGAGGAAGAACAGAGATGGCAACGCTCGCTCGGATAGTAGAAGTAGTAGTTCGGAGAGAAAATACTCTCGCCACATTCGTTCGGATACAAGATTATATTAGAAGCCGAATGTCCCGCGCTCGGCACAGTCTTCGACTAGCAGCCTGATGGAACGGTTGGTCCGCGCGTCACGGTAGTGCGAATTTATTAGTGTGCGTAAAAGTGGTGTGATACAAGTTGTGTTGAGCAGGGGGGGTCATTTTCAAAATGGCGCCGGCTCATTTCGTCGTTCAACCAGAAGCAGCAAGAGCTCATGTCGAGCAAAAGTGTGCGACGCGACAGCTAGCCTGCGCGCAGGATTATTCGTCGGGCAGTGAAATCCTCCGCGGATTGGACTAAAAAAAATACTTTTCTTTAAAACAACTGTGCTTCCTAATGGTGAAATGTGCGTGTGCGTGTGTGTGAAATGAAATGGACTGTGTTAATCGCAACGGTGCTGCGCTCCGTGCTGCGCGCGTTGCTGCGCTCGGTGCTTCGCTCGGTGCGACGGACAGCGAAATCCTCCGCGGATTCGCAATAAAAACTACTGTTTTTATTAACATAGTTGTTGTTGTTGTTGTTGCTGCTGCTGCTGGTGCAATGCGTGTGTGTGAAAGTGCTTCGTAGGACTATGGACTGGCCCGATTGCGGCGGTACGTCGCTCGGACGGGTGAAATGTGCGTGCGTGTGTGTGAAAAGAAATGGACTGCGTTCATCCCGACGGTGCTGCGCTCGGTGCTGCGCGCGTTGCTGCGCTCGGTGCTTCGCTCGGTGCGACGGACAGCGAAATCCTCCGCGGATTCGCAATAAAAACTACTGTTTTTATTAACATAGTTGTTGTTGTTGTTGTTGCTGCTGCTGCTGGTGCAAAGCGTGTGTGTGAAAAGCTTCGTAGGACTATGGACTGGCCCGATTGCGGCGGTACGTCGCTCGGACGGGTGAAATGCGTGTGCGTGTGTGTGAAATGAAATGGACTGCGTTCATCCCGACGGTGCTTCGCTCGGTGCTGCGCGCGTTGCTGCGCTCGGTGCTTCGCTCGGTGCTTCGCTCGGTGCGACGGACAGCGAAATCCTCCGCGGATTCGCAATAAAAACTACTGTTTTTATTAACATAGTTGTTGTTGTTGTTGTTGCTGCTGCTGCTGGTGCAATGCGTGTGTGTGTGAAAAGCTTCGTAGGACTATGGACTGGCCCGATTGCGGCGGTACGTCGCTCGGACGGGTGAAATGCGTGTGCGTGTGTGTGAAATGAAATGGACTGCGTTCATCCCGACGGTGCTTCGCTCGGTGCTGCGCGCGTTGCTGCGCTCGGTGCTTCGCTCGGTGCGACGGACAGCGAAATCCTCCGCGGATTCGCAATAAAAACTACTGTTTTTATTAACATAGTTGTTGTTGTTGTTGTTGCTGCTGCTGCTGGTGCAAAGCGTGTGTGTGAAAGTGCTTCGTAGGACCATGGACTGGCCCGATTGCGGCGGTACGTCGCTCGGACGGGTGAAATGTGCGTGCGTGTGTGTGAAAAGAAATGGACTGCGTTCATCCCGACGGTGCTGCGCTCGGTGCTGCGCGCGTTGCTTCGCTCGTTGCTTCGCTCGGTGCTTCGCTCGGTGCGACGGACAGCGAAATCCTCCGCGGATTCGCAATAAAAACTACTGTTTTTATTAACATAGTTGTTGTTGTTGTTGTTGCTGCTGCTGCTGGTGCAATGCGTGTGTGTGTGAAAAGCTTCGTAGGACTATGGACTGGCCCGATTGCGGCGGTACGTCGCTCGGACGGGTGAAATGCGTGTGCGTGTGTGTGAAAAGAAATGGACTGCGTTCATCGCGACGGTGCTTCGCTCGGTGCTGCGCGCGTTGCTGCGCTCGGTGCTTCGCTCGGTGCTTCGCTCGGTGCGTCGGACAGCGAAATCCTCCGCGGATTCGCAATAAAAACTACTGTTTTTATTAACATAGTTGTTGTTGTTGTTGTTGCTGCTGCTGCTGGTGCAAAGCGTGTGTGTGAAAGTGCTTCGTAGGACCATGGACTGGCCCGATTGCGGCGGTACGTCGCTCGGACGGGTGAAATGTGCGTGCGTGTGTGTGAAAAGAAATGGACTGCGTTCATCCCGACGGTGCTGCGCTCGGTGCTGCGCGCGTTGCTTCGCTCGTTGCTTCGCTCGGTGCTTCGCTCGGTGCGACGGACAGCGAAATCCTCCGCGGATTCGCAATAAAAACTACTGTTTTTATTAACATAGTTGTTGTTGTTGTTGTTGCTGCTGCTGCTGGTGCAATGCGTGTGTGTGTGAAAAGCTTCGTAGGACTATGGACTGGCCCGATTGCGGCGGTACGTCGCTCGGACGGGTGAAATGCGTGTGCGTGTGTGTGAAAAGAAATGGACTGCGTTCATCGCGACGGTGCTTCGCTCGGTGCTGCGCGCGTTGCTGCGCTCGGTGCTTCGCTCGGTGCTTCGCTCGGTGCGACGGACAGCGAAATCCTCCGCGGATTCGCAATAAAAACTACTGTTTTTATTAACATAGTTGTTGTTGTTGTTGTTGCTGCTGCTGCTGGTGCAAAGCGTGTGTGTGAAAGTGCTTCGTAGGACCATGGACTGGCCCGATTGCGGCGGTACGTCGCTCGGACGGGTGAAATGCGTGTGCGTGTGTGTGAAAGGAAATGGACTGCGTTCATCGCGACGGTGCTTCGCTCGGTGCTGCGCTCGGTGCGACGGACAGCGAAATCCTCCGCGGATTCGCACTTAAAATTACTGTTTTTATTAACATAGTTGTTGTTGTTGTTGTTGCTGCTGCTGCTGGTGTAAAGCGTGTGTGTGAAAGTGCTTCGTAGGACTATGGACTGGCCCGATTGCGGCGGTACGTCGCTCGGACGGGTGAAATGCGTGTGCGTGTGTGTGAAAAGAAATGGACTGCGTTCATCGCGACGGTGCTTCGCTCGGTGCTGCGCGCGTTGCTGCGCTCGGTGCTGCGCGCGTTGCTGCGCTCGGTGCGACGGACAGCGAAATCCTCCGCGGATTCGCAATAAAAATTACTGTTTTTATTAACATAGTTGTTGTTGTTGTTGTTGCTGCTGCTGCTGGTGCAATGCGTGTGTGTGTGAAAAACTTCGTAGGACCATGGACTGACCCGATTGCGGCGGTACGTCGCTCGGACGGGTGAAATGTGCGTGTGCCTGTGTGTAAGGACAATGGACTGCGTTAATCGCGACGGTGCTTCGCTCGGTGCGACGGACAGCGAAATCCTCCGCGGATTCGCAATAAAAATTACTGTTTTTATTAACATAGTTGTTGTTGTTGTTGTTGCTGCTGCTGCTGGTGCAAAGCGTGTGTGTGAAAAGCTTCGTAGGACTATGGACTGGCCCGATTGCGGCGGTACGTCGCTCGGACGGGTGAAATGCGTGTGCGTGTGTGTGAAAGGAAATGGACTGCGTTCATCGCGACGGTGCTTCGCTCGGTGCTGCGCTCGGTGCGTCGGACAGCGAAATCCTCCGCGGATTCGCACTTAAAATTACTGTTTTTATTAACATAGTTGTTGTTGTTGTTGTTGCTGCTGCTGCTGGTGCAAAGCGTGTGTGTGAAAAGCTTCGTAGGACTATGGACTGGCCCGATTGCGGCGGTACGTCGCTCGGACGGGTGAAATGCGTGTGCGTGTGTGTGAAATGAAATGGACTGCGTTCATCCCGACGGTGCTTCGCTCGGTGCTGCGCGCGTTGCTGCGCTCGGTGCTTCGCTCGGTGCGACGGACAGCGAAATCCTCCGCGGATTCGCAATAAAAACTACTGTTTTTATTAACATAGTTGTTGTTGTTGTTGTTGCTGCTGCTGCTGGTGCAATGCGTGTGTGTGAAAGTGCTTCGTAGGACTATGGACTGGCCCGATTGCGGCGGTACGTCGCTCGGACGGGTGAAATGTGCGTGCGTGTGTGTGAAAAGAAATGGACTGCGTTCATCCCGACGGTGCTGCGCTCGGTGCTGCGCGCGTTGCTGCGCTCGGTGCTTCGCTCGGTGCGACGGACAGCGAAATCCTCCGCGGATTCGCAATAAAAACTACTGTTTTTATTAACATAGTTGTTGTTGTTGTTGTTGCTGCTGCTGCTGGTGCAAAGCGTGTGTGTGAAAAGCTTCGTAGGACTATGGACTGGCCCGATTGCGGCGGTACGTCGCTCGGACGGGTGAAATGCGTGTGCGTGTGTGTGAAATGAAATGGACTGCGTTCATCGCGACGGTGCTTCGCTCGGTGCTGCGCGCGTTGCTGCGCTCGGTGCTTCGCTCGGTGCGACGGACAGCGAAATCCTCCGCGGATTCGCAATAAAAACTACTGTTTTTATTAACATAGTTGTTGTTGTTGTTGTTGCTGCTGCTGCTGGTGCAAAGCGTGTGTGTGAAAAGCTTCGTAGGACTATGGACTGGCCCGATTGCGGCGGTACGTCGCTCGGACGGGTGAAATGCGTGTGCGTGTGTGTGAAATGAAATGGACTGCGTTCATCCCGACGGTGCTTCGCTCGGTGCTGCGCGCGTTGCTGCGCTCGGTGCTTCGCTCGGTGCGACGGACAGCGAAATCCTCCGCGGATTCGCAATAAAAACTACTGTTTTTATTAACATAGTTGTTGTTGTTGTTGTTGCTGCTGCTGCTGGTGCAAAGCGTGTGTGTGAAAAGCTTCGTAGGACTATGGACTGGCCCGATTGCGGCGGTACGTCGCTCGGACGGGTGAAATGCGTGTGCGTGTGTGTGAAAGGAAATGGACTGCGTTCATCGCGACGGTGCTTCGCTCGGTGCTGCGCTCGGTGCGTCGGACAGCGAAATCCTCCGCGGATTCGCACTTAAAATTACTGTTTTTATTAACATAGTTGTTGTTGTTGTTGTTGCTGCTGCTGCTGGTGTAAAGCGTGTGTGTGAAAGTGCTTCGTAGGACTATGGACTGGCCCGATTGCGGCGGTACGTCGCTCGGACGGGTGAAATGCGTGTGCGTGTGTGTGAAAAGAAATGGACTGCGTTCATCGCGACGGTGCTTCGCTCGGTGCTGCGCGCGTTGCTGCGCTCGGTGCTGCGCGCGTTGCTGCGCTCGGTGCGACGGACAGCGAAATCCTCCGCGGATTCGCAATAAAAATTACTGTTTTTATTAACATAGTTGTTGTTGTTGTTGTTGCTGCTGCTGCTGGTGCAATGCGTGTGTGTGTGAAAAGCTTCGTAGGACCACGGACTGGCCCGATTGCGATGGTACGTCGCTTGGACGGGTGAAATGCGTGTGCGTGTGTGTGAAAAGAAATGGACTGCGTTCATCCCGACGGTGCTACGCTCGGTGCTGCGCGCGTTGCTTCGCTCGGTGCTTCGCTCGGTGCTTCGCTCGGTGTAAAGGTCGGAAAAGTAAAGCGTTCATATGTGTGCGTTAAAAAACAACGTGTAGTGAAATGGATGGGACTCTGTGCTAAGTGAACCGCAATTGCGCATCGTGGGCGCACGGTCGACACTTCAATCTGCGGCCGTCAGCGGTTCATCGTCGAAGCAGCGACAGCAGTGCGCGAAGCGGCTCTGGTCGTACCAACGAAGGTAAGTGTATTGCATGATTCATTTCTACGCATGGTTTGGGGATTCGTTGCTTTACGTTGGTCGATGGAGAAGCGAACTGCGTTGAGCCCGATGCATCGCTCTACGAAGAAACGCGTGGCGTGCTGAAAGTGTTCCTGGAGAATGTTATCCGCGATGCCCGCCATCACCTATACCGAACAGGCCAAGCGAAAACCGTCACCGCGCGATGGATGCAGTGTACGCGCTGAAGCGTCAGGGTCGCTCCTTGTACGGGTTCGGAGGTTCAACTCGCCAGCCAACGCACATTTTGCACTCATCTCAACAAAACGGTCCTTATCAGGACCACACATTTGCGTGAAAATTCTTTCCATCACAATTCTTTTCTAATGATTCCAATGATTCATTCCATAGTACCAGTCTTTTTGAAGACTAACATTACATATTTGACGCGCTTGGGCGTCTGGCTGAACTTACTGCATCCGAAAAATAGCAGCAAACGTTACTGCAGTGCAGGAATAAATTTTGGCGTAAAATATAAAGTGGATTAAATATGCCCTCGTGCCCTCGTGAGAAAGAGGATGCCCTCATGCCACCGAACGAGACGGAGCGTGGGATGAAATTCGTACCAATTTCGAACATCGATAGGAGGACGCAAAGCAGCGACAAAAATGTGCGGAAATTTTTGCACACACCTTTTTGCCTACTTGCACCATATAATTCCACCACCAACACTTTTGCGAAAGGGAGGGGGGGTTCGCCTCTTACTGTCCCCTGGTACGTGCATGATGCCACCAACAATTTTGCCACGCGCTTCCAAATCGAGCGTCGTGTTTTTCTTCTCTTTCTCGCACGTAGTAGTGTGCGCGTTTGCTATCCCACTCGAGCCAGAACTTATCGGCAAATGCAATGGCTAACGGGATCGGTACCGTTATTTGGAAAAAACCACCGAAAACGAGGATGGCTTCGTGGCAACGAGTGCGAGCGAGACGGAGCACGGGATGAAATTCGCAGCAACGTCGGTCGCTGACAGCACACACAAAGAAGCACACGCTTCGTCCGTGTGTCGCCGGCTCGTTTTAGGCAGCGTAAAAAATGTGATGAAATTTTTGCACACACTTTTTTGCCTACTTGCTACATATAATTCCACCACCAACACTTTTGCGAAAGGGGAGGGGGGTTCGCCTCTTACTGTCCCCTGGTACGTGCATGATGCCACCAACAATTTTGCCACGCGTTTCCAAATCGAGCGTCGTGTTTTTCTTCTCTTTCTCGCACGTAGTAGTGTGCGCGTTTGCTATCCCACTCGAGCCAGAACTTATCGGCAAATGCAATGGCTACCGGGATCGGTACCGTTATTTGGAAAAAACCACCGAAAACGAGGATGGCTTCGTGGCAACGAGTGCGAGCGAGACGGAGCACGGGATGAAATTCGCAGCAACGTCGGTCGCTGACAGCACACACAAAGAAGCACACGCTTCGTCCGTGTGTCGCCGGCTCGTTTTAGGCAGCGTCAAAAATGTGCGGAAATTTTTGCACACACCTTTTTGCCTGCTTGCACCATATAATTCCACCACCAACACTTTTGCGAAAGGGGGAGGGGGGGTTCGCCTCTTACTGTCCCCTGGTACGTGCATGATGCCACCAACAATTTTGCCACGCGCTTCCAAATCGAGCGTCGTGTTTTTCTTCTCTTTCTCGCACGTAGTAGTGTGCGCGTTTGCTATCCCACTCGAGCCAGAACTTATCGGCAAATGCAATGGCTAACGGGATCGGTACCGTTATTTGGAAAAAACCACCGAAAAAGAGTATGGCTTCGTGGCAACGAGTGCGAGCGAGACGGAGCACGGGATGAAATTCGCAGCAACGTCGGTCGCTGACAGCACACACAAAGGAGCACACGCTTCGTCCGTGTGTCGCCGGCTCGTTTTAGGCAGCGTAAAAAATGTGATGAAATTTTTGCACACACTTTTTTGCCTACTTGCTACATATAATTCCACCACCAACACTTTTTCGAAAGGGGGAGGGGGGGTTCGCCTCTTACTGTCCCCTGGTACGTGCATGATGCCACCAACAATTTTGCCACGCGCTTCCAAATCGAGCGTCGTGTTTTTCTTCTCTTTCTCGCACGTAGTAGTGTGCGCGTTTGCTATCCCACTCGAGCCAGAACTTATCGGCAAATGCAATGGCTAACGGGATCGGTACCGTTATTTGGAAAAAACCACCGAAAACGAGGATGGCTTCGTGGCAACGAGTGCGAGCGAGACGGAGCACGGGATGAAATTCGCAGCAACGTCGGTCGCTGACAGCACACACAAAGGAGCACACGCTTCGTCCGTGTGTCGCCGGCTCGTTTTAGGCAGCGTCAAAAATGTGATGAAATTTTTGCACCTACGGTTTTCAAAAACTTGCGAAATATGTTCCTTTTTTCAAGGGCTAACAGCAAATTTAGCATAAAACCTACGTTTTCGTGCACTGTACATGCACACGAGCCTACTTAATTTGTTTTTGCAAAATTGCTACCTAGCTTCCTTTCCCTGTTCGTATGGTGCGTACATCACACGCAAAAGCCTTAAACCTCTGGTAGTTTAGTTGCAAAATATGCATAAATATTTGGCGTCATACAATTGGCCAGCTTTGGGAAATTTCCATCACGCGATTGTATGCGTAGCGAGGAAGAACAGAGATGGCAACGCTCGCTCGGATAGTAGAAGTAGTAGTTCGGAGAGAAAATACTCTCGCCACATTCGTTCGGATACAAGATTATATTAGAAGCCGAATGTCCCGCGCTCGGCACAGTCTTCGACTAGCAGCCTGATGGAACGGTTGGTCCGCGCGTCACGGTAGTGCGAATTTATTAGTGTGCGTAAAAGTGGTGTGATACAAGTGGTGTTGAGCAGGGGGGTCATTTTCAAAATGGCGCCGGCTCATTTCGTCGTTCTACCAGAAGCAGCAAGAGCTCATGTCGAGCAAAAGTGTGCGACGCGACAGCTAGCCTGCGCGCAGGATTATTCGTCGGGCAGTGAAATCCTCCGCGGATTGGACTAAAAAAAATACTTTTCTTTAAAACAACTGTGCTTCCTAATTGTGAAATGTGCGTGTGCGTGTGTGTGAAAAAAAAAGGACAATGGACTGCGTTCATCGCAACGGTGCTGCGCGCGTTGCTTCGCTCGGTGCATCGCTCGGTGCGTCGGACAGCGAAATCCTCCGCGGATTCGCACTTAAAACTACTGTTTTTATTAACATAGTTGTTGTTGTTGTTGTTGCTGCTGCTGCTGGTGCAAAGCGTGTGTGTGAAAAGCTTCGTAGGACTATGGACTGGCCCGATTGCGGCGGTACGTCGCTCGGACGGGTGAAATGCGTGTGCGTGTGTGTGAAATGAAATGGACTGCGTTCATCGCGACGGTGCTTCGCTCGGTGCTGCGCGCGTTGCTGCGCTCGGTGCTTCGCTCGGTGCTTCGCTCGGTGTAAAGGTCGGAAAAGTAAAGCGTTCATATGTGTGCGTTAAAAAACAACGTGTAGTGAAATGGATGGGACTCTGTGCTAAGTGAACCGCAATTGCGCATCGTGGGCGCACGGTCGACACATCAATCTGCGGCCGTCAGCGGTTCATCGTCGAAGCAGCGACAGCAGTGCGCGAAGCGGCTCTGGTCGTACCAACGAAGGTAAGTGTATTGCATGATTCATTTCTACGCATGGTTTGGGGATTCGTTGCTTTTCGTTGGTCGATGGAGAAGCGAACTGCGTTGAGCCCGATGCATCGCTCTACGAAGAAACGCGTGGCGTGCTGAAAGTGTTCCTGGAGAATGTTATCCGCGATGCCCGCCATCACCTATACCGAACAGGCCAAGCGAAAACCGTCACCGCGCGATGGATGCAGTGTACGCGCTGAAGCGTCAGGGTCGCTCCTTGTACGGGTTCGGAGGTTCAACTCGCCAGCCAACGCACATTTTGCACTCATCTCAACAAAACGGTCCTTATCAGGACCACACATTTGCGTGAAAATTCTTTCCATCACAATTCTTTTCTAATGATTCCAATGATTCATTCCATAGTACCAGTCTTTTTGAAGACTAACATTACATATTTGACGCGCTTGGGCGTCTGGCTGAACTTACTGCATCCGAAAAATAGCAGCAAACGTTAGTGCAGTGCAGGAATAAATTTTGGCGTAAAATATAAAGTGGATTAAATATGCCCTCGTGCCCTCGTGAGAAAGAGGATGCTCTCATGCCACCGAACGAGACGGAGCGTGGGATGAAATTCGTACCAATTTCGAACATCGATAGGAGGACGCAAAGCAGCGACAAAAATGTGCGGAAATTTTTGCACACACCTTTTTGCCTGCTTGCACCATATAATTCCACCACCAACACTTTTGCGAAAGGGGGAGGGGGGGTTCGCCTCTTACTGTCCCCTGGTACGTGCATGATGCCACCAACAATTTTGCCACGCGTTTCCAAATCGAGCGTCGTGTTTGTCTTCTCTTTCTCGCACGTAGTAGTGTGCGCGTTTGCTATCCCACTCGAGCCAGAACTTATCGGCAAATGCAATGGCTAACGGGATCGGTACCGTTATTTGGGAAAAAACCACCGAAAAAGAGGATGGCTTCGTGGCAACGAGTGCGAGCGAGACGGAGCACGGGATGAAATTCGCAGCAACGTCGGTCGCTGACAGCACACACAAAGAAGCACACGCTTCGTCCGTGTGTCGCCGGCTCGTTTTAGGCAGCGTAAAAAATGTGATGAAATTTTTGCACACACTTTTTTGCCTACTTGCTACATATAATTCCACCACCAACACTTTTGCGAAAGGGGGGGGGGGTTCGCCTCTTACTGTCCCCTGGTACGTGCATGATGCCACCAACAATTTTGCCACGCGCTTCCAAATCGAGCGTCGTGTTTTTCTTCTCTTTCTCGCACGTAGTAGTGTGCGCGTTTGCTATCCCACTCGAGCCAGAACTTATCGGCAAATGCAATGGCTAACGGGATCGGTACCGTTATTTGGAAAAAACCACCGAAAACGAGGATGGCTTCGTGGCAACGAGTGCGAGCGAGACGGAGCACGGGATGAAATTCGCAGCAACGTCGGTCGCTGACAGCACACACAAAGAAGCACACGCTTCGTCCGTGTGTCGCCGGCTCGTTTTAGGCAGCGTAAAAAATGTGATGAAATTTTTGCACACACTTTTTTGCCTACTTGCTACATATAATTCCACCACCAACA
Organism: Anopheles marshallii; assembly: GCF_943734725.1. NCBI lineage: Eukaryota > Metazoa > Arthropoda > Insecta > Diptera > Culicidae > Anopheles > Anopheles marshallii. The sequence continues at coordinate 59,363,896 of NC_071326.1, forward strand.
CTTTTGCGAAAGGGGGGGGGGGGGTTCGCCTCTTACTGTCCCCTGGTACGTGCATGATGCCACCAACAATTTTGCCACGCGCTTCCAAATCGAGCGTCGTGTTTTTCTTCTCTTTCTCGCACGTAGTAGTGTGCGCGTTTGCTATCCCACTCGAGCCAGAACTTATCGGCAAATGCAATGGCTAACGGGATCGGTACCGTTATTTGGAAAAAACCACCGAAAAAGAGGATGGCTTCGTGGCAACGAGTGCGAGCGAGACGGAGCACGGGATGAAATTCGCAGCAACGTCGGTCGCTGACAGCACACACAAAGAAGCACACGCTTCGTCCGTGTGTCGCCGGCTCGTTTTAGGCAGCGTAAAAAATGTGATGAAATTTTTGCACACACTTTTTTGCCTACTTGCTACATATAATTCCACCACCAACACTTTTGCGAAAGGGGGGGGGGGGGTTCGCCTCTTACTGTCCCCTGGTACGTGCATGATGCCACCAACAATTTTGCCACGCGTTTCCAAATCGAGCGTCGTGTTTGTCTTCTCTTTCTCGCACGTAGTAGTGTGCGCGTTTGCTATCCCACTCGAGCCAGAACTTATCGGCAAATGCAATGGCTAACGGGATCGGTACCGTTATTTGGAAAAAACCACCGAAAACGAGGATGGCTTCGTGGCAACGAGTGCGAGCGAGACGGAGCACGGGATGAAATTCGCAGCAACGTCGGTCGCTGACAGCACACACAAAGGAGCACACGCTTCGTCCGTGTGTCGCCGGCTCGTTTTAGGCAGCGTCAAAAATGTGATGAAATTTTTGCACCTACGGTTTTCAAAAACTTGCGAAATATGTTCCTTTTTTCAAGGGCTAACAGCAAATTTAGCATAAAACCTACGTTTTCGTGCACTGTACATGCACACGAGCCTACTTAATTTTTTTTTGCAAAATTGCTACCTAACTTCCTTTCCCTGTTCGTATGGTGCGTACATCACACGCAAAAGCATTAAACCTCTGGTAGTTTAGTTGCAAAATATGCATAAATATTTGGCGTCATACAATTGGCTTTGGGAAATTTCCATCACGCGATTGTATGCGTAGCGAGGAAGAACAGAGATGGCAACGCTCGCTCGGATAGTAGTAGTAGTAGTTCGGAGAGAAAATACTCTCGCCACATTCGTTCGGATACAAGATTATATTAGAAGCCGAATGTCCCGCGCTCGGCACAGTCTTCGACTAGCAGCCTGATGGAACGGTTGGTCCGCGCGTCACGGTAGTGCGAATTTATTAGTGTGCGTAAAAGTGGTGTGATACAAGTGGTGTTGAGCAGGGGGGTCATTTTCAAAATGGCGCCGGCTCATTTCGTCGTTCAACCAGAAGCAGCAAGAGCTCATGTCGAGCAAAAGTGTGCGACGCGACAGCTAGCCTGCGCGCAGGATTATTCGTCGGGCAGTGAAATCCTCCGCGGATTGGACTAAAAAAAATACTTTTCTTTAAAACAACTGTGCTTCCTAATGGTGAAATGTGCGTGTGCGTGTGTGTGAAATGAAATGGACTGTGTTAATCGCAACGGTGCTGCGCTCCGTGCTGCGCGCGTTGCTGCGCTCGGTGCTTCGCTCGGTGCGACGGACAGCGAAATCCTCCGCGGATTCGCAATAAAAACTACTGTTTTTATTAACATAGTTGTTGTTGTTGTTGTTGCTGCTGCTGCTGGTGCAAAGCGTGTGTGTGAAAAGCTTCGTAGGACTATGGACTGGCCCGATTGCGGCGGTACGTCGCTCGGACGGGTGAAATGCGTGTGCGTGTGTGTGAAATGAAATGGACTGCGTTCATCCCGACGGTGCTTCGCTCGGTGCTGCGCGCGTTGCTGCGCTCGGTGCTTCGCTCGGTGCGACGGACAGCGAAATCCTCCGCGGATTCGCAATAAAAACTACTGTTTTTATTAACATAGTTGTTGTTGTTGTTGTTGCTGCTGCTGCTGGTGCAATGCGTGTGTGTGAAAGTGCTTCGTAGGACTATGGACTGGCCCGATTGCGGCGGTACGTCGCTCGGACGGGTGAAATGTGCGTGCGTGTGTGTGAAAAGAAATGGACTGCGTTCATCCCGACGGTGCTGCGCTCGGTGCTGCGCGCGTTGCTGCGCTCGGTGCTTCGCTCGGTGCGACGGACAGCGAAATCCTCCGCGGATTCGCAATAAAAACTACTGTTTTTATTAACATAGTTGTTGTTGTTGTTGTTGCTGCTGCTGCTGGTGCAATGCGTGTGTGTGTGAAAAGCTTCGTAGGACTATGGACTGGCCCGATTGCGGCGGTACGTCGCTCGGACGGGTGAAATGCGTGTGCGTGTGTGTGAAAAGAAATGGACTGCGTTCATCGCGACGGTGCTTCGCTCGGTGCTGCGCGCGTTGCTGCGCTCGGTGCTTCGCTCGGTGCTTCGCTCGGTGCGTCGGACAGCGAAATCCTCCGCGGATTCGCAATAAAAACTACTGTTTTTATTAACATAGTTGTTGTTGTTGTTGTTGCTGCTGCTGCTGGTGCAATGCGTGTGTGTGTGAAAAGCTTCGTAGGACTATGGACTGGCCCGATTGCGGCGGTACGTCGCTCGGACGGGTGAAATGCGTGTGCGTGTGTGTGAAAAGAAATGGACTGCGTTCATCGCGACGGTGCTTCGCTCGGTGCTGCGCTCGGTGCTGCGCTCGGTGCTTCGCTCGGTGCTTCGCTCGGTGCGACGGACAGCGAAATCCTCCGCGGATTCGCAATAAAAACTACTGTTTTTATTAACATAGTTGTTGTTGTTGTTGTTGCTGCTGCTGCTGGTGCAATGCGTGTGTGTGTGAAAAGCTTCGTAGGACTATGGACTGGCCCGATTGCGGCGGTACGTCGCTCGGACGGGTGAAATGCGTGTGCGTGTGTGTGAAAAGAAATGGACTGCGTTCATCGCGACGGTGCTTCGCTCGGTGCTGCGCGCGTTGCTGCGCTCGGTGCTGCGCTCGGTGCTTCGCTCGGTGCGACGGACAGCGAAATCCTCCGCGGATTCGCAATAAAAACTACTGTTTTTATTAACATAGTTGTTGTTGTTGTTGTTGCTGCTGCTGCTGGTGCAAAGCGTGTGTGTGAAAGTGCTTCGTAGGACCATGGACTGGCCCGATTGCGGCGGTACGTCGCTCGGACGGGTGAAATGTGCGTGCGTGTGTGTGAAAAGAAATGGACTGCGTTCATCCCGACGGTGCTGCGCTCGGTGCTGCGCGCGTTGCTTCGCTCGGTGCTGCGCTCGGTGCTTCGCTCGGTACTTCGCTCGGTGTAAAGGTCGGAAAAGTAAAGCGTTCATATGTGTGCGTTAAAAAACAACGTGTAGTGAAATGGATGGGACTCTGTGCTAAGTGAACCGCAATTGCGCATCGTGGGCGCACGGTCGACACTTCAATCTGCGGCCGCCAGCGATTCATCGTCGAAGCAGCGACAGCAGTGCGTGAAGCGGCTCTGGTCGTACCAACGAAGGTAAGTGTATTGCATGATTCATTTCTACGCATGGTTTGGGGATTCGTTGCTTTACGTTGGTCGATGGAGAAGCGAACTGCGTTGAGCCCGATGCATCGCTCTACGAAGAAACGTGTGGCGTGCTGAAAGTGTTCCTGGAGAATGTTATCCGCGATGCCCGCCATCACCTATACCGAACAGGCCAAGCGAAAACCGTCACCGCGCGATGGATGCAGTGTACGCGGTGAAGCGTCAGGGTCGCTCCTTGTACGGGTTCGGAGGTTCAACTCGCCAGCCAACGCACATTTTGCACTCATCTCAACAAAACGGTCCTTATCAGGACCACACATTTGTGTGAAAATTCTTTCCATCACAATTCTTTTCTAATGATTCCAATGATTCATTCCATAGTACCAGTCTTTTTGAAGACTAACATTACATATTTGACGTGCTTGGGCGTCTGGCTGAACTTACTGCATCCGAAAAATAGCAGCAAACGTTACTGCAGTGCAGGAATAAATTTTGGCGTAAAATATAAAGTGGATTAAATATGCCCTCGTGCCCTCGTGAGAAAGAGGATGCCCTCATGCCACCGAACGAGACGGAGCGTGGGATGAAATTCGTACCAATTTCGAACATCGATAGGAGGACGCAAAGCAGCGACAAAAATGTGCGGAAATTTTTGCACACACCTTTTTGCCTACTTGCACCATATAATTCCACCACCAACACTTTTGCGAAAGGGAGGGGGGGTTCGCCTCTTACTGTCCCCTGGTACGTGCATGATGCCACCAACAATTTTGCCACGCGTTTCCAAATCGAGCGTCGTGTTTGTCTTCTCTTTCTCGCACGTAGTAGTGTGCGCGTTTGCTATCCCACTCGAGCCAGAACTTATCGGCAAATGCAATGGCTACCGGGATCGGTACCGTTATTTGGAAAAAACCACCGAAAAAGAGGATGGCTTCGTGGCAACGAGTGCGAGCGAGACGGAGCACGGGATGAAATTCGCAGCAACGTCGGTCGCTGACAGCACACACAAAGGAGCACACGCTTCGTCCGTGTGTCGCCGGCTCGTTTTAGGCAGCGTCAAAAATGTGATGAAATTTTTGCACACACCTTTTTGCCTGCTTGCTACATATAATTCCACCACCAACACTTTTTCGAAAGGGAGGGGGGGTTCGCCTCTTACTGTCCCCTGGTACGTGCATGATGCCACCAACAATTTTGCCACGCGCTTCCAAATCGAGCGTCGTGTTTGTCTTCTCTTTCTCGCACGTAGTAGTGTGCGCGTTTGCTATCCCACTCGAGCCAGAACTTATCGGCAAATGCAATGGCTAACGGGATCGGTACCGTTATTTGGAAAAAACCACCGAAAAAGAGGATGGCTTCGTGGCAACGAGTGCGAGCGAGACGGAGCACGGGATGAAATTCGCAGCAACGTCGGTCGCTGACAGCACACACAAAGGAGCACACGCTTCGTCCGTGTGTCGCCGGCTCGTTTTAGGCAGCGTCAAAAATGTGATGAAATTTTTGCACACACTTTTTTGCCTACTTGCTACATATAATTCCACCACCAACACTTTTTCGAAAGGGAGGGGGGGTTCGCCTCTTACTGTCCCCTGGTACGTGCATGATGCCACCAACAATTTTGCCACGCGTTTCCAAATCGAGCGTCGTGTTTTTCTTCTCTTTCTCGCACGTAGTAGTGTGCGCGTTTGCTATCCCACTCGAGCCAGAACTTATCGGCAAATGCAATGGCTAACGGGATCGGTACCGTTATTTGGAAAAAACCACCGAAAAAGAGGATGGCTTGGTGGCAACGAGTGCGAGCGAGACGGAGCACGGGATGAAATTCGCAGCAACGTCGGTCGCTGACAGCACACACAAAGGAGCACACGCTTCGTCCGTGTGTCGCCGGCTCGTTTTAGGCAGCGTCAAAAATGTGATGAAATTTTTGCACCTACGGTTTTCAAAAACTTGCGAAATATGTTCCTTTTTTCAAGGGCTAACAGCACATTTAGCATAAAATCTACGTTTTCGTGCACTGTACATGCACACGAGCCTACTTAAATTTTTTTTTGCAAAATTGCTACCTAGCTTCCTTTCCCTGTTCGTATGGTGCGTACATCACACGCAAAAGCATTAAACCTCTGGTAGTTTAGTTGCAAAATATGCATAAATATTTGGCGTCATACAATTGGCCAGCTTTGGGAAATTTCCATCACGCGATTGTATGCGTAGCGAGGAAGAACAGAGATGGCAACGCTCGCTCGGATAGTAGAAGTAGTAGTTCGGAGAGAAAATACTCTCGCCACATTCGTTCGGATACAAGATTATATTAGAAGCCGAATGTCCCGCGCTCGGCACAGTCTTCGACTAGCAGCCTGATGGAACGGTTGGTCCGCGCGTCACGGTAGTGCGAATTTATTAGTGTGCGTAAAAGTGGTGTGATACAAGTGGTGTTGAGCAGGGGGGTCATTTTCAAAATGGCGCCGGCTCATTTCGTCGTTCAACCAGAAGCAGCAAGAGCTCATGTCGAGCAAAAGTGTGCGACGCGACAGCTAGCCTGCGCGCAGGATTATTCGTCGGGCAGTGAAATCCTCCGCGGATTGGACTAAAAAAAATACTTTTCTTTAAAACAACTGTGCTTCCTAATGGTGAAATGTGCGTGTGCGTGTGTGTGAAATGAAATGGACTGTGTTAATCGCAACGGTGCTGCGCTCCGTGCTGCGCGCGTTGCTGCGCTCGGTGCTTCGCTCGGTGCGACGGACAGCGAAATCCTCCGCGGATTCGCAATAAAAACTACTGTTTTTATTAACATAGTTGTTGTTGTTGTTGTTGCTGCTGCTGCTGGTGCAAAGCGTGTGTGTGAAAAGCTTCGTAGGACTATGGACTGGCCCGATTGCGGCGGTACGTCGCTCGGACGGGTGAAATGCGTGTGCGTGTGTGTGAAATGAAATGGACTGCGTTCATCCCGACGGTGCTTCGCTCGGTGCTGCGCGCGTTGCTGCGCTCGGTGCTTCGCTCGGTGCTTCGCTCGGTGTAAAGGTCGGAAAAGTAAAGCGTTCATATGTGTGCGTTAAAAAACAACGTGTAGTGAAATGGATGGGACTCTGTGCTAAGTGAACCGCAATTGCGCATCGTGGGCGCACGGTCGACACATCAATCTGCGGCCGTCAGCGGTTCATCGTCGAAGCAGCGACAGCAGTGCGCGAAGCGGCTCTGGTCGTACCAACGAAGGTAAGTGTATTGCATGATTCATTTCTACGCATGGTTTGGGGATTCGTTGCTTTTCGTTGGTCGATGGAGAAGCGAACTGCGTTGAGCCCGATGCATCGCTCTACGAAGAAACGCGTGGCGTGCTGAAAGTGTTCCTGGAGAATGTTATCCGCGATGCCCGCCATCACCTATACCGAACAGGCCAAGCGAAAACCGTCACCGCGCGATGGATGCAGTGTACGCGGTGAAGCGTCAGGGTCGCTCCTTGTACGGGTTCGGAGGTTCAACTCGCCAGCCAACGCACATTTTGCACTCATCTCAACAAAACGGTCCTTATCAGGACCACACATTTGTGTGAAAATTCTTTCCATCACAATTCTTTTCTAATGATTCCAATGGTTCATTCCATAGTACCAGTCTTTTTGAAGACTAACATTACATATTTGACGTGCTTGGGCGTCTGGCTGAACTTACTGCATCCGAAAAATAGCAGCAAACGTTACTGCAGTGCAGGAATAAATTTTGGCGTAAAATATAAAGTGGATTAAATATGCCCTCGTGCCCTCGTGAGAAAGAGGATGCTCTCATGCCACCGAACGAGACGGAGCGTGGGATGAAATTCGTACCAATTTCGAACATCGATAGGATAAAAATATAAAAAATGCAAAGCAGCGTCAAAAATGTGCGGAAATTTTTGCACACACCTTTTTGCCTACTTGCACCATATAATTCCACCACCAACACTTTTGCGAAAGGGAGGGGGGGTTCGCCTCTTACTGTCCCCTGGTACGTGCATGATGCCACCAACAATTTTGCCACGCGTTTCCAAATCGAGCGTCGTGTTTGTCTTCTCTTTCTCGCACGTAGTAGTGTGCGCGTTTGCTATCCCACTCGAGCCAGAACTTATCGGCAAATGCAATGGCTACCGGGATCGGTACCGTTATTTGGAAAAAACCACCGAAAAAGAGGATGGCTTCGTGGCAACGAGTGCGAGCGAGACGGAGCACGGGATGAAATTCGCAGCAACGTCGGTCGCTGACAGCACACACAAAGGAGCACACGCTTCGTCCGTGTGTCGCCGGCTCGTTTTAGGCAGCGTCAAAAATGTGATGAAATTTTTGCACACACCTTTTTGCCTGCTTGCTACATATAATTCCACCACCAACACTTTTTCGAAAGGGAGGGGGGGTTCGCCTCTTACTGTCCCCTGGTACGTGCATGATGCCACCAACAATTTTGCCACGCGCTTCCAAATCGAGCGTCGTGTTTGTCTTCTCTTTCTCGCACGTAGTAGTGTGCGCGTTTGCTATCCCACTCGAGCCAGAACTTATCGGCAAATGCAATGGCTAACGGGATCGGTACCGTTATTTGGAAAAAACCACCGAAAAAGAGGATGGCTTCGTGGCAACGAGTGCGAGCGAGACGGAGCACGGGATGAAATTCGCAGCAACGTCGGTCGCTGACAGCACACACAAAGGAGCACACGCTTCGTCCGTGTGTCGCCGGCTCGTTTTAGGCAGCGTCAAAAATGTGATGAAATTTTTGCACACACTTTTTTGCCTACTTGCTACATATAATTCCACCACCAACACTTTTTCGAAAGGGAGGGGGGGTTCGCCTCTTACTGTCCCCTGGTACGTGCATGATGCCACCAACAATTTTGCCACGCGTTTCCAAATCGAGCGTCGTGTTTTTCTTCTCTTTCTCGCACGTAGTAGTGTGCGCGTTTGCTATCCCACTCGAGCCAGAACTTATCGGCAAATGCAATGGCTAACGGGATCGGTACCGTTATTTGGAAAAAACCACCGAAAAAGAGGATGGCTTGGTGGCAACGAGTGCGAGCGAGACGGAGCACGGGATGAAATTCGCAGCAACGTCGGTCGCTGACAGCACACACAAAGGAGCACACGCTTCGTCCGTGTGTCGCCGGCTCGTTTTAGGCAGCGTCAAAAATGTGATGAAATTTTTGCACCTACGGTTTTCAAAAACTTGCGAAATATGTTCCTTTTTTCAAGGGCTAACAGCACATTTAGCATAAAATCTACGTTTTCGTGCACTGTACATGCACACGAGCCTACTTAAATTTTTTTTTGCAAAATTGCTACCTAGCTTCCTTTCCCTGTTCGTATGGTGCGTACATCACACGCAAAAGCATTAAACCTCTGGTAGTTTAGTTGCAAAATATGCATAAATATTTGGCGTCATACAATTGGCCAGCTTTGGGAAATTTCCATCACGCGATTGTATGCGTAGCGAGGAAGAACAGAGATGGCAACGCTCGCTCGGATAGTAGTAGTAGTAGTTCGGAGAGAAAATACTCTCGCCACATTCGTTCGGATACAAGATTATATTAGAAGCCGAATGTCCCGCGCTCGGCACAGTCTTCGACTAGCAGCCTGATGGAACGGTTGGTCCGCGCGTCACGGTAGTGCGAATTTATTAGTGTGCGTAAAAGTGGTGTGATACAAGTGGTGTTGAGCAGGGGGGTCATTTTCAAAATGGCGCCGGCTCATTTCGTCGTTCAACCAGAAGCAGCAAGAGCTCATGTCGAGCAAAAGTGTGCGACGCGACAGCTAGCCTGCGCGCAGGATTATTCGTCGGGCAGTGAAATCCTCCGCGGATTGGACTAAAAAAAATACTTTTCTTTAAAACAACTGTGCTTCCTAATGGTGAAATGTGCGTGTGCGTGTGTGTGAAATGAAATGGACTGTGTTAATCGCAACGGTGCTGCGCTCCGTGCTGCGCGCGTTGCTGCGCTCGGTGCTTCGCTCGGTGCGACGGACAGCGAAATCCTCCGCGGATTCGCAATAAAAACTACTGTTTTTATTAACATAGTTGTTGTTGTTGTTGTTGCTGCTGCTGCTGGTGCAAAGCGTGTGTGTGAAAAGCTTCGTAGGACTATGGACTGGCCCGATTGCGGCGGTACGTCGCTCGGACGGGTGAAATGCGTGTGCGTGTGTGTGAAATGAAATGGACTGCGTTCATCGCGACGGTGCTTCGCTCGGTGCTGCGCGCGTTGCTGCGCTCGGTGCTTCGCTCGGTGCTTCGCTCGGTGTAAAGGTCGGAAAAGTAAAGCGTTCATATGTGTGCGTTAAAAAACAACGTGTAGTGAAATGGATGGGACTCTGTGCTAAGTGAACCGCAATTGCGCATCGTGGGCGCACGGTCGACACATCAATCTGCGGCCGTCAGCGGTTCATCGTCGAAGCAGCGACAGCAGTGCGCGAAGCGGCTCTGGTCGTACCAACGAAGGTAAGTGTATTGCATGATTCATTTCTACGCATGGTTTGGGGATTCGTTGCTTTTCGTTGGTCGATGGAGAAGCGAACTGCGTTGAGCCCGATGCATCGCTCTACGAAGAAACGCGTGGCGTGCTGAAAGTGTTCCTGGAGAATGTTATCCGCGATGCCCGCCATCACCTATACCGAACAGGCCAAGCGAAAACCGTCACCGCGCGATGGATGCAGTGTACGCGGTGAAGCGTCAGGGTCGCTCCTTGTACGGGTTCGGAGGTTCAACTCGCCAGCCAACGCACATTTTGCACTCATCTCAACAAAACGGTCCTTATCAGGACCACACATTTGCGTGAAAATTCTTTCCATCACAATTCTTTTCTAATGATTCCAATGGTTCATTCCATAGTACCAGTCTTTTTGAAGACTAACATTACATATTTGACGTGCTTGGGCGTCTGGCTGAACTTACTGCATCCGAAAAATAGCAGCAAACGTTACTGCAGTGCAGGAATAAATTTTGGCGTAAAATATAAAGTGGATTAAATATGCCCTCGTGCCCTCGTGAGAAAGAGGATGCTCTCATGCCACCGAACGAGACGGAGCGTGGGATGAAATTCGTACCAATTTCGAACATCGATAGGATAAAAATATAAAAAATGCAAAGCAGCGTCAAAAATGTGCGGAAATTTTTGCACACACCTTTTTGCCTGCTTGCACCATATAATTCCACCACCAACACTTTTGCGAAAGGGTGGGGGGGTTCGCCTCTTACTGTCCCCTGGTACGTGCATGATGCCACCAACAATTTTGCCACGCGTTTCCAAATCGAGCGTCGTGTTTTTCTTCTCTTTCTCGCACGTAGTAGTGTGCGCGTTTGCTATCCCACTCGAGCCAGAACTTATCGGCAAATGCAATGGCTACCGGGATCGGTACCGTTATTTGGAAAAAACCACCGAAAAAGAGGATGGCTTCGTGGCAACGAGTGCGAGCGAGACGGAGCACGGGATGAAATTCGCAGCAACGTCGGTCGCTGACAGCACACACAAAGGAGCACACGCTTCGTCCGTGTGTCGCCGGCTCGTTTTAGGCAGCGTCAAAAATGTGATGAAATTTTTGCACACACTTTTTTACCTACTTGCACCATATAATTCCACCACCAACACTTTTTCGAAAGGGAGGGGGGGTTCGCCTCTTACTGTCCCCTGGTACGTGCATGATGCCACCAACAATTTTGCCACGCGTTTCCAAATCGAGCGTCGTGTTTTTCTTCTCTTTCTCGCACGTAGTAGTGTGCGCGTTTGCTATCCCACTCGAGCCAGAACTTATCGGCAAATGCAATGGCTACCGGGATCGGTACCGTTATTTGGAAAAAACCACCGAAAACGAGGATGGCTTCGTGGCAACGAGTGCGAGCGAGACGGAGCACGGGATGAAATTCGCAGCAACGTCGGTCGCTGACAGCACACACAAAGGAGCACACGCTTCGTCCGTGTGTCGCCGGCTCGTTTTAGGCACCGTCAAAAATGTGATGAAATTTTTGCACCTACGGTTTTCAAAAACTTGCGAAATATGTTCCTTTTTTCAAGGGCTAACAGCAAATTTAGCATAAAACCTACGTTTTCGTGCACTGTACATGCACACGAGCCTACTTAAATTTTTTTTTGCAAAATTGCTACCTAGCTTCCTTTCCCTGTTCGTATGGTGCGTACATCACACGCAAAAGCATTAAACCTCTGGTAGTTTAGTTGCAAAATATGCATAAATATTTGGCGTCATACAATTGGCCAGCTTTGGGAAATTTCCATCACGCGATTGTATGCGTAGCGAGGAAGAACAGAGATGGCAACGCTCGCTCGGATAGTAGAAGTAGTAGTTCGGAGAGAAAATACTCTCGCCACATTCGTTCGGATACAAGATTATATTAGAAGCCGAATGTCCCGCGCTCGGCACAGTCTTCGACTAGCAGCCTGATGGAACGGTTGGTCCGCGCGTCACGGTAGTGCGAATTTATTAGTGTGCGTAAAAGTGGTGTGATACAAGTTGTGTTGAGCAGGGGGGGTCATTTTCAAAATGGCGCCGGCTCATTTCGTCGTTCAACCAGAAGCAGCAAGAGCTCATGTCGAGCAAAAGTGTGCGACGCGACAGCTAGCCTGCGCGCAGGATTATTCGTCGGGCAGTGAAATCCTCCGCGGATTGGACTAAAAAAAATACTTTTCTTTAAAACAACTGTGCTTCCTAATGGTGAAATGTGCGTGTGCGTGTGTGTGAAATGAAATGGACTGTGTTAATCGCAACGGTGCTGCGCTCCGTGCTGCGCGCGTTGCTGCGCTCGGTGCTTCGCTCGGTGCGACGGACAGCGAAATCCTCCGCGGATTCGCAATAAAAACTACTGTTTTTATTAACATAGTTGTTGTTGTTGTTGTTGCTGCTGCTGCTGGTGCAAAGCGTGTGTGTGAAAAGCTTCGTAGGACTATGGACTGGCCCGATTGCGGCGGTACGTCGCTCGGACGGGTGAAATGTGCGTGCGTGTGTGTGAAAAGAAATGGACTGCGTTCATCGCGACGGTGCTTCGCTCGGTGCTGCGCGCGTTGCTGCGCTCGGTGCTTCGCTCGGTGCGACGGACAGCGAAATCCTCCGCGGATTCGCAATAAAAACTACTGTTTTTATTAACATAGTTGTTGTTGTTGTTGTTGCTGCTGCTGCTGGTGCAAAGCGTGTGTGTGAAAAGCTTCGTAGGACTATGGACTGGCCCGATTGCGGCGGTACGTCGCTCGGACGGGTGAAATGCGTGTGCGTGTGTGTGAAATGAAATGGACTGCGTTCATCCCGACGGTGCTTCGCTCGGTGCTGCGCGCGTTGCTTCGCTCGTTGCTTCGCTCGGTGCTTCGCTCGGTGCGACGGACAGCGAAATCCTCCGCGGATTCGCAATAAAAACTACTGTTTTTATTAACATAGTTGTTGTTGTTGTTGTTGCTGCTGCTGCTGGTGCAATGCGTGTGTGTGAAAGTGCTTCGTAGGACTATGGACTGGCCCGATTGCGGCGGTACGTCGCTCGGACGGGTGAAATGTGCGTGCGTGTGTGTGAAAAGAAATGGACTGCGTTCATCCCGACGGTGCTGCGCTCGGTGCTGCGCGCGTTGCTGCGCTCGGTGCTTCGCTCGGTGCGACGGACAGCGAAATCCTCCGCGGATTCGCAATAAAAACTACTGTTTTTATTAACATAGTTGTTGTTGTTGTTGTTGCTGCTGCTGCTGGTGCAAAGCGTGTGTGTGAAAAGCTTCGTAGGACTATGGACTGGCCCGATTGCGGCGGTACGTCGCTCGGACGGGTGAAATGCGTGTGCGTGTGTGTGAAATGAAATGGACTGCGTTCATCCCGACGGTGCTTCGCTCGGTGCTGCGCGCGTTGCTTCGCTCGTTGCTTCGCTCGGTGCTTCGCTCGGTGCGACGGACAGCGAAATCCTCCGCGGATTCGCAATAAAAACTACTGTTTTTATTAACATAGTTGTTGTTGTTGTTGTTGCTGCTGCTGCTGGTGCAATGCGTGTGTGTGTGAAAAGCTTCGTAGGACTATGGACTGGCCCGATTGCGGCGGTACGTCGCTCGGACGGGTGAAATGCGTGTGCGTGTGTGTGAAAGGAAATGGACTGCGTTCATCGCGACGGTGCTTCGCTCGGTGCGACGGACAGCGAAATCCTCCGCGGATTCGCACTAAAAACTACTGTTTTTATAAACATAGTTGTTGTTGTTGTTGTTGCTGCTGCTGCTGGTGCTATGCGTGTGTGTGTGAAAAGCTTCGTAGGACCACGGACTGGCCCGATTGCGGCGGTACGTCGCTCGGACGGGTGAAATGTGCGTGCGTGTGTGTGAAAAGAAATGGACTGCGTTCATCCCGACGGTGCTGCGCTCGGTGCTGCGCGCGTTGCTGCGCTCGGTGCTTCGCTCGGTGCGACGGACAGCGAAATCCTCCGCGGATTCGCAATAAAAACTACTGTTTTTATTAACATAGTTGTTGTTGTTGTTGTTGCTGCTGCTGCTGGTGCAAAGCGTGTGTGTGAAAGTGCTTCGTAGGACCATGGACTGGCCCGATTGCGGCGGTACGTCGCTCGGACGGGTGAAATGTGCGTGCGTGTGTGTGAAAAGAAATGGACTGCGTTCATCCCGACGGTGCTGCGCTCGGTGCTGCGCGCGTTGCTTCGCTCGTTGCTTCGCTCGGTGCTTCGCTCGGTGCGACGGACAGCGAAATCCTCCGCGGATTCGCAATAAAAACTACTGTTTTTATTAACATAGTTGTTGTTGTTGTTGTTGCTGCTGCTGCTGGTGCAAAGCGTGTGTGTGAAAGTGCTTCGTAGGACCATGGACTGGCCCGATTGCGGCGGTACGTCGCTCGGACGGGTGAAATGTGCGTGCGTGTGTGTGAAAAGAAATGGACTGCGTTCATCCCGACGGTGCTGCGCTCGGTGCTGCGCGCGTTGCTGCGCTCGGTGCTTCGCTCGGTGCGACGGACAGCGAAATCCTCCGCGGATTCGCAATAAAAACTACTGTTTTTATTAACATAGTTGTTGTTGTTGTTGTTGCTGCTGCTGCTGGTGCAATGCGTGTGTGTGTGAAAAGCTTCGTAGGACTATGGACTGGCCCGATTGCGGCGGTACGTCGCTCGGACGGGTGAAATGCGTGTGCGTGTGTGTGAAAAGAAATGGACTGCGTTCATCGCGACGGTGCTTCGCTCGGTGCTGCGCGCGTTGCTGCGCTCGGTGCTTCGCTCGGTGCTTCGCTCGGTGCGTCGGACAGCGAAATCCTCCGCGGATTCGCAATAAAAACTACTGTTTTTATTAACATAGTTGTTGTTGTTGTTGTTGCTGCTGCTGCTGGTGCAATGCGTGTGTGTGTGAAAAGCTTCGTAGGACTATGGACTGGCCCGATTGCGGCGGTACGTCGCTCGGACGGGTGAAATGCGTGTGCGTGTGTGTGAAAAGAAATGGACTGCGTTCATCGCGACGGTGCTTCGCTCGGTGCTGCGCGCGTTGCTGCGCTCGGTGCTTCGCTCGGTGCTTCGCTCGGTGCGTCGGACAGCGAAATCCTCCGCGGATTCGCAATAAAAACTACTGTTTTTATTAACATAGTTGTTGTTGTTGTTGTTGCTGCTGCTGCTGGTGCAAAGCGTGTGTGTGAAAGTGCTTCGTAGGACCATGGACTGGCCCGATTGCGGCGGTACGTCGCTCGGACGGGTGAAATGTGCGTGCGTGTGTGTGAAAAGAAATGGACTGCGTTCATCCCGACGGTGCTGCGCTCGGTGCTGCGCGCGTTGCTTCGCTCGTTGCTTCGCTCGGTGCTTCGCTCGGTGCGACGGACAGCGAAATCCTCCGCGGATTCGCAATAAAAACTACTGTTTTTATTAACATAGTTGTTGTTGTTGTTGTTGCTGCTGCTGCTGGTGCAATGCGTGTGTGTGTGAAAAGCTTCGTAGGACTATGGACTGGCCCGATTGCGGCGGTACGTCGCTCGGACGGGTGAAATGCGTGTGCGTGTGTGTGAAAAGAAATGGACTGCGTTCATCGCGACGGTGCTTCGCTCGGTGCTGCGCGCGTTGCTGCGCTCGGTGCTTCGCTCGGTGCTTCGCTCGGTGCGACGGACAGCGAAATCCTCCGCGGATTCGCAATAAAAACTACTGTTTTTATTAACATAGTTGTTGTTGTTGTTGTTGCTGCTGCTGCTGGTGCAAAGCGTGTGTGTGAAAGTGCTTCGTAGGACCATGGACTGGCCCGATTGCGGCGGTACGTCGCTCGGACGGGTGAAATGCGTGTGCGTGTGTGTGAAAGGAAATGGACTGCGTTCATCGCGACGGTGCTTCGCTCGGTGCTGCGCTCGGTGCGTCGGACAGCGAAATCCTCCGCGGATTCGCACTTAAAATTACTGTTTTTATTAACATAGTTGTTGTTGTTGTTGTTGCTGCTGCTGCTGGTGTAAAGCGTGTGTGTGAAAGTGCTTCGTAGGACTATGGACTGGCCCGATTGCGGCGGTACGTCGCTCGGACGGGTGAAATGCGTGTGCGTGTGTGTGAAAAGAAATGGACTGCGTTCATCGCGACGGTGCTTCGCTCGGTGCTGCGCGCGTTGCTGCGCTCGGTGCTGCGCGCGTTGCTGCGCTCGGTGCGACGGACAGCGAAATCCTCCGCGGATTCGCAATAAAAATTACTGTTTTTATTAACATAGTTGTTGTTGTTGTTGTTGCTGCTGCTGCTGGTGCAATGCGTGTGTGTGTGAAAAGCTTCGTAGGACCACGGACTGGCCCGATTGCGATGGTACGTCGCTTGGACGGGTGAAATGCGTGTGCGTGTGTGTGAAAGGAAATGGACTGCGTTCATCGCGACGGTGCTTCGCTCGGTGCTGCGCTCGGTGCGTCGGACAGCGAAATCCTCCGCGGATTCGCACTTAAAATTACTGTTTTTATTAACATAGTTGTTGTTGTTGTTGTTGCTGCTGCTGCTGGTGTAAAGCGTGTGTGTGAAAGTGCTTCGTAGGACTATGGACTGGCCCGATTGCGGCGGTACGTCGCTCGGACGGGTGAAATGCGTGTGCGTGTGTGTGAAAAGAAATGGACTGCGTTCATCGCGACGGTGCTTCGCTCGGTGCTGCGCGCGTTGCTGCGCTCGGTGCTGCGCGCGTTGCTGCGCTCGGTGCGACGGACAGCGAAATCCTCCGCGGATTCGCAATAAAAATTACTGTTTTTATTAACATAGTTGTTGTTGTTGTTGTTGCTGCTGCTGCTGGTGCAAAGCGTGTGTGTGAAAAGCTTCGTAGGACTATGGACTGGCCCGATTGCGGCGGTACGTCGCTCGGACGGGTGAAATGCGTGTGCGTGTGTGTGAAAGGAAATGGACTGCGTTCATCGCGACGGTGCTTCGCTCGGTGCTGCGCTCGGTGCGTCGGACAGCGAAATCCTCCGCGGATTCGCACTTAAAATTACTGTTTTTATTAACATAGTTGTTGTTGTTGTTGTTGCTGCTGCTGCTGGTGCAAAGCGTGTGTGTGAAAAGCTTCGTAGGACTATGGACTGGCCCGATTGCGGCGGTACGTCGCTCGGACGGGTGAAATGCGTGTGCGTGTGTGTGAAATGAAATGGACTGCGTTCATCCCGACGGTGCTTCGCTCGGTGCTGCGCGCGTTGCTGCGCTCGGTGCTTCGCTCGGTGCGACGGACAGCGAAATCCTCCGCGGATTCGCAATAAAAACTACTGTTTTTATTAACATAGTTGTTGTTGTTGTTGTTGCTGCTGCTGCTGGTGCAATGCGTGTGTGTGAAAGTGCTTCGTAGGACTATGGACTGGCCCGATTGCGGCGGTACGTCGCTCGGACGGGTGAAATGTGCGTGCGTGTGTGTGAAAAGAAATGGACTGCGTTCATCCCGACGGTGCTGCGCTCGGTGCTGCGCGCGTTGCTGCGCTCGGTGCTTCGCTCGGTGCGACGGACAGCGAAATCCTCCGCGGATTCGCAATAAAAACTACTGTTTTTATTAACATAGTTGTTGTTGTTGTTGTTGCTGCTGCTGCTGGTGCAAAGCGTGTGTGTGAAAAGCTTCGTAGGACTATGGACTGGCCCGATTGCGGCGGTACGTCGCTCGGACGGGTGAAATGCGTGTGCGTGTGTGTGAAATGAAATGGACTGCGTTCATCCCGACGGTGCTTCGCTCGGTGCTGCGCGCGTTGCTGCGCTCGGTGCTTCGCTCGGTGCGACGGACAGCGAAATCCTCCGCGGATTCGCAATAAAAACTACTGTTTTTATTAACATAGTTGTTGTTGTTGTTGTTGCTGCTGCTGCTGGTGCAAAGCGTGTGTGTGAAAAGCTTCGTAGGACTATGGACTGGCCCGATTGCGGCGGTACGTCGCTCGGACGGGTGAAATGCGTGTGCGTGTGTGTGAAATGAAATGGACTGCGTTCATCCCGACGGTGCTTCGCTCGGTGCTGCGCGCGTTGCTGCGCTCGGTGCTTCGCTCGGTGCGACGGACAGCGAAATCCTCCGCGGATTCGCAATAAAAACTACTGTTTTTATTAACATAGTTGTTGTTGTTGTTGTTGCTGCTGCTGCTGGTGCAAAGCGTGTGTGTGAAAAGCTTCGTAGGACTATGGACTGGCCCGATTGCGGCGGTACGTCGCTCGGACGGGTGAAATGCGTGTGCGTGTGTGTGAAAGGAAATGGACTGCGTTCATCGCGACGGTGCTTCGCTCGGTGCTGCGCTCGGTGCGTCGGACAGCGAAATCCTCCGCGGATTCGCACTTAAAATTACTGTTTTTATTAACATAGTTGTTGTTGTTGTTGTTGCTGCTGCTGCTGGTGTAAAGCGTGTGTGTGAAAGTGCTTCGTAGGACTATGGACTGGCCCGATTGCGGCGGTACGTCGCTCGGACGGGTGAAATGTGCGTGCGTGTGTGTGAAATGAAATGGACTGCGTTCATCCCGACGGTGCTTCGCTCGGTGCTGCGCTCGGTGCTTCGCTCGGTGCTTCACTCGGTGCGACGGACAGCGAAATCCTCCGCGGATTCGCAATAAAAACTACTGTTTTTATTAACATAGTTGTTGTTGTTGTTGTTGCTGCTGCTGCTGGTGCAATGCGTGTGTGTGTGAAAAGCTTCGTAGGACCACGGACTGGCCCGATTGCGATGGTACGTCGCTTGGACGGGTGAAATGCGTGTGCGTGTGTGTGAAAAGAAATGGACTGCGTTCATCCCGACGGTGCTACGCTCGGTGCTGCGCGCGTTGCTTCGCTCGGTGCTTCGCTCGGTGCTTCGCTCGGTGTAAAGGTCGGAAAAGTAAAACGTTCATATGTGTGCGTTAAAAAACAACGTGTAGTGAAATGGATGGGACTCTGTGCTAAGTGAACCGCAATTGCGCATCGTGGGCGCACGGTCGACACATCAATCTGCGGCCGTCAGCGGTTCATCGTCGAAGCAGCGACAGCAGTGCGCGAAGCGGCTCTGGTCGTACCAACGAAGGTAAGTGTATTGCATGATTCATTTCTACGCATGGTTTGGGGATTCGTTGCTTTACGTTGGTCGATGGAGAAGCGAACTGCGTTGAGCCCGATGCATCGCTCTACGAAGAAACGCGTGGCGTGCTGAAAGTGTTCCTGGAGAATGTTATCCGCGATGCCCGCCATCACCTATACCGAACAGGCCAAGCGAAAACCGTCACCGCGCGATGGATGCAGTGTACGCGCTGAAGCGTCAGGGTCGCTCCTTGTACGGGTTCGGAGGTTCAACTCGCCAGCCAACGCACATTTTGCACTCATCTCAACAAAACGGTCCTTATCAGGACCACACATTTGCGTGAAAATTCTTTCCATCACAATTCTTTTCTAATGATTCCAATGATTCATTCCATAGTACCAGTCTTTTTGAAGACTAACATTACATATTTGACGTGCTTGGGCGTCTGGCTGAACTTACTGCATCCGAAAAATAGCAGCAAACGTTACTGCAGTGCAGGAATAAATTTTGGCGTAAAATATAAAGTGGATTAAATATGCCCTCGTGCCCTCGTGAGAAAGAGGATGCCCTCATGCCACCGAACGAGACGGAGCGTGGGATGAAATTCGTACCAATTTCGAACATCGATAGGAGGACGCAAAGCAGCGTCAAAAATGTGCGGAAATTTTTGCACACACCTTTTTGCCTGCTTGCACCATATAATTCCACCACCAACACTTTTTCGAAAGGGAGGGGGGGTTCGCCTCTTACTGTCACCTGGTACGTGCATGATGCCACCAACAATTTTGCCACGCGTTTCCAAATCGAGCGTCGTGTTTGTCTTCTCTTTCTCGCACGTAGTAGTGTGCGCGTTTGCTATCCCACTCGAGCCAGAACTTATCGGCAAATGCAATGGCTAACGGGATCGGTACCGTTATTTGGAAAAAACCACCGAAAACGAGGATGGCTTCGTGGCAACGAGTGCGAGCGAGACGGAGCACGGGATGAAATTCGCAGCAACGTCGGTCGCTGACAGCACACACAAAGGAGCACACGCTTCGTCCGTGTGTCGCCGGCTCGTTTTAGGCAGCGTCAAAAATGTGATGAAATTTTTGCACACACTTTTTTGCCTACTTGCTACATATAATTCCACCACCAACACTTTTGCGAAAGGGGGGGGGGGGGTTCGCCTCTTACTGTCCCCTGGTACGTGCATGATGCCACCAACAATTTTGCCACGCGTTTCCAAATCGAGCGTCGTGTTTTTCTTCTCTTTCTCGCACGTAGTAGTGTGCGCGTTTGCTATCCCACTCGAGCCAGAACTTATCGGCAAATGCAATGGCTAACGGGATCGGTACCGTTATTTGGAAAAAACCACCGAAAACGAGGATGGCTTCGTGGCAACGAGTGCGAGCGAGACGGAGCACGGGATGAAATTCGCAGCAACGTCGGTCGCTGACAGCACACACAAAGGAGCACACGCTTCGTCCGTGTGTCGCCGGCTCGTTTTAGGCAGCGTCAAAAATGTGATGAAATTTTTGCACCTACGGTTTTCAAAAACTTGCGAAATATGTTCCTTTTTTCAAGGGCTAACAGCAAATTTAGCATAAAACCTACGTTTTCGTGCACTGTACATGCACACGAGCCTACTTAATTTGTTTTTGCAAAATTGCTACCTAGCTTCCTTTCCCTGTTCGTATGGTGCGTACATCACACGCAAAAGCATTAAACCTCTGGTAGTTTAGTTGCAAAATATGCATAAATATTTGGCGTCATACAATTGGCCAGCTTTGGGAAATTTCCATCACGCGATTGTATGCGTAGCGAGGAAGAACAGAGATGGCAACGCTCGCTCGGATAGTAGAAGTAGTAGTTCGGAGAGAAAATACTCTCGCCACATTCGTTCGGATACAAGATTATATTAGAAGCCGAATGTCCCGCGCTCGGCACAGTCTTCGACTAGCAGCCTGATGGAACGGTTGGTCCGCGCGTCACGGTAGTGCGAATTTATTAGTGTGCGTAAAAGTGGTGTGATACAAGTGGTGTTGAGCAGGGGGGTCATTTTCAAAATGGCGCCGGCTCATTTCGTCGTTCTACCAGAAGCAGCAAGAGCTCATGTCGAGCAAAAGTGTGCGACGCGACAGCTAGCCTGCGCGCAGGATTATTCGTCGGGCAGTGAAATCCTCCGCGGATTGGACTAAAAAAAATACTTTTCTTTAAAACAACTGTGCTTCCTAATGGTGAAATGTGCGTGTGCGTGTGTGTGAAAAAAAAAGGACAATGGACTGCGTTCATCGCAACGGTGCTGCGCGCGTTGCTTCGCTCGGTGCTTCGCTCGGTGCGACGGACAGCGAAATCCTCCGCGGATTCGCAATAAAAACTACTGTTTTTATTAACATAGTTGTTGTTGTTGTTGTTGCTGCTGCTGCTGGTGCAAAGCGTGTGTGTGAAAAGCTTCGTAGGACTATGGACTGGCCCGATTGCGGCGGTACGTCGCTCGGACGGGTGAAATGCGTGTGCGTGTGTGTGAAATGAAATGGACTGCGTTCATCGCGACGGTGCTTCGCTCGGTGCTGCGCGCGTTGCTGCGCTCGGTGCTTCGCTCGGTGCTTCGCTCGGTGTAAAGGTCGGAAAAGTAAAGCGTTCATATGTGTGCGTTAAAAAACAACGTGTAGTGAAATGGATGGGACTCTGTGCTAAGTGAACCGCAATTGCGCATCGTGGGCGCACGGTCGACACATCAATCTGCGGCCGTCAGCGGTTCATCGTCGAAGCAGCGACAGCAGTGCGCGAAGCGGCTCTGGTCGTACCAACGAAGGTAAGTGTATTGCATGATTCATTTCTACGCATGGTTTGGGGATTCGTTGCTTTTCGTTGGTCGATGGAGAAGCGAACTGCGTTGAGCCCGATGCATCGCTCTACGAAGAAACGCGTGGCGTGCTGAAAGTGTTCCTGGAGAATGTTATCCGCGATGCCCGCCATCACCTATACCGAACAGGCCAAGCGAAAACCGTCACCGCGCGATGGATGCAGTGTACGCGCTGAAGCGTCAGGGTCGCTCCTTGTACGGGTTCGGAGGTTCAACTCGCCAGCCAACGCACATTTTGCACTCATCTCAACAAAACGGTCCTTATCAGGACCACACATTTGCGTGAAAATTCTTTCCATCACAATTCTTTTCTAATGATTCCAATGATTCATTCCATAGTACCAGTCTTTTTGAAGACTAACATTACATATTTGACGCGCTTGGGCGTCTGGCTGAACTTACTGCATCCGAAAAATAGCAGCAAACGTTAGTGCAGTGCAGGAATAAATTTTGGCGTAAAATATAAAGTGGATTAAATATGCCCTCGTGCCCTCGTGAGAAAGAGGATGCTCTCATGCCACCGAACGAGACGGAGCGTGGGATGAAATTCGTACCAATTTCGAACATCGATAGGAGGACGCAAAGCAGCGACAAAAATGTGCGGAAATTTTTGCACACACCTTTTTGCCTGCTTGCACCATATAATTCCACCACCAACACTTTTGCGAAAGGGGGAGGGGGGGTTCGCCTCTTACTGTCCCCTGGTACGTGCATGATGCCACCAACAATTTTGCCACGCGTTTCCAAATCGAGCGTCGTGTTTGTCTTCTCTTTCTCGCACGTAGTAGTGTGCGCGTTTGCTATCCCACTCGAGCCAGAACTTATCGGCAAATGCAATGGCTAACGGGATCGGTACCGTTATTTGGGAAAAAACCACCGAAAAAGAGGATGGCTTCGTGGCAACGAGTGCGAGCGAGACGGAGCACGGGATGAAATTCGCAGCAACGTCGGTCGCTGACAGCACACACAAAGAAGCACACGCTTCGTCCGTGTGTCGCCGGCTCGTTTTAGGCAGCGTAAAAAATGTGATGAAATTTTTGCACACACTTTTTTGCCTACTTGCTACATATAATTCCACCACCAACACTTTTGCGAAAGGGGGGGGGGGTTCGCCTCTTACTGTCCCCTGGTACGTGCATGATGCCACCAACAATTTTGCCACGCGCTTCCAAATCGAGCGTCGTGTTTTTCTTCTCTTTCTCGCACGTAGTAGTGTGCGCGTTTGCTATCCCACTCGAGCCAGAACTTATCGGCAAATGCAATGGCTAACGGGATCGGTACCGTTATTTGGAAAAAACCACCGAAAACGAGGATGGCTTCGTGGCAACGAGTGCGAGCGAGACGGAGCACGGGATGAAATTCGCAGCAACGTCGGTCGCTGACAGCACACACAAAGAAGCACACGCTTCGTCCGTGTGTCGCCGGCTCGTTTTAGGCAGCGTAAAAAATGTGATGAAATTTTTGCACACACTTTTTTGCCTACTTGCTACATATAATTCCACCACCAACACTTTTGCGAAAGGGGGGGGGGGGGTTCGCCTCTTACTGTCCCCTGGTACGTGCATGATGCCACCAACAATTTTGCCACGCGCTTCCAAATCGAGCGTCGTGTTTTTCTTCTCTTTCTCGCACGTAGTAGTGTGCGCGTTTGCTATCCCACTCGAGCCAGAACTTATCGGCAAATGCAATGGCTAACGGGATCGGTACCGTTATTTGGAAAAAACCACCGAAAAAGAGGATGGCTTCGTGGCAACGAGTGCGAGCGAGACGGAGCACGGGATGAAATTCGCAGCAACGTCGGTCGCTGACAGCACACACAAAGAAGCACACGCTTCGTCCGTGTGTCGCCGGCTCGTTTTAGGCAGCGTAAAAAATGTGATGAAATTTTTGCACACACTTTTTTGCCTACTTGCTACATATAATTCCACCACCAACACTTTTGCGAAAGGGGGGGGGGGGGTTCGCCTCTTACTGTCCCCTGGTACGTGCATGATGCCACCAACAATTTTGCCACGCGCTTCCAAATCGAGCGTCGTGTTTTTCTTCTCTTTCTCGCACGTAGTAGTGTGCGCGTTTGCTATCCCACTCGAGCCAGAACTTATCGGCAAATGCAATGGCTAACGGGATCGGTACCGTTATTTGGAAAAAACCACCGAAAACGAGGATGGCTTCGTGGCAACGAGTGCGAGCGAGACGGAGCACGGGATGAAATTCGCAGCAACGTCGGTCGCTGACAGCACACACAAAGGAGCACACGCTTCGTCCGTGTGTCGCCGGCTCGTTTTAGGCAGCGTCAAAAATGTGATGAAATTTTTGCACCTACGGTTTTCAAAAACTTGCGAAATATGTTCCTTTTTTCAAGGGCTAACAGCAAATTTAGCATAAAACCTACGTTTTCGTGCACTGTACATGCACACGAGCCTACTTAATTTTTGTTTGCAAAATTGCTACCTAACTTCCTTTCCCTGTTCGTATGGTGCGTACATCACACGCAAAAGCATTAAACCTCTGGTAGTTTAGTTGCAAAATATGCATAAATATTTGGCGTCATACAATTGGCTTTGGGAAATTTCCATCACGCGATTGTATGCGTAGCGAGGAAGAACAGAGATGGCAACGCTCGCTCGGATAGTAGTAGTAGTAGTTCGGAGAGAAAATACTCTCGCCACATTCGTTCGGATACAAGATTATATTAGAAGCCGAATGTCCCGCGCTCGGCACAGTCTTCGACTAGCAGCCTGATGGAACGGTTGGTCCGCGCGTCACGGTAGTGCGAATTTATTAGTGTGCGTAAAAGTGGTGTGATACAAGTGGTGTTGAGCAGGGGGGTCATTTTCAAAATGGCGCCGGCTCATTTCGTCGTTCAACCAGAAGCAGCAAGAGCTCATGTCGAGCAAAAGTGTGCGACGCGACAGCTAGCCTGCGCGCAGGATTATTCGTCGGGCAGTGAAATCCTCCGCGGATTGGACTAAAAAAAATACTTTTCTTTAAAACAACTGTGCTTCCTAATGGTGAAATGTGCGTGTGCGTGTGTGTGAAATGAAATGGACTGTGTTAATCGCAACGGTGCTGCGCTCCGTGCTGCGCGCGTTGCTGCGCTCGGTGCTTCGCTCGGTGCGACGGACAGCGAAATCCTCCGCGGATTCGCAATAAAAACTACTGTTTTTATTAACATAGTTGTTGTTGTTGTTGTTGCTGCTGCTGCTGGTGCAAAGCGTGTGTGTGAAAAGCTTCGTAGGACTATGGACTGGCCCGATTGCGGCGGTACGTCGCTCGGACGGGTGAAATGCGTGTGCGTGTGTGTGAAATGAAATGGACTGCGTTCATCCCGACGGTGCTTCGCTCGGTGCTGCGCGCGTTGCTGCGCTCGGTGCTTCGCTCGGTGCGACGGACAGCGAAATCCTCCGCGGATTCGCAATAAAAACTACTGTTTTTATTAACATAGTTGTTGTTGTTGTTGTTGCTGCTGCTGCTGGTGCAATGCGTGTGTGTGAAAGTGCTTCGTAGGACTATGGACTGGCCCGATTGCGGCGGTACGTCGCTCGGACGGGTGAAATGTGCGTGCGTGTGTGTGAAAAGAAATGGACTGCGTTCATCCCGACGGTGCTGCGCTCGGTGCTGCGCGCGTTGCTGCGCTCGGTGCTTCGCTCGGTGCGACGGACAGCGAAATCCTCCGCGGATTCGCAATAAAAACTACTGTTTTTATTAACATAGTTGTTGTTGTTGTTGTTGCTGCTGCTGCTGGTGCAAAGCGTGTGTGTGAAAAGCTTCGTAGGACTATGGACTGGCCCGATTGCGGCGGTACGTCGCTCGGACGGGTGAAATGCGTGTGCGTGTGTGTGAAATGAAATGGACTGCGTTCATCCCGACGGTGCTTCGCTCGGTGCTGCGCGCGTTGCTGCGCTCGGTGCTTCGCTCGGTGCGACGGACAGCGAAATCCTCCGCGGATTCGCAATAAAAACTACTGTTTTTATTAACATAGTTGTTGTTGTTGTTGTTGCTGCTGCTGCTGGTGCAAAGCGTGTGTGTGAAAAGCTTCGTAGGACTATGGACTGGCCCGATTGCGGCGGTACGTCGCTCGGACGGGTGAAATGCGTGTGCGTGTGTGTGAAATGAAATGGACTGCGTTCATCCCGACGGTGCTTCGCTCGGTGCTGCGCGCGTTGCTGCGCTCGGTGCTTCGCTCGGTGCGACGGACAGCGAAATCCTCCGCGGATTCGCAATAAAAACTACTGTTTTTATTAACATAGTTGTTGTTGTTGTTGTTGCTGCTGCTGCTGGTGCAATGCGTGTGTGTGAAAGTGCTTCGTAGGACTATGGACTGGCCCGATTGCGGCGGTACGTCGCTCGGACGGGTGAAATGTGCGTGCGTGTGTGTGAAAAGAAATGGACTGCGTTCATCGCGACGGTGCTTCGCTCGGTGCTGCGCGCGTTGCTGCGCTCGGTGCTTCGCTCGGTGCGACGGACAGCGAAATCCTCCGCGGATTCGCAATAAAAACTACTGTTTTTATTAACATAGTTGTTGTTGTTGTTGTTGCTGCTGCTGCTGGTGCAAAGCGTGTGTGTGAAAAGCTTCGTAGGACTATGGACTGGCCCGATTGCGGCGGTACGTCGCTCGGACGGGTGAAATGCGTGTGCGTGTGTGTGAAATGAAATGGACTGCGTTCATCCCGACGGTGCTTCGCTCGGTGCTGCGCGCGTTGCTGCGCTCGGTGCTTCGCTCGGTGCGACGGACAGCGAAATCCTCCGCGGATTCGCAATAAAAACTACTGTTTTTATTAACATAGTTGTTGTTGTTGTTGTTGCTGCTGCTGCTGGTGCAAAGCGTGTGTGTGAAAAGCTTCGTAGGACTATGGACTGGCCCGATTGCGGCGGTACGTCGCTCGGACGGGTGAAATGCGTGTGCGTGTGTGTGAAATGAAATGGACTGCGTTCATCCCGACGGTGCTTCGCTCGGTGCTGCGCGCGTTGCTGCGCTCGGTGCTTCGCTCGGTGCGACGGACAGCGAAATCCTCCGCGGATTCGCAATAAAAACTACTGTTTTTATTAACATAGTTGTTGTTGTTGTTGTTGCTGCTGCTGCTGGTGCAATGCGTGTGTGTGAAAGTGCTTCGTAGGACTATGGACTGGCCCGATTGCGGCGGTACGTCGCTCGGACGGGTGAAATGTGCGTGCGTGTGTGTGAAAAGAAATGGACTGCGTTCATCCCGACGGTGCTGCGCTCGGTGCTGCGCGCGTTGCTGCGCTCGGTGCTTCGCTCGGTGCGACGGACAGCGAAATCCTCCGCGGATTCGCAATAAAAACTACTGTTTTTATTAACATAGTTGTTGTTGTTGTTGTTGCTGCTGCTGCTGGTGCAAAGCGTGTGTGTGAAAAGCTTCGTAGGACTATGGACTGGCCCGATTGCGGCGGTACGTCGCTCGGACGGGTGAAATGCGTGTGCGTGTGTGTGAAATGAAATGGACTGCGTTCATCCCGACGGTGCTTCGCTCGGTGCTGCGCGCGTTGCTGCGCTCGGTGCTTCGCTCGGTGCGACGGACAGCGAAATCCTCCGCGGATTCGCAATAAAAACTACTGTTTTTATTAACATAGTTGTTGTTGTTGTTGTTGCTGCTGCTGCTGGTGCAAAGCGTGTGTGTGAAAAGCTTCGTAGGACTATGGACTGGCCCGATTGCGGCGGTACGTCGCTCGGACGGGTGAAATGCGTGTGCGTGTGTGTGAAATGAAATGGACTGCGTTCATCCCGACGGTGCTTCGCTCGGTGCTGCGCGCGTTGCTGCGCTCGGTGCTTCGCTCGGTGCGACGGACAGCGAAATCCTCCGCGGATTCGCAATAAAAACTACTGTTTTTATTAACATAGTTGTTGTTGTTGTTGTTGCTGCTGCTGCTGGTGCAAAGCGTGTGTGTGAAAAGCTTCGTAGGACTATGGACTGGCCCGATTGCGGCGGTACGTCGCTCGGACGGGTGAAATGCGTGTGCGTGTGTGTGAAAGGAAATGGACTGCGTTCATCGCGACGGTGCTTCGCTCGGTGCTGCGCTCGGTGCGTCGGACAGCGAAATCCTCCGCGGATTCGCACTTAAAATTACTGTTTTTATTAACATAGTTGTTGTTGTTGTTGTTGCTGCTGCTGCTGGTGTAAAGCGTGTGTGTGAAAGTGCTTCGTAGGACTATGGACTGGCCCGATTGCGGCGGTACGTCGCTCGGACGGGTGAAATGCGTGTGCGTGTGTGTGAAAAGAAATGGACTGCGTTCATCGCGACGGTGCTTCGCTCGGTGCTGCGCGCGTTGCTGCGCTCGGTGCTGCGCGCGTTGCTGCGCTCGGTGCGACGGACAGCGAAATCCTCCGCGGATTCGCAATAAAAATTACTGTTTTTATTAACATAGTTGTTGTTGTTGTTGTTGCTGCTGCTGCTGGTGCAATGCGTGTGTGTGTGAAAAGCTTCGTAGGACCACGGACTGACCCGATTGCGATGGTACGTCGGTCGGACGGGTGAAATGCGTGTGCGTGTGTGTGAAAAGAAATGGACTGCGTTCATCCCGACGGTGCTACGCTCGGTGCTGCGCGCGTTGCTTCGCTCGGTGCTTCGCTCGGTGCTTCGCTCGGTGTAAAGGTCGGAAAAGTAAAACGTTCATATGTGTGCGTTAAAAAACAACGTGTAGTGAAATGGATGGGACTCTGTGCTAAGTGAACCGCAATTGCGCATCGTGGGCGCACGGTCGACACATCAATCTGCGGCCGTCAGCGGTTCATCGTCGAAGCAGCGACAGCAGTGCGCGAAGCGGCTCTGGTCGTACCAACGAAGGTAAGTGTATTGCATGATTCATTTCTACGCATGGTTTGGGGATTCGTTGCTTTACGTTGGTCGATGGAGAAGCGAACTGCGTTGAGCCCGATGCATCGCTCTACGAAGAAACGCGTGGCGTGCTGAAAGTGTTCCTGGAGAATGTTATCCGCGATGCCCGCCATCACCTATACCGAACAGGCCAAGCGAAAACCGTCACCGCGCGATGGATGCAGTGTACGCGCTGAAGCGTCAGGGTCGCTCCTTGTACGGGTTCGGAGGTTCAACTCGCCAGCCAACGCACATTTTGCACTCATCTCAACAAAACGGTCCTTATCAGGACCACACATTTGCGTGAAAATTCTTTCCATCACAATTCTTTTCTAATGATTCCAATGATTCATTCCATAGTACCAGTCTTTTTGAAGACTAACATTACATATTTGACGTGCTTGGGCGTCTGGCTGAACTTACTGCATCCGAAAAATAGCAGCAAACGTTACTGCAGTGCAGGAATAAATTTTGGCGTAAAATATAAAGTGGATTAAATATGCCCTCGTGCCCTCGTGAGAAAGAGGATGCCCTCATGCCACCGAACGAGACGGAGCGTGGGATGAAATTCGTACCAATTTCGAACATCGATAGGAGGACGCAAAGCAGCGTCAAAAATGTGCGGAAATTTTTGCACACACCTTTTTGCCTGCTTGCACCATATAATTCCACCACCAACACTTTTTCGAAAGGGAGGGGGGGTTCGCCTCTTACTGTCACCTGGTACGTGCATGATGCCACCAACAATTTTGCCACGCGTTTCCAAATCGAGCGTCGTGTTTGTCTTCTCTTTCTCGCACGTAGTAGTGTGCGCGTTTGCTATCCCACTCGAGCCAGAACTTATCGGCAAATGCAATGGCTAACGGGATCGGTACCGTTATTTGGAAAAAACCACCGAAAACGAGGATGGCTTCGTGGCAACGAGTGCGAGCGAGACGGAGCACGGGATGAAATTCGCAGCAACGTCGGTCGCTGACAGCACACACAAAGGAGCACACGCTTCGTCCGTGTGTCGCCGGCTCGTTTTAGGCAGCGTCAAAAATGTGATGAAATTTTTGCACACACTTTTTTGCCTACTTGCTACATATAATTCCACCACCAACACTTTTGCGAAAGGGGGGGGGGGGGTTCGCCTCTTACTGTCCCCTGGTACGTGCATGATGCCACCAACAATTTTGCCACGCGTTTCCAAATCGAGCGTCGTGTTTTTCTTCTCTTTCTCGCACGTAGTAGTGTGCGCGTTTGCTATCCCACTCGAGCCAGAACTTATCGGCAAATGCAATGGCTAACGGGATCGGTACCGTTATTTGGAAAAAACCACCGAAAACGAGGATGGCTTCGTGGCAACGAGTGCGAGCGAGACGGAGCACGGGATGAAATTCGCAGCAACGTCGGTCGCTGACAGCACACACAAAGGAGCACACGCTTCGTCCGTGTGTCGCCGGCTCGTTTTAGGCAGCGTCAAAAATGTGATGAAATTTTTGCACCTACGGTTTTCAAAAACTTGCGAAATATGTTCCTTTTTTCAAGGGCTAACAGCAAATTTAGCATAAAACCTACGTTTTCGTGCACTGTACATGCACACGAGCCTACTTAATTTGTTTTTGCAAAATTGCTACCTAGCTTCCTTTCCCTGTTCGTATGGTGCGTACATCACACGCAAAAGCATTAAACCTCTGGTAGTTTAGTTGCAAAATATGCATAAATATTTGGCGTCATACAATTGGCCAGCTTTGGGAAATTTCCATCACGCGATTGTATGCGTAGCGAGGAAGAACAGAGATGGCAACGCTCGCTCGGATAGTAGAAGTAGTAGTTCGGAGAGAAAATACTCTCGCCACATTCGTTCGGATACAAGATTATATTAGAAGCCGAATGTCCCGCGCTCGGCACAGTCTTCGACTAGCAGCCTGATGGAACGGTTGGTCCGCGCGTCACGGTAGTGCGAATTTATTAGTGTGCGTAAAAGTGGTGTGATACAAGTGGTGTTGAGCAGGGGGGTCATTTTCAAAATGGCGCCGGCTCATTTCGTCGTTCTACCAGAAGCAGCAAGAGCTCATGTCGAGCAAAAGTGTGCGACGCGACAGCTAGCCTGCGCGCAGGATTATTCGTCGGGCAGTGAAATCCTCCGCGGATTGGACTAAAAAAAATACTTTTCTTTAAAACAACTGTGCTTCCTAATGGTGAAATGTGCGTGTGCGTGTGTGTGAAAAAAAAAGGACAATGGACTGCGTTCATCGCAACGGTGCTGCGCGCGTTGCTTCGCTCGGTGCTTCGCTCGGTGCGACGGACAGCGAAATCCTCCGCGGATTCGCACTAAAAACTACTGTTTTTATTAACATAGTTGTTGTTGTTGTTGTTGCTGCTGCTGCTGGTGCAAAGCGTGTGTGTGAAAAGCTTCGTAGGACTATGGACTGGCCCGATTGCGGCGGTACGTCGCTCGGACGGGTGAAATGCGTGTGCGTGTGTGTGAAATGAAATGGACTGCGTTCATCGCGACGGTGCTTCGCTCGGTGCTGCGCGCGTTGCTGCGCTCGGTGCTTCGCTCGGTGCTTCGCTCGGTGTAAAGGTCGGAAAAGTAAAGCGTTCATATGTGTGCGTTAAAAAACAACGTGTAGTGAAATGGATGGGACTCTGTGCTAAGTGAACCGCAATTGCGCATCGTGGGCGCACGGTCGACACATCAATCTGCGGCCGTCAGCGGTTCATCGTCGAAGCAGCGACAGCAGTGCGCGAAGCGGCTCTGGTCGTACCAACGAAGGTAAGTGTATTGCATGATTCATTTCTACGCATGGTTTGGGGATTCGTTGCTTTTCGTTGGTCGATGGAGAAGCGAACTGCGTTGAGCCCGATGCATCGCTCTACGAAGAAACGCGTGGCGTGCTGAAAGTGTTCCTGGAGAATGTTATCCGCGATGCCCGCCATCACCTATACCGAACAGGCCAAGCGAAAACCGTCACCGCGCGATGGATGCAGTGTACGCGCTGAAGCGTCAGGGTCGCTCCTTGTACGGGTTCGGAGGTTCAACTCGCCAGCCAACGCACATTTTGCACTCATCTCAACAAAACGGTCCTTATCAGGACCACACATTTGCGTGAAAATTCTTTCCATCACAATTCTTTTCTAATGATTCCAATGATTCATTCCATAGTACCAGTCTTTTTGAAGACTAACATTACATATTTGACGCGCTTGGGCGTCTGGCTGAACTTACTGCATCCGAAAAATAGCAGCAAACGTTAGTGCAGTGCAGGAATAAATTTTGGCGTAAAATATAAAGTGGATTAAATATGCCCTCGTGCCCTCGTGAGAAAGAGGATGCTCTCATGCCACCGAACGAGACGGAGCGTGGGATGAAATTCGTACCAATTTCGAACATCGATAGGAGGACGCAAAGCAGCGACAAAAATGTGCGGAAATTTTTGCACACACCTTTTTGCCTGCTTGCACCATATAATTCCACCACCAACACTTTTGCGAAAGGGGGAGGGGGGGTTCGCCTCTTACTGTCCCCTGGTACGTGCATGATGCCACCAACAATTTTGCCACGCGTTTCCAAATCGAGCGTCGTGTTTGTCTTCTCTTTCTCGCACGTAGTAGTGTGCGCGTTTGCTATCCCACTCGAGCCAGAACTTATCGGCAAATGCAATGGCTAACGGGATCGGTACCGTTATTTGGGAAAAAACCACCGAAAAAGAGGATGGCTTCGTGGCAACGAGTGCGAGCGAGACGGAGCACGGGATGAAATTCGCAGCAACGTCGGTCGCTGACAGCACACACAAAGAAGCACACGCTTCGTCCGTGTGTCGCCGGCTCGTTTTAGGCAGCGTAAAAAATGTGATGAAATTTTTGCACACACTTTTTTGCCTACTTGCTACATATAATTCCACCACCAACACTTTTGCGAAAGGGGGGGGGGGTTCGCCTCTTACTGTCCCCTGGTACGTGCATGATGCCACCAACAATTTTGCCACGCGCTTCCAAATCGAGCGTCGTGTTTTTCTTCTCTTTCTCGCACGTAGTAGTGTGCGCGTTTGCTATCCCACTCGAGCCAGAACTTATCGGCAAATGCAATGGCTAACGGGATCGGTACCGTTATTTGGAAAAAACCACCGAAAACGAGGATGGCTTCGTGGCAACGAGTGCGAGCGAGACGGAGCACGGGATGAAATTCGCAGCAACGTCGGTCGCTGACAGCACACACAAAGAAGCACACGCTTCGTCCGTGTGTCGCCGGCTCGTTTTAGGCAGCGTAAAAAATGTGATGAAATTTTTGCACACACTTTTTTGCCTACTTGCTACATATAATTCCACCACCAACACTTTTGCGAAAGGGGGGGGGGGGGTTCGCCTCTTACTGTCCCCTGGTACGTGCATGATGCCACCAACAATTTTGCCACGCGCTTCCAAATCGAGCGTCGTGTTTTTCTTCTCTTTCTCGCACGTAGTAGTGTGCGCGTTTGCTATCCCACTCGAGCCAGAACTTATCGGCAAATGCAATGGCTAACGGGATCGGTACCGTTATTTGGAAAAAACCACCGAAAAAGAGGATGGCTTCGTGGCAACGAGTGCGAG
This sequence comes from Anopheles marshallii, assembly GCF_943734725.1. NCBI lineage: Eukaryota > Metazoa > Arthropoda > Insecta > Diptera > Culicidae > Anopheles > Anopheles marshallii. Next base: position 59,397,048 of record NC_071326.1, read on the forward strand.
CGAGACGGAGCACGGGATGAAATTCGCAGCAACGTCGGTCGCTGACAGCACACACAAAGAAGCACACGCTTCGTCCGTGTGTCGCCGGCTCGTTTTAGGCAGCGTAAAAAATGTGATGAAATTTTTGCACACACTTTTTTGCCTACTTGCTACATATAATTCCACCACCAACACTTTTGCGAAAGGGGGGGGGGGGGTTCGCCTCTTACTGTCCCCTGGTACGTGCATGATGCCACCAACAATTTTGCCACGCGTTTCCAAATCGAGCGTCGTGTTTGTCTTCTCTTTCTCGCACGTAGTAGTGTGCGCGTTTGCTATCCCACTCGAGCCAGAACTTATCGGCAAATGCAATGGCTAACGGGATCGGTACCGTTATTTGGAAAAAACCACCGAAAACGAGGATGGCTTCGTGGCAACGAGTGCGAGCGAGACGGAGCACGGGATGAAATTCGCAGCAACGTCGGTCGCTGACAGCACACACAAAGGAGCACACGCTTCGTCCGTGTGTCGCCGGCTCGTTTTAGGCAGCGTCAAAAATGTGATGAAATTTTTGCACCTACGGTTTTCAAAAACTTGCGAAATATGTTCCTTTTTTCAAGGGCTAACAGCAAATTTAGCATAAAACCTACGTTTTCGTGCACTGTACATGCACACGAGCCTACTTAATTTTTGTTTGCAAAATTGCTACCTAACTTCCTTTCCCTGTTCGTATGGTGCGTACATCACACGCAAAAGCATTAAACCTCTGGTAGTTTAGTTGCAAAATATGCATAAATATTTGGCGTCATACAATTGGCTTTGGGAAATTTCCATCACGCGATTGTATGCGTAGCGAGGAAGAACAGAGATGGCAACGCTCGCTCGGATAGTAGTAGTAGTAGTTCGGAGAGAAAATACTCTCGCCACATTCGTTCGGATACAAGATTATATTAGAAGCCGAATGTCCCGCGCTCGGCACAGTCTTCGACTAGCAGCCTGATGGAACGGTTGGTCCGCGCGTCACGGTAGTGCGAATTTATTAGTGTGCGTAAAAGTGGTGTGATACAAGTGGTGTTGAGCAGGGGGGTCATTTTCAAAATGGCGCCGGCTCATTTCGTCGTTCAACCAGAAGCAGCAAGAGCTCATGTCGAGCAAAAGTGTGCGACGCGACAGCTAGCCTGCGCGCAGGATTATTCGTCGGGCAGTGAAATCCTCCGCGGATTGGACTAAAAAAAATACTTTTCTTTAAAACAACTGTGCTTCCTAATGGTGAAATGTGCGTGTGCGTGTGTGTGAAATGAAATGGACTGTGTTAATCGCAACGGTGCTGCGCTCCGTGCTGCGCGCGTTGCTGCGCTCGGTGCTTCGCTCGGTGCGACGGACAGCGAAATCCTCCGCGGATTCGCAATAAAAACTACTGTTTTTATTAACATAGTTGTTGTTGTTGTTGTTGCTGCTGCTGCTGGTGCAAAGCGTGTGTGTGAAAAGCTTCGTAGGACTATGGACTGGCCCGATTGCGGCGGTACGTCGCTCGGACGGGTGAAATGCGTGTGCGTGTGTGTGAAATGAAATGGACTGCGTTCATCCCGACGGTGCTTCGCTCGGTGCTGCGCGCGTTGCTGCGCTCGGTGCTTCGCTCGGTGCGACGGACAGCGAAATCCTCCGCGGATTCGCAATAAAAACTACTGTTTTTATTAACATAGTTGTTGTTGTTGTTGTTGCTGCTGCTGCTGGTGCAATGCGTGTGTGTGAAAGTGCTTCGTAGGACTATGGACTGGCCCGATTGCGGCGGTACGTCGCTCGGACGGGTGAAATGTGCGTGCGTGTGTGTGAAAAGAAATGGACTGCGTTCATCCCGACGGTGCTGCGCTCGGTGCTGCGCGCGTTGCTGCGCTCGGTGCTTCGCTCGGTGCGACGGACAGCGAAATCCTCCGCGGATTCGCAATAAAAACTACTGTTTTTATTAACATAGTTGTTGTTGTTGTTGTTGCTGCTGCTGCTGGTGCAAAGCGTGTGTGTGAAAAGCTTCGTAGGACTATGGACTGGCCCGATTGCGGCGGTACGTCGCTCGGACGGGTGAAATGCGTGTGCGTGTGTGTGAAATGAAATGGACTGCGTTCATCCCGACGGTGCTTCGCTCGGTGCTGCGCGCGTTGCTGCGCTCGGTGCTTCGCTCGGTGCGACGGACAGCGAAATCCTCCGCGGATTCGCAATAAAAACTACTGTTTTTATTAACATAGTTGTTGTTGTTGTTGTTGCTGCTGCTGCTGGTGCAAAGCGTGTGTGTGAAAAGCTTCGTAGGACTATGGACTGGCCCGATTGCGGCGGTACGTCGCTCGGACGGGTGAAATGCGTGTGCGTGTGTGTGAAATGAAATGGACTGCGTTCATCCCGACGGTGCTTCGCTCGGTGCTGCGCGCGTTGCTGCGCTCGGTGCTTCGCTCGGTGCGACGGACAGCGAAATCCTCCGCGGATTCGCAATAAAAACTACTGTTTTTATTAACATAGTTGTTGTTGTTGTTGTTGCTGCTGCTGCTGGTGCAATGCGTGTGTGTGAAAGTGCTTCGTAGGACTATGGACTGGCCCGATTGCGGCGGTACGTCGCTCGGACGGGTGAAATGTGCGTGCGTGTGTGTGAAAAGAAATGGACTGCGTTCATCCCGACGGTGCTGCGCTCGGTGCTGCGCGCGTTGCTGCGCTCGGTGCTTCGCTCGGTGCGACGGACAGCGAAATCCTCCGCGGATTCGCAATAAAAACTACTGTTTTTATTAACATAGTTGTTGTTGTTGTTGTTGCTGCTGCTGCTGGTGCAAAGCGTGTGTGTGAAAAGCTTCGTAGGACTATGGACTGGCCCGATTGCGGCGGTACGTCGCTCGGACGGGTGAAATGCGTGTGCGTGTGTGTGAAATGAAATGGACTGCGTTCATCCCGACGGTGCTTCGCTCGGTGCTGCGCGCGTTGCTGCGCTCGGTGCTTCGCTCGGTGCGACGGACAGCGAAATCCTCCGCGGATTCGCAATAAAAACTACTGTTTTTATTAACATAGTTGTTGTTGTTGTTGTTGCTGCTGCTGCTGGTGCAATGCGTGTGTGTGAAAGTGCTTCGTAGGACTATGGACTGGCCCGATTGCGGCGGTACGTCGCTCGGACGGGTGAAATGCGTGTGCGTGTGTGTGAAAAGAAATGGACTGCGTTCATCCCGACGGTGCTGCGCTCGGTGCTGCGCGCGTTGCTGCGCTCGGTGCTTCGCTCGGTGCGACGGACAGCGAAATCCTCCGCGGATTCGCACTTAAAATTACTGTTTTTATTAACATAGTTGTTGTTGTTGTTGTTGCTGCTGCTGCTGGTGCAAAGCGTGTGTGTGAAAGTGCTTCGTAGGACTATGGACTGGCCCGATTGCGGCGGTACGTCGCTCGGACGGGTGAAATGCGTGTGCGTGTGTGTGAAATGAAATGGACTGCGTTCATCCCGACGGTGCTTCGCTCGGTGCTGCGCGCGTTGCTGCGCTCGGTGCTTCGCTCGGTGCGACGGACAGCGAAATCCTCCGCGGATTCGCAATAAAAACTACTGTTTTTATTAACATAGTTGTTGTTGTTGTTGTTGCTGCTGCTGCTGGTGCAATGCGTGTGTGTGAAAAGCTTCGTAGGACTATGGACTGGCCCGATTGCGGCGGTACGTCGCTCGGACGGGTGAAATGCGTGTGCGTGTGTGTGAAAAGAAATGGACTGCGTTCATCCCGACGGTGCTGCGCGCGTTGCTGCGCTCGGTGCTTCGCTCGGTGCGACGGACAGCGAAATCCTCCGCGGATTCGCAATAAAAACTACTGTTTTTATTAACATAGTTGTTGTTGTTGTTGTTGCTGCTGCTGCTGGTGCAATGCGTGTGTGTGAAAGTGCTTCGTAGGACTATGGACTGGCCCGATTGCGGCGGTACGTCGCTCGGACGGGTGAAATGTGCGTGCGTGTGTGTGAAAAGAAATGGACTGCGTTCATCGCGACGGTGCTTCGCTCGGTGCTGCGCGCGTTGCTGCGCTCGGTGCTTCGCTCGGTGCGACGGACAGCGAAATCCTCCGCGGATTCGCAATAAAAACTACTGTTTTTATTAACATAGTTGTTGTTGTTGTTGTTGCTGCTGCTGCTGGTGCAATGCGTGTGTGTGAAAGTGCTTCGTAGGACTATGGACTGGCCCGATTGCGGCGGTACGTCGCTCGGACGGGTGAAATGTGCGTGCGTGTGTGTGAAAAGAAATGGACTGCGTTCATCCCGACGGTGCTGCGCTCGGTGCTGCGCGCGTTGCTGCGCTCGGTGCTTCGCTCGGTGCGACGGACAGCGAAATCCTCCGCGGATTCGCAATAAAAACTACTGTTTTTATTAACATAGTTGTTGTTGTTGTTGTTGCTGCTGCTGCTGGTGCAATGCGTGTGTGTGAAAAGCTTCGTAGGACTATGGACTGGCCCGATTGCGGCGGTACGTCGCTCGGACGGGTGAAATGCGTGTGCGTGTGTGTGAAAAGAAATGGACTGCGTTCATCCCGACGGTGCTGCGCGCGTTGCTGCGCTCGGTGCTTCGCTCGGTGCGACGGACAGCGAAATCCTCCGCGGATTCGCAATAAAAACTACTGTTTTTATTAACATAGTTGTTGTTGTTGTTGTTGCTGCTGCTGCTGGTGCAAAGCGTGTGTGTGAAAAGCTTCGTAGGACTATGGACTGGCCCGATTGCGGCGGTACGTCGCTCGGACGGGTGAAATGCGTGTGCGTGTGTGTGAAATGAAATGGACTGCGTTCATCCCGACGGTGCTTCGCTCGGTGCTGCGCGCGTTGCTGCGCTCGGTGCTTCGCTCGGTGCGACGGACAGCGAAATCCTCCGCGGATTCGCAATAAAAACTACTGTTTTTATTAACATAGTTGTTGTTGTTGTTGTTGCTGCTGCTGCTGGTGCAATGCGTGTGTGTGAAAGTGCTTCGTAGGACTATGGACTGGCCCGATTGCGGCGGTACGTCGCTCGGACGGGTGAAATGTGCGTGCGTGTGTGTGAAAAGAAATGGACTGCGTTCATCCCGACGGTGCTGCGCTCGGTGCTGCGCGCGTTGCTGCGCTCGGTGCTTCGCTCGGTGCGACGGACAGCGAAATCCTCCGCGGATTCGCAATAAAAACTACTGTTTTTATTAACATAGTTGTTGTTGTTGTTGTTGCTGCTGCTGCTGGTGCAAAGCGTGTGTGTGAAAAGCTTCGTAGGACTATGGACTGGCCCGATTGCGGCGGTACGTCGCTCGGACGGGTGAAATGTGCGTGCGTGTGTGTGAAAAGAAATGGACTGCGTTCATCCCGACGGTGCTGCGCTCGGTGCTGCGCGCGTTGCTGCGCTCGGTGCTTCGCTCGGTGCGACGGACAGCGAAATCCTCCGCGGATTCGCAATAAAAACTACTGTTTTTATTAACATAGTTGTTGTTGTTGTTGTTGCTGCTGCTGCTGGTGCAAAGCGTGTGTGTGAAAAGCTTCGTAGGACTATGGACTGGCCCGATTGCGGCGGTACGTCGCTCGGACGGGTGAAATGCGTGTGCGTGTGTGTGAAATGAAATGGACTGCGTTCATCCCGACGGTGCTTCGCTCGGTGCTGCGCGCGTTGCTGCGCTCGGTGCTGCGCTCGGTGCGTCGGACAGCGAAATCCTCCGCGGATTCGCACTTAAAATTACTGTTTTTATTAACATAGTTGTTGTTGTTGTTGTTGCTGCTGCTGCTGGTGTAAAGCGTGTGTGTGAAAGTGCTTCGTAGGACTATGGACTGGCCCGATTGCGGCGGTACGTCGCTCGGACGGGTGAAATGCGTGTGCGTGTGTGTGAAAAGAAATGGACTGCGTTCATCGCGACGGTGCTTCGCTCGGTGCTGCGCGCGTTGCTGCGCTCGGTGCTGCGCGCGTTGCTGCGCTCGGTGCGACGGACAGCGAAATCCTCCGCGGATTCGCAATAAAAATTACTGTTTTTATTAACATAGTTGTTGTTGTTGTTGTTGCTGCTGCTGCTGGTGCAATGCGTGTGTGTGTGAAAAGCTTCGTAGGACCACGGACTGGCCCGATTGCGATGGTACGTCGCTTGGACGGGTGAAATGCGTGTGCGTGTGTGTGAAAAGAAATGGACTGCGTTCATCGCGACGGTGCTTCGCTCGGTGCTGCGCGCGTTGCTGCGCTCGGTGCTGCGCGCGTTGCTGCGCTCGGTGCGACGGACAGCGAAATCCTCCGCGGATTCGCAATAAAAATTACTGTTTTTATTAACATAGTTGTTGTTGTTGTTGTTGCTGCTGCTGCTGGTGCAAAGCGTGTGTGTGAAAAGCTTCGTAGGACTATGGACTGGCCCGATTGCGGCGGTACGTCGCTCGGACGGGTGAAATGCGTGTGCGTGTGTGTGAAATGAAATGGACTGCGTTCATCGCGACGGTGCTTCGCTCGGTGCTGCGCGCGTTGCTGCGCTCGGTGCTTCGCTCGGTGCTTCGCTCGGTGTAAAGGTCGGAAAAGTAAAGCGTTCATATGTGTGCGTTAAAAAACAACGTGTAGTGAAATGGATGGGACTCTGTGCTAAGTGAACCGCAATTGCGCATCGTGGGCGCACGGTCGACACATCAATCTGCGGCCGTCAGCGGTTCATCGTCGAAGCAGCGACAGCAGTGCGCGAAGCGGCTCTGGTCGTACCAACGAAGGTAAGTGTATTGCATGATTCATTTCTACGCATGGTTTGGGGATTCGTTGCTTTTCGTTGGTCGATGGAGAAGCGAACTGCGTTGAGCCCGATGCATCGCTCTACGAAGAAACGCGTGGCGTGCTGAAAGTGTTCCTGGAGAATGTTATCCGCGATGCCCGCCATCACCTATACCGAACAGGCCAAGCGAAAACCGTCACCGCGCGATGGATGCAGTGTACGCGCTGAAGCGTCAGGGTCGCTCCTTGTACGGGTTCGGAGGTTCAACTCGCCAGCCAACGCACATTTTGCACTCATCTCAACAAAACGGTCCTTATCAGGACCACACATTTGCGTGAAAATTCTTTCCATCACAATTCTTTTCTAATGATTCCAATGATTCATTCCATAGTACCAGTCTTTTTGAAGACTAACATTACATATTTGACGCGCTTGGGCGTCTGGCTGAACTTACTGCATCCGAAAAATAGCAGCAAACGTTAGTGCAGTGCAGGAATAAATTTTGGCGTAAAATATAAAGTGGATTAAATATGCCCTCGTGCCCTCGTGAGAAAGAGGATGCTCTCATGCCACCGAACGAGACGGAGCGTGGGATGAAATTCGTACCAATTTCGAACATCGATAGGAGGACGCAAAGCAGCGACAAAAATGTGCGGAAATTTTTGCACACACCTTTTTGCCTGCTTGCACCATATAATTCCACCACCAACACTTTTGCGAAAGGGGGAGGGGGGGTTCGCCTCTTACTGTCCCCTGGTACGTGCATGATGCCACCAACAATTTTGCCACGCGTTTCCAAATCGAGCGTCGTGTTTGTCTTCTCTTTCTCGCACGTAGTAGTGTGCGCGTTTGCTATCCCACTCGAGCCAGAACTTATCGGCAAATGCAATGGCTAACGGGATCGGTACCGTTATTTGGGAAAAAACCACCGAAAAAGAGGATGGCTTCGTGGCAACGAGTGCGAGCGAGACGGAGCACGGGATGAAATTCGCAGCAACGTCGGTCGCTGACAGCACACACAAAGAAGCACACGCTTCGTCCGTGTGTCGCCGGCTCGTTTTAGGCAGCGTAAAAAATGTGATGAAATTTTTGCACACACTTTTTTGCCTACTTGCTACATATAATTCCACCACCAACACTTTTGCGAAAGGGGGGGGGGGTTCGCCTCTTACTGTCCCCTGGTACGTGCATGATGCCACCAACAATTTTGCCACGCGCTTCCAAATCGAGCGTCGTGTTTTTCTTCTCTTTCTCGCACGTAGTAGTGTGCGCGTTTGCTATCCCACTCGAGCCAGAACTTATCGGCAAATGCAATGGCTAACGGGATCGGTACCGTTATTTGGAAAAAACCACCGAAAACGAGGATGGCTTCGTGGCAACGAGTGCGAGCGAGACGGAGCACGGGATGAAATTCGCAGCAACGTCGGTCGCTGACAGCACACACAAAGAAGCACACGCTTCGTCCGTGTGTCGCCGGCTCGTTTTAGGCAGCGTAAAAAATGTGATGAAATTTTTGCACACACTTTTTTGCCTACTTGCTACATATAATTCCACCACCAACACTTTTGCGAAAGGGGGGGGGGGGGTTCGCCTCTTACTGTCCCCTGGTACGTGCATGATGCCACCAACAATTTTGCCACGCGCTTCCAAATCGAGCGTCGTGTTTTTCTTCTCTTTCTCGCACGTAGTAGTGTGCGCGTTTGCTATCCCACTCGAGCCAGAACTTATCGGCAAATGCAATGGCTAACGGGATCGGTACCGTTATTTGGAAAAAACCACCGAAAAAGAGGATGGCTTCGTGGCAACGAGTGCGAGCGAGACGGAGCACGGGATGAAATTCGCAGCAACGTCGGTCGCTGACAGCACACACAAAGAAGCACACGCTTCGTCCGTGTGTCGCCGGCTCGTTTTAGGCAGCGTAAAAAATGTGATGAAATTTTTGCACACACTTTTTTGCCTACTTGCTACATATAATTCCACCACCAACACTTTTGCGAAAGGGGGGGGGGGGGTTCGCCTCTTACTGTCCCCTGGTACGTGCATGATGCCACCAACAATTTTGCCACGCGTTTCCAAATCGAGCGTCGTGTTTGTCTTCTCTTTCTCGCACGTAGTAGTGTGCGCGTTTGCTATCCCACTCGAGCCAGAACTTATCGGCAAATGCAATGGCTAACGGGATCGGTACCGTTATTTGGAAAAAACCACCGAAAACGAGGATGGCTTCGTGGCAACGAGTGCGAGCGAGACGGAGCACGGGATGAAATTCGCAGCAACGTCGGTCGCTGACAGCACACACAAAGGAGCACACGCTTCGTCCGTGTGTCGCCGGCTCGTTTTAGGCAGCGTCAAAAATGTGATGAAATTTTTGCACCTACGGTTTTCAAAAACTTGCGAAATATGTTCCTTTTTTCAAGGGCTAACAGCAAATTTAGCATAAAACCTACGTTTTCGTGCACTGTACATGCACACGAGCCTACTTAATTTGTTTTTGCAAAATTGCTACCTAGCTTCCTTTCCCTGTTCGTATGGTGCGTACATCACACGCAAAAGCATTAAACCTCTGGTAGTTTAGTTGCAAAATATGCATAAATATTTGGCGTCATACAATTGGCTTTGGGAAATTTCCATCACGCGATTGTATGCGTAGCGAGGAAGAACAGAGATGGCAACGCTCGCTCGGATAGTAGTAGTAGTAGTTCGGAGAGAAAATACTCTCGCCACATTCGTTCGGATACAAGATTATATTAGAAGCCGAATGTCCCGCGCTCGGCACAGTCTTCGACTAGCAGCCTGATGGAACGGTTGGTCCGCGCGTCACGGTAGTGCGAATTTATTAGTGTGCGTAAAAGTGGTGTGATACAAGTGGTGTTGAGCAGGGGGGTCATTTTCAAAATGGCGCCGGCTCATTTCGTCGTTCAACCAGAAGCAGCAAGAGCTCATGTCGAGCAAAAGTGTGCGACGCGACAGCTAGCCTGCGCGCAGGATTATTCGTCGGGCAGTGAAATCCTCCGCGGATTGGACTTAAAAAAAATACTTTTCTTTAAAACAACTGTGCTTCCTAATGGTGAAATGTGCGTGTGCGTGTGTGTGAAATGAAATGGACTGTGTTAATCGCAACGGTGCTGCGCTCCGTGCTGCGCGCGTTGCTGCGCTCGGTGCTTCGCTCGGTGCGACGGACAGCGAAATCCTCCGCGGATTCGCAATAAAAACTACTGTTTTTATTAACATAGTTGTTGTTGTTGTTGTTGCTGCTGCTGCTGGTGCAAAGCGTGTGTGTGAAAAGCTTCGTAGGACTATGGACTGGCCCGATTGCGGCGGTACGTCGCTCGGACGGGTGAAATGCGTGTGCGTGTGTGTGAAATGAAATGGACTGCGTTCATCCCGACGGTGCTTCGCTCGGTGCTGCGCGCGTTGCTGCGCTCGGTGCTTCGCTCGGTGCGACGGACAGCGAAATCCTCCGCGGATTCGCAATAAAAACTACTGTTTTTATTAACATAGTTGTTGTTGTTGTTGTTGCTGCTGCTGCTGGTGCAATGCGTGTGTGTGAAAGTGCTTCGTAGGACTATGGACTGGCCCGATTGCGGCGGTACGTCGCTCGGACGGGTGAAATGTGCGTGCGTGTGTGTGAAAAGAAATGGACTGCGTTCATCCCGACGGTGCTGCGCTCGGTGCTGCGCGCGTTGCTGCGCTCGGTGCTTCGCTCGGTGCGACGGACAGCGAAATCCTCCGCGGATTCGCAATAAAAACTACTGTTTTTATTAACATAGTTGTTGTTGTTGTTGTTGCTGCTGCTGCTGGTGCAAAGCGTGTGTGTGAAAAGCTTCGTAGGACTATGGACTGGCCCGATTGCGGCGGTACGTCGCTCGGACGGGTGAAATGCGTGTGCGTGTGTGTGAAATGAAATGGACTGCGTTCATCCCGACGGTGCTTCGCTCGGTGCTGCGCGCGTTGCTGCGCTCGGTGCTTCGCTCGGTGCGACGGACAGCGAAATCCTCCGCGGATTCGCAATAAAAACTACTGTTTTTATTAACATAGTTGTTGTTGTTGTTGTTGCTGCTGCTGCTGGTGCAAAGCGTGTGTGTGAAAAGCTTCGTAGGACTATGGACTGGCCCGATTGCGGCGGTACGTCGCTCGGACGGGTGAAATGCGTGTGCGTGTGTGTGAAATGAAATGGACTGCGTTCATCCCGACGGTGCTGCGCGCGTTGCTGCGCGCGTTGCTGCGCTCGGTGCTTCGCTCGGTGCGACGGACAGCGAAATCCTCCGCGGATTCGCAATAAAAACTACTGTTTTTATTAACATAGTTGTTGTTGTTGTTGTTGCTGCTGCTGCTGGTGCAAAGCGTGTGTGTGAAAAGCTTCGTAGGACTATGGACTGGCCCGATTGCGGCGGTACGTCGCTCGGACGGGTGAAATGCGTGTGCGTGTGTGTGAAATGAAATGGACTGCGTTCATCCCGACGGTGCTTCGCTCGGTGCTGCGCGCGTTGCTGCGCTCGGTGCTTCGCTCGGTGCGACGGACAGCGAAATCCTCCGCGGATTCGCAATAAAAACTACTGTTTTTATTAACATAGTTGTTGTTGTTGTTGTTGCTGCTGCTGCTGGTGCAATGCGTGTGTGTGAAAGTGCTTCGTAGGACTATGGACTGGCCCGATTGCGGCGGTACGTCGCTCGGACGGGTGAAATGTGCGTGCGTGTGTGTGAAAAGAAATGGACTGCGTTCATCCCGACGGTGCTGCGCTCGGTGCTGCGCGCGTTGCTGCGCTCGGTGCTTCGCTCGGTGCGACGGACAGCGAAATCCTCCGCGGATTCGCAATAAAAACTACTGTTTTTATTAACATAGTTGTTGTTGTTGTTGTTGCTGCTGCTGCTGGTGCAAAGCGTGTGTGTGAAAAGCTTCGTAGGACTATGGACTGGCCCGATTGCGGCGGTACGTCGCTCGGACGGGTGAAATGCGTGTGCGTGTGTGTGAAATGAAATGGACTGCGTTCATCCCGACGGTGCTTCGCTCGGTGCTGCGCGCGTTGCTGCGCTCGGTGCTTCGCTCGGTGCGACGGACAGCGAAATCCTCCGCGGATTCGCAATAAAAACTACTGTTTTTATTAACATAGTTGTTGTTGTTGTTGTTGCTGCTGCTGCTGGTGCAAAGCGTGTGTGTGAAAAGCTTCGTAGGACTATGGACTGGCCCGATTGCGGCGGTACGTCGCTCGGACGGGTGAAATGCGTGTGCGTGTGTGTGAAATGAAATGGACTGCGTTCATCCCGACGGTGCTTCGCTCGGTGCTGCGCGCGTTGCTGCGCTCGGTGCTTCGCTCGGTGCGACGGACAGCGAAATCCTCCGCGGATTCGCAATAAAAACTACTGTTTTTATTAACATAGTTGTTGTTGTTGTTGTTGCTGCTGCTGCTGGTGCAAAGCGTGTGTGTGAAAAGCTTCGTAGGACTATGGACTGGCCCGATTGCGGCGGTACGTCGCTCGGACGGGTGAAATGCGTGTGCGTGTGTGTGAAATGAAATGGACTGCGTTCATCCCGACGGTGCTTCGCTCGGTGCTGCGCGCGTTGCTGCGCTCGGTGCTTCGCTCGGTGCGACGGACAGCGAAATCCTCCGCGGATTCGCAATAAAAACTACTGTTTTTATTAACATAGTTGTTGTTGTTGTTGTTGCTGCTGCTGCTGGTGCAAAGCGTGTGTGTGAAAAGCTTCGTAGGACTATGGACTGGCCCGATTGCGGCGGTACGTCGCTCGGACGGGTGAAATGTGCGTGCGTGTGTGTGAAAAGAAATGGACTGCGTTCATCCCGACGGTGCTGCGCTCGGTGCTGCGCGCGTTGCTGCGCTCGGTGCTTCGCTCGGTGCGACGGACAGCGAAATCCTCCGCGGATTCGCAATAAAAACTACTGTTTTTATTAACATAGTTGTTGTTGTTGTTGTTGCTGCTGCTGCTGGTGCAAAGCGTGTGTGTGAAAAGCTTCGTAGGACTATGGACTGGCCCGATTGCGGCGGTACGTCGCTCGGACGGGTGAAATGCGTGTGCGTGTGTGTGAAATGAAATGGACTGCGTTCATCCCGACGGTGCTTCGCTCGGTGCTGCGCGCGTTGCTGCGCTCGGTGCTTCGCTCGGTGCGACGGACAGCGAAATCCTCCGCGGATTCGCAATAAAAACTACTGTTTTTATTAACATAGTTGTTGTTGTTGTTGTTGCTGCTGCTGCTGGTGTAAAGCGTGTGTGTGAAAGTGCTTCGTAGGACTATGGACTGGCCCGATTGCGGCGGTACGTCGCTCGGACGGGTGAAATGCGTGTGCGTGTGTGTGAAAAGAAATGGACTGCGTTCATCGCGACGGTGCTTCGCTCGGTGCTGCGCGCGTTGCTGCGCTCGGTGCTGCGCGCGTTGCTGCGCTCGGTGCGACGGACAGCGAAATCCTCCGCGGATTCGCAATAAAAATTACTGTTTTTATTAACATAGTTGTTGTTGTTGTTGTTGCTGCTGCTGCTGGTGCAATGCGTGTGTGTGTGAAAAGCTTCGTAGGACCACGGACTGGCCCGATTGCGATGGTACGTCGCTTGGACGGGTGAAATGCGTGTGCGTGTGTGTGAAAAGAAATGGACTGCGTTCATCCCGACGGTGCTACGCTCGGTGCTGCGCGCGTTGCTTCGCTCGGTGCTTCGCTCGGTGCTTCGCTCGGTGTAAAGGTCGGAAAAGTAAAACGTTCATATGTGTGCGTTAAAAAACAACGTGTAGTGAAATGGATGGGACTCTGTGCTAAGTGAACCGCAATTGCGCATCGTGGGCGCACGGTCGACACTTCAATCTGCGGCCGTCAGCGGTTCATCGTCGAAGCAGCGACAGCAGTGCGCGAAGCGGCTCTGGTCGTACCAACGAAGGTAAGTGTATTGCATGATTCATTTCTACGCATGGTTTGGGGATTCGTTGCTTTACGTTGGTCGATGGAGAAGCGAACTGCGTTGAGCCCGATGCATCGCTCTACGAAGAAACGCGTGGCGTGCTGAAAGTGTTCCTGGAGAATGTTATCCGCGATGCCCGCCATCACCTATACCGAACAGGCCAAGCGAAAACCGTCACCGCGCGATGGATGCAGTGTACGCGCTGAAGCGTCAGGGTCGCTCCTTGTACGGGTTCGGAGGTTCAACTCGCCAGCCAACGCACATTTTGCACTCATCTCAACAAAACGGTCCTTATCAGGACCACACATTTGCGTGAAAATTCTTTCCATCACAATTCTTTTCTAATGATTCCAATGATTCATTCCATAGTACCAGTCTTTTTGAAGACTAACATTACATATTTGACGTGCTTGGGCGTCTGGCTGAACTTACTGCATCCGAAAAATAGCAGCAAACGTTACTGCAGTGCAGGAATAAATTTTGGCGTAAAATATAAAGTGGATTAAATATGCCCTCGTGCCCTCGTGAGAAAGAGGATGCCCTCATGCCACCGAACGAGACGGAGCGTGGGATGAAATTCGTACCAATTTCGAACATCGATAGGAGGACGCAAAGCAGCGTCAAAAATGTGCGGAAATTTTTGCACACACCTTTTTGCCTGCTTGCACCATATAATTCCACCACCAACACTTTTTCGAAAGGGAGGGGGGGTTCGCCTCTTACTGTCACCTGGTACGTGCATGATGCCACCAACAATTTTGCCACGCGTTTCCAAATCGAGCGTCGTGTTTGTCTTCTCTTTCTCGCACGTAGTAGTGTGCGCGTTTGCTATCCCACTCGAGCCAGAACTTATCGGCAAATGCAATGGCTAACGGGATCGGTACCGTTATTTGGAAAAAACCACCGAAAACGAGGATGGCTTCGTGGCAACGAGTGCGAGCGAGACGGAGCACGGGATGAAATTCGCAGCAACGTCGGTCGCTGACAGCACACACAAAGGAGCACACGCTTCGTCCGTGTGTCGCCGGCTCGTTTTAGGCAGCGTCAAAAATGTGATGAAATTTTTGCACACACTTTTTTGCCTACTTGCTACATATAATTCCACCACCAACACTTTTGCGAAAGGGGGGGGGGGGGTTCGCCTCTTACTGTCCCCTGGTACGTGCATGATGCCACCAACAATTTTGCCACGCGTTTCCAAATCGAGCGTCGTGTTTTTCTTCTCTTTCTCGCACGTAGTAGTGTGCGCGTTTGCTATCCCACTCGAGCCAGAACTTATCGGCAAATGCAATGGCTAACGGGATCGGTACCGTTATTTGGAAAAAACCACCGAAAACGAGGATGGCTTCGTGGCAACGAGTGCGAGCGAGACGGAGCACGGGATGAAATTCGCAGCAACGTCGGTCGCTGACAGCACACACAAAGGAGCACACGCTTCGTCCGTGTGTCGCCGGCTCGTTTTAGGCAGCGTCAAAAATGTGATGAAATTTTTGCACCTACGGTTTTCAAAAACTTGCGAAATATGTTCCTTTTTTCAAGGGCTAACAGCAAATTTAGCATAAAACCTACGTTTTCGTGCACTGTACATGCACACGAGCCTACTTAATTTGTTTTTGCAAAATTGCTACCTAGCTTCCTTTCCCTGTTCGTATGGTGCGTACATCACACGCAAAAGCATTAAACCTCTGGTAGTTTAGTTGCAAAATATGCATAAATATTTGGCGTCATACAATTGGCCAGCTTTGGGAAATTTCCATCACGCGATTGTATGCGTAGCGAGGAAGAACAGAGATGGCAACGCTCGCTCGGATAGTAGAAGTAGTAGTTCGGAGAGAAAATACTCTCGCCACATTCGTTCGGATACAAGATTATATTAGAAGCCGAATGTCCCGCGCTCGGCACAGTCTTCGACTAGCAGCCTGATGGAACGGTTGGTCCGCGCGTCACGGTAGTGCGAATTTATTAGTGTGCGTAAAAGTGGTGTGATACAAGTGGTGTTGAGCAGGGGGGTCATTTTCAAAATGGCGCCGGCTCATTTCGTCGTTCTACCAGAAGCAGCAAGAGCTCATGTCGAGCAAAAGTGTGCGACGCGACAGCTAGCCTGCGCGCAGGATTATTCGTCGGGCAGTGAAATCCTCCGCGGATTGGACTAAAAAAAATACTTTTCTTTAAAACAACTGTGCTTCCTAATGGTGAAATGTGCGTGTGCGTGTGTGTGAAAAAAAAAGGACAATGGACTGCGTTCATCGCAACGGTGCTGCGCGCGTTGCTTCGCTCGGTGCTTCGCTCGGTGCGACGGACAGCGAAATCCTCCGCGGATTCGCAATAAAAACTACTGTTTTTATTAACATAGTTGTTGTTGTTGTTGTTGCTGCTGCTGCTGGTGCAAAGCGTGTGTGTGAAAAGCTTCGTAGGACTATGGACTGGCCCGATTGCGGCGGTACGTCGCTCGGACGGGTGAAATGCGTGTGCGTGTGTGTGAAATGAAATGGACTGCGTTCATCGCGACGGTGCTTCGCTCGGTGCTGCGCGCGTTGCTGCGCTCGGTGCTTCGCTCGGTGCTTCGCTCGGTGTAAAGGTCGGAAAAGTAAAGCGTTCATATGTGTGCGTTAAAAAACAACGTGTAGTGAAATGGATGGGACTCTGTGCTAAGTGAACCGCAATTGCGCATCGTGGGCGCACGGTCGACACATCAATCTGCGGCCGTCAGCGGTTCATCGTCGAAGCAGCGACAGCAGTGCGCGAAGCGGCTCTGGTCGTACCAACGAAGGTAAGTGTATTGCATGATTCATTTCTACGCATGGTTTGGGGATTCGTTGCTTTTCGTTGGTCGATGGAGAAGCGAACTGCGTTGAGCCCGATGCATCGCTCTACGAAGAAACGCGTGGCGTGCTGAAAGTGTTCCTGGAGAATGTTATCCGCGATGCCCGCCATCACCTATACCGAACAGGCCAAGCGAAAACCGTCACCGCGCGATGGATGCAGTGTACGCGCTGAAGCGTCAGGGTCGCTCCTTGTACGGGTTCGGAGGTTCAACTCGCCAGCCAACGCACATTTTGCACTCATCTCAACAAAACGGTCCTTATCAGGACCACACATTTGCGTGAAAATTCTTTCCATCACAATTCTTTTCTAATGATTCCAATGATTCATTCCATAGTACCAGTCTTTTTGAAGACTAACATTACATATTTGACGCGCTTGGGCGTCTGGCTGAACTTACTGCATCCGAAAAATAGCAGCAAACGTTAGTGCAGTGCAGGAATAAATTTTGGCGTAAAATATAAAGTGGATTAAATATGCCCTCGTGCCCTCGTGAGAAAGAGGATGCTCTCATGCCACCGAACGAGACGGAGCGTGGGATGAAATTCGTACCAATTTCGAACATCGATAGGAGGACGCAAAGCAGCGACAAAAATGTGCGGAAATTTTTGCACACACCTTTTTGCCTGCTTGCACCATATAATTCCACCACCAACACTTTTGCGAAAGGGGGAGGGGGGGTTCGCCTCTTACTGTCCCCTGGTACGTGCATGATGCCACCAACAATTTTGCCACGCGTTTCCAAATCGAGCGTCGTGTTTGTCTTCTCTTTCTCGCACGTAGTAGTGTGCGCGTTTGCTATCCCACTCGAGCCAGAACTTATCGGCAAATGCAATGGCTAACGGGATCGGTACCGTTATTTGGGAAAAAACCACCGAAAAAGAGGATGGCTTCGTGGCAACGAGTGCGAGCGAGACGGAGCACGGGATGAAATTCGCAGCAACGTCGGTCGCTGACAGCACACACAAAGAAGCACACGCTTCGTCCGTGTGTCGCCGGCTCGTTTTAGGCAGCGTAAAAAATGTGATGAAATTTTTGCACACACTTTTTTGCCTACTTGCTACATATAATTCCACCACCAACACTTTTGCGAAAGGGGGGGGGGGTTCGCCTCTTACTGTCCCCTGGTACGTGCATGATGCCACCAACAATTTTGCCACGCGCTTCCAAATCGAGCGTCGTGTTTTTCTTCTCTTTCTCGCACGTAGTAGTGTGCGCGTTTGCTATCCCACTCGAGCCAGAACTTATCGGCAAATGCAATGGCTAACGGGATCGGTACCGTTATTTGGAAAAAACCACCGAAAACGAGGATGGCTTCGTGGCAACGAGTGCGAGCGAGACGGAGCACGGGATGAAATTCGCAGCAACGTCGGTCGCTGACAGCACACACAAAGAAGCACACGCTTCGTCCGTGTGTCGCCGGCTCGTTTTAGGCAGCGTAAAAAATGTGATGAAATTTTTGCACACACTTTTTTGCCTACTTGCTACATATAATTCCACCACCAACACTTTTGCGAAAGGGGGGGGGGGGGGTTCGCCTCTTACTGTCCCCTGGTACGTGCATGATGCCACCAACAATTTTGCCACGCGCTTCCAAATCGAGCGTCGTGTTTTTCTTCTCTTTCTCGCACGTAGTAGTGTGCGCGTTTGCTATCCCACTCGAGCCAGAACTTATCGGCAAATGCAATGGCTAACGGGATCGGTACCGTTATTTGGAAAAAACCACCGAAAAAGAGGATGGCTTCGTGGCAACGAGTGCGAGCGAGACGGAGCACGGGATGAAATTCGCAGCAACGTCGGTCGCTGACAGCACACACAAAGAAGCACACGCTTCGTCCGTGTGTCGCCGGCTCGTTTTAGGCAGCGTAAAAAATGTGATGAAATTTTTGCACACACTTTTTTGCCTACTTGCTACATATAATTCCACCACCAACACTTTTGCGAAAGGGGGGGGGGGGGTTCGCCTCTTACTGTCCCCTGGTACGTGCATGATGCCACCAACAATTTTGCCACGCGTTTCCAAATCGAGCGTCGTGTTTGTCTTCTCTTTCTCGCACGTAGTAGTGTGCGCGTTTGCTATCCCACTCGAGCCAGAACTTATCGGCAAATGCAATGGCTAACGGGATCGGTACCGTTATTTGGAAAAAACCACCGAAAACGAGGATGGCTTCGTGGCAACGAGTGCGAGCGAGACGGAGCACGGGATGAAATTCGCAGCAACGTCGGTCGCTGACAGCACACACAAAGGAGCACACGCTTCGTCCGTGTGTCGCCGGCTCGTTTTAGGCAGCGTCAAAAATGTGATGAAATTTTTGCACCTACGGTTTTCAAAAACTTGCGAAATATGTTCCTTTTTTCAAGGGCTAACAGCAAATTTAGCATAAAACCTACGTTTTCGTGCACTGTACATGCACACGAGCCTACTTAATTTTTGTTTGCAAAATTGCTACCTAACTTCCTTTCCCTGTTCGTATGGTGCGTACATCACACGCAAAAGCATTAAACCTCTGGTAGTTTAGTTGCAAAATATGCATAAATATTTGGCGTCATACAATTGGCTTTGGGAAATTTCCATCACGCGATTGTATGCGTAGCGAGGAAGAACAGAGATGGCAACGCTCGCTCGGATAGTAGTAGTAGTAGTTCGGAGAGAAAATACTCTCGCCACATTCGTTCGGATACAAGATTATATTAGAAGCCGAATGTCCCGCGCTCGGCACAGTCTTCGACTAGCAGCCTGATGGAACGGTTGGTCCGCGCGTCACGGTAGTGCGAATTTATTAGTGTGCGTAAAAGTGGTGTGATACAAGTGGTGTTGAGCAGGGGGGTCATTTTCAAAATGGCGCCGGCTCATTTCGTCGTTCAACCAGAAGCAGCAAGAGCTCATGTCGAGCAAAAGTGTGCGACGCGACAGCTAGCCTGCGCGCAGGATTATTCGTCGGGCAGTGAAATCCTCCGCGGATTGGACTAAAAAAAATACTTTTCTTTAAAACAACTGTGCTTCCTAATGGTGAAATGTGCGTGTGCGTGTGTGTGAAATGAAATGGACTGTGTTAATCGCAACGGTGCTGCGCTCCGTGCTGCGCGCGTTGCTGCGCTCGGTGCTTCGCTCGGTGCGACGGACAGCGAAATCCTCCGCGGATTCGCAATAAAAACTACTGTTTTTATTAACATAGTTGTTGTTGTTGTTGTTGCTGCTGCTGCTGGTGCAAAGCGTGTGTGTGAAAAGCTTCGTAGGACTATGGACTGGCCCGATTGCGGCGGTACGTCGCTCGGACGGGTGAAATGCGTGTGCGTGTGTGTGAAATGAAATGGACTGCGTTCATCCCGACGGTGCTTCGCTCGGTGCTGCGCGCGTTGCTGCGCTCGGTGCTTCGCTCGGTGCGACGGACAGCGAAATCCTCCGCGGATTCGCAATAAAAACTACTGTTTTTATTAACATAGTTGTTGTTGTTGTTGTTGCTGCTGCTGCTGGTGCAATGCGTGTGTGTGAAAGTGCTTCGTAGGACTATGGACTGGCCCGATTGCGGCGGTACGTCGCTCGGACGGGTGAAATGTGCGTGCGTGTGTGTGAAAAGAAATGGACTGCGTTCATCCCGACGGTGCTGCGCTCGGTGCTGCGCGCGTTGCTGCGCTCGGTGCTTCGCTCGGTGCGACGGACAGCGAAATCCTCCGCGGATTCGCAATAAAAACTACTGTTTTTATTAACATAGTTGTTGTTGTTGTTGTTGCTGCTGCTGCTGGTGCAAAGCGTGTGTGTGAAAAGCTTCGTAGGACTATGGACTGGCCCGATTGCGGCGGTACGTCGCTCGGACGGGTGAAATGCGTGTGCGTGTGTGTGAAATGAAATGGACTGCGTTCATCCCGACGGTGCTTCGCTCGGTGCTGCGCGCGTTGCTGCGCTCGGTGCTTCGCTCGGTGCGACGGACAGCGAAATCCTCCGCGGATTCGCAATAAAAACTACTGTTTTTATTAACATAGTTGTTGTTGTTGTTGTTGCTGCTGCTGCTGGTGCAAAGCGTGTGTGTGAAAAGCTTCGTAGGACTATGGACTGGCCCGATTGCGGCGGTACGTCGCTCGGACGGGTGAAATGCGTGTGCGTGTGTGTGAAATGAAATGGACTGCGTTCATCCCGACGGTGCTTCGCTCGGTGCTGCGCGCGTTGCTGCGCTCGGTGCTTCGCTCGGTGCGACGGACAGCGAAATCCTCCGCGGATTCGCAATAAAAACTACTGTTTTTATTAACATAGTTGTTGTTGTTGTTGTTGCTGCTGCTGCTGGTGCAATGCGTGTGTGTGAAAGTGCTTCGTAGGACTATGGACTGGCCCGATTGCGGCGGTACGTCGCTCGGACGGGTGAAATGTGCGTGCGTGTGTGTGAAAAGAAATGGACTGCGTTCATCGCGACGGTGCTTCGCTCGGTGCTGCGCGCGTTGCTGCGCTCGGTGCTTCGCTCGGTGCGACGGACAGCGAAATCCTCCGCGGATTCGCAATAAAAACTACTGTTTTTATTAACATAGTTGTTGTTGTTGTTGTTGCTGCTGCTGCTGGTGCAAAGCGTGTGTGTGAAAAGCTTCGTAGGACTATGGACTGGCCCGATTGCGGCGGTACGTCGCTCGGACGGGTGAAATGCGTGTGCGTGTGTGTGAAATGAAATGGACTGCGTTCATCCCGACGGTGCTTCGCTCGGTGCTGCGCGCGTTGCTGCGCTCGGTGCTTCGCTCGGTGCGACGGACAGCGAAATCCTCCGCGGATTCGCAATAAAAACTACTGTTTTTATTAACATAGTTGTTGTTGTTGTTGTTGCTGCTGCTGCTGGTGCAAAGCGTGTGTGTGAAAAGCTTCGTAGGACTATGGACTGGCCCGATTGCGGCGGTACGTCGCTCGGACGGGTGAAATGCGTGTGCGTGTGTGTGAAATGAAATGGACTGCGTTCATCCCGACGGTGCTTCGCTCGGTGCTGCGCGCGTTGCTGCGCTCGGTGCTTCGCTCGGTGCGACGGACAGCGAAATCCTCCGCGGATTCGCAATAAAAACTACTGTTTTTATTAACATAGTTGTTGTTGTTGTTGTTGCTGCTGCTGCTGGTGCAATGCGTGTGTGTGAAAGTGCTTCGTAGGACTATGGACTGGCCCGATTGCGGCGGTACGTCGCTCGGACGGGTGAAATGTGCGTGCGTGTGTGTGAAAAGAAATGGACTGCGTTCATCCCGACGGTGCTGCGCTCGGTGCTGCGCGCGTTGCTGCGCTCGGTGCTTCGCTCGGTGCGACGGACAGCGAAATCCTCCGCGGATTCGCAATAAAAACTACTGTTTTTATTAACATAGTTGTTGTTGTTGTTGTTGCTGCTGCTGCTGGTGCAAAGCGTGTGTGTGAAAAGCTTCGTAGGACTATGGACTGGCCCGATTGCGGCGGTACGTCGCTCGGACGGGTGAAATGCGTGTGCGTGTGTGTGAAATGAAATGGACTGCGTTCATCCCGACGGTGCTTCGCTCGGTGCTGCGCGCGTTGCTGCGCTCGGTGCTTCGCTCGGTGCGACGGACAGCGAAATCCTCCGCGGATTCGCAATAAAAACTACTGTTTTTATTAACATAGTTGTTGTTGTTGTTGTTGCTGCTGCTGCTGGTGCAAAGCGTGTGTGTGAAAAGCTTCGTAGGACTATGGACTGGCCCGATTGCGGCGGTACGTCGCTCGGACGGGTGAAATGCGTGTGCGTGTGTGTGAAATGAAATGGACTGCGTTCATCCCGACGGTGCTTCGCTCGGTGCTGCGCGCGTTGCTGCGCTCGGTGCTTCGCTCGGTGCGACGGACAGCGAAATCCTCCGCGGATTCGCAATAAAAACTACTGTTTTTATTAACATAGTTGTTGTTGTTGTTGTTGCTGCTGCTGCTGGTGCAAAGCGTGTGTGTGAAAAGCTTCGTAGGACTATGGACTGGCCCGATTGCGGCGGTACGTCGCTCGGACGGGTGAAATGTGCGTGCGTGTGTGTGAAAAGAAATGGACTGCGTTCATCGCGACGGTGCTTCGCTCGGTGCTGCGCGCGTTGCTGCGCTCGGTGCTTCGCTCGGTGCGACGGACAGCGAAATCCTCCGCGGATTCGCAATAAAAACTACTGTTTTTATTAACATAGTTGTTGTTGTTGTTGTTGCTGCTGCTGCTGGTGCAAAGCGTGTGTGTGAAAAGCTTCGTAGGACTATGGACTGGCCCGATTGCGGCGGTACGTCGCTCGGACGGGTGAAATGCGTGTGCGTGTGTGTGAAATGAAATGGACTGCGTTCATCCCGACGGTGCTTCGCTCGGTGCTGCGCGCGTTGCTGCGCTCGGTGCTTCGCTCGGTGCGACGGACAGCGAAATCCTCCGCGGATTCGCACTTAAAATTACTGTTTTTATTAACATAGTTGTTGTTGTTGTTGTTGCTGCTGCTGCTGGTGTAAAGCGTGTGTGTGAAAGTGCTTCGTAGGACTATGGACTGGCCCGATTGCGGCGGTACGTCGCTCGGACGGGTGAAATGCGTGTGCGTGTGTGTGAAAAGAAATGGACTGCGTTCATCGCGACGGTGCTTCGCTCGGTGCTGCGCGCGTTGCTGCGCTCGGTGCTGCGCGCGTTGCTGCGCTCGGTGCGACGGACAGCGAAATCCTCCGCGGATTCGCAATAAAAATTACTGTTTTTATTAACATAGTTGTTGTTGTTGTTGTTGCTGCTGCTGCTGGTGCAATGCGTGTGTGTGTGAAAAGCTTCGTAGGACCACGGACTGGCCCGATTGCGATGGTACGTCGCTTGGACGGGTGAAATGCGTGTGCGTGTGTGTGAAAAGAAATGGACTGCGTTCATCGCGACGGTGCTTCGCTCGGTGCTGCGCTCGGTGCGTCGGACAGCGAAATCCTCCGCGGATTCGCACTTAAAATTACTGTTTTTATTAACATAGTTGTTGTTGTTGTTGTTGCTGCTGCTGCTGGTGTAAAGCGTGTGTGTGAAAGTGCTTCGTAGGACTATGGACTGGCCCGATTGCGGCGGTACGTCGCTCGGACGGGTGAAATGCGTGTGCGTGTGTGTGAAAAGAAATGGACTGCGTTCATCGCGACGGTGCTTCGCTCGGTGCTGCGCGCGTTGCTGCGCTCGGTGCTGCGCGCGTTGCTGCGCTCGGTGCGACGGACAGCGAAATCCTCCGCGGATTCGCAATAAAAATTACTGTTTTTATTAACATAGTTGTTGTTGTTGTTGTTGCTGCTGCTGCTGGTGCAATGCGTGTGTGTGTGAAAAGCTTCGTAGGACCACGGACTGGCCCGATTGCGATGGTACGTCGCTTGGACGGGTGAAATGCGTGTGCGTGTGTGTGAAAAGAAATGGACTGCGTTCATCCCGACGGTGCTACGCTCGGTGCTGCGCGCGTTGCTTCGCTCGGTGCTTCGCTCGGTGCTTCGCTCGGTGTAAAGGTCGGAAAAGTAAAACGTTCATATGTGTGCGTTAAAAAACAACGTGTAGTGAAATGGATGGGACTCTGTGCTAAGTGAACCGCAATTGCGCATCGTGGGCGCACGGTCGACACATCAATCTGCGGCCGTCAGCGGTTCATCGTCGAAGCAGCGACAGCAGTGCGCGAAGCGGCTCTGGTCGTACCAACGAAGGTAAGTGTATTGCATGATTCATTTCTACGCATGGTTTGGGGATTCGTTGCTTTACGTTGGTCGATGGAGAAGCGAACTGCGTTGAGCCCGATGCATCGCTCTACGAAGAAACGCGTGGCGTGCTGAAAGTGTTCCTGGAGAATGTTATCCGCGATGCCCGCCATCACCTATACCGAACAGGCCAAGCGAAAACCGTCACCGCGCGATGGATGCAGTGTACGCGCTGAAGCGTCAGGGTCGCTCCTTGTACGGGTTCGGAGGTTCAACTCGCCAGCCAACGCACATTTTGCACTCATCTCAACAAAACGGTCCTTATCAGGACCACACATTTGCGTGAAAATTCTTTCCATCACAATTCTTTTCTAATGATTCCAATGATTCATTCCATAGTACCAGTCTTTTTGAAGACTAACATTACATATTTGACGTGCTTGGGCGTCTGGCTGAACTTACTGCATCCGAAAAATAGCAGCAAACGTTACTGCAGTGCAGGAATAAATTTTGGCGTAAAATATAAAGTGGATTAAATATGCCCTCGTGCCCTCGTGAGAAAGAGGATGCCCTCATGCCACCGAACGAGACGGAGCGTGGGATGAAATTCGTACCAATTTCGAACATCGATAGGAGGACGCAAAGCAGCGTCAAAAATGTGCGGAAATTTTTGCACACACCTTTTTGCCTGCTTGCACCATATAATTCCACCACCAACACTTTTTCGAAAGGGAGGGGGGGTTCGCCTCTTACTGTCACCTGGTACGTGCATGATGCCACCAACAATTTTGCCACGCGTTTCCAAATCGAGCGTCGTGTTTGTCTTCTCTTTCTCGCACGTAGTAGTGTGCGCGTTTGCTATCCCACTCGAGCCAGAACTTATCGGCAAATGCAATGGCTAACGGGATCGGTACCGTTATTTGGAAAAAACCACCGAAAACGAGGATGGCTTCGTGGCAACGAGTGCGAGCGAGACGGAGCACGGGATGAAATTCGCAGCAACGTCGGTCGCTGACAGCACACACAAAGGAGCACACGCTTCGTCCGTGTGTCGCCGGCTCGTTTTAGGCAGCGTCAAAAATGTGATGAAATTTTTGCACACACTTTTTTGCCTACTTGCTACATATAATTCCACCACCAACACTTTTGCGAAAGGGGGGGGGGGGGTTCGCCTCTTACTGTCCCCTGGTACGTGCATGATGCCACCAACAATTTTGCCACGCGTTTCCAAATCGAGCGTCGTGTTTTTCTTCTCTTTCTCGCACGTAGTAGTGTGCGCGTTTGCTATCCCACTCGAGCCAGAACTTATCGGCAAATGCAATGGCTAACGGGATCGGTACCGTTATTTGGAAAAAACCACCGAAAACGAGGATGGCTTCGTGGCAACGAGTGCGAGCGAGACGGAGCACGGGATGAAATTCGCAGCAACGTCGGTCGCTGACAGCACACACAAAGGAGCACACGCTTCGTCCGTGTGTCGCCGGCTCGTTTTAGGCAGCGTCAAAAATGTGATGAAATTTTTGCACCTACGGTTTTCAAAAACTTGCGAAATATGTTCCTTTTTTCAAGGGCTAACAGCAAATTTAGCATAAAACCTACGTTTTCGTGCACTGTACATGCACACGAGCCTACTTAATTTGTTTTTGCAAAATTGCTACCTAGCTTCCTTTCCCTGTTCGTATGGTGCGTACATCACACGCAAAAGCCTTAAACCTCTGGTAGTTTAGTTGCAAAATATGCATAAATATTTGGCGTCATACAATTGGCCAGCTTTGGGAAATTTCCATCACGCGATTGTATGCGTAGCGAGGAAGAACAGAGATGGCAACGCTCGCTCGGATAGTAGAAGTAGTAGTTCGGAGAGAAAATACTCTCGCCACATTCGTTCGGATACAAGATTATATTAGAAGCCGAATGTCCCGCGCTCGGCACAGTCTTCGACTAGCAGCCTGATGGAACGGTTGGTCCGCGCGTCACGGTAGTGCGAATTTATTAGTGTGCGTAAAAGTGGTGTGATACAAGTGGTGTTGAGCAGGGGGGTCATTTTCAAAATGGCGCCGGCTCATTTCGTCGTTCTACCAGAAGCAGCAAGAGCTCATGTCGAGCAAAAGTGTGCGACGCGACAGCTAGCCTGCGCGCAGGATTATTCGTCGGGCAGTGAAATCCTCCGCGGATTGGACTAAAAAAAATACTTTTCTTTAAAACAACTGTGCTTCCTAATGGTGAAATGTGCGTGTGCGTGTGTGTGAAAAAAAAAGGACAATGGACTGCGTTCATCGCAACGGTGCTGCGCGCGTTGCTTCGCTCGGTGCTTCGCTCGGTGCGACGGACAGCGAAATCCTCCGCGGATTCGCAATAAAAACTACTGTTTTTATTAACATAGTTGTTGTTGTTGTTGTTGCTGCTGCTGCTGGTGCAAAGCGTGTGTGTGAAAAGCTTCGTAGGACTATGGACTGGCCCGATTGCGGCGGTACGTCGCTCGGACGGGTGAAATGCGTGTGCGTGTGTGTGAAATGAAATGGACTGCGTTCATCGCGACGGTGCTTCGCTCGGTGCTGCGCGCGTTGCTGCGCTCGGTGCTTCGCTCGGTGCTTCGCTCGGTGTAAAGGTCGGAAAAGTAAAGCGTTCATATGTGTGCGTTAAAAAACAACGTGTAGTGAAATGGATGGGACTCTGTGCTAAGTGAACCGCAATTGCGCATCGTGGGCGCACGGTCGACACATCAATCTGCGGCCGTCAGCGGTTCATCGTCGAAGCAGCGACAGCAGTGCGCGAAGCGGCTCTGGTCGTACCAACGAAGGTAAGTGTATTGCATGATTCATTTCTACGCATGGTTTGGGGATTCGTTGCTTTTCGTTGGTCGATGGAGAAGCGAACTGCGTTGAGCCCGATGCATCGCTCTACGAAGAAACGCGTGGCGTGCTGAAAGTGTTCCTGGAGAATGTTATCCGCGATGCCCGCCATCACCTATACCGAACAGGCCAAGCGAAAACCGTCACCGCGCGATGGATGCAGTGTACGCGCTGAAGCGTCAGGGTCGCTCCTTGTACGGGTTCGGAGGTTCAACTCGCCAGCCAACGCACATTTTGCACTCATCTCAACAAAACGGTCCTTATCAGGACCACACATTTGCGTGAAAATTCTTTCCATCACAATTCTTTTCTAATGATTCCAATGATTCATTCCATAGTACCAGTCTTTTTGAAGACTAACATTACATATTTGACGCGCTTGGGCGTCTGGCTGAACTTACTGCATCCGAAAAATAGCAGCAAACGTTAGTGCAGTGCAGGAATAAATTTTGGCGTAAAATATAAAGTGGATTAAATATGCCCTCGTGCCCTCGTGAGAAAGAGGATGCTCTCATGCCACCGAACGAGACGGAGCGTGGGATGAAATTCGTACCAATTTCGAACATCGATAGGAGGACGCAAAGCAGCGACAAAAATGTGCGGAAATTTTTGCACACACCTTTTTGCCTGCTTGCACCATATAATTCCACCACCAACACTTTTGCGAAAGGGGGAGGGGGGGTTCGCCTCTTACTGTCCCCTGGTACGTGCATGATGCCACCAACAATTTTGCCACGCGTTTCCAAATCGAGCGTCGTGTTTGTCTTCTCTTTCTCGCACGTAGTAGTGTGCGCGTTTGCTATCCCACTCGAGCCAGAACTTATCGGCAAATGCAATGGCTAACGGGATCGGTACCGTTATTTGGGAAAAAACCACCGAAAAAGAGGATGGCTTCGTGGCAACGAGTGCGAGCGAGACGGAGCACGGGATGAAATTCGCAGCAACGTCGGTCGCTGACAGCACACACAAAGAAGCACACGCTTCGTCCGTGTGTCGCCGGCTCGTTTTAGGCAGCGTAAAAAATGTGATGAAATTTTTGCACACACTTTTTTGCCTACTTGCTACATATAATTCCACCACCAACACTTTTGCGAAAGGGGGGGGGGGTTCGCCTCTTACTGTCCCCTGGTACGTGCATGATGCCACCAACAATTTTGCCACGCGCTTCCAAATCGAGCGTCGTGTTTTTCTTCTCTTTCTCGCACGTAGTAGTGTGCGCGTTTGCTATCCCACTCGAGCCAGAACTTATCGGCAAATGCAATGGCTAACGGGATCGGTACCGTTATTTGGAAAAAACCACCGAAAACGAGGATGGCTTCGTGGCAACGAGTGCGAGCGAGACGGAGCACGGGATGAAATTCGCAGCAACGTCGGTCGCTGACAGCACACACAAAGAAGCACACGCTTCGTCCGTGTGTCGCCGGCTCGTTTTAGGCAGCGTAAAAAATGTGATGAAATTTTTGCACACACTTTTTTGCCTACTTGCTACATATAATTCCACCACCAACACTTTTGCGAAAGGGGGGGGGGGGGTTCGCCTCTTACTGTCCCCTGGTACGTGCATGATGCCACCAACAATTTTGCCACGCGCTTCCAAATCGAGCGTCGTGTTTTTCTTCTCTTTCTCGCACGTAGTAGTGTGCGCGTTTGCTATCCCACTCGAGCCAGAACTTATCGGCAAATGCAATGGCTAACGGGATCGGTACCGTTATTTGGAAAAAACCACCGAAAACGAGGATGGCTTCGTGGCAACGAGTGCGAGCGAGACGGAGCACGGGATGAAATTCGCAGCAACGTCGGTCGCTGACAGCACACACAAAGAAGCACACGCTTCGTCCGTGTGTCGCCGGCTCGTTTTAGGCAGCGTAAAAAATGTGATGAAATTTTTGCACACACTTTTTTGCCTACTTGCTACATATAATTCCACCACCAACACTTTTGCGAAAGGGGGGGGGGGGGTTCGCCTCTTACTGTCCCCTGGTACGTGCATGATGCCACCAACAATTTTGCCACGCGTTTCCAAATCGAGCGTCGTGTTTGTCTTCTCTTTCTCGCACGTAGTAGTGTGCGCGTTTGCTATCCCACTCGAGCCAGAACTTATCGGCAAATGCAATGGCTAACGGGATCGGTACCGTTATTTGGAAAAAACCACCGAAAAC
The DNA here is from genome assembly GCF_943734725.1 of Anopheles marshallii. NCBI lineage: Eukaryota > Metazoa > Arthropoda > Insecta > Diptera > Culicidae > Anopheles > Anopheles marshallii. The sequence goes on from NC_071326.1 coordinate 59,426,060, forward strand.
GAGGATGGCTTCGTGGCAACGAGTGCGAGCGAGACGGAGCACGGGATGAAATTCGCAGCAACGTCGGTCGCTGACAGCACACACAAAGGAGCACACGCTTCGTCCGTGTGTCGCCGGCTCGTTTTAGGCAGCGTCAAAAATGTGATGAAATTTTTGCACCTACGGTTTTCAAAAACTTGCGAAATATGTTCCTTTTTTCAAGGGCTAACAGCAAATTTAGCATAAAACCTACGTTTTCGTGCACTGTACATGCACACGAGCCTACTTAATTTTTGTTTGCAAAATTGCTACCTAACTTCCTTTCCCTGTTCGTATGGTGCGTACATCACACGCAAAAGCATTAAACCTCTGGTAGTTTAGTTGCAAAATATGCATAAATATTTGGCGTCATACAATTGGCTTTGGGAAATTTCCATCACGCGATTGTATGCGTAGCGAGGAAGAACAGAGATGGCAACGCTCGCTCGGATAGTAGTAGTAGTAGTTCGGAGAGAAAATACTCTCGCCACATTCGTTCGGATACAAGATTATATTAGAAGCCGAATGTCCCGCGCTCGGCACAGTCTTCGACTAGCAGCCTGATGGAACGGTTGGTCCGCGCGTCACGGTAGTGCGAATTTATTAGTGTGCGTAAAAGTGGTGTGATACAAGTGGTGTTGAGCAGGGGGGTCATTTTCAAAATGGCGCCGGCTCATTTCGTCGTTCAACCAGAAGCAGCAAGAGCTCATGTCGAGCAAAAGTGTGCGACGCGACAGCTAGCCTGCGCGCAGGATTATTCGTCGGGCAGTGAAATCCTCCGCGGATTGGACTAAAAAAAATACTTTTCTTTAAAACAACTGTGCTTCCTAATGGTGAAATGTGCGTGTGCGTGTGTGTGAAATGAAATGGACTGTGTTAATCGCAACGGTGCTGCGCTCCGTGCTGCGCGCGTTGCTGCGCTCGGTGCTTCGCTCGGTGCGACGGACAGCGAAATCCTCCGCGGATTCGCAATAAAAACTACTGTTTTTATTAACATAGTTGTTGTTGTTGTTGTTGCTGCTGCTGCTGGTGCAAAGCGTGTGTGTGAAAAGCTTCGTAGGACTATGGACTGGCCCGATTGCGGCGGTACGTCGCTCGGACGGGTGAAATGCGTGTGCGTGTGTGTGAAATGAAATGGACTGCGTTCATCCCGACGGTGCTTCGCTCGGTGCTGCGCGCGTTGCTGCGCTCGGTGCTTCGCTCGGTGCGACGGACAGCGAAATCCTCCGCGGATTCGCAATAAAAACTACTGTTTTTATTAACATAGTTGTTGTTGTTGTTGTTGCTGCTGCTGCTGGTGCAATGCGTGTGTGTGAAAGTGCTTCGTAGGACTATGGACTGGCCCGATTGCGGCGGTACGTCGCTCGGACGGGTGAAATGTGCGTGCGTGTGTGTGAAAAGAAATGGACTGCGTTCATCCCGACGGTGCTGCGCTCGGTGCTGCGCGCGTTGCTGCGCTCGGTGCTTCGCTCGGTGCGACGGACAGCGAAATCCTCCGCGGATTCGCAATAAAAACTACTGTTTTTATTAACATAGTTGTTGTTGTTGTTGTTGCTGCTGCTGCTGGTGCAAAGCGTGTGTGTGAAAAGCTTCGTAGGACTATGGACTGGCCCGATTGCGGCGGTACGTCGCTCGGACGGGTGAAATGCGTGTGCGTGTGTGTGAAATGAAATGGACTGCGTTCATCCCGACGGTGCTTCGCTCGGTGCTGCGCGCGTTGCTGCGCTCGGTGCTTCGCTCGGTGCGACGGACAGCGAAATCCTCCGCGGATTCGCAATAAAAACTACTGTTTTTATTAACATAGTTGTTGTTGTTGTTGTTGCTGCTGCTGCTGGTGCAAAGCGTGTGTGTGAAAAGCTTCGTAGGACTATGGACTGGCCCGATTGCGGCGGTACGTCGCTCGGACGGGTGAAATGCGTGTGCGTGTGTGTGAAATGAAATGGACTGCGTTCATCCCGACGGTGCTTCGCTCGGTGCTGCGCGCGTTGCTGCGCTCGGTGCTTCGCTCGGTGCGACGGACAGCGAAATCCTCCGCGGATTCGCAATAAAAACTACTGTTTTTATTAACATAGTTGTTGTTGTTGTTGTTGCTGCTGCTGCTGGTGCAATGCGTGTGTGTGAAAGTGCTTCGTAGGACTATGGACTGGCCCGATTGCGGCGGTACGTCGCTCGGACGGGTGAAATGTGCGTGCGTGTGTGTGAAAAGAAATGGACTGCGTTCATCGCGACGGTGCTTCGCTCGGTGCTGCGCGCGTTGCTGCGCTCGGTGCTTCGCTCGGTGCGACGGACAGCGAAATCCTCCGCGGATTCGCAATAAAAACTACTGTTTTTATTAACATAGTTGTTGTTGTTGTTGTTGCTGCTGCTGCTGGTGCAAAGCGTGTGTGTGAAAAGCTTCGTAGGACTATGGACTGGCCCGATTGCGGCGGTACGTCGCTCGGACGGGTGAAATGCGTGTGCGTGTGTGTGAAATGAAATGGACTGCGTTCATCCCGACGGTGCTTCGCTCGGTGCTGCGCGCGTTGCTGCGCTCGGTGCTTCGCTCGGTGCGACGGACAGCGAAATCCTCCGCGGATTCGCAATAAAAACTACTGTTTTTATTAACATAGTTGTTGTTGTTGTTGTTGCTGCTGCTGCTGGTGCAATGCGTGTGTGTGAAAGTGCTTCGTAGGACTATGGACTGGCCCGATTGCGGCGGTACGTCGCTCGGACGGGTGAAATGTGCGTGCGTGTGTGTGAAAAGAAATGGACTGCGTTCATCCCGACGGTGCTGCGCTCGGTGCTGCGCGCGTTGCTGCGCTCGGTGCTTCGCTCGGTGCGACGGACAGCGAAATCCTCCGCGGATTCGCAATAAAAACTACTGTTTTTATTAACATAGTTGTTGTTGTTGTTGTTGCTGCTGCTGCTGGTGCAAAGCGTGTGTGTGAAAAGCTTCGTAGGACTATGGACTGGCCCGATTGCGGCGGTACGTCGCTCGGACGGGTGAAATGTGCGTGCGTGTGTGTGAAAAGAAATGGACTGCGTTCATCCCGACGGTGCTGCGCTCGGTGCTGCGCGCGTTGCTGCGCTCGGTGCTTCGCTCGGTGCGACGGACAGCGAAATCCTCCGCGGATTCGCAATAAAAACTACTGTTTTTATTAACATAGTTGTTGTTGTTGTTGTTGCTGCTGCTGCTGGTGCAAAGCGTGTGTGTGAAAAGCTTCGTAGGACTATGGACTGGCCCGATTGCGGCGGTACGTCGCTCGGACGGGTGAAATGCGTGTGCGTGTGTGTGAAATGAAATGGACTGCGTTCATCCCGACGGTGCTTCGCTCGGTGCTGCGCGCGTTGCTGCGCTCGGTGCTGCGCTCGGTGCGTCGGACAGCGAAATCCTCCGCGGATTCGCACTTAAAATTACTGTTTTTATTAACATAGTTGTTGTTGTTGTTGTTGCTGCTGCTGCTGGTGTAAAGCGTGTGTGTGAAAGTGCTTCGTAGGACTATGGACTGGCCCGATTGCGGCGGTACGTCGCTCGGACGGGTGAAATGCGTGTGCGTGTGTGTGAAAAGAAATGGACTGCGTTCATCGCGACGGTGCTTCGCTCGGTGCTGCGCGCGTTGCTGCGCTCGGTGCTGCGCGCGTTGCTGCGCTCGGTGCGACGGACAGCGAAATCCTCCGCGGATTCGCAATAAAAATTACTGTTTTTATTAACATAGTTGTTGTTGTTGTTGTTGCTGCTGCTGCTGGTGCAATGCGTGTGTGTGTGAAAAGCTTCGTAGGACCACGGACTGGCCCGATTGCGATGGTACGTCGCTTGGACGGGTGAAATGCGTGTGCGTGTGTGTGAAAAGAAATGGACTGCGTTCATCGCGACGGTGCTTCGCTCGGTGCTGCGCGCGTTGCTGCGCTCGGTGCTGCGCGCGTTGCTGCGCTCGGTGCGACGGACAGCGAAATCCTCCGCGGATTCGCAATAAAAACTACTGTTTTTATTAACATAGTTGTTGTTGTTGTTGTTGCTGCTGCTGCTGGTGCAAAGCGTGTGTGTGAAAAGCTTCGTAGGACTATGGACTGGCCCGATTGCGGCGGTACGTCGCTCGGACGGGTGAAATGCGTGTGCGTGTGTGTGAAATGAAATGGACTGCGTTCATCGCGACGGTGCTTCGCTCGGTGCTGCGCGCGTTGCTGCGCTCGGTGCTTCGCTCGGTGCTTCGCTCGGTGTAAAGGTCGGAAAAGTAAAGCGTTCATATGTGTGCGTTAAAAAACAACGTGTAGTGAAATGGATGGGACTCTGTGCTAAGTGAACCGCAATTGCGCATCGTGGGCGCACGGTCGACACATCAATCTGCGGCCGTCAGCGGTTCATCGTCGAAGCAGCGACAGCAGTGCGCGAAGCGGCTCTGGTCGTACCAACGAAGGTAAGTGTATTGCATGATTCATTTCTACGCATGGTTTGGGGATTCGTTGCTTTTCGTTGGTCGATGGAGAAGCGAACTGCGTTGAGCCCGATGCATCGCTCTACGAAGAAACGCGTGGCGTGCTGAAAGTGTTCCTGGAGAATGTTATCCGCGATGCCCGCCATCACCTATACCGAACAGGCCAAGCGAAAACCGTCACCGCGCGATGGATGCAGTGTACGCGCTGAAGCGTCAGGGTCGCTCCTTGTACGGGTTCGGAGGTTCAACTCGCCAGCCAACGCACATTTTGCACTCATCTCAACAAAACGGTCCTTATCAGGACCACACATTTGCGTGAAAATTCTTTCCATCACAATTCTTTTCTAATGATTCCAATGATTCATTCCATAGTACCAGTCTTTTTGAAGACTAACATTACATATTTGACGCGCTTGGGCGTCTGGCTGAACTTACTGCATCCGAAAAATAGCAGCAAACGTTAGTGCAGTGCAGGAATAAATTTTGGCGTAAAATATAAAGTGGATTAAATATGCCCTCGTGCCCTCGTGAGAAAGAGGATGCTCTCATGCCACCGAACGAGACGGAGCGTGGGATGAAATTCGTACCAATTTCGAACATCGATAGGAGGACGCAAAGCAGCGACAAAAATGTGCGGAAATTTTTGCACACACCTTTTTGCCTGCTTGCACCATATAATTCCACCACCAACACTTTTGCGAAAGGGGGAGGGGGGGTTCGCCTCTTACTGTCCCCTGGTACGTGCATGATGCCACCAACAATTTTGCCACGCGTTTCCAAATCGAGCGTCGTGTTTGTCTTCTCTTTCTCGCACGTAGTAGTGTGCGCGTTTGCTATCCCACTCGAGCCAGAACTTATCGGCAAATGCAATGGCTAACGGGATCGGTACCGTTATTTGGGAAAAAACCACCGAAAAAGAGGATGGCTTCGTGGCAACGAGTGCGAGCGAGACGGAGCACGGGATGAAATTCGCAGCAACGTCGGTCGCTGACAGCACACACAAAGAAGCACACGCTTCGTCCGTGTGTCGCCGGCTCGTTTTAGGCAGCGTAAAAAATGTGATGAAATTTTTGCACACACTTTTTTGCCTACTTGCTACATATAATTCCACCACCAACACTTTTGCGAAAGGGGGGGGGGGTTCGCCTCTTACTGTCCCCTGGTACGTGCATGATGCCACCAACAATTTTGCCACGCGCTTCCAAATCGAGCGTCGTGTTTTTCTTCTCTTTCTCGCACGTAGTAGTGTGCGCGTTTGCTATCCCACTCGAGCCAGAACTTATCGGCAAATGCAATGGCTAACGGGATCGGTACCGTTATTTGGAAAAAACCACCGAAAACGAGGATGGCTTCGTGGCAACGAGTGCGAGCGAGACGGAGCACGGGATGAAATTCGCAGCAACGTCGGTCGCTGACAGCACACACAAAGAAGCACACGCTTCGTCCGTGTGTCGCCGGCTCGTTTTAGGCAGCGTAAAAAATGTGATGAAATTTTTGCACACACTTTTTTGCCTACTTGCTACATATAATTCCACCACCAACACTTTTGCGAAAGGGGGGGGGGGGGGTTCGCCTCTTACTGTCCCCTGGTACGTGCATGATGCCACCAACAATTTTGCCACGCGCTTCCAAATCGAGCGTCGTGTTTTTCTTCTCTTTCTCGCACGTAGTAGTGTGCGCGTTTGCTATCCCACTCGAGCCAGAACTTATCGGCAAATGCAATGGCTAACGGGATCGGTACCGTTATTTGGAAAAAACCACCGAAAAAGAGGATGGCTTCGTGGCAACGAGTGCGAGCGAGACGGAGCACGGGATGAAATTCGCAGCAACGTCGGTCGCTGACAGCACACACAAAGAAGCACACGCTTCGTCCGTGTGTCGCCGGCTCGTTTTAGGCAGCGTAAAAAATGTGATGAAATTTTTGCACACACTTTTTTGCCTACTTGCTACATATAATTCCACCACCAACACTTTTGCGAAAGGGGGGGGGGGGGTTCGCCTCTTACTGTCCCCTGGTACGTGCATGATGCCACCAACAATTTTGCCACGCGTTTCCAAATCGAGCGTCGTGTTTGTCTTCTCTTTCTCGCACGTAGTAGTGTGCGCGTTTGCTATCCCACTCGAGCCAGAACTTATCGGCAAATGCAATGGCTAACGGGATCGGTACCGTTATTTGGAAAAAACCACCGAAAACGAGGATGGCTTCGTGGCAACGAGTGCGAGCGAGACGGAGCACGGGATGAAATTCGCAGCAACGTCGGTCGCTGACAGCACACACAAAGGAGCACACGCTTCGTCCGTGTGTCGCCGGCTCGTTTTAGGCAGCGTCAAAAATGTGATGAAATTTTTGCACCTACGGTTTTCAAAAACTTGCGAAATATGTTCCTTTTTTCAAGGGCTAACAGCAAATTTAGCATAAAACCTACGTTTTCGTGCACTGTACATGCACACGAGCCTACTTAATTTTTGTTTGCAAAATTGCTACCTAACTTCCTTTCCCTGTTCGTATGGTGCGTACATCACACGCAAAAGCATTAAACCTCTGGTAGTTTAGTTGCAAAATATGCATAAATATTTGGCGTCATACAATTGGCTTTGGGAAATTTCCATCACGCGATTGTATGCGTAGCGAGGAAGAACAGAGATGGCAACGCTCGCTCGGATAGTAGTAGTAGTAGTTCGGAGAGAAAATACTCTCGCCACATTCGTTCGGATACAAGATTATATTAGAAGCCGAATGTCCCGCGCTCGGCACAGTCTTCGACTAGCAGCCTGATGGAACGGTTGGTCCGCGCGTCACGGTAGTGCGAATTTATTAGTGTGCGTAAAAGTGGTGTGATACAAGTGGTGTTGAGCAGGGGGGTCATTTTCAAAATGGCGCCGGCTCATTTCGTCGTTCAACCAGAAGCAGCAAGAGCTCATGTCGAGCAAAAGTGTGCGACGCGACAGCTAGCCTGCGCGCAGGATTATTCGTCGGGCAGTGAAATCCTCCGCGGATTGGACTAAAAAAAATACTTTTCTTTAAAACAACTGTGCTTCCTAATGGTGAAATGTGCGTGTGCGTGTGTGTGAAATGAAATGGACTGTGTTAATCGCAACGGTGCTGCGCTCCGTGCTGCGCGCGTTGCTGCGCTCGGTGCTTCGCTCGGTGCGACGGACAGCGAAATCCTCCGCGGATTCGCAATAAAAACTACTGTTTTTATTAACATAGTTGTTGTTGTTGTTGTTGCTGCTGCTGCTGGTGCAAAGCGTGTGTGTGAAAAGCTTCGTAGGACTATGGACTGGCCCGATTGCGGCGGTACGTCGCTCGGACGGGTGAAATGCGTGTGCGTGTGTGTGAAATGAAATGGACTGCGTTCATCCCGACGGTGCTTCGCTCGGTGCTGCGCGCGTTGCTGCGCTCGGTGCTTCGCTCGGTGCGACGGACAGCGAAATCCTCCGCGGATTCGCAATAAAAACTACTGTTTTTATTAACATAGTTGTTGTTGTTGTTGTTGCTGCTGCTGCTGGTGCAATGCGTGTGTGTGAAAGTGCTTCGTAGGACTATGGACTGGCCCGATTGCGGCGGTACGTCGCTCGGACGGGTGAAATGTGCGTGCGTGTGTGTGAAAAGAAATGGACTGCGTTCATCCCGACGGTGCTGCGCTCGGTGCTGCGCGCGTTGCTGCGCTCGGTGCTTCGCTCGGTGCGACGGACAGCGAAATCCTCCGCGGATTCGCAATAAAAACTACTGTTTTTATTAACATAGTTGTTGTTGTTGTTGTTGCTGCTGCTGCTGGTGCAAAGCGTGTGTGTGAAAAGCTTCGTAGGACTATGGACTGGCCCGATTGCGGCGGTACGTCGCTCGGACGGGTGAAATGCGTGTGCGTGTGTGTGAAATGAAATGGACTGCGTTCATCCCGACGGTGCTTCGCTCGGTGCTGCGCGCGTTGCTGCGCTCGGTGCTTCGCTCGGTGCGACGGACAGCGAAATCCTCCGCGGATTCGCAATAAAAACTACTGTTTTTATTAACATAGTTGTTGTTGTTGTTGTTGCTGCTGCTGCTGGTGCAAAGCGTGTGTGTGAAAAGCTTCGTAGGACTATGGACTGGCCCGATTGCGGCGGTACGTCGCTCGGACGGGTGAAATGCGTGTGCGTGTGTGTGAAATGAAATGGACTGCGTTCATCCCGACGGTGCTTCGCTCGGTGCTGCGCGCGTTGCTGCGCTCGGTGCTTCGCTCGGTGCGACGGACAGCGAAATCCTCCGCGGATTCGCAATAAAAACTACTGTTTTTATTAACATAGTTGTTGTTGTTGTTGTTGCTGCTGCTGCTGGTGCAATGCGTGTGTGTGAAAGTGCTTCGTAGGACTATGGACTGGCCCGATTGCGGCGGTACGTCGCTCGGACGGGTGAAATGTGCGTGCGTGTGTGTGAAAAGAAATGGACTGCGTTCATCGCGACGGTGCTTCGCTCGGTGCTGCGCGCGTTGCTGCGCTCGGTGCTTCGCTCGGTGCGACGGACAGCGAAATCCTCCGCGGATTCGCAATAAAAACTACTGTTTTTATTAACATAGTTGTTGTTGTTGTTGTTGCTGCTGCTGCTGGTGCAAAGCGTGTGTGTGAAAAGCTTCGTAGGACTATGGACTGGCCCGATTGCGGCGGTACGTCGCTCGGACGGGTGAAATGCGTGTGCGTGTGTGTGAAATGAAATGGACTGCGTTCATCCCGACGGTGCTTCGCTCGGTGCTGCGCGCGTTGCTGCGCTCGGTGCTTCGCTCGGTGCGACGGACAGCGAAATCCTCCGCGGATTCGCAATAAAAACTACTGTTTTTATTAACATAGTTGTTGTTGTTGTTGTTGCTGCTGCTGCTGGTGCAAAGCGTGTGTGTGAAAAGCTTCGTAGGACTATGGACTGGCCCGATTGCGGCGGTACGTCGCTCGGACGGGTGAAATGCGTGTGCGTGTGTGTGAAATGAAATGGACTGCGTTCATCCCGACGGTGCTTCGCTCGGTGCTGCGCGCGTTGCTGCGCTCGGTGCTTCGCTCGGTGCGACGGACAGCGAAATCCTCCGCGGATTCGCAATAAAAACTACTGTTTTTATTAACATAGTTGTTGTTGTTGTTGTTGCTGCTGCTGCTGGTGCAATGCGTGTGTGTGAAAGTGCTTCGTAGGACTATGGACTGGCCCGATTGCGGCGGTACGTCGCTCGGACGGGTGAAATGTGCGTGCGTGTGTGTGAAAAGAAATGGACTGCGTTCATCCCGACGGTGCTGCGCTCGGTGCTGCGCGCGTTGCTGCGCTCGGTGCTTCGCTCGGTGCGACGGACAGCGAAATCCTCCGCGGATTCGCAATAAAAACTACTGTTTTTATTAACATAGTTGTTGTTGTTGTTGTTGCTGCTGCTGCTGGTGCAAAGCGTGTGTGTGAAAAGCTTCGTAGGACTATGGACTGGCCCGATTGCGGCGGTACGTCGCTCGGACGGGTGAAATGCGTGTGCGTGTGTGTGAAATGAAATGGACTGCGTTCATCCCGACGGTGCTTCGCTCGGTGCTGCGCGCGTTGCTGCGCTCGGTGCTTCGCTCGGTGCGACGGACAGCGAAATCCTCCGCGGATTCGCAATAAAAACTACTGTTTTTATTAACATAGTTGTTGTTGTTGTTGTTGCTGCTGCTGCTGGTGCAAAGCGTGTGTGTGAAAAGCTTCGTAGGACTATGGACTGGCCCGATTGCGGCGGTACGTCGCTCGGACGGGTGAAATGCGTGTGCGTGTGTGTGAAATGAAATGGACTGCGTTCATCCCGACGGTGCTTCGCTCGGTGCTGCGCGCGTTGCTGCGCTCGGTGCTTCGCTCGGTGCGACGGACAGCGAAATCCTCCGCGGATTCGCAATAAAAACTACTGTTTTTATTAACATAGTTGTTGTTGTTGTTGTTGCTGCTGCTGCTGGTGCAAAGCGTGTGTGTGAAAAGCTTCGTAGGACTATGGACTGGCCCGATTGCGGCGGTACGTCGCTCGGACGGGTGAAATGTGCGTGCGTGTGTGTGAAAAGAAATGGACTGCGTTCATCGCGACGGTGCTTCGCTCGGTGCTGCGCGCGTTGCTGCGCTCGGTGCTTCGCTCGGTGCGACGGACAGCGAAATCCTCCGCGGATTCGCAATAAAAATTACTGTTTTTATTAACATAGTTGTTGTTGTTGTTGTTGCTGCTGCTGCTGGTGCAAAGCGTGTGTGTGAAAAGCTTCGTAGGACTATGGACTGGCCCGATTGCGGCGGTACGTCGCTCGGACGGGTGAAATGCGTGTGCGTGTGTGTGAAATGAAATGGACTGCGTTCATCCCGACGGTGCTTCGCTCGGTGCTGCGCGCGTTGCTGCGCTCGGTGCTTCGCTCGGTGCGACGGACAGCGAAATCCTCCGCGGATTCGCACTTAAAATTACTGTTTTTATTAACATAGTTGTTGTTGTTGTTGTTGCTGCTGCTGCTGGTGTAAAGCGTGTGTGTGAAAGTGCTTCGTAGGACTATGGACTGACCCGATTGCGGCGGTACGTCGCTCGGACGGGTGAAATGCGTGTGCGTGTGTGTGAAAAGAAATGGACTGCGTTCATCGCGACGGTGCTTCGCTCGGTGCTGCGCGCGTTGCTGCGCTCGGTGCTGCGCGCGTTGCTGCGCTCGGTGCGACGGACAGCGAAATCCTCCGCGGATTCGCAATAAAAATTACTGTTTTTATTAACATAGTTGTTGTTGTTGTTGTTGCTGCTGCTGCTGGTGCAATGCGTGTGTGTGTGAAAAGCTTCGTAGGACCACGGACTGGCCCGATTGCGATGGTACGTCGCTTGGACGGGTGAAATGCGTGTGCGTGTGTGTGAAAAGAAATGGACTGCGTTCATCGCGACGGTGCTTCGCTCGGTGCTGCGCTCGGTGCGTCGGACAGCGAAATCCTCCGCGGATTCGCACTTAAAATTACTGTTTTTATTAACATAGTTGTTGTTGTTGTTGTTGCTGCTGCTGCTGGTGTAAAGCGTGTGTGTGAAAGTGCTTCGTAGGACTATGGACTGGCCCGATTGCGGCGGTACGTCGCTCGGACGGGTGAAATGCGTGTGCGTGTGTGTGAAAAGAAATGGACTGCGTTCATCGCGACGGTGCTTCGCTCGGTGCTGCGCGCGTTGCTGCGCTCGGTGCTGCGCGCGTTGCTGCGCTCGGTGCGACGGACAGCGAAATCCTCCGCGGATTCGCAATAAAAATTACTGTTTTTATTAACATAGTTGTTGTTGTTGTTGTTGCTGCTGCTGCTGGTGCAATGCGTGTGTGTGTGAAAAGCTTCGTAGGACCACGGACTGGCCCGATTGCGATGGTACGTCGCTTGGACGGGTGAAATGCGTGTGCGTGTGTGTGAAAAGAAATGGACTGCGTTCATCCCGACGGTGCTACGCTCGGTGCTGCGCGCGTTGCTTCGCTCGGTGCTTCGCTCGGTGCTTCGCTCGGTGTAAAGGTCGGAAAAGTAAAACGTTCATATGTGTGCGTTAAAAAACAACGTGTAGTGAAATGGATGGGACTCTGTGCTAAGTGAACCGCAATTGCGCATCGTGGGCGCACGGTCGACACATCAATCTGCGGCCGTCAGCGGTTCATCGTCGAAGCAGCGACAGCAGTGCGCGAAGCGGCTCTGGTCGTACCAACGAAGGTAAGTGTATTGCATGATTCATTTCTACGCATGGTTTGGGGATTCGTTGCTTTACGTTGGTCGATGGAGAAGCGAACTGCGTTGAGCCCGATGCATCGCTCTACGAAGAAACGCGTGGCGTGCTGAAAGTGTTCCTGGAGAATGTTATCCGCGATGCCCGCCATCACCTATACCGAACAGGCCAAGCGAAAACCGTCACCGCGCGATGGATGCAGTGTACGCGCTGAAGCGTCAGGGTCGCTCCTTGTACGGGTTCGGAGGTTCAACTCGCCAGCCAACGCACATTTTGCACTCATCTCAACAAAACGGTCCTTATCAGGACCACACATTTGCGTGAAAATTCTTTCCATCACAATTCTTTTCTAATGATTCCAATGATTCATTCCATAGTACCAGTCTTTTTGAAGACTAACATTACATATTTGACGTGCTTGGGCGTCTGGCTGAACTTACTGCATCCGAAAAATAGCAGCAAACGTTACTGCAGTGCAGGAATAAATTTTGGCGTAAAATATAAAGTGGATTAAATATGCCCTCGTGCCCTCGTGAGAAAGAGGATGCCCTCATGCCACCGAACGAGACGGAGCGTGGGATGAAATTCGTACCAATTTCGAACATCGATAGGAGGACGCAAAGCAGCGTCAAAAATGTGCGGAAATTTTTGCACACACCTTTTTGCCTGCTTGCACCATATAATTCCACCACCAACACTTTTTCGAAAGGGAGGGGGGGTTCGCCTCTTACTGTCACCTGGTACGTGCATGATGCCACCAACAATTTTGCCACGCGTTTCCAAATCGAGCGTCGTGTTTGTCTTCTCTTTCTCGCACGTAGTAGTGTGCGCGTTTGCTATCCCACTCGAGCCAGAACTTATCGGCAAATGCAATGGCTAACGGGATCGGTACCGTTATTTGGAAAAAACCACCGAAAACGAGGATGGCTTCGTGGCAACGAGTGCGAGCGAGACGGAGCACGGGATGAAATTCGCAGCAACGTCGGTCGCTGACAGCACACACAAAGGAGCACACGCTTCGTCCGTGTGTCGCCGGCTCGTTTTAGGCAGCGTCAAAAATGTGATGAAATTTTTGCACACACTTTTTTGCCTACTTGCTACATATAATTCCACCACCAACACTTTTGCGAAAGGGGGGGGGGGGGTTCGCCTCTTACTGTCCCCTGGTACGTGCATGATGCCACCAACAATTTTGCCACGCGTTTCCAAATCGAGCGTCGTGTTTTTCTTCTCTTTCTCGCACGTAGTAGTGTGCGCGTTTGCTATCCCACTCGAGCCAGAACTTATCGGCAAATGCAATGGCTAACGGGATCGGTACCGTTATTTGGAAAAAACCACCGAAAACGAGGATGGCTTCGTGGCAACGAGTGCGAGCGAGACGGAGCACGGGATGAAATTCGCAGCAACGTCGGTCGCTGACAGCACACACAAAGGAGCACACGCTTCGTCCGTGTGTCGCCGGCTCGTTTTAGGCAGCGTCAAAAATGTGATGAAATTTTTGCACCTACGGTTTTCAAAAACTTGCGAAATATGTTCCTTTTTTCAAGGGCTAACAGCAAATTTAGCATAAAACCTACGTTTTCGTGCACTGTACATGCACACGAGCCTACTTAATTTGTTTTTGCAAAATTGCTACCTAGCTTCCTTTCCCTGTTCGTATGGTGCGTACATCACACGCAAAAGCCTTAAACCTCTGGTAGTTTAGTTGCAAAATATGCATAAATATTTGGCGTCATACAATTGGCCAGCTTTGGGAAATTTCCATCACGCGATTGTATGCGTAGCGAGGAAGAACAGAGATGGCAACGCTCGCTCGGATAGTAGAAGTAGTAGTTCGGAGAGAAAATACTCTCGCCACATTCGTTCGGATACAAGATTATATTAGAAGCCGAATGTCCCGCGCTCGGCACAGTCTTCGACTAGCAGCCTGATGGAACGGTTGGTCCGCGCGTCACGGTAGTGCGAATTTATTAGTGTGCGTAAAAGTGGTGTGATACAAGTGGTGTTGAGCAGGGGGGTCATTTTCAAAATGGCGCCGGCTCATTTCGTCGTTCTACCAGAAGCAGCAAGAGCTCATGTCGAGCAAAAGTGTGCGACGCGACAGCTAGCCTGCGCGCAGGATTATTCGTCGGGCAGTGAAATCCTCCGCGGATTGGACTAAAAAAAATACTTTTCTTTAAAACAACTGTGCTTCCTAATGGTGAAATGTGCGTGTGCGTGTGTGTGAAAAAAAAAGGACAATGGACTGCGTTCATCGCAACGGTGCTGCGCGCGTTGCTTCGCTCGGTGCTTCGCTCGGTGCGACGGACAGCGAAATCCTCCGCGGATTCGCAATAAAAACTACTGTTTTTATTAACATAGTTGTTGTTGTTGTTGTTGCTGCTGCTGCTGGTGCAAAGCGTGTGTGTGAAAAGCTTCGTAGGACTATGGACTGGCCCGATTGCGGCGGTACGTCGCTCGGACGGGTGAAATGCGTGTGCGTGTGTGTGAAATGAAATGGACTGCGTTCATCGCGACGGTGCTTCGCTCGGTGCTGCGCGCGTTGCTGCGCTCGGTGCTTCGCTCGGTGCTTCGCTCGGTGTAAAGGTCGGAAAAGTAAAGCGTTCATATGTGTGCGTTAAAAAACAACGTGTAGTGAAATGGATGGGACTCTGTGCTAAGTGAACCGCAATTGCGCATCGTGGGCGCACGGTCGACACATCAATCTGCGGCCGTCAGCGGTTCATCGTCGAAGCAGCGACAGCAGTGCGCGAAGCGGCTCTGGTCGTACCAACGAAGGTAAGTGTATTGCATGATTCATTTCTACGCATGGTTTGGGGATTCGTTGCTTTTCGTTGGTCGATGGAGAAGCGAACTGCGTTGAGCCCGATGCATCGCTCTACGAAGAAACGCGTGGCGTGCTGAAAGTGTTCCTGGAGAATGTTATCCGCGATGCCCGCCATCACCTATACCGAACAGGCCAAGCGAAAACCGTCACCGCGCGATGGATGCAGTGTACGCGCTGAAGCGTCAGGGTCGCTCCTTGTACGGGTTCGGAGGTTCAACTCGCCAGCCAACGCACATTTTGCACTCATCTCAACAAAACGGTCCTTATCAGGACCACACATTTGCGTGAAAATTCTTTCCATCACAATTCTTTTCTAATGATTCCAATGATTCATTCCATAGTACCAGTCTTTTTGAAGACTAACATTACATATTTGACGCGCTTGGGCGTCTGGCTGAACTTACTGCATCCGAAAAATAGCAGCAAACGTTAGTGCAGTGCAGGAATAAATTTTGGCGTAAAATATAAAGTGGATTAAATATGCCCTCGTGCCCTCGTGAGAAAGAGGATGCTCTCATGCCACCGAACGAGACGGAGCGTGGGATGAAATTCGTACCAATTTCGAACATCGATAGGAGGACGCAAAGCAGCGACAAAAATGTGCGGAAATTTTTGCACACACCTTTTTGCCTGCTTGCACCATATAATTCCACCACCAACACTTTTGCGAAAGGGGGAGGGGGGGTTCGCCTCTTACTGTCCCCTGGTACGTGCATGATGCCACCAACAATTTTGCCACGCGTTTCCAAATCGAGCGTCGTGTTTGTCTTCTCTTTCTCGCACGTAGTAGTGTGCGCGTTTGCTATCCCACTCGAGCCAGAACTTATCGGCAAATGCAATGGCTAACGGGATCGGTACCGTTATTTGGGAAAAAACCACCGAAAAAGAGGATGGCTTCGTGGCAACGAGTGCGAGCGAGACGGAGCACGGGATGAAATTCGCAGCAACGTCGGTCGCTGACAGCACACACAAAGAAGCACACGCTTCGTCCGTGTGTCGCCGGCTCGTTTTAGGCAGCGTAAAAAATGTGATGAAATTTTTGCACACACTTTTTTGCCTACTTGCTACATATAATTCCACCACCAACACTTTTGCGAAAGGGGGGGGGGGTTCGCCTCTTACTGTCCCCTGGTACGTGCATGATGCCACCAACAATTTTGCCACGCGCTTCCAAATCGAGCGTCGTGTTTTTCTTCTCTTTCTCGCACGTAGTAGTGTGCGCGTTTGCTATCCCACTCGAGCCAGAACTTATCGGCAAATGCAATGGCTAACGGGATCGGTACCGTTATTTGGAAAAAACCACCGAAAACGAGGATGGCTTCGTGGCAACGAGTGCGAGCGAGACGGAGCACGGGATGAAATTCGCAGCAACGTCGGTCGCTGACAGCACACACAAAGAAGCACACGCTTCGTCCGTGTGTCGCCGGCTCGTTTTAGGCAGCGTAAAAAATGTGATGAAATTTTTGCACACACTTTTTTGCCTACTTGCTACATATAATTCCACCACCAACACTTTTTCGAAAGGGGGGGGGGGGGTTCGCCTCTTACTGTCCCCTGGTACGTGCATGATGCCACCAACAATTTTGCCACGCGCTTCCAAATCGAGCGTCGTGTTTTTCTTCTCTTTCTCGCACGTAGTAGTGTGCGCGTTTGCTATCCCACTCGAGCCAGAACTTATCGGCAAATGCAATGGCTAACGGGATCGGTACCGTTATTTGGAAAAAACCACCGAAAACGAGGATGGCTTCGTGGCAACGAGTGCGAGCGAGACGAGGCACGGGATGAAATTCGCAGCAACGTCGGTCGCTGACAGCACACACAAAGAAGCACACGCTTCGTCCGTGTGTCGCCGGCTCGTTTTAGGCAGCGTCAAAAATGTGCGGAAATTTTTGCACACACCTTTTTGCCTGCTTGCTACATATAATTCCACCACCAACACTTTTTCGAAAGGGGGGGGGGGGGTTCGCCTCTTACTGTCCCCTGGTACGTGCATGATGCCACCAACAATTTTGCCACGCGTTTCCAAATCGAGCGTCGTGTTTGTCTTCTCTTTCTCGCACGTAGTAGTGTGCGCGTTTGCTATCCCACTCGAGCCAGAACTTATCGGCAAATGCAATGGCTAACGGGATCGGTACCGTTATTTGGAAAAAACCACCGAAAAAGAGGATGGCTTCGTGGCAACGAGTGCGAGCGAGACGGAGCACGGGATGAAATTCGCAGCAACGTCGGTCGCTGACAGCACACACAAAGAAGCACACGCTTCGTCCGTGTGTCGCCGGCTCGTTTTAGGCAGCGTCAAAAATGTGATGAAATTTTTGCACACACTTTTTTGCCTACTTGCTACATATAATTCCACCACCAACACTTTTGCGAAAGGGGGGGGGGGGGTTCGCCTCTTACTGTCCCCTGGTACGTGCATGATGCCACCAACAATTTTGCCACGCGTTTCCAAATCGAGCGTCGTGTTTGTCTTCTCTTTCTCGCACGTAGTAGTGTGCGCGTTTGCTATCCCACTCGAGCCAGAACTTATCGGCAAATGCAATGGCTAACGGGATCGGTACCGTTATTTGGAAAAAACCACCGAAAACGAGGATGGCTTCGTGGCAACGAGTGCGAGCGAGACGGAGCACGGGATGAAATTCGCAGCAACGTCGGTCGCTGACAGCACACACAAAGAAGCACACGCTTCGTCCGTGTGTCGCCGGCTCGTTTTAGGCAGCGTAAAAAATGTGATGAAATTTTTGCACACACTTTTTTGCCTACTTGCTACATATAATTCCACCACCAACACTTTTGCGAAAGGGGGGGGGGGGGTTCGCCTCTTACTGTCCCCTGGTACGTGCATGATGCCACCAACAATTTTGCCACGCGTTTCCAAATCGAGCGTCGTGTTTGTCTTCTCTTTCTCGCACGTAGTAGTGTGCGCGTTTGCTATCCCACTCGAGCCAGAACTTATCGGCAAATGCAATGGCTAACGGGATCGGTACCGTTATTTGGAAAAAACCACCGAAAACGAGGATGGCTTCGTGGCAACGAGTGCGAGCGAGACGGAGCACGGGATGAAATTCGCAGCAACGTCGGTCGCTGACAGCACACACAAAGGAGCACACGCTTCGTCCGTGTGTCGCCGGCTCGTTTTAGGCAGCGTCAAAAATGTGATGAAATTTTTGCACACACTTTTTTGCCTACTTGCTACATATAATTCCACCACCAACACTTTTGCGAAAGGGGGGGGGGGGGTTCGCCTCTTACTGTCCCCTGGTACGTGCATGATGCCACCAACAATTTTGCCACGCGTTTCCAAATCGAGCGTCGTGTTTTTCTTCTCTTTCTCGCACGTAGTAGTGTGCGCGTTTGCTATCCCACTCGAGCCAGAACTTATCGGCAAATGCAATGGCTAACGGGATCGGTACCGTTATTTGGAAAAAACCACCGAAAACGAGGATGGCTTCGTGGCAACGAGTGCGAGCGAGACGGAGCACGGGATGAAATTCGCAGCAACGTCGGTCGCTGACAGCACACACAAAGGAGCACACGCTTCGTCCGTGTGTCGCCGGCTCGTTTTAGGCAGCGTAAAAAATGTGATGAAATTTTTGCACACACTTTTTTGCCTACTTGCTACATATAATTCCACCACCAACACTTTTGCGAAAGGGGGGGGGGGGGTTCGCCTCTTACTGTCCCCTGGTACGTGCATGATGCCACCAACAATTTTGCCACGCGCTTCCAAATCGAGCGTCGTGTTTTTCTTCTCTTTCTCGCACGTAGTAGTGTGCGCGTTTGCTATCCCACTCGAGCCAGAACTTATCGGCAAATGCAATGGCTACCGGGATCGGTACCGTTATTTGGAAAAAACCACCGAAAACGAGGATGGCTTCGTGGCAACGAGTGCGAGCGAGACGGAGCACGGGATGAAATTCGCAGCAACGTCGGTCGCTGACAGCACACACAAAGAAGCACACGCTTCGTCCGTGTGTCGCCGGCTCGTTTTAGGCAGCGTAAAAAATGTGATGAAATTTTTGCACACACTTTTTTGCCTACTTGCTACATATAATTCCACCACCAACACTTTTGCGAAAGGGGGGGGGGGGGTTCGCCTCTTACTGTCCCCTGGTACGTGCATGATGCCACCAACAATTTTGCCACGCGTTTCCAAATCGAGCGTCGTGTTTGTCTTCTCTTTCTCGCACGTAGTAGTGTGCGCGTTTGCTATCCCACTCGAGCCAGAACTTATCGGCAAATGCAATGGCTAACGGGATCGGTACCGTTATTTGGAAAAAACCACCGAAAACGAGGATGGCTTCGTGGCAACGAGTGCGAGCGAGACGGAGCACGGGATGAAATTCGCAGCAACGTCGGTCGCTGACAGCACACACAAAGAAGCACACGCTTCGTCCGTGTGTCGCCGGCTCGTTTTAGGCAGCGTAAAAAATGTGATGAAATTTTTGCACACACTTTTTTGCCTACTTGCTACATATAATTCCACCACCAACACTTTTGCGAAAGGGGGGGGGGGGGTTCGCCTCTTACTGTCCCCTGGTACGTGCATGATGCCACCAACAATTTTGCCACGCGTTTCCAAATCGAGCGTCGTGTTTGTCTTCTCTTTCTCGCACGTAGTAGTGTGCGCGTTTGCTATCCCACTCGAGCCAGAACTTATCGGCAAATGCAATGGCTAACGGGATCGGTACCGTTATTTGGAAAAAACCACCGAAAAAGAGGATGGCTTGGTGGCAACGAGTGCGAGCGAGACGGAGCACGGGATGAAATTCGCAGCAACGTCGGTCGCTGATAGCACACACAAAGGAGCACACGCTTCGTCCGTGTGTCGCCGGCTCGTTTTAGGCAGCGTCAAAAATGTGATGAAATTTTTGCACACACTTTTTTGCCTACTAGCTACATATAATTCCACCACCAACACTTTTTCGAAAGGGAGGGGGGGTTCGCCTCTTACTGTCCCCTGGTACGTGCATGATGCCACCAACAATTTTGCCACGCGCTTCCAAATCGAGCGTCGTGTTTGTCTTCTCTTTCTCGCACGTAGTAGTGTGCGCGTTTGCTATCCCACTCGAGCCAGAACTTATCGGCAAATGCAATGGCTACCGGGATCGGTACCGTTATTTGGAAAAAACCACCGAAAAAGAGGATGGCTTCGTGGCAACGAGTGCGAGCGAGACGGAGCACGGGATGAAATTCGCAGCAACGTCGGTCGCTGACAGCACACACAAAGGAGCACACGCTTCGTCCGTGTGTCGCCGGCTCGTTTTAGGCAGCGTCAAAAATGTGATGAAATTTTTGCACCTACGGTTTTCAAAAACTTGCGAAATATGTTCCTTTTTTCAAGGGCTAACAGCACATTTAGCATAAAATCTACGTTTTCGTGCACTGTACATGCACACGAGCCTACTTAAATTTTTTTTTGCAAAATTGCTACCTAGCTTCCTTTCCCTGTTCGTATGGTGCGTACATCACACGCAAAAGCATTAAACCTCTGGTAGTTTAGTTGCAAAATATGCATAAATATTTGGCGTCATACAATTGGCCAGCTTTGGGAAATTTCCATCACGCGATTGTATGCGTAGCGAGGAAGAACAGAGATGGCAACGCTCGCTCGGATAGTAGTAGTAGTAGTTCGGAGAGAAAATACTCTCGCCACATTCGTTCGGATACAAGATTATATTAGAAGCCGAATGTCCCGCGCTCGGCACAGTCTTCGACTAGCAGCCTGATGGAACGGTTGGTCCGCGCGTCACGGTAGTGCGAATTTATTAGTGTGCGTAAAAGTGGTGTGATACAAGTGGTGTTGAGCAGGGGGGTCATTTTCAAAATGGCGCCGGCTCATTTCGTCGTTCAACCAGAAGCAGCAAGAGCTCATGTCGAGCAAAAGTGTGCGACGCGACAGCTAGCCTGCGCGCAGGATTATTCGTCGGGCAGTGAAATCCTCCGCGGATTGGACTAAAAAAAATACTTTTCTTTAAAACAACTGTGCTTCCTAATGGTGAAATGTGCGTGTGCGTGTGTGTGAAATGAAATGGACTGTGTTAATCGCAACGGTGCTGCGCTCCGTGCTGCGCGCGTTGCTGCGCTCGGTGCTTCGCTCGGTGCGACGGACAGCGAAATCCTCCGCGGATTCGCAATAAAAACTACTGTTTTTATTAACATAGTTGTTGTTGTTGTTGTTGCTGCTGCTGCTGGTGCAAAGCGTGTGTGTGAAAAGCTTCGTAGGACTATGGACTGGCCCGATTGCGGCGGTACGTCGCTCGGACGGGTGAAATGCGTGTGCGTGTGTGTGAAATGAAATGGACTGCGTTCATCCCGACGGTGCTTCGCTCGGTGCTGCGCGCGTTGCTGCGCTCGGTGCTTCGCTCGGTGCGACGGACAGCGAAATCCTCCGCGGATTCGCAATAAAAACTACTGTTTTTATTAACATAGTTGTTGTTGTTGTTGTTGCTGCTGCTGCTGGTGCAATGCGTGTGTGTGAAAGTGCTTCGTAGGACTATGGACTGGCCCGATTGCGGCGGTACGTCGCTCGGACGGGTGAAATGTGCGTGCGTGTGTGTGAAAAGAAATGGACTGCGTTCATCCCGACGGTGCTGCGCTCGGTGCTGCGCGCGTTGCTGCGCTCGGTGCTTCGCTCGGTGCGACGGACAGCGAAATCCTCCGCGGATTCGCAATAAAAACTACTGTTTTTATTAACATAGTTGTTGTTGTTGTTGTTGCTGCTGCTGCTGGTGCAAAGCGTGTGTGTGAAAAGCTTCGTAGGACTATGGACTGGCCCGATTGCGGCGGTACGTCGCTCGGACGGGTGAAATGCGTGTGCGTGTGTGTGAAATGAAATGGACTGCGTTCATCCCGACGGTGCTTCGCTCGGTGCTGCGCGCGTTGCTGCGCTCGGTGCTTCGCTCGGTGCGACGGACAGCGAAATCCTCCGCGGATTCGCAATAAAAACTACTGTTTTTATTAACATAGTTGTTGTTGTTGTTGTTGCTGCTGCTGCTGGTGCAAAGCGTGTGTGTGAAAAGCTTCGTAGGACTATGGACTGGCCCGATTGCGGCGGTACGTCGCTCGGACGGGTGAAATGCGTGTGCGTGTGTGTGAAATGAAATGGACTGCGTTCATCCCGACGGTGCTGCGCGCGTTGCTGCGCGCGTTGCTGCGCTCGGTGCTTCGCTCGGTGCGACGGACAGCGAAATCCTCCGCGGATTCGCAATAAAAACTACTGTTTTTATTAACATAGTTGTTGTTGTTGTTGTTGCTGCTGCTGCTGGTGCAATGCGTGTGTGTGAAAGTGCTTCGTAGGACTATGGACTGGCCCGATTGCGGCGGTACGTCGCTCGGACGGGTGAAATGTGCGTGCGTGTGTGTGAAAAGAAATGGACTGCGTTCATCGCGACGGTGCTTCGCTCGGTGCTGCGCGCGTTGCTGCGCTCGGTGCTTCGCTCGGTGCGACGGACAGCGAAATCCTCCGCGGATTCGCAATAAAAACTACTGTTTTTATTAACATAGTTGTTGTTGTTGTTGTTGCTGCTGCTGCTGGTGCAAAGCGTGTGTGTGAAAAGCTTCGTAGGACTATGGACTGGCCCGATTGCGGCGGTACGTCGCTCGGACGGGTGAAATGCGTGTGCGTGTGTGTGAAATGAAATGGACTGCGTTCATCCCGACGGTGCTTCGCTCGGTGCTGCGCGCGTTGCTGCGCTCGGTGCTTCGCTCGGTGCGACGGACAGCGAAATCCTCCGCGGATTCGCAATAAAAACTACTGTTTTTATTAACATAGTTGTTGTTGTTGTTGTTGCTGCTGCTGCTGGTGCAAAGCGTGTGTGTGAAAAGCTTCGTAGGACTATGGACTGGCCCGATTGCGGCGGTACGTCGCTCGGACGGGTGAAATGTGCGTGCGTGTGTGTGAAAAGAAATGGACTGCGTTCATCCCGACGGTGCTGCGCTCGGTGCTGCGCGCGTTGCTGCGCTCGGTGCTTCGCTCGGTGCGACGGACAGCGAAATCCTCCGCGGATTCGCAATAAAAACTACTGTTTTTATTAACATAGTTGTTGTTGTTGTTGTTGCTGCTGCTGCTGGTGCAAAGCGTGTGTGTGAAAAGCTTCGTAGGACTATGGACTGGCCCGATTGCGGCGGTACGTCGCTCGGACGGGTGAAATGCGTGTGCGTGTGTGTGAAATGAAATGGACTGCGTTCATCGCGACGGTGCTTCGCTCGGTGCTGCGCGCGTTGCTGCGCTCGGTGCTTCGCTCGGTGCTTCGCTCGGTGTAAAGGTCGGAAAAGTAAAGCGTTCATATGTGTGCGTTAAAAAACAACGTGTAGTGAAATGGATGGGACTCTGTGCTAAGTGAACCGCAATTGCGCATCGTGGGCGCACGGTCGACACATCAATCTGCGGCCGTCAGCGGTTCATCGTCGAAGCAGCGACAGCAGTGCGCGAAGCGGCTCTGGTCGTACCAACGAAGGTAAGTGTATTGCATGATTCATTTCTACGCATGGTTTGGGGATTCGTTGCTTTTCGTTGGTCGATGGAGAAGCGAACTGCGTTGAGCCCGATGCATCGCTCTACGAAGAAACGCGTGGCGTGCTGAAAGTGTTCCTGGAGAATGTTATCCGCGATGCCCGCCATCACCTATACCGAACAGGCCAAGCGAAAACCGTCACCGCGCGATGGATGCAGTGTACGCGCTGAAGCGTCAGGGTCGCTCCTTGTACGGGTTCGGAGGTTCAACTCGCCAGCCAACGCACATTTTGCACTCATCTCAACAAAACGGTCCTTATCAGGACCACACATTTGCGTGAAAATTCTTTCCATCACAATTCTTTTCTAATGATTCCAATGATTCATTCCATAGTACCAGTCTTTTTGAAGACTAACATTACATATTTGACGCGCTTGGGCGTCTGGCTGAACTTACTGCATCCGAAAAATAGCAGCAAACGTTAGTGCAGTGCAGGAATAAATTTTGGCGTAAAATATAAAGTGGATTAAATATGCCCTCGTGCCCTCGTGAGAAAGAGGATGCTCTCATGCCACCGAACGAGACGGAGCGTGGGATGAAATTCGTACCAATTTCGAACATCGATAGGAGGACGCAAAGCAGCGACAAAAATGTGCGGAAATTTTTGCACACACCTTTTTGCCTGCTTGCACCATATAATTCCACCACCAACACTTTTGCGAAAGGGGGAGGGGGGGTTCGCCTCTTACTGTCCCCTGGTACGTGCATGATGCCACCAACAATTTTGCCACGCGTTTCCAAATCGAGCGTCGTGTTTGTCTTCTCTTTCTCGCACGTAGTAGTGTGCGCGTTTGCTATCCCACTCGAGCCAGAACTTATCGGCAAATGCAATGGCTAACGGGATCGGTACCGTTATTTGGGAAAAAACCACCGAAAAAGAGGATGGCTTCGTGGCAACGAGTGCGAGCGAGACGGAGCACGGGATGAAATTCGCAGCAACGTCGGTCGCTGACAGCACACACAAAGAAGCACACGCTTCGTCCGTGTGTCGCCGGCTCGTTTTAGGCAGCGTCAAAAATGTGATGAAATTTTTGCACACACTTTTTTGCCTACTTGCTACATATAATTCCACCACCAACACTTTTGCGAAAGGGGGGGGGGGTTCGCCTCTTACTGTCCCCTGGTACGTGCATGATGCCACCAACAATTTTGCCACGCGTTTCCAAATCGAGCGTCGTGTTTTTCTTCTCTTTCTCGCACGTAGTAGTGTGCGCGTTTGCTATCCCACTCGAGCCAGAACTTATCGGCAAATGCAATGGCTAACGGGATCGGTACCGTTATTTGGAAAAAACCACCGAAAACGAGGATGGCTTCGTGGCAACGAGTGCGAGCGAGACGGAGCACGGGATGAAATTCGCAGCAACGTCGGTCGCTGACAGCACACACAAAGAAGCACACGCTTCGTCCGTGTGTCGCCGGCTCGTTTTAGGCAGCGTAAAAAATGTGATGAAATTTTTGCACACACTTTTTTGCCTACTTGCTACATATAATTCCACCACCAACACTTTTGCGAAAGGGGGGGGGGGGGGTTCGCCTCTTACTGTCCCCTGGTACGTGCATGATGCCACCAACAATTTTGCCACGCGTTTCCAAATCGAGCGTCGTGTTTGTCTTCTCTTTCTCGCACGTAGTAGTGTGCGCGTTTGCTATCCCACTCGAGCCAGAACTTATCGGCAAATGCAATGGCTAACGGGATCGGTACCGTTATTTGGAAAAAACCACCGAAAAAGAGGATGGCTTCGTGGCAACGAGTGCGAGCGAGACGGAGCACGGGATGAAATTCGCAGCAACGTCGGTCGCTGACAGCACACACAAAGAAGCACACGCTTCGTCCGTGTGTCGCCGGCTCGTTTTAGGCAGCGTAAAAAATGTGATGAAATTTTTGCACACACTTTTTTGCCTACTTGCTACATATAATTCCACCACCAACACTTTTGCGAAAGGGGGGGGGGGGGTTCGCCTCTTACTGTCCCCTGGTACGTGCATGATGCCACCAACAATTTTGCCACGCGTTTCCAAATCGAGCGTCGTGTTTGTCTTCTCTTTCTCGCACGTAGTAGTGTGCGCGTTTGCTATCCCACTCGAGCCAGAACTTATCGGCAAATGCAATGGCTAACGGGATCGGTACCGTTATTTGGAAAAAACCACCGAAAACGAGGATGGCTTCGTGGCAACGAGTGCGAGCGAGACGGAGCACGGGATGAAATTCGCAGCAACGTCGGTCGCTGACAGCACACACAAAGGAGCACACGCTTCGTCCGTGTGTCGCCGGCTCGTTTTAGGCAGCGTCAAAAATGTGATGAAATTTTTGCACCTACGGTTTTCAAAAACTTGCGAAATATGTTCCTTTTTTCAAGGGCTAACAGCAAATTTAGCATAAAACCTACGTTTTCGTGCACTGTACATGCACACGAGCCTACTTAATTTGTTTTTGCAAAATTGCTACCTAGCTTCCTTTCCCTGTTCGTATGGTGCGTACATCACACGCAAAAGCATTAAACCTCTGGTAGTTTAGTTGCAAAATATGCATAAATATTTGGCGTCATACAATTGGCTTTGGGAAATTTCCATCACGCGATTGTATGCGTAGCGAGGAAGAACAGAGATGGCAACGCTCGCTCGGATAGTAGTAGTAGTAGTTCGGAGAGAAAATACTCTCGCCACATTCGTTCGGATACAAGATTATATTAGAAGCCGAATGTCCCGCGCTCGGCACAGTCTTCGACTAGCAGCCTGATGGAACGGTTGGTCCGCGCGTCACGGTAGTGCGAATTTATTAGTGTGCGTAAAAGTGGTGTGATACAAGTGGTGTTGAGCAGGGGGGTCATTTTCAAAATGGCGCCGGCTCATTTCGTCGTTCAACCAGAAGCAGCAAGAGCTCATGTCGAGCAAAAGTGTGCGACGCGACAGCTAGCCTGCGCGCAGGATTATTCGTCGGGCAGTGAAATCCTCCGCGGATTGGACTTAAAAAAAATACTTTTCTTTAAAACAACTGTGCTTCCTAATGGTGAAATGTGCGTGTGCGTGTGTGTGAAATGAAATGGACTGTGTTAATCGCAACGGTGCTGCGCTCCGTGCTGCGCGCGTTGCTGCGCTCGGTGCTTCGCTCGGTGCGACGGACAGCGAAATCCTCCGCGGATTCGCAATAAAAACTACTGTTTTTATTAACATAGTTGTTGTTGTTGTTGTTGCTGCTGCTGCTGGTGCAAAGCGTGTGTGTGAAAAGCTTCGTAGGACTATGGACTGGCCCGATTGCGGCGGTACGTCGCTCGGACGGGTGAAATGCGTGTGCGTGTGTGTGAAATGAAATGGACTGCGTTCATCCCGACGGTGCTTCGCTCGGTGCTGCGCGCGTTGCTGCGCTCGGTGCTTCGCTCGGTGCGACGGACAGCGAAATCCTCCGCGGATTCGCAATAAAAACTACTGTTTTTATTAACATAGTTGTTGTTGTTGTTGTTGCTGCTGCTGCTGGTGCAATGCGTGTGTGTGAAAGTGCTTCGTAGGACTATGGACTGGCCCGATTGCGGCGGTACGTCGCTCGGACGGGTGAAATGTGCGTGCGTGTGTGTGAAAAGAAATGGACTGCGTTCATCCCGACGGTGCTGCGCTCGGTGCTGCGCGCGTTGCTTCGCTCGTTGCTTCGCTCGGTGCTTCGCTCGGTGCGACGGACAGCGAAATCCTCCGCGGATTCGCAATAAAAACTACTGTTTTTATTAACATAGTTGTTGTTGTTGTTGTTGCTGCTGCTGCTGGTGCAATGCGTGTGTGTGAAAGTGCTTCGTAGGACTATGGACTGGCCCGATTGCGGCGGTACGTCGCTCGGACGGGTGAAATGTGCGTGCGTGTGTGTGAAAAGAAATGGACTGCGTTCATCCCGACGGTGCTGCGCTCGGTGCTGCGCGCGTTGCTTCGCTCGTTGCTTCGCTCGGTGCTGCGCTCGGTGCGACGGACAGCGAAATCCTCCGCGGATTCGCACTAAAAACTACTGTTTTTATTAACATAGTTGTTGTTGTTGTTGTTGCTGCTGCTGCTGGTGCAATGCGTGTGTGTGAAAGTGCTTCGTAGGACCATGGACTGACCCGATTGCGGCGGTACGTCGCTCGGACGGGTGAAATGTGCGTGCGTGTGTGTGAAAAGAAATGGACTGCGTTCATCCCGACGGTGCTGCGCTCGGTGCTGCGCGCGTTGCTTCGCTCGTTGCTTCGCTCGGTGCTTCGCTCGGTGCGACGGACAGCGAAATCCTCCGCGGATTCGCAATAAAAACTACTGTTTTTATTAACATAGTTGTTGTTGTTGTTGTTGCTGCTGCTGCTGGTGCAATGCGTGTGTGTGTGAAAAGCTTCGTAGGACTATGGACTGGCCCGATTGCGGCGGTACGTCGCTCGGACGGGTGAAATGCGTGTGCGTGTGTGTGAAAAGAAATGGACTGCGTTCATCGCGACGGTGCTTCGCTCGGTGCTGCGCGCGTTGCTGCGCTCGGTGCTTCGCTCGGTGCTTCGCTCGGTGCGTCGGACAGCGAAATCCTCCGCGGATTCGCAATAAAAACTACTGTTTTTATTAACATAGTTGTTGTTGTTGTTGTTGCTGCTGCTGCTGGTGCAATGCGTGTGTGTGTGAAAAGCTTCGTAGGACTATGGACTGGCCCGATTGCGGCGGTACGTCGCTCGGACGGGTGAAATGCGTGTGCGTGTGTGTGAAAAGAAATGGACTGCGTTCATCGCGACGGTGCTTCGCTCGGTGCTGCGCTCGGTGCTGCGCTCGGTGCTTCGCTCGGTGCTTCGCTCGGTGCGACGGACAGCGAAATCCTCCGCGGATTCGCACTAAAAACTACTGTTTTTATTAACATAGTTGTTGTTGTTGTTGTTGCTGCTGCTGCTGGTGCAAAGCGTGTGTGTGAAAGTGCTTCGTAGGACCATGGACTGGCCCGATTGCGGCGGTACGTCGCTCGGACGGGTGAAATGTGCGTGCGTGTGTGTGAAAAGAAATGGACTGCGTTCATCCCGACGGTGCTGCGCTCGGTGCTGCGCGCGTTGCTTCGCTCGGTGCTGCGCTCGGTGCTTCGCTCGGTACTTCGCTCGGTGTAAAGGTCGGAAAAGTAAAGCGTTCATATGTGTGCGTTAAAAAACAACGTGTAGTGAAATGGATGGGACTCTGTGCTAAGTGAACCGCAATTGCGCATCGTGGGCGCACGGTCGACACTTCAATCTGCGGCCGCCAGCGATTCATCGTCGAAGCAGCGACAGCAGTGCGTGAAGCGGCTCTGGTCGTACCAACGAAGGTAAGTGTATTGCATGATTCATTTCTACGCATGGTTTGGGGATTCGTTGCTTTACGTTGGTCGATGGAGAAGCGAACTGCGTTGAGCCCGATGCATCGCTCTACGAAGAAACGCGTGGCGTGCTGAAAGTGTTCCTGGAGAATGTTATCCGCGATGCCCGCCATCACCTATACCGAACAGGCCAAGCGAAAACCGTCACCGCGCGATGGATGCAGTGTACGCGGTGAAGCGTCAGGGTCGCTCCTTGTACGGGTTCGGAGGTTCAACTCGCCAGCCAACGCACATTTTGCACTCATCTCAACAAAACGGTCCTTATCAGGACCACACATTTGTGTGAAAATTCTTTCCATCACAATTCTTTTCTAATGATTCCAATGATTCATTCCATAGTACCAGTCTTTTTGAAGACTAACATTACATATTTGACGTGCTTGGGCGTCTGGCTGAACTTACTGCATCCGAAAAATAGCAGCAAACGTTACTGCAGTGCAGGAATAAATTTTGGCGTAAAATATAAAGTGGATTAAATATGCCCTCGTGCCCTCGTGAGAAAGAGGATGCCCTCATGCCACCGAACGAGACGGAGCGTGGGATGAAATTCGTACCAATTTCGAACATCGATAGGAGGACGCAAAGCAGCGACAAAAATGTGCGGAAATTTTTGCACACACCTTTTTGCCTACTTGCACCATATAATTCCACCACCAACACTTTTGCGAAAGGGAGGGGGGGTTCGCCTCTTACTGTCCCCTGGTACGTGCATGATGCCACCAACAATTTTGCCACGCGTTTCCAAATCGAGCGTCGTGTTTGTCTTCTCTTTCTCGCACGTAGTAGTGTGCGCGTTTGCTATCCCACTCGAGCCAGAACTTATCGGCAAATGCAATGGCTACCGGGATCGGTACCGTTATTTGGAAAAAACCACCGAAAAAGAGGATGGCTTCGTGGCAACGAGTGCGAGCGAGACGGAGCACGGGATGAAATTCGCAGCAACGTCGGTCGCTGACAGCACACACAAAGGAGCACACGCTTCGTCCGTGTGTCGCCGGCTCGTTTTAGGCAGCGTCAAAAATGTGATGAAATTTTTGCACACACCTTTTTGCCTGCTTGCTACATATAATTCCACCACCAACACTTTTTCGAAAGGGAGGGGGGGTTCGCCTCTTACTGTCCCCTGGTACGTGCATGATGCCACCAACAATTTTGCCACGCGCTTCCAAATCGAGCGTCGTGTTTGTCTTCTCTTTCTCGCACGTAGTAGTGTGCGCGTTTGCTATCCCACTCGAGCCAGAACTTATCGGCAAATGCAATGGCTAACGGGATCGGTACCGTTATTTGGAAAAAACCACCGAAAAAGAGGATGGCTTCGTGGCAACGAGTGCGAGCGAGACGGAGCACGGGATGAAATTCGCAGCAACGTCGGTCGCTGACAGCACACACAAAGGAGCACACGCTTCGTCCGTGTGTCGCCGGCTCGTTTTAGGCAGCGTCAAAAATGTGATGAAATTTTTGCACACACTTTTTTGCCTACTTGCTACATATAATTCCACCACCAACACTTTTTCGAAAGGGAGGGGGGGTTCGCCTCTTACTGTCCCCTGGTACGTGCATGATGCCACCAACAATTTTGCCACGCGTTTCCAAATCGAGCGTCGTGTTTTTCTTCTCTTTCTCGCACGTAGTAGTGTGCGCGTTTGCTATCCCACTCGAGCCAGAACTTATCGGCAAATGCAATGGCTAACGGGATCGGTACCGTTATTTGGAAAAAACCACCGAAAAAGAGGATGGCTTGGTGGCAACGAGTGCGAGCGAGACGGAGCACGGGATGAAATTCGCAGCAACGTCGGTCGCTGATAGCACACACAAAGGAGCACACGCTTCGTCCGTGTGTCGCCGGCTCGTTTTAGGCAGCGTCAAAAATGTGATGAAATTTTTGCACACACTTTTTTGCCTACTAGCTACATATAATTCCACCACCAACACTTTTTCGAAAGGGAGGGGGGGTTCGCCTCTTACTGTCCCCTGGTACGTGCATGATGCCACCAACAATTTTGCCACGCGCTTCCAAATCGAGCGTCGTGTTTGTCTTCTCTTTCTCGCACGTAGTAGTGTGCGCGTTTGCTATCCCACTCGAGCCAGAACTTATCGGCAAATGCAATGGCTACCGGGATCGGTACCGTTATTTGGAAAAAACCACCGAAAAAGAGGATGGCTTCGTGGCAACGAGTGCGAGCGAGACGGAGCACGGGATGAAATTCGCAGCAACGTCGGTCGCTGACAGCACACACAAAGGAGCACACGCTTCGTCCGTGTGTCGCCGGCTCGTTTTAGGCAGCGTCAAAAATGTGATGAAATTTTTGCACCTACGGTTTTCAAAAACTTGCGAAATATGTTCCTTTTTTCAAGGGCTAACAGCACATTTAGCATAAAATCTACGTTTTCGTGCACTGTACATGCACACGAGCCTACTTAAATTTTTTTTTGCAAAATTGCTACCTAGCTTCCTTTCCCTGTTCGTATGGTGCGTACATCACACGCAAAAGCATTAAACCTCTGGTAGTTTAGTTGCAAAATATGCATAAATATTTGGCGTCATACAATTGGCCAGCTTTGGGAAATTTCCATCACGCGATTGTATGCGTAGCGAGGAAGAACAGAGATGGCAACGCTCGCTCGGATAGTAGTAGTAGTAGTTCGGAGAGAAAATACTCTCGCCACATTCGTTCGGATACAAGATTATATTAGAAGCCGAATGTCCCGCGCTCGGCACAGTCTTCGACTAGCAGCCTGATGGAACGGTTGGTCCGCGCGTCACGGTAGTGCGAATTTATTAGTGTGCGTAAAAGTGGTGTGATACAAGTGGTGTTGAGCAGGGGGGTCATTTTCAAAATGGCGCCGGCTCATTTCGTCGTTCAACCAGAAGCAGCAAGAGCTCATGTCGAGCAAAAGTGTGCGACGCGACAGCTAGCCTGCGCGCAGGATTATTCGTCGGGCAGTGAAATCCTCCGCGGATTGGACTAAAAAAAATACTTTTCTTTAAAACAACTGTGCTTCCTAATGGTGAAATGTGCGTGTGCGTGTGTGTGAAATGAAATGGACTGTGTTAATCGCAACGGTGCTGCGCTCCGTGCTGCGCGCGTTGCTGCGCTCGGTGCTTCGCTCGGTGCGACGGACAGCGAAATCCTCCGCGGATTCGCAATAAAAACTACTGTTTTTATTAACATAGTTGTTGTTGTTGTTGTTGCTGCTGCTGCTGGTGCAAAGCGTGTGTGTGAAAAGCTTCGTAGGACTATGGACTGGCCCGATTGCGGCGGTACGTCGCTCGGACGGGTGAAATGCGTGTGCGTGTGTGTGAAATGAAATGGACTGCGTTCATCGCGACGGTGCTTCGCTCGGTGCTGCGCGCGTTGCTGCGCTCGGTGCTTCGCTCGGTGCTTCGCTCGGTGTAAAGGTCGGAAAAGTAAAGCGTTCATATGTGTGCGTTAAAAAACAACGTGTAGTGAAATGGATGGGACTCTGTGCTAAGTGAACCGCAATTGCGCATCGTGGGCGCACGGTCGACACATCAATCTGCGGCCGTCAGCGGTTCATCGTCGAAGCAGCGACAGCAGTGCGCGAAGCGGCTCTGGTCGTACCAACGAAGGTAAGTGTATTGCATGATTCATTTCTACGCATGGTTTGGGGATTCGTTGCTTTTCGTTGGTCGATGGAGAAGCGAACTGCGTTGAGCCCGATGCATCGCTCTACGAAGAAACGCGTGGCGTGCTGAAAGTGTTCCTGGAGAATGTTATCCGCGATGCCCGCCATCACCTATACCGAACAGGCCAAGCGAAAACCGTCACCGCGCGATGGATGCAGTGTACGCGCTGAAGCGTCAGGGTCGCTCCTTGTACGGGTTCGGAGGTTCAACTCGCCAGCCAACGCACATTTTGCACTCATCTCAACAAAACGGTCCTTATCAGGACCACACATTTGCGTGAAAATTCTTTCCATCACAATTCTTTTCTAATGATTCCAATGATTCATTCCATAGTACCAGTCTTTTTGAAGACTAACATTACATATTTGACGCGCTTGGGCGTCTGGCTGAACTTACTGCATCCGAAAAATAGCAGCAAACGTTACTGAAGTGCAGGAATAAATTTTGGCGTAAAATATAAAGTGGATTAAATATGCCCTCGTGCCCTCGTGAGAAAGAGGATGCTCTCATGCCACCGAACGAGACGGAGCGTGGGATGAAATTCGTACCAATTTCGAACATCGATAGGAGGACGCAAAGCAGCGACAAAAATGTGCGGAAATTTTTGCACACACCTTTTTGCCTGCTTGCACCATATAATTCCACCACCAACACTTTTGCGAAAGGGGGAGGGGGGGTTCGCCTCTTACTGTCCCCTGGTACGTGCATGATGCCACCAACAATTTTGCCACGCGTTTCCAAATCGAGCGTCGTGTTTGTCTTCTCTTTCTCGCACGTAGTAGTGTGCGCGTTTGCTATCCCACTCGAGCCAGAACTTATCGGCAAATGCAATGGCTACCGGGATCGGTACCGTTATTTGGAAAAAACCACCGAAAAAGAGGATGGCTTCGTGGCAACGAGTGCGAGCGAGACGGAGCACGGGATGAAATTCGCAGCAACGTCGGTCGCTGACAGCACACACAAAGGAGCACACGCTTCGTCCGTGTGTCGCCGGCTCGTTTTAGGCAGCGACAAAAATGTGATGAAATTTTTGCACGCACCTTTTTGCCTACTTGCACCATATAATTCCACCACCAACACTTTTGCGAAAGGGAGGGGGGTTCGCCTCTTACTGTCCCCTGGTACGTGCATGATGCCACCAACAATTTTGCCACGCGCTTCCAAATCGAGCGTCGTGTTTTTCTTCTCTTTCTCGCACGTAGTAGTGTGCGCGTTTGCTATCCCACTCGAGCCAGAACTTATCGGCAAATGCAATGGCTAACGGGATCGGTACCGTTATTTGGAAAAAACCACCGAAAACGAGGATGGCTTCGTGGCAACGAGTGCGAGCGAGACGGAGCACGGGATGAAATTCGCAGCAACGTCGGTCGCTGACAGCACACACAAAGAAGCACACGCTTCGTCCGTGTGTCGCCGGCTCGTTTTAGGCAGCGTAAAAAATGTGATGAAATTTTTGCACACACTTTTTTGCCTACTTGCTACATATAATTCCACCACCAACACTTTTGCGAAAGGGGGGGGGGGGGTTCGCCTCTTACTGTCCCCTGGTACGTGCATGATGCCACCAACAATTTTGCCACGCGCTTCCAAATCGAGCGTCGTGTTTTTCTTCTCTTTCTCGCACGTAGTAGTGTGCGCGTTTGCTATCCCACTCGAGCCAGAACTTATCGGCAAATGCAATGGCTAACGGGATCGGTACCGTTATTTGGAAAAAACCACCGAAAAAGAGGATGGCTTCGTGGCAACGAGTGCGAGCGAGACGGAGCACGGGATGAAATTCGCAGCAACGTCGGTCGCTGACAGCACACACAAAGAAGCACACGCTTCGTCCGTGTGTCGCCGGCTCGTTTTAGGCAGCGTAAAAAATGTGATGAAATTTTTGCACACACTTTTTTGCCTACTTGCTACATATAATTCCACCACCAACACTTTTGCGAAAGGGGGGGGGGGGGTTCGCCTCTTACTGTCCCCTGGTACGTGCATGATGCCACCAACAATTTTGCCACGCGTTTCCAAATCGAGCGTCGTGTTTGTCTTCTCTTTCTCGCACGTAGTAGTGTGCGCGTTTGCTATCCCACTCGAGCCAGAACTTATCGGCAAATGCAATGGCTAACGGGATCGGTACCGTTATTTGGAAAAAACCACCGAAAACGAGGATGGCTTCGTGGCAACGAGTGCGAGCGAGACGGAGCACGGGATGAAATTCGCAGCAACGTCGGTCGCTGACAGCACACACAAAGGAGCACACGCTTCGTCCGTGTGTCGCCGGCTCGTTTTAGGCAGCGTCAAAAATGTGATGAAATTTTTGCACCTACGGTTTTCAAAAACTTGCGAAATATGTTCCTTTTTTCAAGGGCTAACAGCAAATTTAGCATAAAACCTACGTTTTCGTGCACTGTACATGCACACGAGCCTACTTGAATTTTTTTTTGCAAAATTGCTACCTAGCTTCCTTTCCCTGTTCGTATGGTGCGTACATCACACGCAAAAGCATTAAACCTCTGGTAGTTTAGTTGCAAAATATGCATAAATATTTGGCGTCATACAATTGGCCAGCTTTGGGAAATTTCCATCACGCGATTGTATGCGTAGCGAGGAAGAACAGAGATGGCAACGCTCGCTCGGATAGTAGAAGTAGTAGTTCGGAGAGAAAATACTCTCGCCACATTCGTTCGGATACAAGATTATATTAGAAGCCGAATGTCCCGCGCTCGGCACAGTCTTCGACTAGCAGCCTGATGGAACGGTTGGTCCGCGCGTCACGGTAGTGCGAATTTATTAGTGTGCGTAAAAGTGGTGTGATACAAGTGGTGTTGAGCAGGGGGGTCATTTTCAAAATGGCGCCGGCTCATTTCGTCGTTCAACCAGAAGCAGCAAGAGCTCATGTCGAGCAAAAGTGTGCGACGCGACAGCTAGCCTGCGCGCAGGATTATTCGTCGGGCAGTGAAATCCTCCGCGGATTGGACTAAAAAAAATACTTTTCTTTAAAACAACTGTGCTTCCTAATGGTGAAATGTGCGTGTGCGTGTGTGTGAAATGAAATGGACTGTGTTAATCGCAACGGTGCTGCGCTCCGTGCTGCGCGCGTTGCTGCGCTCGGTGCTTCGCTCGGTGCGACGGACAGCGAAATCCTCCGCGGATTCGCAATAAAAACTACTGTTTTTATTAACATAGTTGTTGTTGTTGTTGTTGCTGCTGCTGCTGGTGCAAAGCGTGTGTGTGAAAAGCTTCGTAGGACTATGGACTGGCCCGATTGCGGCGGTACGTCGCTCGGACGGGTGAAATGCGTGTGCGTGTGTGTGAAATGAAATGGACTGCGTTCATCCCGACGGTGCTTCGCTCGGTGCTGCGCGCGTTGCTGCGCTCGGTGCTTCGCTCGGTGCGACGGACAGCGAAATCCTCCGCGGATTCGCAATAAAAACTACTGTTTTTATTAACATAGTTGTTGTTGTTGTTGTTGCTGCTGCTGCTGGTGCAAAGCGTGTGTGTGAAAAGCTTCGTAGGACTATGGACTGGCCCGATTGCGGCGGTACGTCGCTCGGACGGGTGAAATGCGTGTGCGTGTGTGTGAAATGAAATGGACTGCGTTCATCCCGACGGTGCTTCGCTCGGTGCTGCGCGCGTTGCTGCGCTCGGTGCTTCGCTCGGTGCGACGGACAGCGAAATCCTCCGCGGATTCGCAATAAAAACTACTGTTTTTATTAACATAGTTGTTGTTGTTGTTGTTGCTGCTGCTGCTGGTGCAAAGCGTGTGTGTGAAAAGCTTCGTAGGACTATGGACTGGCCCGATTGCGGCGGTACGTCGCTCGGACGGGTGAAATGCGTGTGCGTGTGTGTGAAATGAAATGGACTGCGTTCATCCCGACGGTGCTTCGCTCGGTGCTGCGCGCGTTGCTGCGCTCGGTGCTTCGCTCGGTGCGACGGACAGCGAAATCCTCCGCGGATTCGCAATAAAAACTACTGTTTTTATTAACATAGTTGTTGTTGTTGTTGTTGCTGCTGCTGCTGGTGCAATGCGTGTGTGTGAAAGTGCTTCGTAGGACTATGGACTGGCCCGATTGCGGCGGTACGTCGCTCGGACGGGTGAAATGTGCGTGCGTGTGTGTGAAAAGAAATGGACTGCGTTCATCGCGACGGTGCTTCGCTCGGTGCTGCGCGCGTTGCTGCGCTCGGTGCTTCGCTCGGTGCGACGGACAGCGAAATCCTCCGCGGATTCGCAATAAAAACTACTGTTTTTATTAACATAGTTGTTGTTGTTGTTGTTGCTGCTGCTGCTGGTGCAAAGCGTGTGTGTGAAAAGCTTCGTAGGACTATGGACTGGCCCGATTGCGGCGGTACGTCGCTCGGACGGGTGAAATGCGTGTGCGTGTGTGTGAAATGAAATGGACTGCGTTCATCCCGACGGTGCTTCGCTCGGTGCTGCGCGCGTTGCTGCGCTCGGTGCTTCGCTCGGTGCGACGGACAGCGAAATCCTCCGCGGATTCGCAATAAAAACTACTGTTTTTATTAACATAGTTGTTGTTGTTGTTGTTGCTGCTGCTGCTGGTGCAATGCGTGTGTGTGAAAGTGCTTCGTAGGACTATGGACTGGCCCGATTGCGGCGGTACGTCGCTCGGACGGGTGAAATGTGCGTGCGTGTGTGTGAAAAGAAATGGACTGCGTTCATCCCGACGGTGCTGCGCTCGGTGCTGCGCGCGTTGCTGCGCTCGGTGCTTCGCTCGGTGCGACGGACAGCGAAATCCTCCGCGGATTCGCAATAAAAACTACTGTTTTTATTAACATAGTTGTTGTTGTTGTTGTTGCTGCTGCTGCTGGTGCAAAGCGTGTGTGTGAAAAGCTTCGTAGGACTATGGACTGGCCCGATAGCGGCGGTACGTCGCTCGGACGGGTGAAATGTGCGTGCGTGTGTGTGAAAAGAAATGGACTGCGTTCATCCCGACGGTGCTGCGCTCGGTGCTGCGCGCGTTGCTGCGCTCGGTGCTTCGCTCGGTGCGACGGACAGCGAAATCCTCCGCGGATTCGCAATAAAAACTACTGTTTTTATTAACATAGTTGTTGTTGTTGTTGTTGCTGCTGCTGCTGGTGCAAAGCGTGTGTGTGAAAAGCTTCGTAGGACTATGGACAGGCCCGATTGCGGCGGTACGTCGCTCGGACGGGTGAAATGCGTGTGCGTGTGTGTGAAATGAAATGGACTGCGTTCATCCCGACGGTGCTTCGCTCGGTGCTGCGCGCGTTGCTGCGCTCGGTGCTGCGCTCGGTGCGTCGGACAGCGAAATCCTCCGCGGATTCGCACTTAAAATTACTGTTTTTATTAACATAGTTGTTGTTGTTGTTGTTGCTGCTGCTGCTGGTGCAAAGCGTGTGTGTGAAAAGCTTCGTAGGACTATGGACTGGCCCGATTGCGGCGGTACGTCGCTCGGACGGGTGAAATGCGTGTGCGTGTGTGTGAAATGAAATGGACTGCGTTCATCCCGACGGTGCTTCGCTCGGTGCTGCGCGCGTTGCTGCGCTCGGTGCTTCGCTCGGTGCGACGGACAGCGAAATCCTCCGCGGATTCGCAATAAAAACTACTGTTTTTATTAACATAGTTGTTGTTGTTGTTGTTGCTGCTGCTGCTGGTGCAATGCGTGTGTGTGTGAAAAGCTTCGTAGGACTATGGACTGGCCCGATTGCGGCGGTACGTCGCTCGGACGGGTGAAATGCGTGTGCGTGTGTGTGAAAAGAAATGGACTGCGTTCATCGCGACGGTGCTTCGCTCGGTGCTGCGCGCGTTGCTGCGCTCGGTGCTTCGCTCGGTGCTTCGCTCGGTGCGTCGGACAGCGAAATCCTCCGCGGATTCGCAATAAAAACTACTGTTTTTATTAACATAGTTGTTGTTGTTGTTGTTGCTGCTGCTGCTGGTGCAATGCGTGTGTGTGTGAAAAGCTTCGTAGGACCACGGACTGGCCCGATTGCGGCGGTACGTCGCTCGGACGGGTGAAATGCGTGTGCGTGTGTGTGAAAAGAAATGGACTGCGTTCATCGCGACGGTGCTTCGCTCGGTGCTGCGCGCGTTGCTGCGCTCGGTGCTTCGCTCGGTGCTTCACTCGGTGCGACGGACAGCGAAATCCTCCGCGGATTCGCAATAAAAACTACTGTTTTTATTAACATAGTTGTTGTTGTTGTTGTTGCTGCTGCTGCTGGTGCAATGCGTGTGTGTGTGAAAAGCTTCGTAGGACTATGGACTGGCCCGATTGCGGCGGTACGTCGCTCGGACGGGTGAAATGCGTGTGCGTGTGTGTGAAATGAAATGGACTGCGTTCATCCCGACGGTGCTTCGCTCGGTGCTGCGCGCGTTGCTGCGCTCGGTGCTTCGCTCGGTGCGACGGACAGCGAAATCCTCCGCGGATTCGCAATAAAAACTACTGTTTTTATTAACATAGTTGTTGTTGTTGTTGTTGCTGCTGCTGCTGGTGCAATGCGTGTGTGTGTGAAAAGCTTCGTAGGACTATGGACTGGCCCGATTGCGGCGGTACGTCGCTCGGACGGGTGAAATGTGCGTGCGTGTGTGTGAAAAGAAATGGACTGCGTTCATCCCGACGGTGCTGCGCTCGGTGCTGCGCGCGTTGCTTCGCTCGTTGCTTCGCTCGGTGCTTCGCTCGGTGCGACGGACAGCGAAATCCTCCGCGGATTCGCAATAAAAACTACTGTTTTTATTAACATAGTTGTTGTTGTTGTTGTTGCTGCTGCTGCTGGTGCAATGCGTGTGTGTGTGAAAAGCTTCGTAGGACTATGGACTGGCCCGATTGCGGCGGTACGTCGCTCGGACGGGTGAAATGCGTGTGCGTGTGTGTGAAAAGAAATGGACTGCGTTCATCGCGACGGTGCTTCGCTCGGTGCTGCGCGCGTTGCTGCGCTCGGTGCTTCGCTCGGTGCTTCGCTCGGTGCGTCGGACAGCGAAATCCTCCGCGGATTCGCAATAAAAACTACTGTTTTTATTAACATAGTTGTTGTTGTTGTTGTTGCTGCTGCTGCTGGTGCAATGCGTGTGTGTGTGAAAAGCTTCGTAGGACTATGGACTGGCCCGATTGCGGCGGTACGTCGCTCGGACGGGTGAAATGCGTGTGCGTGTGTGTGAAAAGAAATGGACTGCGTTCATCGCGACGGTGCTTCGCTCGGTGCTGCGCTCGGTGCTGCGCTCGGTGCTTCGCTCGGTGCTTCGCTCGGTGCGACGGACAGCGAAATCCTCCGCGGATTCGCAATAAAAACTACTGTTTTTATTAACATAGTTGTTGTTGTTGTTGTTGCTGCTGCTGCTGGTGCAAAGCGTGTGTGTGAAAGTGCTTCGTAGGACCATGGACTGGCCCGATTGCGGCGGTCCGTCGCTCGGACGGGTGAAATGTGCGTGCGTGTGTGTGAAAAGAAATGGACTGCGTTCATCCCGACGGTGCTGCGCTCGGTGCTGCGCGCGTTGCTTCGCTCGTTGCTTCGCTCGGTGCTTCGCTCGGTGCGACGGACAGCGAAATCCTCCGCGGATTCGCAATAAAAACTACTGTTTTTATTAACATAGTTGTTGTTGTTGTTGTTGCTGCTGCTGCTGGTGCAATGCGTGTGTGTGTGAAAAGCTTCGTAGGACTATGGACTGGCCCGATTGCGGCGGTACGTCGCTCGGACGGGTGAAATGCGTGTGCGTGTGTGTGAAAAGAAATGGACTGCGTTCATCGCGACGGTGCTTCGCTCGGTGCTGCGCGCGTTGCTGCGCTCGGTGCTTCGCTCGGTGCTTCGCTCGGTGCGTCGGACAGCGAAATCCTCCGCGGATTCGCAATAAAAACTACTGTTTTTATTAACATAGTTGTTGTTGTTGTTGTTGCTGCTGCTGCTGGTGCAAAGCGTGTGTGTGAAAGTGCTTCGTAGGACCATGGACTGGCCCGATTGCGGCGGTACGTCGCTCGGACGGGTGAAATGTGCGTGCGTGTGTGTGAAAAGAAATGGACTGCGTTCATCCCGACGGTGCTGCGCTCGGTGCTGCGCGCGTTGCTTCGCTCGGTGCTGCGCTCGGTGCTTCGCTCGGTACTTCGCTCGGTGTAAAGGTCGGAAAAGTAAAGCGTTCATATGTGTGCGTTAAAAAACAACGTGTAGTGAAATGGATGGGACTCTGTGCTAAGTGAACCGCAATTGCGCATCGTGGGCGCACGGTCGACACTTCAATCTGCGGCCGCCAGCGATTCATCGTCGAAGCAGCGACAGCAGTGCGTGAAGCGGCTCTGGTCGTACCAACGAAGGTAAGTGTATTGCATGATTCATTTCTACGCATGGTTTGGGGATTCGTTGCTTTACGTTGGTCGATGGAGAAGCGAACTGCGTTGAGCCCGATGCATCGCTCTACGAAGAAACGTGTGGCGTGCTGAAAGTGTTCCTGGAGAATGTTATCCGCGATGCCCGCCATCACCTATACCGAACAGGCCAAGCGAAAACCGTCACCGCGCGATGGATGCAGTGTACGCGGTGAAGCGTCAGGGTCGCTCCTTGTACGGGTTCGGAGGTTCAACTCGCCAGCCAACGCACATTTTGCACTCATCTCAACAAAACGGTCCTTATCAGGACCACACATTTGTGTGAAAATTCTTTCCATCACAATTCTTTTCTAATGATTCCAATGATTCATTCCATAGTACCAGTCTTTTTGAAGACTAACATTACATATTTGACGTGCTTGGGCGTCTGGCTGAACTTACTGCATCCGAAAAATAGCAGCAAACGTTACTGCAGTGCAGGAATAAATTTTGGCGTAAAATATAAAGTGGATTAAATATGCCCTCGTGCCCTCGTGAGAAAGAGGATGCCCTCATGCCACCGAACGAGACGGAGCGTGGGATGAAATTCGTACCAATTTCGAACATCGATAGGAGGACGCAAAGCAGCGACAAAAATGTGCGGAAATTTTTGCACACACCTTTTTGCCTACTTGCACCATATAATTCCACCACCAACACTTTTGCGAAAGGGAGGGGGGGTTCGCCTCTTACTGTCCCCTGGTACGTGCATGATGCCACCAACAATTTTGCCACGCGTTTCCAAATCGAGCGTCGTGTTTGTCTTCTCTTTCTCGCACGTAGTAGTGTGCGCGTTTGCTATCCCACTCGAGCCAGAACTTATCGGCAAATGCAATGGCTACCGGGATCGGTACCGTTATTTGGAAAAAACCACCGAAAAAGAGGATGGCTTCGTGGCAACGAGTGCGAGCGAGACGGAGCACGGGATGAAATTCGCAGCAACGTCGGTCGCTGACAGCACACACAAAGGAGCACACGCTTCGTCCGTGTGTCGCCGGCTCGTTTTAGGCAGCGTCAAAAATGTGATGAAATTTTTGCACACACCTTTTTGCCTGCTTGCTACATATAATTCCACCACCAACACTTTTTCGAAAGGGAGGGGGGGTTCGCCTCTTACTGTCCCCTGGTACGTGCATGATGCCACCAACAATTTTGCCACGCGCTTCCAAATCGAGCGTCGTGTTTGTCTTCTCTTTCTCGCACGTAGTAGTGTGCGCGTTTGCTATCCCACTCGAGCCAGAACTTATCGGCAAATGCAATGGCTAACGGGATCGGTACCGTTATTTGGAAAAAACCACCGAAAAAGAGGATGGCTTCGTGGCAACGAGTGCGAGCGAGACGGAGCACGGGATGAAATTCGCAGCAACGTCGGTCGCTGACAGCACACACAAAGGAGCACACGCTTCGTCCGTGTGTCGCCGGCTCGTTTTAGGCAGCGTCAAAAATGTGATGAAATTTTTGCACACACTTTTTTGCCTACTTGCTACATATAATTCCACCACCAACACTTTTTCGAAAGGGAGGGGGGGTTCGCCTCTTACTGTCCCCTGGTACGTGCATGATGCCACCAACAATTTTGCCACGCGTTTCCAAATCGAGCGTCGTGTTTTTCTTCTCTTTCTCGCACGTAGTAGTGTGCGCGTTTGCTATCCCACTCGAGCCAGAACTTATCGGCAAATGCAATGGCTACCGGGATCGGTACCGTTATTTGGAAAAAACCACCGAAAAAGAGGATGGCTTGGTGGCAACGAGTGCGAGCGAGACGGAGCACGGGATGAAATTCGCAGCAACGTCGGTCGCTGACAGCACACACAAAGGAGCACACGCTTCGTCCGTGTGTCGCCGGCTCGTTTTAGGCAGCGTCAAAAATGTGATGAAATTTTTGCACCTACGGTTTTCAAAAACTTGCGAAATATGTTCCTTTTTTCAAGGGCTAACAGCACATTTAGCATAAAATCTACGTTTTCGTGCACTGTACATGCACACGAGCCTACTTAAATTTTTTTTTGCAAAATTGCTACCTAGCTTCCTTTCCCTGTTCGTATGGTGCGTACATCACACGCAAAAGCATTAAACCTCTGGTAGTTTAGTTGCAAAATATGCATAAATATTTGGCGTCATACAATTGGCCAGCTTTGGGAAATTTCCATCACGCGATTGTATGCGTAGCGAGGAAGAACAGAGATGGCAACGCTCGCTCGGATAGTAGAAGTAGTAGTTCGGAGAGAAAATACTCTCGCCACATTCGTTCGGATACAAGATTATATTAGAAGCCGAATGTCCCGCGCTCGGCACAGTCTTCGACTAGCAGCCTGATGGAACGGTTGGTCCGCGCGTCACGGTAGTGCGAATTTATTAGTGTGCGTAAAAGTGGTGTGATACAAGTGGTGTTGAGCAGGGGGGTCATTTTCAAAATGGCGCCGGCTCATTTCGTCGTTCAACCAGAAGCAGCAAGAGCTCATGTCGAGCAAAAGTGTGCGACGCGACAGCTAGCCTGCGCGCAGGATTATTCGTCGGGCAGTGAAATCCTCCGCGGATTGGACTAAAAAAAATACTTTTCTTTAAAACAACTGTGCTTCCTAATGGTGAAATGTGCGTGTGCGTGTGTGTGAAATGAAATGGACTGTGTTAATCGCAACGGTGCTGCGCTCCGTGCTGCGCGCGTTGCTGCGCTCGGTGCTTCGCTCGGTGCGACGGACAGCGAAATCCTCCGCGGATTCGCAATAAAAACTACTGTTTTTATTAACATAGTTGTTGTTGTTGTTGTTGCTGCTGCTGCTGGTGCAAAGCGTGTGTGTGAAAAGCTTCGTAGGACTATGGACTGGCCCGATTGCGGCGGTACGTCGCTCGGACGGGTGAAATGCGTGTGCGTGTGTGTGAAATGAAATGGACTGCGTTCATCGCGACGGTGCTTCGCTCGGTGCTGCGCGCGTTGCTGCGCTCGGTGCTTCGCTCGGTGCTTCGCTCGGTGCGACGGACAGCGAAATCCTCCGCGGATTCGCAATAAAAACTACTGTTTTTATTAACATAGTTGTTGTTGTTGTTGTTGCTGCTGCTGCTGGTGCAATGCGTGTGTGTGTGAAAAGCTTCGTAGGACTATGGACTGGCCCGATTGCGGCGGTACGTCGCTCGGACGGGTGAAATGCGTGTGCGTGTGTGTGAAAAGAAATGGACTGCGTTCATCGCGACGGTGCTTCGCTCGGTGCTGCGCTCGGTGCTGCGCTCGGTGCTTCGCTCGGTGCTTCGCTCGGTGCGACGGACAGCGAAATCCTCCGCGGATTCGCAATAAAAACTACTGTTTTTATTAACATAGTTGTTGTTGTTGTTGTTGCTGCTGCTGCTGGTGCAAAGCGTGTGTGTGAAAAGCTTCGTAGGACTATGGACTGGCCCGATTGCGGCGGTACGTCGCTCGGACGGGTGAAATGCGTGTGCGTGTGTGTGAAATGAAATGGACTGCGTTCATCCCGACGGTGCTTCGCTCGGTGCTGCGCGCGTTGCTGCGCTCGGTGCTTCGCTCGGTGCGACGGA
This sequence comes from Anopheles marshallii, assembly GCF_943734725.1. Lineage (NCBI taxonomy): Eukaryota > Metazoa > Arthropoda > Insecta > Diptera > Culicidae > Anopheles > Anopheles marshallii. The sequence goes on from NC_071326.1 coordinate 59,470,321, forward strand.
CAGCGAAATCCTCCGCGGATTCGCAATAAAAACTACTGTTTTTATTAACATAGTTGTTGTTGTTGTTGTTGCTGCTGCTGCTGGTGCAATGCGTGTGTGTGAAAGTGCTTCGTAGGACTATGGACTGGCCCGATTGCGGCGGTACGTCGCTCGGACGGGTGAAATGTGCGTGCGTGTGTGTGAAAAGAAATGGACTGCGTTCATCGCGACGGTGCTTCGCTCGGTGCTGCGCTCGGTGCTGCGCTCGGTGCGACGGACAGCGAAATCCTCCGCGGATTCGCAATAAAAACTACTGTTTTTATTAACATAGTTGTTGTTGTTGTTGTTGCTGCTGCTGCTGGTGCAAAGCGTGTGTGTGAAAAGCTTCGTAGGACTATGGACTGGCCCGATTGCGGCGGTACGTCGCTCGGACGGGTGAAATGCGTGTGCGTGTGTGTGAAATGAAATGGACTGCGTTCATCCCGACGGTGCTTCGCTCGGTGCTGCGCGCGTTGCTGCGCTCGGTGCTTCGCTCGGTGCGACGGACAGCGAAATCCTCCGCGGATTCGCAATAAAAACTACTGTTTTTATTAACATAGTTGTTGTTGTTGTTGTTGCTGCTGCTGCTGGTGCAATGCGTGTGTGTGAAAGTGCTTCGTAGGACTATGGACTGGCCCGATTGCGGCGGTACGTCGCTCGGACGGGTGAAATGTGCGTGCGTGTGTGTGAAAAGAAATGGACTGCGTTCATCCCGACGGTGCTGCGCTCGGTGCTGCGCGCGTTGCTGCGCTCGGTGCTTCGCTCGGTGCGACGGACAGCGAAATCCTCCGCGGATTCGCAATAAAAACTACTGTTTTTATTAACATAGTTGTTGTTGTTGTTGTTGCTGCTGCTGCTGGTGCAAAGCGTGTGTGTGAAAAGCTTCGTAGGACTATGGACTGGCCCGATTGCGGCGGTACGTCGCTCGGACGGGTGAAATGTGCGTGCGTGTGTGTGAAAAGAAATGGACTGCGTTCATCCCGACGGTGCTGCGCTCGGTGCTGCGCGCGTTGCTGCGCTCGGTGCTTCGCTCGGTGCGACGGACAGCGAAATCCTCCGCGGATTCGCAATAAAAACTACTGTTTTTATTAACATAGTTGTTGTTGTTGTTGTTGCTGCTGCTGCTGGTGCAAAGCGTGTGTGTGAAAAGCTTCGTAGGACTATGGACTGGCCCGATTGCGGCGGTACGTCGCTCGGACGGGTGAAATGCGTGTGCGTGTGTGTGAAATGAAATGGACTGCGTTCATCCCGACGGTGCTTCGCTCGGTGCTGCGCGCGTTGCTGCGCTCGGTGCTTCGCTCGGTGCGACGGACAGCGAAATCCTCCGCGGATTCGCAATAAAAACTACTGTTTTTATTAACATAGTTGTTGTTGTTGTTGTTGCTGCTGCTGCTGGTGCAATGCGTGTGTGTGAAAGTGCTTCGTAGGACTATGGACTGGCCCGATTGCGGCGGTACGTCGCTCGGACGGGTGAAATGTGCGTGCGTGTGTGTGAAAAGAAATGGACTGCGTTCATCGCGACGGTGCTTCGCTCGGTGCTGCGCTCGGTGCTGCGCTCGGTGCGACGGACAGCGAAATCCTCCGCGGATTCGCAATAAAAACTACTGTTTTTATTAACATAGTTGTTGTTGTTGTTGTTGCTGCTGCTGCTGGTGCAAAGCGTGTGTGTGAAAAGCTTCGTAGGACTATGGACTGGCCCGATTGCGGCGGTACGTCGCTCGGACGGGTGAAATGCGTGTGCGTGTGTGTGAAATGAAATGGACTGCGTTCATCCCGACGGTGCTTCGCTCGGTGCTGCGCGCGTTGCTGCGCTCGGTGCTTCGCTCGGTGCGACGGACAGCGAAATCCTCCGCGGATTCGCAATAAAAACTACTGTTTTTATTAACATAGTTGTTGTTGTTGTTGTTGCTGCTGCTGCTGGTGCAATGCGTGTGTGTGAAAGTGCTTCGTAGGACTATGGACTGGCCCGATTGCGGCGGTACGTCGCTCGGACGGGTGAAATGTGCGTGCGTGTGTGTGAAAAGAAATGGACTGCGTTCATCCCGACGGTGCTGCGCTCGGTGCTGCGCGCGTTGCTGCGCTCGGTGCTTCGCTCGGTGCGACGGACAGCGAAATCCTCCGCGGATTCGCAATAAAAACTACTGTTTTTATTAACATAGTTGTTGTTGTTGTTGTTGCTGCTGCTGCTGGTGCAAAGCGTGTGTGTGAAAAGCTTCGTAGGACTATGGACTGGCCCGATTGCGGCGGTACGTCGCTCGGACGGGTGAAATGTGCGTGCGTGTGTGTGAAAAGAAATGGACTGCGTTCATCCCGACGGTGCTGCGCTCGGTGCTGCGCGCGTTGCTGCGCTCGGTGCTTCGCTCGGTGCGACGGACAGCGAAATCCTCCGCGGATTCGCAATAAAAACTACTGTTTTTATTAACATAGTTGTTGTTGTTGTTGTTGCTGCTGCTGCTGGTGCAAAGCGTGTGTGTGAAAAGCTTCGTAGGACTATGGACTGGCCCGATTGCGGCGGTACGTCGCTCGGACGGGTGAAATGCGTGTGCGTGTGTGTGAAATGAAATGGACTGCGTTCATCCCGACGGTGCTTCGCTCGGTGCTGCGCGCGTTGCTGCGCTCGGTGCTGCGCTCGGTGCGTCGGACAGCGAAATCCTCCGCGGATTCGCACTTAAAATTACTGTTTTTATTAACATAGTTGTTGTTGTTGTTGTTGCTGCTGCTGCTGGTGCAAAGCGTGTGTGTGAAAAGCTTCGTAGGACTATGGACTGGCCCGATTGCGGCGGTACGTCGCTCGGACGGGTGAAATGCGTGTGCGTGTGTGTGAAATGAAATGGACTGCGTTCATCCCGACGGTGCTTCGCTCGGTGCTGCGCGCGTTGCTGCGCTCGGTGCTTCGCTCGGTGCGACGGACAGCGAAATCCTCCGCGGATTCGCAATAAAAACTACTGTTTTTATTAACATAGTTGTTGTTGTTGTTGTTGCTGCTGCTGCTGGTGCAAAGCGTGTGTGTGAAAGTGCTTCGTAGGACCATGGACTGGCCCGATTGCGGCGGTACGTCGCTCGGACGGGTGAAATGTGCGTGCGTGTGTGTGAAAAGAAATGGACTGCGTTCATCCCGACGGTGCTGCGCTCGGTGCTGCGCGCGTTGCTTCGCTCGTTGCTTCGCTCGGTGCTTCGCTCGGTGCGACGGACAGCGAAATCCTCCGCGGATTCGCAATAAAAACTACTGTTTTTATTAACATAGTTGTTGTTGTTGTTGTTGCTGCTGCTGCTGGTGCAATGCGTGTGTGTGTGAAAAGCTTCGTAGGACTATGGACTGGCCCGATTGCGGCGGTACGTCGCTCGGACGGGTGAAATGCGTGTGCGTGTGTGTGAAAAGAAATGGACTGCGTTCATCGCGACGGTGCTTCGCTCGGTGCTGCGCGCGTTGCTGCGCTCGGTGCTTCGCTCGGTGCTTCGCTCGGTGCGTCGGACAGCGAAATCCTCCGCGGATTCGCAATAAAAACTACTGTTTTTATTAACATAGTTGTTGTTGTTGTTGTTGCTGCTGCTGCTGGTGCAATGCGTGTGTGTGTGAAAAGCTTCGTAGGACTATGGACTGGCCCGATTGCGGCGGTACGTCGCTCGGACGGGTGAAATGCGTGTGCGTGTGTGTGAAAAGAAATGGACTGCGTTCATCGCGACGGTGCTTCGCTCGGTGCTGCGCTCGGTGCTGCGCTCGGTGCTTCGCTCGGTGCTTCGCTCGGTGCGACGGACAGCGAAATCCTCCGCGGATTCGCAATAAAAACTACTGTTTTTATTAACATAGTTGTTGTTGTTGTTGTTGCTGCTGCTGCTGGTGCAAAGCGTGTGTGTGAAAGTGCTTCGTAGGACCATGGACTGGCCCGATTGCGGCGGTACGTCGCTCGGACGGGTGAAATGTGCGTGCGTGTGTGTGAAAAGAAATGGACTGCGTTCATCCCGACGGTGCTGCGCTCGGTGCTGCGCGCGTTGCTTCGCTCGTTGCTTCGCTCGGTGCTTCGCTCGGTGCGACGGACAGCGAAATCCTCCGCGGATTCGCAATAAAAACTACTGTTTTTATTAACATAGTTGTTGTTGTTGTTGTTGCTGCTGCTGCTGGTGCAATGCGTGTGTGTGTGAAAAGCTTCGTAGGACTATGGACTGGCCCGATTGCGGCGGTACGTCGCTCGGACGGGTGAAATGCGTGTGCGTGTGTGTGAAAAGAAATGGACTGCGTTCATCGCGACGGTGCTTCGCTCGGTGCTGCGCGCGTTGCTGCGCTCGGTGCTTCGCTCGGTGCTTCGCTCGGTGCGTCGGACAGCGAAATCCTCCGCGGATTCGCAATAAAAACTACTGTTTTTATTAACATAGTTGTTGTTGTTGTTGTTGCTGCTGCTGCTGGTGCAAAGCGTGTGTGTGAAAGTGCTTCGTAGGACCATGGACTGGCCCGATTGCGGCGGTACGTCGCTCGGACGGGTGAAATGTGCGTGCGTGTGTGTGAAAAGAAATGGACTGCGTTCATCCCGACGGTGCTGCGCTCGGTGCTGCGCGCGTTGCTTCGCTCGGTGCTGCGCTCGGTGCTTCGCTCGGTACTTCGCTCGGTGTAAAGGTCGGAAAAGTAAAGCGTTCATATGTGTGCGTTAAAAAACAACGTGTAGTGAAATGGATGGGACTCTGTGCTAAGTGAACCGCAATTGCGCATCGTGGGCGCACGGTCGACACTTCAATCTGCGGCCGCCAGCGATTCATCGTCGAAGCAGCGACAGCAGTGCGTGAAGCGGCTCTGGTCGTACCAACGAAGGTAAGTGTATTGCATGATTCATTTCTACGCATGGTTTGGGGATTCGTTGCTTTACGTTGGTCGATGGAGAAGCGAACTGCGTTGAGCCCGATGCATCGCTCTACGAAGAAACGTGTGGCGTGCTGAAAGTGTTCCTGGAGAATGTTATCCGCGATGCCCGCCATCACCTATACCGAACAGGCCAAGCGAAAACCGTCACCGCGCGATGGATGCAGTGTACGCGGTGAAGCGTCAGGGTCGCTCCTTGTACGGGTTCGGAGGTTCAACTCGCCAGCCAACGCACATTTTGCACTCATCTCAACAAAACGGTCCTTATCAGGACCACACATTTGTGTGAAAATTCTTTCCATCACAATTCTTTTCTAATGATTCCAATGATTCATTCCATAGTACCAGTCTTTTTGAAGACTAACATTACATATTTGACGTGCTTGGGCGTCTGGCTGAACTTACTGCATCCGAAAAATAGCAGCAAACGTTACTGCAGTGCAGGAATAAATTTTGGCGTAAAATATAAAGTGGATTAAATATGCCCTCGTGCCCTCGTGAGAAAGAGGATGCCCTCATGCCACCGAACGAGACGGAGCGTGGGATGAAATTCGTACCAATTTCGAACATCGATAGGAGGACGCAAAGCAGCGACAAAAATGTGCGGAAATTTTTGCACACACCTTTTTGCCTACTTGCACCATATAATTCCACCACCAACACTTTTGCGAAAGGGAGGGGGGGTTCGCCTCTTACTGTCCCCTGGTACGTGCATGATGCCACCAACAATTTTGCCACGCGTTTCCAAATCGAGCGTCGTGTTTGTCTTCTCTTTCTCGCACGTAGTAGTGTGCGCGTTTGCTATCCCACTCGAGCCAGAACTTATCGGCAAATGCAATGGCTACCGGGATCGGTACCGTTATTTGGAAAAAACCACCGAAAAAGAGGATGGCTTCGTGGCAACGAGTGCGAGCGAGACGGAGCACGGGATGAAATTCGCAGCAACGTCGGTCGCTGACAGCACACACAAAGGAGCACACGCTTCGTCCGTGTGTCGCCGGCTCGTTTTAGGCAGCGTCAAAAATGTGATGAAATTTTTGCACACACCTTTTTGCCTGCTTGCTACATATAATTCCACCACCAACACTTTTTCGAAAGGGAGGGGGGGTTCGCCTCTTACTGTCCCCTGGTACGTGCATGATGCCACCAACAATTTTGCCACGCGCTTCCAAATCGAGCGTCGTGTTTGTCTTCTCTTTCTCGCACGTAGTAGTGTGCGCGTTTGCTATCCCACTCGAGCCAGAACTTATCGGCAAATGCAATGGCTAACGGGATCGGTACCGTTATTTGGAAAAAACCACCGAAAAAGAGGATGGCTTCGTGGCAACGAGTGCGAGCGAGACGGAGCACGGGATGAAATTCGCAGCAACGTCGGTCGCTGACAGCACACACAAAGGAGCACACGCTTCGTCCGTGTGTCGCCGGCTCGTTTTAGGCAGCGTCAAAAATGTGATGAAATTTTTGCACACACTTTTTTGCCTACTTGCTACATATAATTCCACCACCAACACTTTTTCGAAAGGGAGGGGGGGTTCGCCTCTTACTGTCCCCTGGTACGTGCATGATGCCACCAACAATTTTGCCACGCGTTTCCAAATCGAGCGTCGTGTTTTTCTTCTCTTTCTCGCACGTAGTAGTGTGCGCGTTTGCTATCCCACTCGAGCCAGAACTTATCGGCAAATGCAATGGCTACCGGGATCGGTACCGTTATTTGGAAAAAACCACCGAAAAAGAGGATGGCTTGGTGGCAACGAGTGCGAGCGAGACGGAGCACGGGATGAAATTCGCAGCAACGTCGGTCGCTGACAGCACACACAAAGGAGCACACGCTTCGTCCGTGTGTCGCCGGCTCGTTTTAGGCAGCGTCAAAAATGTGATGAAATTTTTGCACCTACGGTTTTCAAAAACTTGCGAAATATGTTCCTTTTTTCAAGGGCTAACAGCACATTTAGCATAAAATCTACGTTTTCGTGCACTGTACATGCACACGAGCCTACTTAAATTTTTTTTTGCAAAATTGCTACCTAGCTTCCTTTCCCTGTTCGTATGGTGCGTACATCACACGCAAAAGCATTAAACCTCTGGTAGTTTAGTTGCAAAATATGCATAAATATTTGGCGTCATACAATTGGCCAGCTTTGGGAAATTTCCATCACGCGATTGTATGCGTAGCGAGGAAGAACAGAGATGGCAACGCTCGCTCGGATAGTAGTAGTAGTAGTTCGGAGAGAAAATACTCTCGCCACATTCGTTCGGATACAAGATTATATTAGAAGCCGAATGTCCCGCGCTCGGCACAGTCTTCGACTAGCAGCCTGATGGAACGGTTGGTCCGCGCGTCACGGTAGTGCGAATTTATTAGTGTGCGTAAAAGTGGTGTGATACAAGTGGTGTTGAGCAGGGGGGTCATTTTCAAAATGGCGCCGGCTCATTTCGTCGTTCAACCAGAAGCAGCAAGAGCTCATGTCGAGCAAAAGTGTGCGACGCGACAGCTAGCCTGCGCGCAGGATTATTCGTCGGGCAGTGAAATCCTCCGCGGATTGGACTAAAAAAAATACTTTTCTTTAAAACAACTGTGCTTCCTAATGGTGAAATGTGCGTGTGCGTGTGTGTGAAATGAAATGGACTGTGTTAATCGCAACGGTGCTGCGCTCCGTGCTGCGCGCGTTGCTGCGCTCGGTGCTTCGCTCGGTGCGACGGACAGCGAAATCCTCCGCGGATTCGCAATAAAAACTACTGTTTTTATTAACATAGTTGTTGTTGTTGTTGTTGCTGCTGCTGCTGGTGCAAAGCGTGTGTGTGAAAAGCTTCGTAGGACTATGGACTGGCCCGATTGCGGCGGTACGTCGCTCGGACGGGTGAAATGCGTGTGCGTGTGTGTGAAATGAAATGGACTGCGTTCATCGCGACGGTGCTTCGCTCGGTGCTGCGCGCGTTGCTGCGCTCGGTGCTTCGCTCGGTGCTTCGCTCGGTGTAAAGGTCGGAAAAGTAAAGCGTTCATATGTGTGCGTTAAAAAACAACGTGTAGTGAAATGGATGGGACTCTGTGCTAAGTGAACCGCAATTGCGCATCGTGGGCGCACGGTCGACACATCAATCTGCGGCCGTCAGCGGTTCATCGTCGAAGCAGCGACAGCAGTGCGCGAAGCGGCTCTGGTCGTACCAACGAAGGTAAGTGTATTGCATGATTCATTTCTACGCATGGTTTGGGGATTCGTTGCTTTTCGTTGGTCGATGGAGAAGCGAACTGCGTTGAGCCCGATGCATCGCTCTACGAAGAAACGCGTGGCGTGCTGAAAGTGTTCCTGGAGAATGTTATCCGCGATGCCCGCCATCACCTATACCGAACAGGCCAAGCGAAAACCGTCACCGCGCGATGGATGCAGTGTACGCGGTGAAGCGTCAGGGTCGCTCCTTGTACGGGTTCGGAGGTTCAACTCGCCAGCCAACGCACATTTTGCACTCATCTCAACAAAACGGTCCTTATCAGGACCACACATTTGTGTGAAAATTCTTTCCATCACAATTCTTTTCTAATGATTCCAATGGTTCATTCCATAGTACCAGTCTTTTTGAAGACTAACATTACATATTTGACGTGCTTGGGCGTCTGGCTGAACTTACTGCATCCGAAAAATAGCAGCAAACGTTACTGCAGTGCAGGAATAAATTTTGGCGTAAAATATAAAGTGGATTAAATATGCCCTCGTGCCCTCGTGAGAAAGAGGATGCTCTCATGCCACCGAACGAGACGGAGCGTGGGATGAAATTCGTACCAATTTCGAACATCGATAGGATAAAAATATAAAAAATGCAAAGCAGCGTCAAAAATGTGCGGAAATTTTTGCACACACCTTTTTGCCTACTTGCACCATATAATTCCACCACCAACACTTTTGCGAAAGGGAGGGGGGGTTCGCCTCTTACTGTCCCCTGGTACGTGCATGATGCCACCAACAATTTTGCCACGCGTTTCCAAATCGAGCGTCGTGTTTGTCTTCTCTTTCTCGCACGTAGTAGTGTGCGCGTTTGCTATCCCACTCGAGCCAGAACTTATCGGCAAATGCAATGGCTAACGGGATCGGTACCGTTATTTGGAAAAAACCACCGAAAAAGAGGATGGCTTCGTGGCAACGAGTGCGAGCGAGACGGAGCACGGGATGAAATTCGCAGCAACGTCGGTCGCTGACAGCACACACAAAGGAGCACACGCTTCGTCCGTGTGTCGCCGGCTCGTTTTAGGCAGCGTCAAAAATGTGATGAAATTTTTGCACACACCTTTTTGCCTGCTTGCTACATATAATTCCACCACCAACACTTTTTCGAAAGGGAGGGGGGGTTCGCCTCTTACTGTCCCCTGGTACGTGCATGATGCCACCAACAATTTTGCCACGCGCTTCCAAATCGAGCGTCGTGTTTGTCTTCTCTTTCTCGCACGTAGTAGTGTGCGCGTTTGCTATCCCACTCGAGCCAGAACTTATCGGCAAATGCAATGGCTAACGGGATCGGTACCGTTATTTGGAAAAAACCACCGAAAAAGAGGATGGCTTCGTGGCAACGAGTGCGAGCGAGACGGAGCACGGGATGAAATTCGCAGCAACGTCGGTCGCTGACAGCACACACAAAGGAGCACACGCTTCGTCCGTGTGTCGCCGGCTCGTTTTAGGCAGCGTCAAAAATGTGATGAAATTTTTGCACACACTTTTTTGCCTACTTGCTACATATAATTCCACCACCAACACTTTTTCGAAAGGGAGGGGGGGTTCGCCTCTTACTGTCCCCTGGTACGTGCATGATGCCACCAACAATTTTGCCACGCGTTTCCAAATCGAGCGTCGTGTTTTTCTTCTCTTTCTCGCACGTAGTAGTGTGCGCGTTTGCTATCCCACTCGAGCCAGAACTTATCGGCAAATGCAATGGCTAACGGGATCGGTACCGTTATTTGGAAAAAACCACCGAAAAAGAGGATGGCTTGGTGGCAACGAGTGCGAGCGAGACGGAGCACGGGATGAAATTCGCAGCAACGTCGGTCGCTGACAGCACACACAAAGGAGCACACGCTTCGTCCGTGTGTCGCCGGCTCGTTTTAGGCAGCGTCAAAAATGTGATGAAATTTTTGCACCTACGGTTTTCAAAAACTTGCGAAATATGTTCCTTTTTTCAAGGGCTAACAGCACATTTAGCATAAAATCTACGTTTTCGTGCACTGTACATGCACACGAGCCTACTTAAATTTTTTTTTGCAAAATTGCTACCTAGCTTCCTTTCCCTGTTCGTATGGTGCGTACATCACACGCAAAAGCATTAAACCTCTGGTAGTTTAGTTGCAAAATATGCATAAATATTTGGCGTCATACAATTGGCCAGCTTTGGGAAATTTCCATCACGCGATTGTATGCGTAGCGAGGAAGAACAGAGATGGCAACGCTCGCTCGGATAGTAGTAGTAGTAGTTCGGAGAGAAAATACTCTCGCCACATTCGTTCGGATACAAGATTATATTAGAAGCCGAATGTCCCGCGCTCGGCACAGTCTTCGACTAGCAGCCTGATGGAACGGTTGGTCCGCGCGTCACGGTAGTGCGAATTTATTAGTGTGCGTAAAAGTGGTGTGATACAAGTGGTGTTGAGCAGGGGGGTCATTTTCAAAATGGCGCCGGCTCATTTCGTCGTTCAACCAGAAGCAGCAAGAGCTCATGTCGAGCAAAAGTGTGCGACGCGACAGCTAGCCTGCGCGCAGGATTATTCGTCGGGCAGTGAAATCCTCCGCGGATTGGACTAAAAAAAATACTTTTCTTTAAAACAACTGTGCTTCCTAATGGTGAAATGTGCGTGTGCGTGTGTGTGAAATGAAATGGACTGTGTTAATCGCAACGGTGCTGCGCTCCGTGCTGCGCGCGTTGCTGCGCTCGGTGCTTCGCTCGGTGCGACGGACAGCGAAATCCTCCGCGGATTCGCAATAAAAACTACTGTTTTTATTAACATAGTTGTTGTTGTTGTTGTTGCTGCTGCTGCTGGTGCAAAGCGTGTGTGTGAAAAGCTTCGTAGGACTATGGACTGGCCCGATTGCGGCGGTACGTCGCTCGGACGGGTGAAATGCGTGTGCGTGTGTGTGAAAAGAAATGGACTGCGTTCATCGCGACGGTGCTTCGCTCGGTGCTGCGCGCGTTGCTGCGCTCGGTGCTTCGCTCGGTGCTTCGCTCGGTGTAAAGGTCGGAAAAGTAAAGCGTTCATATGTGTGCGTTAAAAAACAACGTGTAGTGAAATGGATGGGACTCTGTGCTAAGTGAACCGCAATTGCGCATCGTGGGCGCACGGTCGACACATCAATCTGCGGCCGTCAGCGGTTCATCGTCGAAGCAGCGACAGCAGTGCGCGAAGCGGCTCTGGTCGTACCAACGAAGGTAAGTGTATTGCATGATTCATTTCTACGCATGGTTTGGGGATTCGTTGCTTTTCGTTGGTCGATGGAGAAGCGAACTGCGTTGAGCCCGATGCATCGCTCTACGAAGAAACGCGTGGCGTGCTGAAAGTGTTCCTGGAGAATGTTATCCGCGATGCCCGCCATCACCTATACCGAACAGGCCAAGCGAAAACCGTCACCGCGCGATGGATGCAGTGTACGCGGTGAAGCGTCAGGGTCGCTCCTTGTACGGGTTCGGAGGTTCAACTCGCCAGCCAACGCACATTTTGCACTCATCTCAACAAAACGGTCCTTATCAGGACCACACATTTGTGTGAAAATTCTTTCCATCACAATTCTTTTCTAATGATTCCAATGGTTCATTCCATAGTACCAGTCTTTTTGAAGACTAACATTACATATTTGACGTGCTTGGGCGTCTGGCTGAACTTACTGCATCCGAAAAATAGCAGCAAACGTTACTGCAGTGCAGGAATAAATTTTGGCGTAAAATATAAAGTGGATTAAATATGCCCTCGTGCCCTCGTGAGAAAGAGGATGCTCTCATGCCACCGAACGAGACGGAGCGTGGGATGAAATTCGTACCAATTTCGAACATCGATAGGATAAAAATATAAAAAATGCAAAGCAGCGTCAAAAATGTGCGGAAATTTTTGCACACACCTTTTTGCCTGCTTGCACCATATAATTCCACCACCAACACTTTTGCGAAAGGGTGGGGGGGTTCGCCTCTTACTGTCCCCTGGTACGTGCATGATGCCACCAACAATTTTGCCACGCGTTTCCAAATCGAGCGTCGTGTTTTTCTTCTCTTTCTCGCACGTAGTAGTGTGCGCGTTTGCTATCCCACTCGAGCCAGAACTTATCGGCAAATGCAATGGCTAACGGGATCGGTACCGTTATTTGGAAAAAACCACCGAAAAAGAGGATGGCTTCGTGGCAACGAGTGCGAGCGAGACGGAGCACGGGATGAAATTCGCAGCAACGTCGGTCGCTGACAGCACACACAAAGGAGCACACGCTTCGTCCGTGTGTCGCCGGCTCGTTTTAGGCAGCGTCAAAAATGTGATGAAATTTTTGCACACACTTTTTTACCTACTTGCACCATATAATTCCACCACCAACACTTTTTCGAAAGGGAGGGGGGGTTCGCCTCTTACTGTCCCCTGGTACGTGCATGATGCCACCAACAATTTTGCCACGCGTTTCCAAATCGAGCGTCGTGTTTTTCTTCTCTTTCTCGCACGTAGTAGTGTGCGCGTTTGCTATCCCACTCGAGCCAGAACTTATCGGCAAATGCAATGGCTACCGGGATCGGTACCGTTATTTGGAAAAAACCACCGAAAACGAGGATGGCTTCGTGGCAACGAGTGCGAGCGAGACGGAGCACGGGATGAAATTCGCAGCAACGTCGGTCGCTGACAGCACACACAAAGGAGCACACGCTTCGTCCGTGTGTCGCCGGCTCGTTTTAGGCACCGTCAAAAATGTGATGAAATTTTTGCACCTACGGTTTTCAAAAACTTGCGAAATATGTTCCTTTTTTCAAGGGCTAACAGCAAATTTAGCATAAAACCTACGTTTTCGTGCACTGTACATGCACACGAGCCTACTTAAATTTTTTTTTGCAAAATTGCTACCTAGCTTCCTTTCCCTGTTCGTATGGTGCGTACATCACACGCAAAAGCATTAAACCTCTGGTAGTTTAGTTGCAAAATATGCATAAATATTTGGCGTCATACAATTGGCCAGCTTTGGGAAATTTCCATCACGCGATTGTATGCGTAGCGAGGAAGAACAGAGATGGCAACGCTCGCTCGGATAGTAGAAGTAGTAGTTCGGAGAGAAAATACTCTCGCCACATTCGTTCGGATACAAGATTATATTAGAAGCCGAATGTCCCGCGCTCGGCACAGTCTTCGACTAGCAGCCTGATGGAACGGTTGGTCCGCGCGTCACGGTAGTGCGAATTTATTAGTGTGCGTAAAAGTGGTGTGATACAAGTTGTGTTGAGCAGGGGGGGTCATTTTCAAAATGGCGCCGGCTCATTTCGTCGTTCAACCAGAAGCAGCAAGAGCTCATGTCGAGCAAAAGTGTGCGACGCGACAGCTAGCCTGCGCGCAGGATTATTCGTCGGGCAGTGAAATCCTCCGCGGATTGGACTAAAAAAAATACTTTTCTTTAAAACAACTGTGCTTCCTAATGGTGGAATGTGCGTGTGCGTGTGTGTGAAAAGAAATGGACTGTGTTAATCGCAACGGTGCTGCGCTCCGTGCTGCGCGCGTTGCTGCGCTCGGTGCTTCGCTCGGTGCGACGGACAGCGAAATCCTCCGCGGATTCGCAATAAAAACTACTGTTTTTATTAACATAGTTGTTGTTGTTGTTGTTGCTGCTGCTGCTGGTGCAATGCGTGTGTGTGAAAGTGCTTCGTAGGACTATGGACTGGCCCGATTGCGGCGGTACGTCGCTCGGACGGGTGAAATGTGCGTGCGTGTGTGTGAAAAGAAATGGACTGCGTTCATCCCGACGGTGCTGCGCTCGGTGCTGCGCGCGTTGCTGCGCTCGGTGCTTCGCTCGGTGCGACGGACAGCGAAATCCTCCGCGGATTCGCAATAAAAACTACTGTTTTTATTAACATAGTTGTTGTTGTTGTTGTTGCTGCTGCTGCTGGTGCAAAGCGTGTGTGTGAAAAGCTTCGTAGGACTATGGACTGGCCCGATTGCGGCGGTACGTCGCTCGGACGGGTGAAATGCGTGTGCGTGTGTGTGAAATGAAATGGACTGCGTTCATCCCGACGGTGCTTCGCTCGGTGCTGCGCGCGTTGCTTCGCTCGTTGCTTCGCTCGGTGCTTCGCTCGGTGCGACGGACAGCGAAATCCTCCGCGGATTCGCAATAAAAACTACTGTTTTTATTAACATAGTTGTTGTTGTTGTTGTTGCTGCTGCTGCTGGTGCAATGCGTGTGTGTGTGAAAAGCTTCGTAGGACTATGGACTGGCCCGATTGCGGCGGTACGTCGCTCGGACGGGTGAAATGCGTGTGCGTGTGTGTGAAATGAAATGGACTGCGTTCATCCCGACGGTGCTTCGCTCGGTGCTGCGCGCGTTGCTGCGCTCGGTGCTTCGCTCGGTGCGACGGACAGCGAAATCCTCCGCGGATTCGCAATAAAAACTACTGTTTTTATTAACATAGTTGTTGTTGTTGTTGTTGCTGCTGCTGCTGGTGCAAAGCGTGTGTGTGAAAGTGCTTCGTAGGACCATGGACTGGCCCGATTGCGGCGGTACGTCGCTCGGACGGGTGAAATGTGCGTGCGTGTGTGTGAAAAGAAATGGACTGCGTTCATCCCGACGGTGCTGCGCTCGGTGCTGCGCGCGTTGCTTCGCTCGTTGCTTCGCTCGGTGCTTCGCTCGGTGCGACGGACAGCGAAATCCTCCGCGGATTCGCAATAAAAACTACTGTTTTTATTAACATAGTTGTTGTTGTTGTTGTTGCTGCTGCTGCTGGTGCAATGCGTGTGTGTGTGAAAAGCTTCGTAGGACTATGGACTGGCCCGATTGCGGCGGTACGTCGCTCGGACGGGTGAAATGCGTGTGCGTGTGTGTGAAAAGAAATGGACTGCGTTCATCGCGACGGTGCTTCGCTCGGTGCTGCGCGCGTTGCTGCGCTCGGTGCTTCGCTCGGTGCTTCGCTCGGTGCGTCGGACAGCGAAATCCTCCGCGGATTCGCAATAAAAACTACTGTTTTTATTAACATAGTTGTTGTTGTTGTTGTTGCTGCTGCTGCTGGTGCAAAGCGTGTGTGTGAAAGTGCTTCGTAGGACCATGGACTGGCCCGATTGCGGCGGTACGTCGCTCGGACGGGTGAAATGTGCGTGCGTGTGTGTGAAAAGAAATGGACTGCGTTCATCCCGACGGTGCTGCGCTCGGTGCTGCGCGCGTTGCTTCGCTCGTTGCTTCGCTCGGTGCTTCGCTCGGTGCGACGGACAGCGAAATCCTCCGCGGATTCGCAATAAAAACTACTGTTTTTATTAACATAGTTGTTGTTGTTGTTGTTGCTGCTGCTGCTGGTGCAATGCGTGTGTGTGTGAAAAGCTTCGTAGGACTATGGACTGGCCCGATTGCGGCGGTACGTCGCTCGGACGGGTGAAATGCGTGTGCGTGTGTGTGAAAAGAAATGGACTGCGTTCATCGCGACGGTGCTTCGCTCGGTGCTGCGCGCGTTGCTGCGCTCGGTGCTTCGCTCGGTGCTTCGCTCGGTGCGACGGACAGCGAAATCCTCCGCGGATTCGCAATAAAAACTACTGTTTTTATTAACATAGTTGTTGTTGTTGTTGTTGCTGCTGCTGCTGGTGCAAAGCGTGTGTGTGAAAGTGCTTCGTAGGACCATGGACTGGCCCGATTGCGGCGGTACGTCGCTCGGACGGGTGAAATGCGTGTGCGTGTGTGTGAAAGGAAATGGACTGCGTTCATCGCGACGGTGCTTCGCTCGGTGCTGCGCTCGGTGCGTCGGACAGCGAAATCCTCCGCGGATTCGCACTTAAAATTACTGTTTTTATTAACATAGTTGTTGTTGTTGTTGTTGCTGCTGCTGCTGGTGTAAAGCGTGTGTGTGAAAGTGCTTCGTAGGACTATGGACTGACCCGATTGCGGCGGTACGTCGCTCGGACGGGTGAAATGCGTGTGCGTGTGTGTGAAAAGAAATGGACTGCGTTCATCGCGACGGTGCTTCGCTCGGTGCTGCGCGCGTTGCTGCGCTCGGTGCTGCGCGCGTTGCTGCGCTCGGTGCGACGGACAGCGAAATCCTCCGCGGATTCGCAATAAAAATTACTGTTTTTATTAACATAGTTGTTGTTGTTGTTGTTGCTGCTGCTGCTGGTGCAATGCGTGTGTGTGTGAAAAACTTCGTAGGACCATGGACTGACCCGATTGCGGCGGTACGTCGCTCGGACGGGTGAAATGTGCGTGTGCCTGTGTGTAAGGACAATGGACTGCGTTAATCGCGACGGTGCTTCGCTCGGTGCGACGGACAGCGAAATCCTCCGCGGATTCGCAATAAAAATTACTGTTTTTATTAACATAGTTGTTGTTGTTGTTGTTGCTGCTGCTGCTGGTGCAAAGCGTGTGTGTGAAAAGCTTCGTAGGACTATGGACTGGCCCGATTGCGGCGGTACGTCGCTCGGACGGGTGAAATGCGTGTGCGTGTGTGTGAAAGGAAATGGACTGCGTTCATCGCGACGGTGCTTCGCTCGGTGCTGCGCTCGGTGCGTCGGACAGCGAAATCCTCCGCGGATTCGCACTTAAAATTACTGTTTTTATTAACATAGTTGTTGTTGTTGTTGTTGCTGCTGCTGCTGGTGCAAAGCGTGTGTGTGAAAAGCTTCGTAGGACTATGGACTGGCCCGATTGCGGCGGTACGTCGCTCGGACGGGTGAAATGCGTGTGCGTGTGTGTGAAATGAAATGGACTGCGTTCATCCCGACGGTGCTTCGCTCGGTGCTGCGCGCGTTGCTGCGCTCGGTGCTTCGCTCGGTGCGACGGACAGCGAAATCCTCCGCGGATTCGCAATAAAAACTACTGTTTTTATTAACATAGTTGTTGTTGTTGTTGTTGCTGCTGCTGCTGGTGCAATGCGTGTGTGTGAAAGTGCTTCGTAGGACTATGGACTGGCCCGATTGCGGCGGTACGTCGCTCGGACGGGTGAAATGTGCGTGCGTGTGTGTGAAAAGAAATGGACTGCGTTCATCCCGACGGTGCTGCGCTCGGTGCTGCGCGCGTTGCTGCGCTCGGTGCTTCGCTCGGTGCGACGGACAGCGAAATCCTCCGCGGATTCGCAATAAAAACTACTGTTTTTATTAACATAGTTGTTGTTGTTGTTGTTGCTGCTGCTGCTGGTGCAAAGCGTGTGTGTGAAAAGCTTCGTAGGACTATGGACTGGCCCGATTGCGGCGGTACGTCGCTCGGACGGGTGAAATGCGTGTGCGTGTGTGTGAAATGAAATGGACTGCGTTCATCCCGACGGTGCTTCGCTCGGTGCTGCGCGCGTTGCTGCGCTCGGTGCTTCGCTCGGTGCGACGGACAGCGAAATCCTCCGCGGATTCGCAATAAAAACTACTGTTTTTATTAACATAGTTGTTGTTGTTGTTGTTGCTGCTGCTGCTGGTGCAAAGCGTGTGTGTGAAAAGCTTCGTAGGACTATGGACTGGCCCGATTGCGGCGGTACGTCGCTCGGACGGGTGAAATGCGTGTGCGTGTGTGTGAAATGAAATGGACTGCGTTCATCCCGACGGTGCTTCGCTCGGTGCTGCGCGCGTTGCTGCGCTCGGTGCTTCGCTCGGTGCGACGGACAGCGAAATCCTCCGCGGATTCGCAATAAAAACTACTGTTTTTATTAACATAGTTGTTGTTGTTGTTGTTGCTGCTGCTGCTGGTGCAAAGCGTGTGTGTGAAAAGCTTCGTAGGACTATGGACTGGCCCGATTGCGGCGGTACGTCGCTCGGACGGGTGAAATGCGTGTGCGTGTGTGTGAAAGGAAATGGACTGCGTTCATCGCGACGGTGCTTCGCTCGGTGCTGCGCTCGGTGCGTCGGACAGCGAAATCCTCCGCGGATTCGCACTTAAAATTACTGTTTTTATTAACATAGTTGTTGTTGTTGTTGTTGCTGCTGCTGCTGGTGTAAAGCGTGTGTGTGAAAGTGCTTCGTAGGACTATGGACTGGCCCGATTGCGGCGGTACGTCGCTCGGACGGGTGAAATGCGTGTGCGTGTGTGTGAAAAGAAATGGACTGCGTTCATCGCGACGGTGCTTCGCTCGGTGCTGCGCGCGTTGCTGCGCTCGGTGCTGCGCGCGTTGCTGCGCTCGGTGCGACGGACAGCGAAATCCTCCGCGGATTCGCAATAAAAATTACTGTTTTTATTAACATAGTTGTTGTTGTTGTTGTTGCTGCTGCTGCTGGTGCAATGCGTGTGTGTGTGAAAAGCTTCGTAGGACCACGGACTGGCCCGATTGCGATGGTACGTCGCTTGGACGGGTGAAATGCGTGTGCGTGTGTGTGAAAAGAAATGGACTGCGTTCATCCCGACGGTGCTACGCTCGGTGCTGCGCGCGTTGCTTCGCTCGGTGCTTCGCTCGGTGCTTCGCTCGGTGTAAAGGTCGGAAAAGTAAAGCGTTCATATGTGTGCGTTAAAAAACAACGTGTAGTGAAATGGATGGGACTCTGTGCTAAGTGAACCGCAATTGCGCATCGTGGGCGCACGGTCGACACTTCAATCTGCGGCCGTCAGCGGTTCATCGTCGAAGCAGCGACAGCAGTGCGCGAAGCGGCTCTGGTCGTACCAACGAAGGTAAGTGTATTGCATGATTCATTTCTACGCATGGTTTGGGGATTCGTTGCTTTACGTTGGTCGATGGAGAAGCGAACTGCGTTGAGCCCGATGCATCGCTCTACGAAGAAACGCGTGGCGTGCTGAAAGTGTTCCTGGAGAATGTTATCCGCGATGCCCGCCATCACCTATACCGAACAGGCCAAGCGAAAACCGTCACCGCGCGATGGATGCAGTGTACGCGCTGAAGCGTCAGGGTCGCTCCTTGTACGGGTTCGGAGGTTCAACTCGCCAGCCAACGCACATTTTGCACTCATCTCAACAAAACGGTCCTTATCAGGACCACACATTTGCGTGAAAATTCTTTCCATCACAATTCTTTTCTAATGATTCCAATGATTCATTCCATAGTACCAGTCTTTTTGAAGACTAACATTACATATTTGACGTGCTTGGGCGTCTGGCTGAACTTACTGCATCCGAAAAATAGCAGCAAACGTTACTGCAGTGCAGGAATAAATTTTGGCGTAAAATATAAAGTGGATTAAATATGCCCTCGTGCCCTCGTGAGAAAGAGGATGCCCTCATGCCACCGAACGAGACGGAGCGTGGGATGAAATTCGTACCAATTTCGAACATCGATAGGAGGACGCAAAGCAGCGACAAAAATGTGCGGAAATTTTTGCACACACCTTTTTGCCTACTTGCACCATATAATTCCACCACCAACACTTTTGCGAAAGGGAGGGGGGGTTCGCCTCTTACTGTCCCCTGGTACGTGCATGATGCCACCAACAATTTTGCCACGCGCTTCCAAATCGAGCGTCGTGTTTTTCTTCTCTTTCTCGCACGTAGTAGTGTGCGCGTTTGCTATCCCACTCGAGCCAGAACTTATCGGCAAATGCAATGGCTAACGGGATCGGTACCGTTATTTGGAAAAAACCACCGAAAACGAGGATGGCTTCGTGGCAACGAGTGCGAGCGAGACGGAGCACGGGATGAAATTCGCAGCAACGTCGGTCGCTGACAGCACACACAAAGAAGCACACGCTTCGTCCGTGTGTCGCCGGCTCGTTTTAGGCAGCGTAAAAAATGTGATGAAATTTTTGCACACACTTTTTTGCCTACTTGCTACATATAATTCCACCACCAACACTTTTGCGAAAGGGGAGGGGGGTTCGCCTCTTACTGTCCCCTGGTACGTGCATGATGCCACCAACAATTTTGCCACGCGTTTCCAAATCGAGCGTCGTGTTTTTCTTCTCTTTCTCGCACGTAGTAGTGTGCGCGTTTGCTATCCCACTCGAGCCAGAACTTATCGGCAAATGCAATGGCTACCGGGATCGGTACCGTTATTTGGAAAAAACCACCGAAAACGAGGATGGCTTCGTGGCAACGAGTGCGAGCGAGACGGAGCACGGGATGAAATTCGCAGCAACGTCGGTCGCTGACAGCACACACAAAGAAGCACACGCTTCGTCCGTGTGTCGCCGGCTCGTTTTAGGCAGCGTCAAAAATGTGCGGAAATTTTTGCACACACCTTTTTGCCTGCTTGCACCATATAATTCCACCACCAACACTTTTGCGAAAGGGGGAGGGGGGGTTCGCCTCTTACTGTCCCCTGGTACGTGCATGATGCCACCAACAATTTTGCCACGCGCTTCCAAATCGAGCGTCGTGTTTTTCTTCTCTTTCTCGCACGTAGTAGTGTGCGCGTTTGCTATCCCACTCGAGCCAGAACTTATCGGCAAATGCAATGGCTAACGGGATCGGTACCGTTATTTGGAAAAAACCACCGAAAAAGAGTATGGCTTCGTGGCAACGAGTGCGAGCGAGACGGAGCACGGGATGAAATTCGCAGCAACGTCGGTCGCTGACAGCACACACAAAGGAGCACACGCTTCGTCCGTGTGTCGCCGGCTCGTTTTAGGCAGCGTAAAAAATGTGATGAAATTTTTGCACACACTTTTTTGCCTACTTGCTACATATAATTCCACCACCAACACTTTTTCGAAAGGGGGAGGGGGGGTTCGCCTCTTACTGTCCCCTGGTACGTGCATGATGCCACCAACAATTTTGCCACGCGCTTCCAAATCGAGCGTCGTGTTTTTCTTCTCTTTCTCGCACGTAGTAGTGTGCGCGTTTGCTATCCCACTCGAGCCAGAACTTATCGGCAAATGCAATGGCTAACGGGATCGGTACCGTTATTTGGAAAAAACCACCGAAAACGAGGATGGCTTCGTGGCAACGAGTGCGAGCGAGACGGAGCACGGGATGAAATTCGCAGCAACGTCGGTCGCTGACAGCACACACAAAGGAGCACACGCTTCGTCCGTGTGTCGCCGGCTCGTTTTAGGCAGCGTCAAAAATGTGATGAAATTTTTGCACACACCTTTTTGCCTGCTTGCTACATATAATTCCACCACCAACACTTTTTCGAAAGGGAGGGGGGGTTCGCCTCTTACTGTCCCCTGGTACGTGCATGATGCCACCAACAATTTTGCCACGCGCTTCCAAATCGAGCGTCGTGTTTGTCTTCTCTTTCTCGCACGTAGTAGTGTGCGCGTTTGCTATCCCACTCGAGCCAGAACTTATCGGCAAATGCAATGGCTAACGGGATCGGTACCGTTATTTGGAAAAAACCACCGAAAACGAGGATGGCTTCGTGGCAACGAGTGCGAGCGAGACGGAGCACGGGATGAAATTCGCAGCAACGTCGGTCGCTGACAGCACACACAAAGGAGCACACGCTTCGTCCGTGTGTCGCCGGCTCGTTTTAGGCAGCGTCAAAAATGTGATGAAATTTTTGCACACACCTTTTTGCCTGCTTGCTACATATAATTCCACCACCAACACTTTTTCGAAAGGGAGGGGGGGTTCGCCTCTTACTGTCCCCTGGTACGTGCATGATGCCACCAACAATTTTGCCACGCGCTTCCAAATCGAGCGTCGTGTTTGTCTTCTCTTTCTCGCACGTAGTAGTGTGCGCGTTTGCTATCCCACTCGAGCCAGAACTTATCGGCAAATGCAATGGCTAACGGGATCGGTACCGTTATTTGGAAAAAACCACCGAAAACGAGGATGGCTTCGTGGCAACGAGTGCGAGCGAGACGGAGCACGGGATGAAATTCGCAGCAACGTCGGTCGCTGACAGCACACACAAAGGAGCACACGCTTCGTCCGTGTGTCGCCGGCTCGTTTTAGGCAGCGTCAAAAATGTGATGAAATTTTTGCACACACCTTTTTGCCTGCTTGCTACATATAATTCCACCACCAACACTTTTTCGAAAGGGAGGGGGGGTTCGCCTCTTACTGTCACCTGGTACGTGCATGATGCCACCAACAATTTTGCCACGCGTTTCCAAATCGAGCGTCGTGTTTGTCTTCTCTTTCTCGCACGTAGTAGTGTGCGCGTTTGCTATCCCACTCGAGCCAGAACTTATCGGCAAATGCAATGGCTAACGGGATCGGTACCGTTATTTGGAAAAAACCACCGGAAACGAGGATGGCTTCGTGGCAACGAGTGCGAGCGAGACGGAGCACGGGATGAAATTCGCAGCAACGTCGGTCGCTGACAGCACACACAAAGGAGCACACGCTTCGTCCGTGTGTCGCCGGCTCGTTTTAGGCAGCGTCAAAAATGTGATGAAATTTTTGCACACACCTTTTTGCCTGCTTGCTACATATAATTCCACCACCAACACTTTTTCGAAAGGGAGGGGGGGTTCGCCTCTTACTGTCCCCTGGTACGTGCATGATGCCACCAACAATTTTGCCACGCGCTTCCAAATCGAGCGTCGTGTTTGTCTTCTCTTTCTCGCACGTAGTAGTGTGCGCGTTTGCTATCCCACTCGAGCCAGAACTTATCGGCAAATGCAATGGCTAACGGGATCGGTACCGTTATTTGGAAAAAACCACCGAAAACGAGGATGGCTTCGTGGCAACGAGTGCGAGCGAGACGGAGCACGGGATGAAATTCGCAGCAACGTCGGTCGCTGACAGCACACACAAAGGAGCACACGCTTCGTCCGTGTGTCGCCGGCTCGTTTTAGGCAGCGTCAAAAATGTGATGAAATTTTTGCACCTACGGTTTTCAAAAACTTGCGAAATATGTTCCTTTTTTCAAGGGCTAACAGCAAATTTAGCATAAAACCTACGTTTTCGTGCACTGTACATGCACACGAGCCTACTTAATTTGTTTTTGCAAAATTGCTACCTAGCTTCCTTTCCCTGTTCGTATGGTGCGTACATCACACGCAAAAGCATTAAACCTCTGGTAGTTTAGTTGCAAAATATGCATAAATATTTGGCGTCATACAATTGGCCAGCTTTGGGAAATTTCCATCACGCGATTGTATGCGTAGCGAGGAAGAACAGAGATGGCAACGCTCGCTCGGATAGTAGTAGTAGTAGTTCGGAGAGAAAATACTCTCGCCACATTCGTTCGGATACAAGATTATATTAGAAGCCGAATGTCCCGCGCTCGGCACAGTCTTCGACTAGCAGCCTGATGGAACGGTTGGTCCGCGCGTCACGGTAGTGCGAATTTATTAGTGTGCGTAAAAGTGGTGTGATACAAGTGGTGTTGAGCAGGGGGGTCATTTTCAAAATGGCGCCGGCTCATTTCGTCGTTCTACCAGAAGCAGCAAGAGCTCATGTCGAGCAAAAGTGTGCGACGCGACAGCTAGCCTGCGCGCAGGATTATTCGTCGGGCAGTGAAATCCTCCGCGGATTGGACTAAAAAAAATACTTTTCTTTAAAACAACTGTGCTTCCTAATGGTGAAATGTGCGTGTGCGTGTGTGTGAAAAAAAAAGGACAATGGACTGCGTTCATCGCAACGGTGCTGCGCGCGTTGCTTCGCTCGGTGCTTCGCTCGGTGCGACGGACAGCGAAATCCTCCGCGGATTCGCAATAAAAACTACTGTTTTTATTAACATAGTTGTTGTTGTTGTTGTTGCTGCTGCTGCTGGTGCAAAGCGTGTGTGTGAAAAGCTTCGTAGGACTATGGACTGGCCCGATTGCGGCGGTACGTCGCTCGGACGGGTGAAATGCGTGTGCGTGTGTGTGAAATGAAATGGACTGCGTTCATCGCGACGGTGCTTCGCTCGGTGCTGCGCGCGTTGCTGCGCTCGGTGCTTCGCTCGGTGCTTCGCTCGGTGTAAAGGTCGGAAAAGTAAAGCGTTCATATGTGTGCGTTAAAAAACAACGTGTAGTGAAATGGATGGGACTCTGTGCTAAGTGAACCGCAATTGCGCATCGTGGGCGCACGGTCGACACATCAATCTGCGGCCGTCAGCGGTTCATCGTCGAAGCAGCGACAGCAGTGCGCGAAGCGGCTCTGGTCGTACCAACGAAGGTAAGTGTATTGCATGATTCATTTCTACGCATGGTTTGGGGATTCGTTGCTTTTCGTTGGTCGATGGAGAAGCGAACTGCGTTGAGCCCGATGCATCGCTCTACGAAGAAACGCGTGGCGTGCTGAAAGTGTTCCTGGAGAATGTTATCCGCGATGCCCGCCATCACCTATACCGAACAGGCCAAGCGAAAACCGTCACCGCGCGATGGATGCAGTGTACGCGCTGAAGCGTCAGGGTCGCTCCTTGTACGGGTTCGGAGGTTCAACTCGCCAGCCAACGCACATTTTGCACTCATCTCAACAAAACGGTCCTTATCAGGACCACACATTTGCGTGAAAATTCTTTCCATCACAATTCTTTTCTAATGATTCCAATGATTCATTCCATAGTACCAGTCTTTTTGAAGACTAACATTACATATTTGACGCGCTTGGGCGTCTGGCTGAACTTACTGCATCCGAAAAATAGCAGCAAACGTTAGTGCAGTGCAGGAATAAATTTTGGCGTAAAATATAAAGTGGATTAAATATGCCCTCGTGCCC
Source organism: Anopheles marshallii (assembly GCF_943734725.1). Lineage (NCBI taxonomy): Eukaryota > Metazoa > Arthropoda > Insecta > Diptera > Culicidae > Anopheles > Anopheles marshallii. The sequence goes on from NC_071326.1 coordinate 59,494,828, forward strand.
TCGTGAGAAAGAGGATGCTCTCATGCCACCGAACGAGACGGAGCGTGGGATGAAATTCGTACCAATTTCGAACATCGATAGGAGGACGCAAAGCAGCGACAAAAATGTGCGGAAATTTTTGCACACACCTTTTTGCCTGCTTGCACCATATAATTCCACCACCAACACTTTTGCGAAAGGGGGAGGGGGGGTTCGCCTCTTACTGTCCCCTGGTACGTGCATGATGCCACCAACAATTTTGCCACGCGTTTCCAAATCGAGCGTCGTGTTTGTCTTCTCTTTCTCGCACGTAGTAGTGTGCGCGTTTGCTATCCCACTCGAGCCAGAACTTATCGGCAAATGCAATGGCTAACGGGATCGGTACCGTTATTTGGGAAAAAACCACCGAAAAAGAGGATGGCTTCGTGGCAACGAGTGCGAGCGAGACGGAGCACGGGATGAAATTCGCAGCAACGTCGGTCGCTGACAGCACACACAAAGAAGCACACGCTTCGTCCGTGTGTCGCCGGCTCGTTTTAGGCAGCGTAAAAAATGTGATGAAATTTTTGCACACACTTTTTTGCCTACTTGCTACATATAATTCCACCACCAACACTTTTGCGAAAGGGGGGGGGGGTTCGCCTCTTACTGTCCCCTGGTACGTGCATGATGCCACCAACAATTTTGCCACGCGCTTCCAAATCGAGCGTCGTGTTTTTCTTCTCTTTCTCGCACGTAGTAGTGTGCGCGTTTGCTATCCCACTCGAGCCAGAACTTATCGGCAAATGCAATGGCTAACGGGATCGGTACCGTTATTTGGAAAAAACCACCGAAAACGAGGATGGCTTCGTGGCAACGAGTGCGAGCGAGACGGAGCACGGGATGAAATTCGCAGCAACGTCGGTCGCTGACAGCACACACAAAGAAGCACACGCTTCGTCCGTGTGTCGCCGGCTCGTTTTAGGCAGCGTCAAAAATGTGATGAAATTTTTGCACACACTTTTTTGCCTACTTGCTACATATAATTCCACCACCAACACTTTTGCGAAAGGGGGGGGGGGGGTTCGCCTCTTACTGTCCCCTGGTACGTGCATGATGCCACCAACAATTTTGCCACGCGTTTCCAAATCGAGCGTCGTGTTTGTCTTCTCTTTCTCGCACGTAGTAGTGTGCGCGTTTGCTATCCCACTCGAGCCAGAACTTATCGGCAAATGCAATGGCTACCGGGATCGGTACCGTTATTTGGAAAAAACCACCGAAAAAGAGGATGGCTTCGTGGCAACGAGTGCGAGCGAGACGGAGCACGGGATGAAATTCGCAGCAACGTCGGTCGCTGACAGCACACACAAAGGAGCACACGCTTCGTCCGTGTGTCGCCGGCTCGTTTTAGGCAGCGTCAAAAATGTGATGAAATTTTTGCACCTACGGTTTTCAAAAACTTGCGAAATATGTTCCTTTTTTCAAGGGCTAACAGCACATTTAGCATAAAATCTACGTTTTCGTGCACTGTACATGCACACGAGCCTACTTAAATTTTTTTTTGCAAAATTGCTACCTAGCTTCCTTTCCCTGTTCGTATGGTGCGTACATCACACGCAAAAGCATTAAACCTCTGGTAGTTTAGTTGCAAAATATGCATAAATATTTGGCGTCATACAATTGGCCAGCTTTGGGAAATTTCCATCACGCGATTGTATGCGTAGCGAGGAAGAACAGAGATGGCAACGCTCGCTCGGATAGTAGTAGTAGTAGTTCGGAGAGAAAATACTCTCGCCACATTCGTTCGGATACAAGATTATATTAGAAGCCGAATGTCCCGCGCTCGGCACAGTCTTCGACTAGCAGCCTGATGGAACGGTTGGTCCGCGCGTCACGGTAGTGCGAATTTATTAGTGTGCGTAAAAGTGGTGTGATACAAGTGGTGTTGAGCAGGGGGGTCATTTTCAAAATGGCGCCGGCTCATTTCGTCGTTCAACCAGAAGCAGCAAGAGCTCATGTCGAGCAAAAGTGTGCGACGCGACAGCTAGCCTGCGCGCAGGATTATTCGTCGGGCAGTGAAATCCTCCGCGGATTGGACTAAAAAAAATACTTTTCTTTAAAACAACTGTGCTTCCTAATGGTGAAATGTGCGTGTGCGTGTGTGTGAAATGAAATGGACTGTGTTAATCGCAACGGTGCTGCGCTCCGTGCTGCGCGCGTTGCTGCGCTCGGTGCTTCGCTCGGTGCGACGGACAGCGAAATCCTCCGCGGATTCGCAATAAAAACTACTGTTTTTATTAACATAGTTGTTGTTGTTGTTGTTGCTGCTGCTGCTGGTGCAAAGCGTGTGTGTGAAAAGCTTCGTAGGACTATGGACTGGCCCGATTGCGGCGGTACGTCGCTCGGACGGGTGAAATGCGTGTGCGTGTGTGTGAAATGAAATGGACTGCGTTCATCGCGACGGTGCTTCGCTCGGTGCTGCGCGCGTTGCTGCGCTCGGTGCTTCGCTCGGTGCTTCGCTCGGTGTAAAGGTCGGAAAAGTAAAGCGTTCATATGTGTGCGTTAAAAAACAACGTGTAGTGAAATGGATGGGACTCTGTGCTAAGTGAACCGCAATTGCGCATCGTGGGCGCACGGTCGACACATCAATCTGCGGCCGTCAGCGGTTCATCGTCGAAGCAGCGACAGCAGTGCGCGAAGCGGCTCTGGTCGTACCAACGAAGGTAAGTGTATTGCATGATTCATTTCTACGCATGGTTTGGGGATTCGTTGCTTTTCGTTGGTCGATGGAGAAGCGAACTGCGTTGAGCCCGATGCATCGCTCTACGAAGAAACGCGTGGCGTGCTGAAAGTGTTCCTGGAGAATGTTATCCGCGATGCCCGCCATCACCTATACCGAACAGGCCAAGCGAAAACCGTCACCGCGCGATGGATGCAGTGTACGCGCTGAAGCGTCAGGGTCGCTCCTTGTACGGGTTCGGAGGTTCAACTCGCCAGCCAACGCACATTTTGCACTCATCTCAACAAAACGGTCCTTATCAGGACCACACATTTGCGTGAAAATTCTTTCCATCACAATTCTTTTCTAATGATTCCAATGATTCATTCCATAGTACCAGTCTTTTTGAAGACTAACATTACATATTTGACGTGCTTGGGCGTCTGGCTGAACTTACTGCATCCGAAAAATAGCAGCAAACGTTAGTGCAGTGCAGGAATAAATTTTGGCGTAAAATATAAAGTGGATTAAATATGCCCTCGTGCCCTCGTGAGAAAGAGGATGCTCTCATGCCACCGAACGAGACGGAGCGTGGGATGAAATTCGTACCAATTTCGAACATCGATAGGAGGACGCAAAGCAGCGACAAAAATGTGCGGAAATTTTTGCACACACCTTTTTGCCTGCTTGCACCATATAATTCCACCACCAACACTTTTGCGAAAGGGGGAGGGGGGGTTCGCCTCTTACTGTCCCCTGGTACGTGCATGATGCCACCAACAATTTTGCCACGCGTTTCCAAATCGAGCGTCGTGTTTGTCTTCTCTTTCTCGCACGTAGTAGTGTGCGCGTTTGCTATCCCACTCGAGCCAGAACTTATCGGCAAATGCAATGGCTACCGGGATCGGTACCGTTATTTGGAAAAAACCACCGAAAAAGAGGATGGCTTCGTGGCAACGAGTGCGAGCGAGACGGAGCACGGGATGAAATTCGCAGCAACGTCGGTCGCTGACAGCACACACAAAGGAGCACACGCTTCGTCCGTGTGTCGCCGGCTCGTTTTAGGCAGCGACAAAAATGTGATGAAATTTTTGCACGCACCTTTTTGCCTACTTGCACCATATAATTCCACCACCAACACTTTTGCGAAAGGGAGGGGGGTTCGCCTCTTACTGTCCCCTGGTACGTGCATGATGCCACCAACAATTTTGCCACGCGCTTCCAAATCGAGCGTCGTGTTTTTCTTCTCTTTCTCGCACGTAGTAGTGTGCGCGTTTGCTATCCCACTCGAGCCAGAACTTATCGGCAAATGCAATGGCTAACGGGATCGGTACCGTTATTTGGAAAAAACCACCGAAAACGAGGATGGCTTCGTGGCAACGAGTGCGAGCGAGACGGAGCACGGGATGAAATTCGCAGCAACGTCGGTCGCTGACAGCACACACAAAGAAGCACACGCTTCGTCCGTGTGTCGCCGGCTCGTTTTAGGCAGCGTAAAAAATGTGATGAAATTTTTGCACACACTTTTTTGCCTACTTGCTACATATAATTCCACCACCAACACTTTTGCGAAAGGGGGGGGGGGGGTTCGCCTCTTACTGTCCCCTGGTACGTGCATGATGCCACCAACAATTTTGCCACGCGCTTCCAAATCGAGCGTCGTGTTTTTCTTCTCTTTCTCGCACGTAGTAGTGTGCGCGTTTGCTATCCCACTCGAGCCAGAACTTATCGGCAAATGCAATGGCTAACGGGATCGGTACCGTTATTTGGAAAAAACCACCGAAAAAGAGGATGGCTTCGTGGCAACGAGTGCGAGCGAGACGGAGCACGGGATGAAATTCGCAGCAACGTCGGTCGCTGACAGCACACACAAAGAAGCACACGCTTCGTCCGTGTGTCGCCGGCTCGTTTTAGGCAGCGTCAAAAATGTGATGAAATTTTTGCACACACTTTTTTGCCTACTTGCTACATATAATTCCACCACCAACACTTTTTCGAAAGGGAGGGGGGGTTCGCCTCTTACTGTCCCCTGGTACGTGCATGATGCCACCAACAATTTTGCCACGCGTTTCCAAATCGAGCGTCGTGTTTGTCTTCTCTTTCTCGCACGTAGTAGTGTGCGCGTTTGCTATCCCACTCGAGCCAGAACTTATCGGCAAATGCAATGGCTAACGGGATCGGTACCGTTATTTGGAAAAAACCACCGAAAACGAGGATGGCTTCGTGGCAACGAGTGCGAGCGAGACGGAGCACGGGATGAAATTCGCAGCAACGTCGGTCGCTGACAGCACACACAAAGGAGCACACGCTTCGTCCGTGTGTCGCCGGCTCGTTTTAGGCAGCGTCAAAAATGTGATGAAATTTTTGCACCTACGGTTTTCAAAAACTTGCGAAATATGTTCCTTTTTTCAAGGGCTAACAGCAAATTTAGCATAAAACCTACGTTTTCGTGCACTGTACATGCACACGAGCCTACTTAATTTTTGTTTGCAAAATTGCTACCTAACTTCCTTTCCCTGTTCGTATGGTGCGTACATCACACGCAAAAGCATTAAACCTCTGGTAGTTTAGTTGCAAAATATGCATAAATATTTGGCGTCATACAATTGGCTTTGGGAAATTTCCATCACGCGATTGTATGCGTAGCGAGGAAGAACAGAGATGGCAACGCTCGCTCGGATAGTAGTAGTAGTAGTTCGGAGAGAAAATACTCTCGCCACATTCGTTCGGATACAAGATTATATTAGAAGCCGAATGTCCCGCGCTCGGCACAGTCTTCGACTAGCAGCCTGATGGAACGGTTGGTCCGCGCGTCACGGTAGTGCGAATTTATTAGTGTGCGTAAAAGTGGTGTGATACAAGTGGTGTTGAGCAGGGGGGTCATTTTCAAAATGGCGCCGGCTCATTTCGTCGTTCAACCAGAAGCAGCAAGAGCTCATGTCGAGCAAAAGTGTGCGACGCGACAGCTAGCCTGCGCGCAGGATTATTCGTCGGGCAGTGAAATCCTCCGCGGATTGGACTAAAAAAAATACTTTTCTTTAAAACAACTGTGCTTCCTAATGGTGAAATGTGCGTGTGCGTGTGTGTGAAATGAAATGGACTGTGTTAATCGCAACGGTGCTGCGCTCCGTGCTGCGCGCGTTGCTGCGCTCGGTGCTTCGCTCGGTGCGACGGACAGCGAAATCCTCCGCGGATTCGCAATAAAAACTACTGTTTTTATTAACATAGTTGTTGTTGTTGTTGTTGCTGCTGCTGCTGGTGCAAAGCGTGTGTGTGAAAAGCTTCGTAGGACTATGGACTGGCCCGATTGCGGCGGTACGTCGCTCGGACGGGTGAAATGCGTGTGCGTGTGTGTGAAATGAAATGGACTGCGTTCATCCCGACGGTGCTTCGCTCGGTGCTGCGCGCGTTGCTGCGCTCGGTGCTTCGCTCGGTGCGACGGACAGCGAAATCCTCCGCGGATTCGCAATAAAAACTACTGTTTTTATTAACATAGTTGTTGTTGTTGTTGTTGCTGCTGCTGCTGGTGCAAAGCGTGTGTGTGAAAAGCTTCGTAGGACTATGGACTGGCCCGATTGCGGCGGTACGTCGCTCGGACGGGTGAAATGCGTGTGCGTGTGTGTGAAATGAAATGGACTGCGTTCATCCCGACGGTGCTTCGCTCGGTGCTGCGCGCGTTGCTGCGCTCGGTGCTTCGCTCGGTGCGACGGACAGCGAAATCCTCCGCGGATTCGCAATAAAAACTACTGTTTTTATTAACATAGTTGTTGTTGTTGTTGTTGCTGCTGCTGCTGGTGCAATGCGTGTGTGTGAAAGTGCTTCGTAGGACTATGGACTGGCCCGATTGCGGCGGTACGTCGCTCGGACGGGTGAAATGTGCGTGCGTGTGTGTGAAAAGAAATGGACTGCGTTCATCCCGACGGTGCTGCGCTCGGTGCTGCGCGCGTTGCTGCGCTCGGTGCTTCGCTCGGTGCGACGGACAGCGAAATCCTCCGCGGATTCGCAATAAAAACTACTGTTTTTATTAACATAGTTGTTGTTGTTGTTGTTGCTGCTGCTGCTGGTGCAAAGCGTGTGTGTGAAAAGCTTCGTAGGACTATGGACTGGCCCGATTGCGGCGGTACGTCGCTCGGACGGGTGAAATGCGTGTGCGTGTGTGTGAAATGAAATGGACTGCGTTCATCCCGACGGTGCTTCGCTCGGTGCTGCGCGCGTTGCTGCGCTCGGTGCTTCGCTCGGTGCGACGGACAGCGAAATCCTCCGCGGATTCGCAATAAAAACTACTGTTTTTATTAACATAGTTGTTGTTGTTGTTGTTGCTGCTGCTGCTGGTGCAATGCGTGTGTGTGAAAGTGCTTCGTAGGACTATGGACTGGCCCGATTGCGGCGGTACGTCGCTCGGACGGGTGAAATGTGCGTGCGTGTGTGTGAAAAGAAATGGACTGCGTTCATCGCGACGGTGCTTCGCTCGGTGCTGCGCGCGTTGCTGCGCTCGGTGCTTCGCTCGGTGCGACGGACAGCGAAATCCTCCGCGGATTCGCAATAAAAACTACTGTTTTTATTAACATAGTTGTTGTTGTTGTTGTTGCTGCTGCTGCTGGTGCAAAGCGTGTGTGTGAAAAGCTTCGTAGGACTATGGACTGGCCCGATTGCGGCGGTACGTCGCTCGGACGGGTGAAATGCGTGTGCGTGTGTGTGAAATGAAATGGACTGCGTTCATCCCGACGGTGCTTCGCTCGGTGCTGCGCGCGTTGCTGCGCTCGGTGCTTCGCTCGGTGCGACGGACAGCGAAATCCTCCGCGGATTCGCAATAAAAACTACTGTTTTTATTAACATAGTTGTTGTTGTTGTTGTTGCTGCTGCTGCTGGTGCAATGCGTGTGTGTGAAAGTGCTTCGTAGGACTATGGACTGGCCCGATTGCGGCGGTACGTCGCTCGGACGGGTGAAATGTGCGTGCGTGTGTGTGAAAAGAAATGGACTGCGTTCATCCCGACGGTGCTGCGCTCGGTGCTGCGCGCGTTGCTGCGCTCGGTGCTTCGCTCGGTGCGACGGACAGCGAAATCCTCCGCGGATTCGCAATAAAAACTACTGTTTTTATTAACATAGTTGTTGTTGTTGTTGTTGCTGCTGCTGCTGGTGCAAAGCGTGTGTGTGAAAAGCTTCGTAGGACTATGGACTGGCCCGATTGCGGCGGTACGTCGCTCGGACGGGTGAAATGTGCGTGCGTGTGTGTGAAAAGAAATGGACTGCGTTCATCCCGACGGTGCTGCGCTCGGTGCTGCGCGCGTTGCTGCGCTCGGTGCTTCGCTCGGTGCGACGGACAGCGAAATCCTCCGCGGATTCGCAATAAAAACTACTGTTTTTATTAACATAGTTGTTGTTGTTGTTGTTGCTGCTGCTGCTGGTGCAAAGCGTGTGTGTGAAAAGCTTCGTAGGACTATGGACTGGCCCGATTGCGGCGGTACGTCGCTCGGACGGGTGAAATGCGTGTGCGTGTGTGTGAAATGAAATGGACTGCGTTCATCCCGACGGTGCTGCGCTCGGTGCTGCGCGCGTTGCTGCGCTCGGTGCTGCGCTCGGTGCGTCGGACAGCGAAATCCTCCGCGGATTCGCACTTAAAATTACTGTTTTTATTAACATAGTTGTTGTTGTTGTTGTTGCTGCTGCTGCTGGTGCAAAGCGTGTGTGTGAAAAGCTTCGTAGGACTATGGACTGGCCCGATTGCGGCGGTACGTCGCTCGGACGGGTGAAATGCGTGTGCGTGTGTGTGAAATGAAATGGACTGCGTTCATCCCGACGGTGCTTCGCTCGGTGCTGCGCGCGTTGCTGCGCTCGGTGCTTCGCTCGGTGCGACGGACAGCGAAATCCTCCGCGGATTCGCAATAAAAACTACTGTTTTTATTAACATAGTTGTTGTTGTTGTTGTTGCTGCTGCTGCTGGTGCAAAGCGTGTGTGTGAAAGTGCTTCGTAGGACCATGGACTGGCCCGATTGCGGCGGTACGTCGCTCGGACGGGTGAAATGTGCGTGCGTGTGTGTGAAAAGAAATGGACTGCGTTCATCCCGACGGTGCTGCGCTCGGTGCTGCGCGCGTTGCTTCGCTCGTTGCTTCGCTCGGTGCTTCGCTCGGTGCGACGGACAGCGAAATCCTCCGCGGATTCGCAATAAAAACTACTGTTTTTATTAACATAGTTGTTGTTGTTGTTGTTGCTGCTGCTGCTGGTGCAATGCGTGTGTGTGTGAAAAGCTTCGTAGGACTATGGACTGGCCCGATTGCGGCGGTACGTCGCTCGGACGGGTGAAATGCGTGTGCGTGTGTGTGAAAAGAAATGGACTGCGTTCATCGCGACGGTGCTTCGCTCGGTGCTGCGCGCGTTGCTGCGCTCGGTGCTTCGCTCGGTGCTTCGCTCGGTGCGTCGGACAGCGAAATCCTCCGCGGATTCGCAATAAAAACTACTGTTTTTATTAACATAGTTGTTGTTGTTGTTGTTGCTGCTGCTGCTGGTGCAATGCGTGTGTGTGTGAAAAGCTTCGTAGGACTATGGACTGGCCCGATTGCGGCGGTACGTCGCTCGGACGGGTGAAATGCGTGTGCGTGTGTGTGAAAAGAAATGGACTGCGTTCATCGCGACGGTGCTTCGCTCGGTGCTGCGCTCGGTGCTGCGCTCGGTGCTTCGCTCGGTGCTTCGCTCGGTGCGACGGACAGCGAAATCCTCCGCGGATTCGCAATAAAAACTACTGTTTTTATTAACATAGTTGTTGTTGTTGTTGTTGCTGCTGCTGCTGGTGCAAAGCGTGTGTGTGAAAGTGCTTCGTAGGACCATGGACTGGCCCGATTGCGGCGGTACGTCGCTCGGACGGGTGAAATGTGCGTGCGTGTGTGTGAAAAGAAATGGACTGCG